>NC_142285.1:8519364-9181263 GCF_965620075.1 Prunus avium | reverse complement strand
TAACTTATAAGCATAATGAATAAGAACATGAACCATAATTGAAACTTGGAAACTAATCAAACTTGAGACTAAAGAAAAGAATTTACATAATGAAAAGTAAAGTGGAACTAAGAAAAACTTAAGGAAAATTTCAACACAAAAGATTTCATTACAACAATTGAAAACTAGAAAGAGAAACTAAGAGAATTTGAGGGAGAGAAGGGAAGGGAGCTCTAGAGAAGTGTTTGAGAGCTCCCCCCCTTGGGGTGTGTTTACAAGCTTAGAGAACTTCCCTATTTATAGGCCTAGGGGAAGTGAAAATCTGAATTCAATATGGCTAATGCATACAACACTTGTTTTATAAAATCTGAAATGGTTGATGCACTTGTATTAGAAAATCTAAATTGGGTGATGCACTTGTATTAGAAAATCTTGAATTGGTTGATGCACTTCACCAATAGATCCCACCAGCAGCCCTAGCTCATCTTCATGTCACCATGACCAAGCTTCCAACCAGAAATGATAGCTCATACCTAGCTCACCATGACCAAGCATCCAACCAGCACATGCTGAGGTCAGCATGACCAGCAACTTCAAGGGCTTACAACTTGGGCTTCCCTTAAGCAAATTAAGACTTTAAGCACTCAAACTTGAAGTTCAGAATGTCTTCTTTCCAGCCATATATCATTTGGGCCAATCCAAGGTCGGAGGAGGAAGTTAAGGCCAAAACAAATTGCTAACTCATTTTCCGCGCTGATAAGATCCATCCTGAGCATGGTTCTGTGTTTGCTAGGTAACAGACTCCACAATTATCCAATGGGGCTGAATTTTGGATATGTTATAGTACACACCCATTGGAACAACTTTCATGAAGAATGTTGCCTCATCCGAGCTATGTAGGTTGCTGAAACAAGGCTTGACATATGACCTACGAAACTGGACTGGCAGGGGGCTGTAGCCAAAATGAGTTTGTCTTTAAGCTCTTCATCCATTCATCCAAATTAGGCCTTAACATGCTTGAATTGCATGAATTATGCTCTCTAAAGCCATCATTATTACCTAAAGCTCAATGAACTGAAAGATAAACACAAAAAGGATTAAAAGCACAAGTTTAACTCAAAAACATAACCAAATCATTAGCTAGAAGGGTACAAAATGATATACAATTATGAACCGATCAAATACCCCCAAACCTAGATTTTGCTAGTCCTCGAGCAAAACAACACAAAATAAAGTTAAAAAAACAAAACAAGAAGTTAACTAGACCACTTTCGTAGGTAACTCGATTGCATTGAGCGTATGCAACAAGCCTTTAAACCTCTAGGCATCCCTAGTAGGAGGAGTTGTGTCTCCTGAGGGTTTAACAGATACGATACCCACAAACGTTTTACTGACTCTACAAAACAAAGTAGTTAGAAAACTTAATAGATTTGTTAGCCCTTAAGCAAAACAAAACAAAACAAAATACAAAAACCGTTAACCTTCCAACCGGACAAAAATGTTAAACTTCATAGACATGGCTCAACAAGGAACAAAACAAGCACTAAGGAAGTTCTAAACATTATTCAAGTGCTACCACAATCTCACAAAAATCATGCTCAAGGTGTGTGTGTGTGTGAAGTAGCCATGAAGATACAACTCATGCTTCTCAAACAACGATATGAATTCCTGCAAGAATGAACACAAGTTTGCCAAGCTAAACCAAAATCAATAGGACTTTACTCATGGATGTAATGTAATGGTTAGAAAAGGAATGGATATTGAAACACAAAGTCTAAGGAACAAAGTAGAGCATGTCATATAAACAAGATCATTGACATTTGAAATGTAAGGCACATAAATTGAATAGCTCACAACTCCAGATTTTGCAATTGAATCACTTCACAATTTGATTTTGATATTTACACACTTTGTATAATATTTGGCCCAATTTTGCGGCTCTTTACCCTAGATCACCTTGATTTCTCCTTATATCACCCTAGGGTCGTGACTACATTGGCCACACTTCTTTTCTCTTTTTCTTTTGATTTTTATAGCTCATTTATTGCCTTGAATACATTACAATCTCAAATACAATCATACTCTACATGTCCCCTAGATGGTAGGATATTTAATAGATGATAAGGTGATAGAAAGAAATGGCTAAGTGTTTGGGCACAAAAGGGTTTACAAGGGAATATGTATTGTATGGGTTGATGGAGGAAAAAGAAAGAGGCTTAACAAAGATGGCCTAAATCATATCTTAGTTATAAACTTGACATTCCAGTGAATCACACAAGCAAAAATGCATACAATTGGGTAAGACATGCAAGAGTTGTATAATCATGGCTAAAGTGCATAGAAAGCTCAAGCATAATTATGTGAGACTTAGCTAGCAAAAGAATAAGATTCAGACCTAACACAATGCTTATCAAATTCCTAAGAGCCATATTAGAAGTTAGACTCAAGATTTATCATTGGTGTGGGAAGGAAAACTGAAAATGACTCAAAGAAAAGAAACATAAAAGAAGAACGTGAGGTTTCAAATTGCTATTCTGCTCAATTTCAACATATAATCTGTTTTGACATGTAACTTTCAAACCACTTGGTCAAATTTAACGTTCTTTATGTCGTTGGATTCAGCATGAAAAAATGAAGAACACAGCGTGGACCAAACATTCAAAACAGTAGCAGAAAAAAAAAAAAATTGTAGCAATGAAGAAGCCTACGTTTTCAGACATAAACACAAAAGCTAAAAACTTTCCAGCACCCCCAAACTTAAATGAAACATTGTCCTCAATGTTAAAGCAAAGTAAAGATGATTGAGAACATGTAAATGATAAGGGGAAAAGTTAAGAAGAAGGTTTAGAAAGAAAAAAAAATAAAAATGAATATATAAGCAACTCACGGATGACCAGTTAAGGGCCTCAGAAAACACAGCCAGGGGATCCGGGAAGGTTGGAGGGGTCACAATGGTCCCGCTTAAAACCCAAACTTCTTAGACACCGAAGGTGTCACCTAAAGAACTCCTAGACACTGTATTGACGGAAGTGCTCACTGGAGTTACCATAAGTCAGCTCATATGAAAAATCTTTTTAAATTTTTAAATTTTTTATTTTTTTAAATTTTTATAAAAAAATGAAACAGAAATTTAAAATAATAACAAGTAAAGAGAAAGGATTGAAATGCTCCCCCTTGAAGCGATTAGGTCGAGTGTGATGCACTTGGAGGTCGCGACTTCTCCCATTGCTCCACACTTCCTATCTTTGAAGTTGTCATCTCTCTCCATTTTTATTGAGCTATTTACATTGCTAAAACAAACACACAGAAAAACTTGAAACGGAATTAAAGGATTATGAAATATAAAAAAAAAACTAAAAATGAAAAGGAAAAATCAACACAAGTCCAATTCCATGCTTCAAAGCAACAAGCACCAATGGGTTGTGTAAGCTGGGACTTAAACCCAGTTCTCTTGCTTGTTGGGCAATTGTCCTTTTCTGTTGGACTACAAACACAACTTGTCCATTAACGTCATTAACTTTAAAACTTGAAATTGTTCAGTTAAGAAAAAAAATAAAGTAGGAAAGCCAAATAGAATCAAACAATGTTACCGATCCCCGGCAACGGCGCCAAAAACTTGTTGTGTAGATTTAGCTCCACCAAAATGGATTAAGCTGCATCCTCAACTTGTGATACTCGCAAGTGCACGAACCGTTGGTAGTATAGCATATGTAAGTGCGAGGTCGATTCCACAGGGATTGGTGATTGAATGATCCAATTTAGTTTCCCTACACAAAATAGAAACAAAAAAAGAAGGGAAATAAATAAAACAAGGAAGAAAGAAAATAACTAACTCAAGCAGATAAGTTCCCAAGTTCAATTAGATTAACGGATTGATTCTAGCTAATGTATGATTAAGCCATGGTGTGTGGTCATAACCTTGTGTTCCTAATTCCCTAATTTGATCATTTGTTGTCTAACCTAAAATTAAGCATTAGGAACCCATTAAGCATAGAAGAACAATTTAAACAACCAAGCATGTATCTAATCCCTGTTGTCGAATGTCCATACATACTCTTCCTATTCATAGTTCAATTCGAATTAAAGCATGGTGTATACTCTTAATTCAAACCAAGATAGCTAACATGCAAGCCTTAATGGTGATCAATCATTCAAACTAGCATATTAACTTATAAGCATAATGAATAAGAACATGAACCATAATTGAAACTTGGAAACTAATCAAACTTGAGACTAAAGAAAAGAATTTACATAATGAAAAGTAAAGTGGAACTAAGAAAAACTTAAGGAAAATTTCAACACAAAAGATTTCATTACAACAATTGAAAACTAGAAAGAGAAACTAAGAGAATTTGAGGGAGAGAAGGGAAGGGAGCTCTAGAGAAGTGTTTGAGAGCTCCCCCCCTTGGGGTGTGTTTACAAGCTTAGAGAACTTCCCTATTTATAGGCCTAGGGGAAGTGAAAATCTGAATTCAATATGGCTAATGCATACAACACTTGTTTTATAAAATCTGAAATGGTTGATGCACTTGTATTAGAAAATCTAAATTGGGTGATGCACTTGTATTAGAAAATCTTGAATTGGTTGATGCACTTCACCAATAGATCCCACCAGCAGCCCTAGCTCATCTTCATGTCACCATGACCAAGCTTCCAACCAGAAATGATAGCTCATACCTAGCTCACCATGACCAAGCATCCAACCAGCACATGCTGAGGTCAGCATGACCAGCAACTTCAAGGGCTTACAACTTGGGCTTCCCTTAAGCAAATTAAGACTTTAAGCACTCAAACTTGAAGTTCAGAATGTCTTCTTTCCAGCCATATATCATTTGGGCCAATCCAAGGTCGGAGGAGGAAGTTAAGGCCAAAACAAATTGCTAACTCATTTTCCGCGCTGATAAGATCCATCCTGAGCATGGTTCTGTGTTTGCTAGGTAACAGACTCCACAATTATCCAATGGGGCTGAATTTTGGATATGTTATAGTACACACCCATTGGAACAACTTTCATGAAGAATGTTGCCTCATCCGAGCTATGTAGGTTGCTGAAACAAGGCTTGACATATGACCTACGAAACTGGACTGGCAGGGGGCTGTAGCCAAAATGAGTTTGTCTTTAAGCTCTTCATCCATTCATCCAAATTAGGCCTTAACATGCTTGAATTGCATGAATTATGCTCTCTAAAGCCATCATTATTACCTAAAGCTCAATGAACTGAAAGATAAACACAAAAAGGATTAAAAGCACAAGTTTAACTCAAAAACATAACCAAATCATTAGCTAGAAGGGTACAAAATGATATACAATTATGAACCGATCACATACCCAACTCATTTATCACGACGTGTCTTTTCTGAACGAACGCGTTCAGTAAAGTCTTCGCGCCTTTCCATGAGCCGGTAATTTTTGCTTGTGGAGTCTGCGGCGCCTCAATGCGTCGACACGTGTCTCGCCCTGTCTGTTGGTCCCTTACACTGAACCGAGACATCATGACCCATGTTAAAATCCCGCTCTTTGTGTTGCTAATCACGGTTCGATAGTTTGTTTTTACAAAACTAAATAATAATAAAAAGCCGGAAATGAAAACAAATTGTGGGTCGGGTTTCACTTTAGTTTGGGTTTCAAAGTGGGTTAAATTCACCGTGGTTTGTGTTTCGAAATTGTGGGCTTTGGGCTTCAAAATTTTTTTTGGATTTCAGAATTGTGTGATTAGGGTTTACTGTTTCATTTTGTTTGTTTGTTTGTTTGTTTGTGTTGTAATTTTTATTTTATAATTATTTTGTTTTTGTTTTCTTTTGTGATTTTGTGATTTATTTTTATTTTTATTTGCTTTAATACCTTTCATTTGTTGTTATGGCATTGTTTGTGGCTAATTTTTAAACATTGAGGACAATGCTCATTTCTAGGTTTGGGGGTATTGGAGTTTAGCAAGTAAACTTGGTTTTTCTTAAAATTTAAAAAAAAAAAAAAATTTTAAATTTCTTTCTTGTTTTGAATCTTGTTTTGTTTAGTCACTTTCCGAACACATTTGATGAGATTGTGATAAATGTTTGCATGACTTAAATAAAAAATTGAATTTTATTTATTATTATTATTATTATTTTTTCTTGTAAATTTTTATTGTAAAAAAAAAATTTAATTAATTTGGCATCGTTCTAGCATGACATGTTCGAAACCTTCTTTGCACTTGCCATTTGTTTCATAATTTTCCAATTAAAGGATTTGCATGACCCAAAGAATTGTATCAAGCATAAATTAGACTTATATAACCATATAATGTGAGCTTTTGAGCCTTGTCCTTCATTTCATGAGTGTTATACACATACTCTTATTTTCTTGTCATCAAAGTTGTTGTTTGATCTCATTATTCATTGATTTGGTTGAATACTTAAAAGTCATTCATTCTTTTGCAATTCGATTTCATGACATTTAAGAAATGATATTAAGGCCCTCTTTGGATCGTTTGTGCCTTTCAAGCTAACCTTATGCATGCTTAAGCATGATTTTCCATTGTTTACCATTTTGAGCCTACATGTAAACCTTTTCTTTCATTTAACCAATTATATTTCCTCGCCTTAGCCTGAAAAACAAATATTTACCTTTCTAAGGAATTCATGAGCTCTAATTCGGATATGTTTTTCATACTAAGTTTGGGAAGAGGTGTTACATTTCGAAGAAAAAAAAAATTAATTGGTGAAAGAAAAGAGAAAAATTGTGATTAAGTGGTGGTTGAATGAAATTTCATTTTTGGGTTTCATTTTTGGGCCTTCAAAATAAATTGGTGTTTGTTCAATTCAAGGAAAGGAGTATGAATCAATGTAAATGAAGGTATAAGGAGTTTTGATCATGTAAAAGAAAAAAAAATCTAATCATGATGATTCGAAGTCTTGTAAACAATTGTTTTATGCTCTTACATTGCGAGTTCCTTGGACTTTGTATTATCCATACCTTTCATTTCTTACTCACCTTACACCCTTGGCCCCATTACAACCTATACTAAAGACCTAAATTGATCTTAAATGTCATGTGGTTGAATTGCATCCATTTTTCTACTTTTAAGTGTTTGGCATCCTTCTTGAGATCATATTAATGCAAGTTCTTCATCTTCCTATTTTGAGTTAAGTCCCTTATGATTTAACTCTAATCTCATGTTTATAACTGAGTGTTGCATTGTAGCCCTCTTCTGAGTGATTCATTTGTGAGAGGACAACTTCGGTGAGATTTGAAGTTGCATTTGTGCTTGGTATGACTTTTGAAATTGTGTGAAAACTAAGATTGGGGAATTTGTTGCATTTGGCTATCACACTACTATACTTTGAACATGTTATGTTTTGAACTTTGCCGCCTTGTAAATAATGTCTAAAATTGAGCTTTTAAACTTTTGAGTCATGTGCATGAGTCATTTCTCTTCAGAAAATGTTCGGAATGATGGTTTTGAGTTTTTATTTATTTATTTATATTTATATTTTTGTTTTGTTTTTGTAATTATTTTTGTTTTGGTTTTTGTGTTTCTTTTATTTTGATTAAAGACTAACAAATCTAATAAGTTTTCTAACCACTTTGTTTTGTAGAGTTAGAAAAACGTTTGTGGGTATCGTATCTGTTAAACCCTCAGGAGACACAACTCCTCCTACTAGGGATGCCTAGAGGTTTAAAGGCTTGTTGCATACGCTCAATGCAATCGAGTTACCTACGAAAGTGGTCTAGTTAACTTCTTGTTTTGTTTTTATTTTTTTTTTGTTTTTTTATTTTTTTTATTTTTTTTTATTTTGTTTTGCTCGAGGACTAGCAAAATCTAAGTTTGGGGGTGTGTTAAGCTCATAATTTCATACATATACATGCCCTATTTACTTACTTCTTTTGCTTAGTTTCTTAGATTTCTAAGTTATTTGCCTCCCTTTGTGTGTTTTGTAGGCAAATAGAGCAAGAGAGCATAATTCATGCAATTCAAGCATGTTAAGGCCTAATTTGGATGAATGGATGAAGAGCTTAAAGACAAACTCATTTTGGCTACAGCCCCCTGCCAGTCCAGTTCCGTAGGTCATATTGCAAGCTTTGTTTCAATAACCTACATAGCTCGAATGAGGCCACATTCTTCATGAAAGTTGTTCCAATTGGTGTGTACTATAACATATCCAAAATTCAGCCCCATTGGATAAATCTGGAGTCCGTTACCTAGCAAACACAGAACCATGCTCAGGATGGATCTTATCAGCGCGGAAAATGAGTTAGCAATTTGTTTCGGCCTTAACTTCTTCCTCCGACCTTGGATTGGCCCAAATAACATATGGCTGGAAAGAAGACATTCGGAACTTCAATTTCGAGTGCTTAAAGTCCTAATTTGATTAAGAGAAGCCCAAGTTGTAAGCCCTTGAAGTTGCTGGTCATGCTGACCTCAGCATGTGCTGGTTGGATGCTTGGTCATGGTGAGCTAGGTATGAGCTATCATTTCTGGTTGGAAGCTTGGTCATGGTGACATGAAGATGAGCTAGGGCTGCTGGTGGGATCTATTGGTGAAGTGCATCAACCAATTCAAGATTTTCTAATACAAGTGCATCACCCAATTTAGATTTTCTAATACAAGTGCATCAACCATTTCAGATTTTATAAAACAAGTGTTGTATGCATTAGCCATATTGAATTCAGATTTTCACTTCCCCTAGGCCTATAAATAGGGAGGTTCTCTAAGCTTGTAAACACACCCCAAGGGGGGGAGCTCTCAAACACTTCTCTAGAGCTCCCTTCCCTTCTCTCCCTCAAATTCTCTTAGTTTTCCTTTCTAGTTCTCAATTCTAGCTTTCTTTAATGTTTTCTTAGTTGTAATTTATTTTTCTTGTAATGTACATTCTTTCTTAAGTATTCAAGTTTAATTAGTTTCCAAGTTTCAATTATGGTTTTTGTTCTTATTCATTATGCTTATAAGTTAATATGCTAGTTTGAATGATTGATCACCATTTAGGCTTGCATGTTAGCTATCTTGGTTTGAATTAAGAGTATACACCATGCTTTAATTCGAATTGAACTATGAATAGGAAGAGTATGTATGGACATTCGACAACAGGGATTAGATACATGCTTGGTTGTTTAAATTGTTCTTCTATGCTTAATGGGTTCCTAATGCTTAATTTTAGGTTAGACAACAAATGATCAAATTAGGGAATTAGGAACACAAGGTTATGACCACACACCATGGCTTAATCATACTTTAGCTAGAATCAATCCATTAATCTAATTGAACTTGGGAACTTATCTGCTTGAGTTAGTTATTTCTTTCTTCCTTGTTTTATTTATTTCCTTTCTTTTTCCTTTCTGTTTTGTGTAGGGAAACTAAATTGGATCATTCAATCACCAATCCTCGTGGGATCGACCTCGCACTTACATACGCTATACTACCGAACGGCTCGTGCACTTGCGATTATCACAAGTTGAGGATGCAGCTTAATCCATTTTGGTGCAGCTGTATCTACACAACATCTATTTAAAATTTAAAAAGCAGAAATAGAAAATAGCAGAGATTTTACCGTGTCCTCTTTCTCTTTTCCAGCAGTATCAGCTTCAGGCTTCGGATCTTCTAATTCCAAAGCTAGGGGTCTGATATTAGTGGCCCCAGAGCAGCTTGCTTTATCAGACATTGGATTTTTTGGGCTTTGATCTTGAGGGGGTAAAATAATTGGAGGAATTGGAGGAATTGGAGAAATTGGGGTTTGGAGCATCTGGCTGGGATCAAAATTAGGAACTAGTTGACGGATATATGCCAACATAGCCTCCCTCTCTGCTCTGACTGCTTCCATTATAGTTTCCCTTAACTTCGCCTCAATCCTCAAGGTCTCTTCTCTGACTGCCTCCCTCACACTTTCCTTCAATTTGTCACCAAATTTCACTCTCTGCTGTTTCGGCAAATTGAAGAACTGAGTTGGGGTAACGCCAGTACCAGCTCCTCTGACTCTCCCACCATGCTCGGGGGTTCCCAAAGCCAGAGTCAAGATATCATTGGTCCCGGAGACAGTTAGAGTGCCTTCGGAGACTTGCTTTTGCAAATCATCCTAAAAGAGAGAAAGAGAGATTGTTAGAAACTGAGAAGGGTGTAAAACAGATACATATACCGACGTTGTAAATAATAAACAACGACGGTTTTTCTTAAATGACTGACGTGGTATTAATTTAAAACGTATGTACTTAAATACTGTCGTTGTTTATAATTTACAACGTCGGTATATAAAAATACGTCGTATATTCAAAATAAAACAGATTAAAACATAAATCAAAGACCGTCGTAGTATTCAAAGTAAGACGACGGATTATTAAACAAACAGACGTAGATGTCCAATTCCATATGGCTGCACAAAATTACCGTCGTTGTATAAGCATTCTAATGTCTAGATAAGATAAAACCGTCGTAAGTTTTAATGAAGAAGTGAAAAAACTCGATTGAAATATGCATTCTTTTCCAGAAATTGTGCACCACAAATTTCAGTGAAATAGACAGAGAGAGGGAGAGTGTGTGCGTGAGTAAACTTAGAACAAAAATGCAGTTCATAGAATAATTTAATCCGTCGTATTAATTCTATCTAGACGTCTACTTTATTCAAAAACCGACGTCCTATTCATTTTTAAACGTCCGTAAATTAAGCCCGTCGTGGTGTTCATTTTATAACGTCGCTTATTTAAAGATAAACGACGTCTATACCAAAATAAAACACTCTGTTTTTCAAATTTAGAACAGAGTTAGTGAGACTTACGATTATTTTTGCCTTCTCTGCAGCCTTTGGATCAGTGATGTTTCCTGTTTTATCTTCTCTTGCTTTCTTCCATAGAACAGCTCGATCGATTTCTTCAACTTCGGGCATGGTTTCTACCAATTGGTCCATCAAACCAACATACCCTTTTCTAGACAACCTATGGTTGTACTCCAATTTCTCCCTCCTCTCTTTCTGCTCAGCATGCTTAGCCTCAAAATCTGGGGTTAACCTTGAAGCTACGAAGGCATCCCATTGCGATTTCTCTATGAACTTATAAAGAAATGGGATTTCTTTTAATTTCTCCTTGTCATGTGCGAATGGAAGGATATATTGCTTAGTTACGTTATACTTGAAATCCTTCCATTTTTTGGCGGCAGACGACAAGACCAAGTTCTTGTAACTATCCCCAATAACATAGGACATTTGAACAGCTTCCCAAATCTGCTCCTTCACGTCCTTGGGTAATTGTTTCCATTTCTTGTCCACAAGAGGGACTCTGGTGTGTGCCAAAACACCAATGAAAGACTGCATCTCAACAGCAGCCTTGCCATGTGGTTTGCCATCTTTATTGAACTCAACCACAGGCTTAACCTTCTCAATTTTCCTCTTCACAACACGGCTCATTGTGCTGATACCGCAGCCAGATTTTGGCTCCTCAACAAATGTGGCTGTGCTCGAGTCTTTCTCTGAGGTTGAGGAAAATCTCATCCTCTTCGAGGGTTTGCTTTGAGTTGATTTTTCAACTTCCACTTGAGCCTTTGAAACTGTTTTGGGTTCATCCCCTTGTGCCATTGAACCTGATTTGGCCTTTGACGCTTCAGCTTCCTTGTTTTGAGATTTCGAAACCATTTTTGATTAATCTGCAAGGAAAACAACGTCGGTTATTAAAAATAAACGACGTAATAATACAAAACAACGACGGTAACACTAAAAAAGTGACGTCCTATTAAACAATCTCTTAGACCATGAATGGAAATAAGACGACGGTTTTATATATTTCATGACGTACATGTGTATAAACTACGTCGGTTATTAATAATAACTGACGTGGTTTAAAATTTACAGAACGATTGTTCTTCTCTCACTAGACGACGGTTTTATCTTGTTTCCGACGTATTAATTGTCACACCATGACGGTTTTTAGCCACCGTCGTGCAGTTTGCATTACGGCCGTCGTGGTGTGTCCATTCTGTCGTCGAAAACAAGACAGAACTGTCATCTTTTGGCGTCATGAGAGTATCTACTTATGTATTTAATAAAACCAGTAAAAGATTTCTTCAATTTGACAGAATCTTGTTTCCAGACAACTACGACATTCAAATGAAATGTAAAAACAGGGAAGAGAGTGAGAAAAAACCTTTGGCGTGCAAAGAAAAGTTCCCTTCCGACGAAGAGGAAGACGAAAATGGTGATTTTGGCGATGAAGACGAAGATTCAGACGATGATGCTGCTTTTGGGAAATGAGAGGGAAACTACGATACTTTATCGGGAAGAGAAAACCGTAGAATATTAGGTCAGGTGACGAAAAGTTTATATATTTTCCCAGAGTTCAATACAACGACGTTGTTATTAAAAAACCGCCGTATTATTTAGTTATAACGACGGTATATAATTCATAACTGACGTGGTTATCACAACTGCCGAAAGACTTTTGGAATTCCGATGTGGTTATGACGGCGCTTTTTTCCTCTTAACTGACGTTGTATTTATAAATTCAACAACTGTGTATTTTAATAAACCGACGTGGTTACTTTGGGTTTCTGAAAACGACGTCGTTCTATTTTTAATACGCGCCAAATGACTTTTGGATTTCCGATGTGGTTATTACGGCGCTATTTTTCTATAAACTGACGTTGTACTTATAAATTCAATGACTGTGTATTTTAATAAACCGATGTGGTTACTTTGGGGTTCTGAAAACGACGTCGTTTTTTTTTTAATACGCGCCAAATGACTTTTGGATTTCCGATGTAGTTATGATGGCTCTTGTTTATCTAAATTGACGTTGATTATTCAAATATGACGTCGCTATGTATATTAGAACCGACGTGGATATCTACGATTATTTGTTTAAATAGGATTTTTTTACGCGTTTTTTAACTCTCAGTTTTCAATTAGGGTTGCAGAATGATTCCTCACAAGAAATTGTCTTTCTGAAAGCAAATGGGTTCGCAGAATGATTCCTCACAAGGCCAAGCATGGGTTTGCAACATCCTCCTGTTTAGCAAGGGTGGAACCAGCCTTAGAACCTGCATGGGTTTGCAGCCGCACTTGCTCGTTTGAAGGCATACGAGGGCACAACCCACAACAGGTTCTAAGTCTGGTTCCACCCTTGCTACACAGGAGTTTTGAAGAAACAGTTGATTTTGATGAAAATGGGAATCGAGGAGTGAGCTTGAGAACAAGCCTGAGAACAAGAGGAAGGAGCTTGAGAACAAGCTTCATACTTTGTTGATTTTGATTTTATGAAATTATTAGATATTCATCTGTGGCTATGCAGGAGCTTGAGAACAAGAGGAAGGAGAGGGCCCAGCTTGCATATGAGAGGAAGAAACAGTTGAACAAGCTGAGGGTGAAGGTAGAAAAGAAACCACGATGTATTTGCCAAATTTGTGTACATATATTGTGTAAATATTGATCAATATTTAACAAGAAGATATTTGCCTTTTAAGATGAAAATGTTGTTGAGGATTGAGAATTAAATTTGGTTTTGTGTTAAGAAAGATATTACCAAAATAAAAGAAAAATTAATTAATTTTAAAAAGTTATAAAAATAAGACGGCGGTTTACAGAGAAGGCAGACGTATAAATTGAAAAAATACGACGGTAATTTGAACTTAGGACGTGGTAAATAAAAACGACAGTAGTGTTGTAGGTACCGTCGTAGTATACTCCAAAATAATAAGTCGGCGGTTTACAGAGAATGCACCGCCGTAGTATACAGACGTGGATTCCATTATATTATACGACGCGGATTAAGAACAGTTGGTCGTGTTTAGTTAGGAGTTAACACGGCAGGTTTTTTGGTGAACTGTCGTCTTTATTTTCTACGTCGGTGGATTCATACCTGCTGTCGTTGTTTTTTGGTCAGATTTTAACTCTGAAGAAATCCTTTTTTAAAAAGGACGCTTTTTTATTTGTATGCGTTGTCTTTTAAAAATATTCAACAGTAAGGAACTTATCCACGACTTTTTTTTTTATACCGTCGTCGATTTAAATACAACGACGGTTTTATGTTATGCCGTCGTCTTTTTCTGGTCGTCTTTTTCCATTTTTGTAGTAGTGAAAGAAAACATAACCAAAAAAATTGTATATTGTAAACATTACTTTCTAAAACTTTCAATCTCATCACAATTATCCAAGATGTACCAATAAGATGCCTCCTTCTCTTGTGAGGACATTTCAACCATTACGTGAGCACCAAATGTACGCACTTTCTGAGCAAACACAGATAATTTTGCATCAGGTTCACCCCCATCGTCATTTCTTTCTGCTCGAGAGAAGGTAGTTTCAACATTACTTAGATACATGGAACAAAAAGTTAGAGACTCGTATGCAATGTATGCCTCCACAATGGAGCCTTCTGGTCTCGCTTTGTTTCGAACATATTTTTTGTATGTTCCTAGCAACCTGAAAAAGAATAGAATAATTGGTTATTGGCCACAATGAAGAATCTGCCCAGACATTTAATACTCAATTAAAACTGAAAAATAGAGTTACCTCTCAATGGGATACATCCACCTATATCCCACTGGACCACCAAGTTTAGCCTCTCGTTGTAAGTGCACGGCTAAGTGAACCATGACGTCAAAGAATGCTGGTGGAAATATTTTCTCGAGCTTGCATAGTGTCATCACAATGTTTTCTTCCAACTTATCCAAATCTGCAACTCTCAATGTCTTTGCCCACATTTGTTGAAAGAAACTTGATAACTCCACAAGTGGGCTATATATTGATTTTTTCAAGTCTTTTCAAATTCCAACTGGAAGAAGCCTTTGCATTAGCATATGGCAATCATGGCTTTTTAAACCTGAAACTGTCCCCTCATCAACATTCACATTCCGTGTTATATTTGATGCATACCCGTCTGGAAATTTCACAGATTTTAAGAATTCACAAAAAGCTGTACGTTCAGCTGGTTTGAACACATACTCCCCTTGAAATTTTTCCATCTTATTAGTCTTATCCCCCTTTGGCTTTAACCACAAGTGTTTCCTAATTTTCATGTCAGCCAAATCCAACCTTGCTTTGTACGTGTCCTTGGATTTACCCTCTATACTCAATAATGTCCCAACAATGGTGTCACATATTGTCTACCGCGCAAATCTCACGGCCTGGAGTTCCGGGCCGAGGGGATATGTGTTGACACGCGGCTTCCTACTTTTGGATGCGGTGCGGTTGTGCGCGAGCGTGCCAGCACGGTCTACCGTGCATCGAGATGTTTGATATGGATAGAATGGTTAAGTGGTGCGCCTGTTTGGACTTGACTTCTAATCAAACGATTGTAGCCGAGAGAGGAACTAATCTCGGCTGCTAGGTTCACGGCCTGAGCTACAAGGCCGTTTAGTGGTGATGTTGATGGTGAGTTTTGGGCGGTGCTCCGGCGCGTTGCTCAGTGAGCGACGGTCGTATGATATATGGGGTGAATGAGCGAATAACAAAGATGGTTCTCCGGCGCCTTGAAAATCAAGGGTCGTATGATATATTGATGAATGGATTTTCCTTACAGTCTAACACTACTCCTAGGAAAGCAAGTAAAGATATTGAAAGTGCATTACAGGAAAATATAAGTTGCTCCGTGGGAGGCTTTGGTTTGGTGTTTGAACCCTTTGAATGTAGCTTGAGCCTTGTATTTATAGGAAGGATTCCTGGAGGAGTAATCGAGGCTGAAAATCTGCATGGTGGAGCCTAATTAGAGCAAGTGGGTAGTCCAATTGACATTTGGGATCGTGAAGTATGGTGGTGTGACCCCATAAATCCTGGTAAATCTCGGCCGCCGCCCTAATCGTGGATTCTGCGCTTCTGGCCGTGGGGACGCATTTATTGCTCTGATAGTTAGTCACCCAATCTCTCAAGCTGTAAGAATTCTTGTGAGAATGTCTGCGTCTAATCACTCTGTCTTCTGTCGCCAAACCCTGACTTCAGTCACTTCCCACCTTCCCTCGTGCATTAAATGCTTATTCGTGGCCAGTGGGTTTGCTGCAATAAACAGAGGCACTACTTCATTAAATGAAGCGTAGGACCATGCTGCCACTTGATGATCTGACTTTAATGCCTTTGGCCGTAATTTTGTTCGGCCTCGGCCTCGGCCAATAATCGAGGCCGAGATGATCGTGCCTTAGCAACTTTTCTTTTGTCTTCAGGAAGGCCAAATATCTTGGCACAACGCTGCGTTTGAGCAAATGCCAAGGCCGAGAAAAGGGGCTCCTTCGGTCAGTTCATGGCCGTGATTTATTAGGCACAAACACATATATTCTTCTCAATGTGCATAACGTCAAGATTATGTCTAATTTTTAACATAGGTCAATAATCAAGCTCGAAAAATATACTTTTTTTTGTCCAATTTAATTCAAAATCTTCCCTTCTCTTTCTCTTTTTGTTGTCTGGATGCTTACCAGGATTAGAAGGTAAGATGAGATCTAATTGGTCAAGTATGTCATGTCCAGAAAATTCCCTTGGAGAAGGTCTCATCTCTGACTTTCCATTAAATAATGGACTTTTTCTAAATGAATGATCCATAGATAAGTATCTGCGATGTCCAGTATAACAAACCTTACTCCTTATGCCGGTAGATGATGCATCTTTATTGCACACGGGGCATGCCAAATAACCTTTGGTACTCCAACCGGATAAATTTGCATAAGCCGGAAAGTCATTGATAGTCCAAATCACAGCTGCACGCATATTAAATGCAGACTCACTCACTTTATCATAGGTTTGAATACCATCTTCCCATAGTTCCTTAAGCTCATCAATTAGTGGCTGCATATACACGTCAAGGTCTTTTCCTGGTGCTTTTGGTCCAGGAATTAACAAGGTCATCATTCAATATGGTTTTTTCATGCACATCCATGGCAACAAGTTGTATGGTACAAGTATCACAGGCCACATACTATAAGATGTGCTCATATTCCCAAAAGGATTAAACCCATTAGTTGCAAGGCCTAATCTAACATTTCGAGGGTCTTCAGCAAACTCAGCATATGTTTTATCAAATTCTTTCCAAGCAATAGAGTCCACAGGATGCCTCATAACACCTTCTTCCTCAATTCTTTTATCTTTGTGCCACCTCATAGCACTAGCAGTGTGCCTGGACATGAATAGTCTTTGTAATCTGTCCTTAAGTGGGAGATAGCGCAACACCTTTTGGGGAACCTTTTTCCTTTGCTTGCGCTCACTGTGCTGATATCTTGGCTCATTACAAAAAGGACACTTGTCTTTTTTTTTCATGCTCCTTATAAAATAAAACACATTCATTTATACATGCATGAATGTTTTCATACCCGAAGCCAAGACCTCTCAACATCTTCTTGCATGCATTGTAAGATTCAGGAAGATAATTAGGTTTAGGACACATCCGCCTCTTCATTTCTAGCATCCTATCAAAAGACTTGTTAGTCCATTGACTATCAACCTTGCAATGAAGCAACTCCACAACAGCGGTCAAAACAGTGAAATCAGTGCATCCGTCGTAAAGAGGTCATTGAGCCTCACGAAGCAACCTCTCATAATTATCGACATTAGCTCTATGATTGGTTGCTGCAACACCCATTATACTATCCTCATTGCCCATTATATAATTTTCCTCCTCTGTCGGTTCTTTATCACCATCCATTCTATGAAAAACATCATCAATCATATTAAACAAGCTTCTAACTAGACAATATATATATATATATATATATATATATATATATAATATCACAAAAAATTTCTTTTTAACCAAAAAGAAATGAACAAGTTATATTCTGCCAACAAATTAATAAAGCCTTATCAATTTTAAAATTTCCAACCATATAAGATAGCATGTGGTTTCCAGATTTTGATAAACACAAAATTCAACCAATGGAATCAAGTTTTTTGAAAAATCCTAAACCAGAGACAACAAAGAACAATACCAAATGCCCAACCTTAACAAATGAAGAATTTATAGTGAAACCCAACAAATTACATATTTTAGTAGACCAATGCTTCCAAAAAGACATAAATGTATAAAAAGAACAAGGCTTCTCAATCATATTAATGATAAAATTTTATCAAAATCAACCAATCAGTTATATTAAAACAAAAACAAAAGCTGAACAAGTTATATGCAGACAACATATTTAGTAAAGCCTTATAAACAAGGAGCATACCCACAATATTTGTAAATAAGTTAACCGCATATTAGAGCAACGACAAATATACCTTATCCAACAAATTCTTTGAAGAACCTGCAAAGAAGAAGAGACAAAAAAAAAAAAGGAAATGAAACTTTGAAAAACAGAGTGAAACTAGAGAAAAAGAAAGGCTTTTTATCCAAAGAAGTAGGAAATTTTGCAGATTAAATACCTTATCCAACAAAAAAATTTGTAAAGAAACAAAAGAAAAAAAAAGGGGTAAATGAAACCCATAAAAAAAAAAAAACCAAGTGAAAACTAGAAAAGAAAACAGAGAAAAGAAAGCTTTTTTTTTACCCAAAATGAGAAAGACAACGGTTTAATGGTGTGGTTGGGATTACCAATTCTATGTGATGGCCATGGTGCTGGAAAAACAAAGAATGAGTGGGTCTTTGGTCTCTTCGTGCTACAAGAAAAATGAGAAGTTGGGATTAGAAAAGAAATGAAAAATGAAAAATGAAACAAAAAACTGAGAAATAAAGACCATATCTTCCAACTAACCTATGTGGATGGGGTGGCCTTTGGTTTTTCTCTATGATTGACTGAAAGTAAGAGGGTTAAATGGGGTTAGAAAGGAGATGAAGGAGGAGCTGGGACAAGCACCGAAGGTCTGAGTTAGAAAGGAGATTATAGAATTTTGAGATAGAGTTGAGTGCCTTGGAAATATCACATATTTTTTTTTCTTTGTGGGTTTTGTGCGTAAAAATGAATAGGCAACAATACCAATTGTTATTTATTTTGATTAGATTCCTTGGTTTTATTAAAAGACAAGGAAACCAATTCTTTGCCTCATGTATTTGACATGTTGTTGCACTTTCTCTCTAAGTCCTCTCCTTATAATTTAAGCAACGATAAAAAATTGTTGTCCATAGCTATACGCAAGCACACATGTACTTGTTGCCTATTACATTTTCATTATGGCGGAAAATTTCCCCCTCCATGAAATTGGCAACAAAATGAAATTAATAAGCGAGGATCTAGGTTTCCCGCATTCACAGATGTCAGACTACGCAAGGACTTTAAAAAGTTGTTGCCTATTGTAGTTATAGGCAAGGAGATTTTAGTCGTTGCATAATGTTTCGTTGCCGAATTCATGTTTTCTTGTAGTGGATCCTGAGGTTTGGCGAATTGTGTCAGTAGATAAGTACCAGTGGCATGAGGACTAGTACGGGTTTGATGAAGGCAAAATTGTTGAGTTCTTGCAAAAGTGAAAAGAACATAACAATCCAGAAATCATTTACAGAGAAGCTTTTCATGACTTCTTCCTATTGAAAGATGATGAGGCGGTCAAGAACCTGTGGGTGGGGGCTATGACAGGGCATATGGAATCCTCCTACATTGTTGGCTTGCTAGGGTTGTTGAAACCTAGTGAGGGCAAGGAGGATGAGATGAACTTTTTGTGTCATCTCAGCAAAACCAAGAAAATTAACAGGCAAGCTTGCAGGGATTCAATCATCTATCGACTGCTGAGGTATACAATGTGTGGCATCGTGACTCCTCCAACGCTTGCAAAGTTTACTGCTGACGAAAGTTATTTTGAAAACTGCATTCACTGTGAGGGTAATCGGGAGTGGTATCAATTATGGCACCGCAGGGGCGAATACTGTGACAACGTATATGCTTGGAACTACTGTGAACCCTGCAAATGGACGAGGGAGTTGTTCTGCTTCCAGTGGGAACTCCATTTGATGACCTCGTGGATTTAATTTTCATATACATCGTATGATATGAGTATTATTAAGAAAGTGTGTTTTTGGTTTTGACTGTTTTTATGTAAAGGGGAAATTGTGTGAACCTTATGTTTATGGTTGTATTGTTTTTATTTCAAGGTATGTTTATGGTTTTATTAAAGCTCAGTACACCTGTAAGATCCAATTTAAGTCCTGTTGTAGACGTTTGTGTTACTTAGTGGCATGCGCGCATCTGTTCTGTATATTATGTTTTTAGTTTGTCGCACACGAGGTTTTGGGTCCTATATGGTTTGAGTAAGTGGTCTGACATGGGGTATTGCTGGTTCAGATCCCCCAAACAGTCATTCGTTCAACATGACAGACAGGCATATGGTAGAGAGGTTGCGTGCTGTCAACGCATAAGGGATTATCCTTTCAGTCACTTCGTTGACAGTGGAAGTCTGAGCCATCCTTGATCTTCTAAGATACTCTGATGATCCCATAAATACCCCAAAAAATTTCCCCCTAATTTTCGGATTTGTCCTGCATTTGAAACTATATTTGCAACAAAACAGAAGTTTAATTAAGTCATCCGGGAATCCCTTTTCACTAACATAATGATTTAAAAATCTAAATTAACCAACGACATAAGTGGAGGGTTTTTCCCATTTTGATTATAACCATCTACGACATTTCCCCATTATTTTCGGATTTGTCCAGCAATTTTTAGGATTTCTGCACCAAACAAAAAAATCATTGATTCCCATATTACGGAAATCCCTTTTCACTAACTTAATGAATTACATATCAATTTCCACAAAAAACATTTTGCCAAGTATTAACCCAAAACTCCTGACGAAGTAATTCATCCTCACACATAGTTAGGAATTTTACTATTTTTGGAAAAAAGAAGGAATAAAAAATACAAGAAATGCCAAGTGGAGGCGCTGGAGTGGGGAGCTGCAAGCCTGACTAACACGTGGCGCATTCCCATGTCGCCACACGCCAGTTTTTGTATTTTTTTAATCGTTTCCACTTAAATATTCAATTAAAAATCCAATTTAAGGGTGAAAAATTGCAGAAAAATTCCTCCGCGATCGGGACGAGATTTCCTTCGATGACATATCCCGAAAAAGGGTAGGGCAAACAAATTTGGATACGGGATTAATGTGATCGAACAAATGAGAGTGTAGGGTTTACAAAGTGTATTAGTGTTTTCATTTGCATCATCCGAATGTAGGGTTCGTTCCCTAATTTTATTTTTCACTCGCTCCTAAACCAGGTTTTGTACTTTCCGTATGAAGTATTCATCCCCACACAGAGTTAAGAATTTTCCCAATTTTTTTTTCGTAATTTTCATGCATTTTTTTTTACAATTTTAGGAAAAAAGAAGGAATAAAATATACAAAAAATGTCAAGTGGAGGCGCTGGAGTGGGGAGCTACAAGCCTGACCGACACGCAGCGCATTCCCATGCCACCACATGGCTGTTTTGTTTTCAATTTTTAATCGTTTCCACTTAAATTTTCAATTAAAAAATGACTTGAAGGGTGTAGGGGTTTGCCGCCTACAATTTAGGGTTTACTGTGGAGTGCTTAGGGTTAAAAAATATTTAAAATTCCCCAAAGCAATGCTTTTCTTTCCCGCTCATGGGTTAGGGTTAAAAAATAAAAAAATTCCTGCAAATTTCAAATTTCCCGCTCACAATCACGAATTGTTACGACCAAAACAGGACAATTCAAACTTCAAACTCCATATTAGTTCTCCCCAAAATATAAAATACAATTCCATTTTAGAATTGAAGGAAAAGAATTTTAGGGTTTTGAGCAAATTTTTGGAAGGGTTGTCATCTTCTGTTATCTTCATTTTCCCTTCTGGGCAAAGCTATGTCGAATTCTTCAACAAACACTGAAGGAAAGAGGTGTCAGCACTGCAATGCTGAGATGGTGATGCTAATTTCCAAATTTGAAAAGAATCTGGGCAGACCGTATTGGAAGTGCTTCACAACATATGTAAGTATTATCTTCCCTAAGCCATGTTGAGCCTATTCTTAACAACTAAAATGAGTTATTAACAATAGCAACTTTAATTCTCGCAAGTGCACGAACCATTTATAGTATAGCTTATGTAAATACGAGGTCGATCCCACGGAGAATGGTAACGTGGTTACAAGTTAAACTACTTAGAATGCTGGAAAAACAGAAAACAAAACAAACTAACTACTAAGGGAAAGGTCTAGGACAGAATCCTAGCACCACACACGCACTCGAAATGGGGGGTTTTGTTGTTGAAATGAAAACAAGAGAATGAATGGAAGTGCTGGAAAGTAAACAATAGTAGCAATCAACAAGTTGTGAAACAATGATTGTGAGGTGTTAGAGCCTTGGAATCCACCACTAGTTTTCCTATCCAAGTTATGAATGCCTAGAAGTGACTCAAGTTTCATCAACAATAGATTATCGCATACAAGCCTATGGTATCTAGGTGCAGGATGCATGATTCTCCTAAGGCATGTAATTGTGCATGGTATCTACACAACACGTGATCTCTAATATGCAACCTAAGCATGGTATCTACTTAGAATAAAGCATACAAGAGTCATTAAGTTCCCTGAGAATATGATAATCACACAAGTCCTAGAACATGGTATCTGTCCTAGTCAACCTATGGTCATTAACCCCTTGAATGATTCTTAGGCCATTCATGTGTTGCTTGTGAAAGGAGAGTAGAATTGGTGAATCTAAACCCCTTCCCAACTTACGCTAGATGCATAAAATCCTAGTTTGCTACTCTAAGAAAGCATACATCAAGCACATAATAAACTGGAGATTAACAACTTGATAATGAAAGCAAGGAAATCAATTAACTATGAAATCATCCATAACATTGAATATTCATGACTAGGGCTTCATCCTAAGCCCTAACTAAATGGATTAGTTACACATAACTAAGAATACAGAAAATAAGAAATACATAAATAGATTAAAGAGAAGAGAAGAACTAGTTGGTGGTAGCAAGGTAGTTCCCAGGACAGCTCCAAGCTCTCCCTCTTTTGCAGCTAGCTCTCTTCTCTCTTTGTGATGAATCTGAATGTGTGTATGAGAGTAATGGATGAAGTGAATGTGTGTGTCTATCTCCCCTATGAATGAGCTGCAACTCTATTTATAGAATTCAAATTCGTCCTCCCCTTGACTGGTGTAGACAGCCCACCATAAATCCTGGAAACTGCTCCTTGATTTGTGCAAACATGTTTCCCCATAATTAAGCACGCCTTGTTTTGCTCCTTGAGACTTCCAATGCTGTAATGCCTCCCTAATTTGCTCAACATGTCAGGTCTAAAGTCGGGTACAGCTGAGTTGAGGCAATGGCTCAAAGGGGGTGTGGAACACAAGGCTCATTAGCTGGCAACTGCATATTAAAATTCTCCTGAGCATGGTTCAGTGTTTGATGGGCTAAGGACTCCAGAATGGCTCCTCATCCGAGTTGTGTGCGTTGCTGAAATGAGGCTTGCAAGATGACCCACGAAATTGGACTGACAAGGAGTGTGGCCCAAATTGGGTCTGTCTTTAAGCTTATATTCCTCTTGTGCCAATCAGCCCTTAACATGCATGGATTGTATCAAATGTGATCTCTTGCTGCCTTAACCTACAAAACGCTCAAACATAGGTAAGTGACTTGAAATAAAGAGAAACTAAACTAAATCACTAAGAAAAGAAGGCATGCAAATGTGTAGAATTATGAACTTATCAAGCCAATAACACTGACATTGTAATCCGAAACTGAAAAATGTAACTTTGTTATGTTTTTTTAGGGAGCTACAAGGTGTAGTGGCTATGAATGGGTGACTAGAGGGAATAGGCCAACTGAATGTCACATTCAAAACCAGCTGGATGTGAAGGAACTTAATGCATATGCTGAAGTCATTCGTATGGTGAAGGGCATTAAAAATATCCTCCTACTGTTGTTAGTTCTATCATTTCTGATTTTGGCAGTTAAATTGATGAATAAGTAAGAAACTTTTTGCGTCTGGAAATCTTCAAGCAATTTCAAGTATACATTTTTAAATTTTGTTAACTTTTGGCTTTTCAAGTATATATTTTGTAATTTTGTAATCCGGACAGCTATGAAATATGAAGAAGTGTTTGGAAATCTACAATTATGAATTAATCATTGAGCATAATTAGTAGAAGAATTTTTCAACGTTTGATATGCCTGCATCTAAACTTCACAATCTTGTTTGCCGTAAACAAGATACATTCCTATTTATTCCACATTTGAAAACAATCATGCACCATTTACGGTTTACGGTTCAGCATAGTATCAACAACATGTGTTCATGGTTTCGTTTAGGTTGTATTTGAACCCAATAAAAAAACTTATTCTTTAATTTGAAGTCAAAAGGGGGAGTTGGATCATAAACAAGAGTTTGTTCCTTAACAAGTAGGACTCAAAACTACCTTTTCAAAACCTTAGTACAAACGGGAAAGATGCACTCAAGCATGCGAAGAAAGCTCTTCGAGCTTCCCTTATATTATAGAAAGGTTAGTTCTCTATCTCGTGAATTGAGCCAATACCAAGCTATATGAATTTCTTCAGTTCAACAACTGTTACCTACAAAATTACAAACCACCCACCCAGTGAAATGAAGTTTGCAAGTTCATATACTACACCCACCCAGTTATGTCATATTGCCTCTCCTAATTAATCACAGGTTCCAATATCCCTGCAACAACTGCACAGGTAGCTTCAACCGATACAAGGGCATGGCTAGGTCTACATTGGAGGTCAGAAACTCACAGTATTTGAGAATGTACATCCCACAGTCGCCCCTGAAATATAGCGAAGAAGCTGTCATTCATTGTCCAACAAAAGCGCACTTTCATAACACAATGTGTTTAGGTCGAATATGACTCACCCACCTACTTGTTGGGGTGCATCCAAAATGCGAATAACTGGCCACTCACTTTTGCGAAGTAGACCATTGCCAATATATCCAGCTTCGTATAACAACCGGGGCAGTATTTTCGCCACGGGCTGCATAGCCCGTTGGATGGCTTGTGTTCTGCACAGATCTACTTTTGAATTATATGCCCTTATCTCACACTCTTTTAAATCGAACAAGTAAGATCCAGTGCTTCTGCCTTTGTAGGTTGAAGGGCAAAAAAACTTGATTCACAGACGACCATGATTTAGCCAACTTATGTCGTTTGCCCTTGACCATTCCTAGTAGACCATTGGTGTGCTGCCTCTCATCCTTTCCCATATACGACTTCATTTGCATGTAATCTAAGGCAACACATTTCTGCATAGTGGCACACAAGTTTTACATCATACGGATATAGAATTTCAAAACAAACAATGCTTATGAAATAATACAGACCTGAAAAGTGGTGTCCAGTATCGTCCAGTCAGAACCCACCCACTTGCTAGACCTGTTGTGCCGCTCCCGTAGCAAATGCAAGGCCATGTCAATGTTCTACATAAAATGGTTGTTTCCATTATTAAATCAATAAATTACTACATAGCAAGGGCATATCGACAAAATCCCAACTCAATCAATGCTTACCGAGTCATCCAACAAACAGTCCTTGGTCAGCAACCGAACAAAGTAGTTATGCAAACCTTCCATAGCTTCGTCTCCACATAACCGCACATGTGAACTATATTTGTCAATCATTGTTATTATCAATTCGGTTTCACCAGTGACTCAATAGGTAATCATAATAAACCATTTACATTTCACTAAGGACGGGCAAAGGGAACTTACTTTACTTCTTGTCCCTACACTAGGTGCATAACATTCAGGAACATCTGATCCCCAACTCCAATAGGTTGCCTCATCTCCAATTCACTTGGTCGTAAGAGCCGTAGTGTAACAGGTTGTGAAACATATACAGTTAACAGGTCATATACAATAGTAAACAACTTTCCGCATGAAATCAACATACTATTGAAATCAATTATTAACTACACACTTGTTTGCTTTGAAATATATAAGCGTTCAGCTTTCTAAACTTAGGCACTTTATCTGTGGATTCCCACCGGCAAATTCGAGGGACTAATTGTTGTGTCGATACAGCTGCACCAAAATGGATTCAGCTGCATCCTCAACTTGTGATACTCGCAAGTGCACGAACCGTTGGTAGTTTAGCGTATGTAAGTGCGAGGTCGATTCCACAGGGATTGGTGATTGAATGATCCAATTCAGTTTTCCTACACAAAACAGAAACAAAAACAAAGAACATGAAAGAAGGAAGAAAATAAGAAAGTAACTCAAGCAAATAAGTTCCCAAGTTCAATTTAGATTAATGGATTGATTCTAGCTAAAGTATGATTAAGCCATGGTGTGTGGTCATAACCTTGTGTTCCTAATTCCCTAATTTGATCATTTGTTGTCTAACCTAAAATTAAGCATTAGGAACCCATTAAGCATAGAAGAACATTTTAAACAACCAAGCATGTATCTAATCCCTGTTGTCGAATGTCCATACATACTCTTCCTATTCATAGTTCAATTCGAATTAAAGCATGGTGTATACTCTTAATTCAAACCAAGATAGCTAACATGCAAGCATAATGAATAAGAACAAAAACCATAATTGAAACTTGGAAACTAATTAAACTTGAATACTTAAGAAAGAATGTACATTACAAGAAAAATAAATTACAACTAAGAAAACATTAAAGAAAGCTAGAATTGAGAACTAGAAAGCAAAACTAAGAGAATTTGAGGGAGAGAAGGGAGGGGAGCTCTAGAGAAGTGTTTGAGAGCTCCCCCCCTTGGGGTGTGTTTACAAGCTTAGAGAACTTCTCTATTTATAGGCCTAGGGGAAGTGAAAATCTGAATTCAATATGACTAATGCATACAACACTTGTATTATAAAATCTGAATTGGTTGATGCACTTCACCAATAAATCCCACCAGCAGCCCTAGCTCATCTTCATGTCACCATGACCAAGCTTCCAACCAGAAACAATAGCTCATCCTGAGGTCAGCATGACCAGCAACTTCAAGGGCTTACAAATTGGGCTAGGCTGAATCAAATGAAGACTTTAAGATGTCCATTGTGAATTTCAGAATGTGTATGATCCAACCACACAAGTATTGGCCCAATCCAAGCTCGGAGGAGGAAGTTAAGGCCGAAACAAATTGCTAACTCGTTTTGCTCGCTGACAAAAATCCATCCTGAGCATGGTTCAGTGTTTGCTAGGTTACGGACTCCAGATTTATCCAATGGGGCTGAATTTTGGATATGTTATAGTACACACCCATTGGAACAACTTTCATGAAGAATGCGGCCTCATCCGAGTTGTGTAGGTTGCTGAAACAAAGCTTGCAATATGACCTACGGAACTGGACTGGCAGGGGGCTGTAGCCAAAATGAGTTTGTCTTTAAGCACTTCTTCCCTTTATCCAAATCAGGCTTTAACATGCATGGATTGCATCATTTCCTATCCAAAGCCATCATTGTTACCTAAAGCTGAAAGATAAACACAAAAAGGATTAAAAGCACAAGTTTAACTCAAAAACATAACCAAATCATAAGCTAGAAGGGTACAAAATGATATACAATTATGAACCGATCACTAATACAGTTTCCTCGATCTGCCTACAATATCTAAGGGGGGGAATTCCCAATTCGGCAATTTATTCATACGCCTAAGTCTACAACAAATAGATTATCAAAGTCAGTACTTAGTTACAAACTTAAATTTTAGAAACACTAATATTAAACTAAATCATACCTGGAAAGCATAGCTGAATCCCTTTATATTCCATGCAGGTCTGTTAATTCTTTCAGGCTTCTCATCCTCCACGTTTTTCTTCCCTTTTCTCACTGAACTCCGCACCACCTTTTTTCGCTTTTTCTCTCCTTTCCCCTTCCCGTCCTTGTCTTCATCTCTCTGTTTCTTCCCTGGAAAAAACAACAGAGAATCTTGTAGACACTCAAACGATATAGATCCCCACAGATATTTGTTGAATTCATCCATTTTATGAACAAATGTAAGTAGTCCTCGTTTATCTTTACATTTCAGGGTTTACCCATTATCACAGACTCCACAAAATACAGTAGTCCCAATTTGAACGAGTCCTTGCTTCCTCTTTCGGACTTTAGGAATGCATTTTCTACGTCCTGGCAAGTAATGTGACTCCTGTTGGTAAAATGTGCTTTCATAAATCGCTTATGATCTTCCCCGGTAGACATTATGTCAGGCTCTCTTCCACATTTTAGACCACTTATCAAACAAAAATCCTTTACACTGAATTGAGCAACGTTTGACCCTATTGCATAACTAAGGCCCATCATGTCCTTTATACCAAGTCCTCCGACTCGCCGGAGTGCCAGACCATGCACAATTTGACCACTAAATGCAATTTTATGGAGGCCCAGCAAGTGCCCAAAATAGCTCTCTCTAAATCTTTTCATAAGCGACTCACTGAAATGCGCCCCCAAATTACACAAGACTGTTTGTGCCACACACAGATTATTCACCCTCACAGAATAGACCTCTGACTCCGGGAAACAAAGCTCAAACCCAGAATCCATTTTATACCTGCAACAGACACCTTTTGCTTAAGAAACATAAGTGATACGTGCTCACAATATTATGACCACATTAACATACAAAAGTGATACCTACTCACAATATTATCTACACATTTTCAAACCTACAAACACTATTTTCAACACATTACATAATTGATACCTACTAACAGAATTTTCAACATATCAAGTTACAAAACTAATATACTATTTTCAACACATTAAGATACATAATTTCACCTACAAACACTAATTTCAACAAATTCAGATACAGAATTCATACCTACTACAAGATGCATTGATCCTTATGCATCCCAAATCATCTCATATTCAGAGTTAAGATTCAATTTTCTCTTATGCGTTCTACTTCTACTGGTACTTATTTTTTTTTTTCCAAGCCCCATTAAATCCCTAAAATTATGCCCTACACTCACACCACTACATGGCCAAAGCAGGATTACAATGAGGAACATATGAAGATTCCTGGAATTTTACGAAAACACAACAAACAACCAGAATGCAAACAAAAATACGAAGTAGAAAACACAACACAAATTACTCAGGCCAATTAATGTTTTTGCAAACACATCCGTACAGAGACAGACTACTCTTACCCAGAAAATCAAAGCCCTAAAATCCTAAAGCAATTTATATTAACTGAATGCAATATAACATGCAAACTTTAATATCAAAGAGAGAGAGGGAATTCGACAGAAATGTACCAATTCAGACGTTCAGATGAGAAATACTAGATGACAAAGGTTCTGCGACAACAAAAGAGCAAGTCAAAGAGAAACAGTAGACCAGGGAGTTTCTGCGAGAAGAGATGAGGAATACAGAACTTGATGTCTGGTAGGTATTTGTGTGTTATGACTAGGGTTCATTCATAACTCCATTGAAAAGAAAGGCGCCATTGTCAGGAATAAGAAAGGCACCATTTTTTCGAACAAGGCGCGACTTGACACCTTTGCTAAGGGGAAACTGTAGCCTACCCGTTTCCATCGTAAGCTTGCTTTTTCTCTTAAACCATTCAGATGCATTTCCACGGCTGCGATTGATTCTTATGTAATGTTCTCACATAAGCGTTCTCACCTGATCTGAATTGAAGTTGAAAGGGGTATATGAACCCTCATCGAAAAATATAAGCCCACTACCTTTTCCTTTATCTTGATCATTTATTATTATTATATCTATGTTATTTAAATATCCTTGTTGACTATAGAAAGTTCGTGGAACTTATGATTGTACTTGTGGCAGGTGAGATAAAAATTTGGGAGAATGCATCTGCAGTAGGACCACTTTAATATCCTTGTTGATTGTTGATTTATATATTATATTACTACATGATTAACGGATTTGGTTTTTATTATATATGGTTCACCTTTATATGGAAATGTGACTATAATATGTTGTATAGTATGTTGTATAGTATATATAGAGAGAGAGCGCTTTTATTGAGGGATTCCTCAAATTAGTTTATTTAAGGGACATCTTTGTAGGGCCTACTTCACATTGTATTTCACTAATCCAAATAATCTATGTTTTAGATAATCATTCAAAGATCATCTCTACAAAAAATCACTTGAATTGGATATCGTTTGACCACTCAATTGTGTTATTGAAATTTTAGTATTTTCCTGAAGCATCATGTTCATTGATTTTATAGGATACAATTGATGTTGAAACATTTTTCGATTTGTCTAATTTTTTGCAATGATGATCTAAGAATGAAGACCTAAAAACACACTACTACAAAAAACGCAAAAGACGACGGGAATTCACCGTCGTGTATCGGGTTTTCAAACCGTCGTAAAATCGAGCGACATCTTTTGCAAAGTAAAATCATGACGGGAAATCACCGTCGTTGTTATAACTAACAACGTCATTAACAAAAAACAACCGACGTCTGTATACTGAAAAATGAACCAAAAAATTGTCGTGGACAAGAATAGACGACCTATTTTATACAAAATCCGCCGTGTAAATAAATACAATACGTCTTTAAATAAATAAAATATGACGTTATTAAAACATACGACGTCCAATATATTTATATAACCGTCGTGAAATAGTTTTTCCACTTCGTTTTTTCCATTAATATTGACGTGGAAATAGCGGTTAGGGTAAATCACCGTCGTTGTTATAACAAACAACGTCATTAACAAAAAACAACCGATGTCTGTATACTGAAAAATGAACCAAAAAATTATCGTGGAGAAGAATAGACGACCTATTTTATACAAAATCCGTCGTGTAAAAAAATACAATACGTCTTTAAATAAATAAAATATGACGTTATTAAAACATACGACGTCCAATATATTTATATAACCGTCGTGAAATAGTTTTTCCACTTCGTTTTTTCCATTAATATTGACGTGGAAATAGCGGTTAGGGTAAATCACCGTCGTTGTTATAACAAACAACGTCATTAAAAAAAAACCGATGTCTGTATACTGAAAAATGAGCCAAAAAATTGTCAAGGATAAGAATAGACGACATATTTTATACAAACTCCGTCGTGTAAATAATACAATACGTCTTTAAATAAATAAAATATGACGTTATTAATACATACTACGTCCAATATATTTATATAACCGTCGTGAAATAATTTTTCCACTTCGTTTTTTCCATTAATATTGACGTGGAAATAGCGGTTAGGGTAAATCACCGTCGTTATAACAAACAACGTCATTAACAAAAAACAACCGACGTCTGTATACTGAAAAATGAGCCAAAAAATTGTCAAGGATAAGAATAGACGACCTATACAAACACAGTCGTGTAAATAAATACACTACGTCTTTAAATAAATAAAATACGACATTAATATATACTACGTCTCATATATTTACATAACCGACGTGGAAAATATGTTAGGCTCATGACTTACGACATATTTATTTCTATAAACGACGTAGTATTTAATATACAACATCATGATCATGTAAAAGACAGCCGTGTTTCTCTATTTATACGTCGTCTTTAGCAAAATCATAGTCGTCTAATCCATCTAAGACGTCGTCTTTTGTAACGTTCAGGTTCGATATCTGTCCTTTTAGACGTCGGTATTGTGGAACTGGAGTCGTGTTATTTGTAATTACATGTCGGCTCTTTATGCTTCTCCGACGTGATATCGTTAATAACTGTTTCACAATAACGTCGTCTTTCTTCAATTTTAGTTCGCTTTTAAACGTCGGTAAATTCAATGTCGTCGTTGAATGCTCCAAAACGTCATTTTTTATTGACAATTTTATGAAAACAGACGTATGTTTTTCACAGTTTTATGAGGACCGTCGTTTTATAATACTGAACCAGTATTTTATGTACTGATTGTTTTGTGGCCAAAACCTGCATAATGAAAGTGAAGAAAACACATTACAATTTATTACAAAATTAATGTCATACAGTAGTGCTGTTTAGGGCATAAGTAATTTCATAAATTACAAGAGCATCATTCAATCCATATATCTTCATACCCATCTCGAATATTTTGACTCCCAAACTCACCCACTAGTTCATCAAATGTGTCAACATTTGACATCCCTCTAGTACATGGCTCACACTCAATTCTCACATCACCTAAGACATCATCACCAATAACATCATTATATTCTCTATTAGGCGCTGATAACACTACCGACCAACCATGATGCATCGGTTCGTCAACAAAAAATACTTGTTTGACTTGAGAAGCCAAAACAAATTGGTCATTCCTATGTCCAATTTTACTCAAATCTACAAGGGTAAATCCAAGTTCGTCGACTACAAGGCCGGAAGTACTATCTATCCAATCACACCTAAAGACTGGGATTGTAAACTTTTGGTAGTCAAGGTCCCAAAATCACCAAAATCATTATCATCCATCTCTATTTCTTCAGACACAAAACTGTACCTACTATGGTCATCATCTTCTTCAACATTTCTACTAGCATTAGTAGTTGGTTCCCAAGGTTCTCCATGAAATGTCCAATTCTTATAGCTTTGGTCAACTCCATTAAAGTATAAGTGATCCCTTATAATTCCAACCCCAAACAATTTCAAATTCACACATTTAACACATGGACAACGGATATGCGTTGTAGTTAGAAGATTTTCTACAGAAAATTGCAAAAATGCTTCCACCCTTAACTCATATGCCTTCGATCTTCTATCCGAGTGCATCCATGACTTATCCATCTCCGACACTATATCCTATTATCTATAATAAGGTGAAAAGACAAGCAATGACTATCACTATAGCAATTATATAAGGTTTTAATAGCAAATAATATAGTATACAGACGACGGTTTTTAAACAACAACAGACGTATTACACATATATAGACGACGGGTTTTAAAAAAAACATCGTCTAATGCTAGCAAGAAACAGAGGCCAGCGAACTTGAACCACGACGGTAGTTAAAAAATGCGTCGTGGTATAAAAATACAGACGACGGTAACAAACCGTGTCGTATGCATAAAAAAGATATCGAAATCCCAGTTTATTTTCAAGAACCCAAAATATATTCAGAACACAACATATACATTAATTTTTTTGTTGGGTATTAAGAACATGTATACTAAGCACGAAACCAACATATATTAAGCATGAAAACATTAAATCCATTCCCGATTCATAATAACAGAGAGTGATTAAAAGATCCGACAACATTAAATCCATTCCCGATTCATGAAAACATTAAACATTAAATCCATTAACCCATACCGTCGACAACATTAAAAAATCACAAAACCCTTTACCACAGAACTGAAAATCATTCAATGAATTTACAAGCATGATATTAGGGTTTGTACTTACAGGTAGGCAGAGCTCACAGATTATGGCCAACTTGGATTCGACGGAGTTGTAAACTTGGCCAACTTGGATTTGACGGAGAGCCCAACTTTGAATTAGAGTTGAAGTGAGAGAGCGGAGCGAAATGTTTTAGGTCACAGACTATGGCCAACTTGGTTTAGGGTTACAAGTATAAGAGTTAGAGTGAAATCTGAAAATTTTAGGTCGAGGTGAAATTTTTAGAAAGCGCGCTTTTTAAAAAATATCGACGGAAACAAAAAAACAACCGTCGTTAAAAGTTCAACCTAAACATGACGCTTATTTAAAAAATGACGTCGTTGTAAATATCCTTACGACGCAAAACCAAACTACCGTCGTTAACATGTCTAAAGAAATATGACGCCTATTAAAATAATTGGGTCGTGGTATCTCCATACGTCGTAAAAAAAAAACAGACATATTAGAAAATTAAATAGACAAATATACCCTAAACCCTAAACCCTAAATCCTAATAAATAAAACCTAAATTATATATATATATATATTTTTTAAATAATTTTTCAAAAGGGATTAGGGTTTTATGGCCTAAAATATCTAGTCCATAAAACCCTAAACCCTAATCCCTTTTCTAAATTTATATAAACCCTAAACCATTAAAGTATAAGTGATGTTGTGACTCATGAAAACATTTCTCTTTTTGGTGGTAATTTTAAATTTCTATAACTCAAACTTAATTTTTTTAAAGCTTAAGGGGGAAGAAAATATCTCAATGACTTCATAGGAGTTGACGTTGCATTTTTTGGAGTTATTTTAAATTTATTATGAATATTTCAAATTAAATATAATAAAATATTATTAATAAAACCAACAAACGACGTCGGCGTTAATAAATTAACGACGTTGTAAATCTTAATAAACGACTTAATTTTTAAAACAAACGTCGTTTAAAGTTCAAACCATGGCCATTTTTACACAGAAAACGACGTACAAACCATTTTCCACGACCTAAACTCCTAACCTCTCGCCGTCTAATGTCAAGAAAACAACGTCTTCTATATAACCAAGAGCGTCGTTTGAAAAATATTTTACGTCGCTTTTTAAAAAAAATATGACGTTGTTATGTGTGTACAACGTCATTTTAAATAAACCACGGTTTAGAAATGCGCTCTTCGTAAATCATCGACGGAAAACAAAAAAACCGTCGTTAAAAATATAAATAAACATGACGCTTATTACATCTATACCCTAAACCCTAAACCCTAAACCCTAAACCATAAAATATAAACCCTAAATTATATATATATTTTTAAATAATTTTAGAAAAGGGTTTATGGTTTTACGGCCTAATATATATTAACCATAAACCCTAAACCCCAAAAATAAACCTTTATCCCCCTAAACCCTAAACCCTAAACCATTAGGGCATGTTTGGTAGGGCTCACTAGATAGGACTGTGCTATATTGTACCTAAAATCCATGTTTGGTTTGAAAGGGGACTAATTTAAATGGGATTGTAGAGCCCAACAGTAAACAAAAAGCCTCACTAGCTCTTCCAATTTAGTGAGCCTCAAAATCGGTTCACAAAATAGCGATTTCGCTAAACAGAGAACGCGAGTCCGACAATAACCAGCTTCTTCTTCTTCACCTAGAACTATAACCACCATAGACCCAGCCAAACCACCAAAATCACCACAGACCATCGTCAAACCCAGTCACTCGAACCAACCACCACCAATTCAAACTCAGTCACTCGAATCAACCACCATCAATTCAAACCCAGTCACTCGAATCAACCACCACCAATTCAAACCCAATGGAACCACAACCCAATTGAACCCAAATTCAACAACCACTGTCAAACCCAATTGAACCTTCCAAGAAATCATCCACCTTGATCAAGAAAACTGCAAAGGGAGACACCATTAACGGAGATGTGGGCTTTCTTGTATGAGACTGAGAGAAGGAAGTCATGAATTCCCAGTCTTGGAGTGGGTTGACAAAAATTCTAAAAATTAATTGGTACCCATTAAAGGATTCTTCCGGTAAATGACATAGAAGCCATCAAGTTGAACTTATGGAATAAATAGCTGGTATTGAATTTTCAGCCTCTCTCTCTCTCTCTTTCTGCGCTTTTCCTCACCTAAAATCCTTGACCACTCTCTCTTTCTCTCTCAGTAAAGGTTACAGCTTTCAATCTAGACAGTTTGATTAAGAAGGAAGGAAGAAGAAGAGAGGAAGAAAGGAAGAAAGGTAAAAAAAAAAAAAAAAAAAGAGAGAGAGAGAAAGAAACGGGCTGGGAAGGAGAGGAAGAAGAAAAGGAGAAAAAAGAGAAAAAAAAAAGAAGAAGAAGAGATAAGATAGTTTTAGCAATCTTTAATTAAAATTAAATATTAGAATTTTATTTATTTTTAATTAAAATTAACTATTAAAATAATTATTTTTTAATCCGACACAACACCAAACATAGGTCTTCACTATTTTTACAATCTAGCTTCTAAGTTCGACGCAGCACCAAACGTAGGTCAGGACTTAATCCAGCTTAGGCCAATCCGAGTTAATCCGAGACAGTCCTAGGATTTAGTCCAGTCCATGACAGTCCGCCGTGCCAAACGACCCCTTAAAGTATAAGTGATGTTGTGACTCATGAAAACATTTTTTTTTTTGGTTGTAATTTTAAATTTGTATAACTCAAACTTAATTTTTTAAAGCTTAAGGGGGAAGAAAATATCGCAATGAATTCATAGGAGTTGACGTTGCATTTTTTGGATTTATTTTTAAATTTATTATGAATATTTCGAATTAAATAGAATAAAATATTATTAATAAAACCCACAAACCACGTCGGCGTTAAGAAATTAACGACGTTTTAAATCATAATAAACGACTTAATTTTAATACAAACGACGTACAAACCATTTTCCACGACCTAAACTATTAACTTCTCGCCGTCTAATATCAAGAAAACAACGTCGTCTATAGAACCAAGAGCGTCGTTTGAAAAATCTTTTACGTCACTTTTTAAAAACGGTGACATTGTTATGTGTGTACAACGTCTTTTTGAAGAAACGACGGTTTTTCATAACATGAAAACCTCAACAAATTTGGTTCAACATGATCTTGGGTTTTTCACAACATGAAAACCTCAACAAATTTACAGGGAGGTTGACAGTGCATTTTTTGGTTATATTTTAAATTTATTTTGAATATTTTGAATTTAATAGATATAAAGACGACGGTGTTCTATATAATTATGTCATTGCAAGTTTTATTACACGTCCGTCACACAATTTCCGTTTTTTAAAAATAATGAAAACCTATTTGAAATTCATAGGGAAAAAAAGAATGTACATTATACATAAAATTTGCACAAAAACTTGTCTAATTCTAACCAATTTTGTACAAAAACTTGTCTAATTCTAACAAAATTTGTACATTTTATAAAAATGTTTAAGTATTCTAAAATTCCTCTACTCCATTCTTTCCTAACTTCTTCAATGGCAGCTTGGGGGTATGGCGCTTGATCCTTTCCCTTCGCAAACTGCAATCCATAAACAAAGATTAATCTCGCAGACGACACTATTTTTCATTTACCGACGTAGTATATATATTCAACGACACGATTTCCAGGCAGTGGATCCAGAAAATAGACGGTCTCCTTCTTTGCTCTCACAATGATCAAGACCCAATGACGGCTGCACAAAATAAATATAAAGGTTAAATAGTTTTATATGCAGAGCATCATACAAACAAAATCCTATTTTTTGTTTGGAGACTAACCCTGGATTGTAAGGCATCAGGAAAATCTGTTCACCATCTGTTTTTTGAAGTCGACTGGCCACGATACGTGATCTTTCAGTTAATGAACCAGCGTCGGCACTAACTACAGCAGGGTCTATAAAGCCAACCATATTCACCATATTTGCAGCTTTCAAATGATCAAATAGGCACCTAAATATATGAATTGAAACCATGAGTGTTTTTTTTTTCAACATAAAGGAGAGTGTCAAATGAATATTTGATAAGGACAAACCTCATATATACTGCAACGACAGTAGCCCCAATTTCTTCCATGCCAGCAAATTGGGTAATATCTTCATGCAAGACGAAGGTGTTACGATCTATGCCAAACACCTCCTTCTCAATTGTAAAGGTCATAGCCTTCTCCTGAGGCTTTAGTGTCGATTCAACATAACTACAAAGGGATTGTAAAGAAGATGGCAACTCCAGCTTTGAATAATCTGGTACTTCAGTATTCTGTTTGAACAAATAAAGCAACATAAAGTGACGTGGTAAATAAATAACAACGACGGTTTAAATAACAAAACGTCGTCTTAAAATAAGTTACACGACGGTAAAAAAAATACCGTCGTAATGAATACTTTATTACGTCGTTTAACAAAAACCGACATCTAATTCAAATGTAAAATTCATAATTAATGAATTTACCTTTTCAATTTGCTTTTCTCCAACACTAGATTGCTGTTTTAAAAAATAAAGAGATATATATATATATATAAGAAAGCTTGTACAACAATTTAAACATTCAATTAAATAAAAACTGCAGTGGAAATTTAAGACAAACGACGGTTTAGAGAAAATATAGACGTCTGAAAATTGAAAAACAAATGAAAAATGCAAAGTTATGAGAATTTACCTTTTCATCTTTCTTTTCTTCTATCTTTTCTACTATCTTCTCTACTATCTTTTCTACATCCCCGGATTTCTGTTATAAGAAATAAAGAAATATATCTAAGACATTGTACAAAAAGTAAAAAATTAAATTAAACCGTCGTGGTAATAAATAACAGATGACGGTATGTAATAATTACAGACGTGTAAAATTCATTAAACGACGGTAAATAATAAACGTCGTGGTAATTCATTTATTACGACGGTAATGAGAATTGAAAAACAAATGAAAAAGGCAAAGTTATGAGAATTTACCTGTTCAACTATCTCAACTACCTTTCCTTCTACTCTATTTTCTACTTCCCCGGATTTCTGTTTTAAGAAATAAAGAAATATATAAATGACATTGTACAAAAATTAAAAACAAGTAAATAAACCGTCGTGGTAAACCTTAACAGAAGACGGTATGTAATAATTATAGACGTCTAAATAACATCAAACGACGGTTTCATAGAAAAGCATCGTGGTATAACTGTAACACAGCGGTAAATATAAACAGAGAAATAGAGAATTCAAAGTTCAAAGACGTTACCATTTCTTCCTACTTTTCCCCATTCTTGGTAGTATCCTCCTCAAATTGTAGGGCTCTAACATCAAGTGCCCCAGAGTAGCTTGCTTTGTCCGACATTGGATTTTTGGGACTTTGCCATTGGATTTGGGACATTGTATTTAGTTTCAGCACGCTTGGATCAAAATTGGGGATGAGTTTGGAAAGCTGACTCAGCAAATTTTCCCTCTCAGCTTCTACCAATTGCTTGGTCCTAGCCTCCATCTTTAAACTCTCTTCCCTTGATCTAGCCTCCATTTTCAAAGTCTCTTCTTGAAGGACAAGTCTTACACTTTCCTTCAACTGATCGGCAAACCTTACCTTCTGTTGTCTAGGTAAATTGAAGTATTGCTTAGGGGAAATCCCAGCCCCTACCCTTCTAACTCTTCCTGGATGCTCGGGACCCAAAGCCAATGTCAAAACATCATTGGTTCCTGACAGAGAAAGAGTGCCTTCAGAGACTTGCTTTTTCAAATCATCCTAACAAAAAGACATAATAAAAAGTCAGAATAAGGAAACAAACGACGGTTATTTATAAAAAATCGACGTAATATAATATTTCACACGACTCAATAACATAACAACTGACGTATTATAATATTTCAGACAACGCTACCTAAATACCGACGTTATTAATTTATTAACACGACGTCAATAATAAACCACCGACGTCTTATGATATAATTACAAAAAACAGAGTAGTGATTCCATATTCAGACCTTTAACGACGCGTTTTAAAATATTTCGACGTAGTAATATTTTTCACACGATGCAAAAATATAATTGTAGACGTAATAAAATTTTTAAAACAGAGTAAGTAGGCTTACAATTAATTTTGCTTTCTCTGCAGCCTTTGGATCCAGGATGTTACCATGTTTGTCTTCTCTAGCTTTTTTCCATAAGGTAGATCGATCAATATCTACCCCAGGCATGATTTCCTTCAATTGCTCCTTAAAACCAACATATCCTTTTCGAGACAATCGATGATTGTACTCAAGTTTCTCCCTCCTCTGTGATTGTTCTTCATGCACAGCCTCAAATTTTTCAGATAACCTTGAAGCTACAAAGGCATCCCATTGAGCTTTCTCTATGAATTTTTATGTTTCAGGGGGGTTGCCTTAATTTCTCCTTCTCCTTGATGAATGGAAGGATATGAACCCTCGTTAGTGTAGACTTGAAATCCTTCCATTTCTTGGCGGCAGAAGATAGCACCATTTTCTTGCCCCCTTGACCAACCACAAAAGCCATGTCAACAGCTTCCCAAATCTGCTCTTTTATATCCTTGGATATTTGAACCCATTTCTTGTCCACGAGTGGGACTCTGGAGCGTGCCAACACACCAATGTAGGACTGCATCTCACTATGTGCAAGGCCACATGGTTTCCCTTCTTCATTGTACTCAACAACAGGCTTGATTTTCTGAAATTTGCTCATACCCCGACCTGACTTTGCCTCCTCAAAAATAGTTGCCGTGCTGCCTGGTTCTGTCTCAAAAGATGAAACAAACTTCAACTTCTTCGAGGACTTGGCTTGAGGATTTACAACTCTAAGCTCCTTACATTCATTTTTTTTCAAGCCAGACTCCTTACTTTGGGATTGAGAAACCATGGTTATAGACAAATCAAACCTGCAAGTGAAGATATATTAGACAAGGCCGCTCCGAGGCGAATCAAGACTTTCATACCACAGGCCGTACAAGATGATCACTGGTACCACGCACGGCCTGGGGGCAGGACCGAGCCGTTGACAAAGACCCAACTAAGAAGGATGCAAAGGCAAGCTCAGTAGGCTAGGACGCAGTCAGCTCAGGTCGAAGGCTCCAAACGCCTGAAGAAGACGACGACTACGGACGTACGGCCGTCTTTCTTAGCTGGAATTTCTGTGACCAGGGAACCTGTTGCCGAGGGGCCCGGAGACATGGCGTCCTCGGCAAGACAGGGACCCCCGTGGGGCGACAATCGCTCCCAAAGAGCCAAACGCGACGACCCCAGACGAGCCGAACGAGGGTATCATCGATGTTTGCCGCGGAAGGGACCCCCCATTCTCGGCCAACGGTCTGTCCTTCTTCATAGAGTTCCACAAAGACCACTCTGCCACTGACCTATACGGCATGGTCCCGGAAAACTGAGAAATCATGGAGCTGGCCCTTAAGAATACTAAGGCAAAGGGGCTCCTCATTACCAAAGAATCCGACTCAGCCATCAAGGCCGTATACCAGGCGAACTGGGAGGCTAGAGCGAAAGGGATGCCGGGCTACCAACCTAACTTAGGAAGATTGGAGGCCAAGGCTCCTTTCAGCAAAGGCGATCTAGAATACCTCCGCCAATACTTTACCGTAATCCCGGCCAACTCAATCTTCGGTCTGACGGCCGAGGAAAAGGTCCGTATCAGCCGATTAGACGAGTACCTAATGGCTAGAGACGCGTTAACTAGGGCTAGACGAGCCCTCGAAGGGAAGTCTAAGGTTTCGGCCTCCTCTGCGGCCAAAACTCCCACGAGCGACACCCCTATGACCGCAAGTCCTGTGAACGACGACCTCGGTATTCCCTTCCTTGGAAATAAGGCCGGAGACGACCCTACGTTAGGGGTCTCCGATGAGGAATATGACGGGATTCTCGGGATGGTTGAGGAAAGAGCCCTCGCCAAGGTCGACTGCACGGCCGAAGAGGAAGCTGATAAAGGAAACCTGCACGGGCCGAAAGAAGTAAACATAAACATGGTGTTGATTTTGCATGCCGAGTTCACGGCCCCAAAGGGACAGAGCAATGCCCTGGACAATGACGTGCTTGAAGAGTAGTCTGATCAGAGGCCGAAGACAAAGGAGGAGTTGTTGGCCGTGGCTTTTAACGATGTGATACCTAGAGACGAGCCAAATAAATACCGACACCTAAAGCCGTTATACATCTCGGCTCATGTGGAAGGGATACCTGTGTCTAAAGTCTTTGTTGACTGTGGAGCCACGGTTAATATTCTCCCTTATTCTCTGATGAGGAAGTTAGACAAATCAAACGAAGACCTCATCCCCAGCGCTGTGGTCATGAGCAGCTTCCGTCGGTGATAAATCAAGAACCATTGGAGTATTACCGTTGAAAATTACCGTGGCCGATCAGACGAGAGTCCCGGCCTTCTACGTAGTCGAGTCTAGTGTAGACTACAACATATTGCTTGGCCGTGACTGGATCCATCAATCCGGGTGCATACCGTCCTCTCTTTTCCAACTATTGTTCTTTTGGGATGGCCAGAAGGTATCCATACACCCGGCCGACGAGAGACTGTTCGAAGCCAATGCCGTACAGGCGCAGATTTACAACAACGACGTCGAATGGGTCATCCTCACCGGCCATGATGCAAGCGGCCGACCAACCAGGACGACGGCTCAGAAAGTCCTGGAGTTAGTCGCTGAGAATGTCCGACAGGATTCGGGGCGCGAAGTGTTGATTGACCTTACTAGCCTTTAGATGACAGACAAAGCCACCAAGGAAGAGGGAGCAGCGGCCGTGACCGATTTGCTAGAAAGACTGCTGGAGCATTGGGCGGAAGAATCCTTGTGGCCAAACTCACCAATTAACTTAATCGAGTTTCTCCACGAGTCGGATGACAAGGACGTTTTGACCATCGACGGCTTGGAAACAGCGCCTACCGAGATGGAGGATGACTACCCTGAGGTTTAGGACCTTTTATTAGAAATAAATGTAGGGACTGAGGCCGACCCACGGCCTATTTTTGTAAGCCAACTTTTGAATCCAGAGTTAAAGGCCGATATTATCAGCCTGCTCCATGAATATAAAGACTGTTTTGCTTGGGATTATCATGAGATGCCTGGGTAACCGAGAGATTTGGTCGAGCATGAGTTAAAAATCAATGAAGGTTTTAAACCGTTCCAACAGCCACCGAGGCGAAGAAGAAATTGAACGGCTCCTCAAAGCTGGCTTCATCTGTACTGCTCGGTACGTTGAATGGTTAGCTAACATCGTGCCAGTTCTGAAAAAGACCGGGGCTTTGAGGGTTTGCACCGATTATAGAAATCTGAACCTCGCGACCCCCAAAGACGAGTACCCCATGCCTATGTCCAATCTCTTGGTAGATGGGGCCGCAAAGCACGAACTTCTTTCCTTTATGGACGGCCACGCTGGCTACAATCAGATCTTTATCGCCGAGGATGATGTCCACAAGACGGCGTTCAGATGCCCAGGGGCTGTCGGAACCTACGAATGGGTGGTCATGCCTTTCAGTCTGAAGAACGCCGGCGCGACGTACCAACAGGCCATAAACCTTATTTTCCACGACCTCATCGGTGGAACCGTTGAAGTCTACATCGACGACGTGGTCGTCAAGTCTCTATCCAAGGCCGACCACATGGGACATCTCTGTCAGGCATTTGACCGGATGAGAGTGCACGGCCTAAAGATGAACCCTAAGAAGTGCGCTTTCGGTGTCACGGCCTGGAACTTCCTCGATTTCTTGGTCCATCAACGAGGGATCGAGGTGGATAAAAACAAGGCCAAGGCTATTGTAGCAGCACCTCCACCAAAAACTAAAAAGGAGCTCCAGTCCTTCCTCGACAAGGTCAACTTTCTAAGATGTTTCATATCCAATTTGGAGGGAAAAATCCGGCCGTTGACCCCCTTGCTCAAGCCAAAGATGAGATCAAAAGGTATTTATCTCAACCGCCGGTTCTTATGCCACCAAGAAGAGGGAAACCCCTGACACTCTATATCTCGGCTTCTGAAGGCTCTATCGGCTGCCTATTGGCCCAGAACAACGAGTCTGAACGAGAGCAGGCCGTACATTATCTTAGCCGCACCCTTAACACGGCCGAGCTAAACTATTCACCAGTCGAAAGGCTGTGCACGGCCGAGCTAATATGATCATGGCTTTTCCTCAATCTATATTTGAGGCCCATTTGAAAATGGCAATTAAATTTTGAGGTTATGTTTAACCTAGGCCAGAAGTTCCGGACTCACATACATTGAAATATATATAATTTGAGAGATTTAATTTGGTTATTTTAACCTATATGGCACAAGATTCTAAACCATCATTTTGAGAAGACGTGCAAACCGCAAGTGCAAGTTTAGAATCTCCCCAATTATTATAACAGAAAAAGAGCATACAACAGATTGATTGTTTTCACCTCGAAGAAATACGGAGGCTTTGTAAAATCTATCAAGCTGCATTATGGCTTAGAAGTTTCGGGAGAAAGGGAACGACACCTCTTGAGCTTAGCCATGAGCCTCTCTTGGTCTTCCAGAATATTTTTATTGGAAATATGCAACATGTCAACCTTTGTTTGCACATCTATGTAGTATGAATTCACCAATTTCAACAAAGCCTGTTTACACCTGGAAATTTTGACCTAGAGCACAATGAAGTATAATGGCAGCCTTGGTGCCGAGAAGCCAGAATTTGGGCTTGGACTTAGGCCCAGACGTCATAGACCTTAGGTCTTCTGAAGAAATTCCATGTCCATGCTTTGACCCAGCACTCAAGTTCGGCCTAATGGACAGGTGAATCCCAATAGATAGGTCTCAGCTCAGCTGATGAGCTGGGCCTAACATTCAGGCTTGTCCCAACACAGGTTCTCAAGTTACCAAAGTCTTGTCTGAGTCTCCCATCAGCATACCAAACCACAATCCAAATTACAACTTGTTTTCTAGCAAAAACATAACATCTTCACGTGGCTTCACATGAGCACCATCTTGGGAGATGAAAAAGGACGACGCATTAAGTGAAATCTGGAGTAGGATTATCTGGAAAAGTGGTGCACCAAGGAAAACATGGAATGTGATTTATGTAAAGGGGAAAACTTTTTGAAAAGGGGAAGACTTTCCACGTCAGGACAAGCACACGTGTTGGAATCTGTTAGTAGAGCTACATGAAGTCATCATTAAGGATAAAATGACAAAGACTGTTGTCCAAAGTTCCTGACGTCCTCCACATCATCTGCCACTCAAGCAACTTGGAATAAACAAACAATACTTAGCCCCTCAACTTGGAATAAACAAACAGTACTTAGGACGAAGGATAAAAACTCGGCATCATCTGCCACTCAAGCAACTTGGAATAAACAAAATCTAGAGCCAGTTTTCTAGTGGACCTGCTACCAAAAAGAGAAAATCAGATGCAACGCCTCAAATCATGCCTTTATTGGCACAAGCTTCATCTTCTCTGTATTAATACAAGACCCTTAGCAACGTTCAAAGGGTCCCCGACCAAACAAGCCTCCCACGGAGCAACTTATCTTTTCTTGTCATTTATCTTCCTATCATGTATTTTCCCTATTTTTAAACGCTTTCCTAGGAGTAGTGGTAAAGTTAAGTTCTTCCATATATATGAATCGACCGTTGATGTTCAAGGCGTCGAAGCACCATACCGGTTTGTTTGTCCCTAATAAATCTCGGCCGAAAAAACAGACCAAAGGGATTTCCTCTCGGCCTCAGTACTTGCCCAGGAAAGCCAAAGCGTGGCGAGGTGTTGATCGCTCTCTCATAGAACCAAGATAAAGTGTGAAGGCGAAACCTTCACGGCCTCGGCATTATAGGCTGAGGCCGAACAGAGCGATTGTTCTTCAAATAGACGGTCAAGATAGAAGGCCAAGTGGCATCGCCACGTGGCATCAGGGTCCCACGCCCCATTTAATGAAGTAACGCCTTTGACCACTGCAGCAAGCCCACTAGCCGCAAAAGAGCATTTAATGCACGAGATGAGGGAAGTGATTGAAGTCAGGTTATGGTGAGTAAAATCAGGATAATTACCAACCATCAGTCCAGAGCAATAAATGCGTCCCCACGGCCAAAAACGCAGAACCCACGATCAGGGCGGAGGCCGGGATTTACTGGGATTCATGGGGTCACACCACCATGCTTCACACTCCCAAATGCCAATTTGACTCCCCACTTGCTCTGATCAGGCCCATCATGCGGATTTCCAGCCTCAATTCTCTCTCCAGAGTCCCTCCTATAAATACCAAGCTCGAACTACATTCAAAGGGTTCAGACACCAAACCAAAAGCCTCCCACGGAGCAAATTATATTTTCCTGTCATTTATCTTCCTGTCCTTTATCTTCTTGTAATGCACTTTCAATACCTTTACTTGCTTTCCCATAGTGATAGTTTGTAAGGAAAATCCATTCATCAATATATCATACGACCCTTGATTTTCAAGGCGCCAGAGCACCATCTCTGTTACTTTCTCATTCACCCCATATATCATACGACCGTCGCCACCCAGCGGCGTGCCGGAGCACCACCTAGAAACCACCAGAAACACCACCACTAAACGGCCTTGTAGATCGGGCCGTGAACGGCCTTGTAGATCGGGCCGTGAACGGCCTTGTAGATCGGGCCGTGAACCTAACGGCCTTGTAGATCGGGCCGTGAACCTAACGGCCGAGATCAGTTCCTCTCTTGGCCACAGTTATTTGATTAGAAGTCAAACTCAAACAGGCGCACCACTCAACCATTTACCCAAACACATCACCCTCAAATGCACGGTATATTAATATTAACGTCGTTTGAATTTCAATTTCACGACGGTATATAAATATCGCCCTGATAAAGTCTTATAACGTCTTCTGTTATATTTTTATGTCATGTGAATAGAATTACTACGTCCAAATTGTTTAAAAAACGTCGTTGTTTGAAATGAAAATCTAAAATATTTTCACCTGAATGTCTGAATCTGGAATACTTTTCTATTTTTTGTAATTATATTATAAGACGTCTGTGGTTTATTATTGACGTCGTTTTAATATATTAACCACGTTGGTAGTTAAGTACCGTCATTTTAAAGGGTTATTACGTCTGTTGTTATCTTATTGCGTCGTGTGAAATGTTATAATACGTCGTTTTTTATAAATAACCGTCGTGTGTTTTCTTAATTTTTTTCTGAAATGTTTTCACTTGCAGGTTTGATTTATCTGTAACCATGGTTTCTCAAGACCAAAGTAAGGACTATGGCTTGAAAAAAAATGAATGTAGGGAGCTTCAAGTTATAAATCCTTAAGCCAAGTCCTCGAAGAAGATGAAGTTTGTTTCATCTGCTGAGACAGAACCAGGCAGCATGACAACAATTTCTGAGGAGCCAAAGTCAAGTCGGGGTATAAGCACAATGCCCCGTGTTGTGAAGAGAAAATATCAAAAAATCAAGCCAGTTGCTGAGTACAATAAAAGGGGGAAACCATGTGGCCCTGCACATACTGAGACGCAGTCCTACATTGGTGTGTTGGCACACTCCAGAGTCCCACTTGTGGACAAGAAATTGGTTGAAATCCCCAAGGCTATAAAAGAACAGATTTGGGAAGCCGTTGACATGGCTTTTGTGGTAGGTAAAGGGGGGGAAGTGGTCACCCGTTTTGATTTGTTTCCTGTGATGGTAGGGTAAAGTTCCCCATTAATCCAAAGACCATGGTTGGTCAATAAATTAACTTTCTTTGTGTGTCGAGCGTGCCACTGTTAGCAATTTTTCAATTCTAACAGACTTGAGAGTAAAAATAACTTGTGCCCCAAGCTATTGATTTTGAACAAACGATTGTGAATTTGGGTGAGGAACATCTCCCAAGTAAGTTCTTTTCTACGCCTTAGACTGGTAAGGACTTCATAATTCTCTCAGTATAAAACTGGTAGTTCTGGCCATAATAAATGATCACAGAGTGAACCACTTTCATATAGAACTCCCCTTTACAAAGCTCAAAAAGGGAAAACTGACAATAAAAAGACAAAAAGAGGGTTGTGCTTCCATTTTTGTCTGGGTAGATGCCTCTGTTCTGGGCTGGACTGGGTATGCCTGTGCTGGACTGGACTTTCAACAACTTCAACTGCTAGGCTTCAGCTGCAAATCGATACCAAAGCTTGAGTTTGGAAAAGCTTTAATCTATTTCAAGCCTTGGAAGGATTTTGGATGGGGAGAACTGGGATTTCTCCAGTCTGAAAGGGGCAGAAGTGGTCGGACTTAAGCTGGAACTGTACTGTGGTACCTGTGCTGCTTAGTCATGGCTCTCCATAAATTTGTTGAGGTTTTCGTATTCGTGAAAACTCAAACTCTGCTTGCTTTGGCTTTGCTGAACCAAATTTGTAACGAGAGAAATCTCGTTTTGCTGGTATGTGAACTGGGATTCGAGTAAGAAACAGTGTTCTAACTGTCTTTGCTGGGAAAAAGCAGTATGATTTTGCAAGCTTGTTGTGAAGCTTTTGAAATTGAAATGTTTCATACTCTGGGTCTGTTTGAATCTTGTTTGAAGATTTTCTGAGATCAAGTGATCATTTTGAGTGTTTGTCTTTTGACTGAGTTTTTGGTTGTGTTGATTGTTGGATTTTTTTTTTCTGTTCATTCTCTCCTGTATTTATAAGAAATTCTTTTGAGAGCGGGAGTTTTGATTCTTTTAATGTTGGGCAGCAAACAATCTCAAAAGATTTTTCGTTTAAAAGGAAAAAGAAAGGGAGTTCTATCCATTTTCTGGCAAGTAAGCACTCAACAATCAGTTCCTAAAGTGATCATTTCCCTGAATTTTGATGGGGTGCCATACTTTTCTTCCAATTCAACTGCTTTTCAAACCGTGATGGTGAGTGTGATTTTCCATTCCAGCAACTCCTTGTTTCCTGCTTATCTTTCTTTTTAGAAAACACAGTCTGCGTATCCTTTGAGAATAGTGCCTGTCGAATTTTCTATTATATATATATATATATAAAAGGATTTTCTGCAGGTATATGTCTGTAAAAGACTGGAGAAATTTTCTGCAGGTGCGTATTCATGAATCCCTGTAACTTCTCTTAGTGACTTTAGTTGCAATTTTTGACTTTTCAAAGTCAGGTAAGTCACGTGAGTTCCTTTGGGCTTCTTCTTCTTTCTTCAATTTTAACGAATCTGCCAAGCCCGCTTTTGGTCTCCAGCCCAATTTGGGTTTTTTTCAAGGCCTAGGTCATCTATGCGGTTTCAATATTTTGGGCTTCCTTCGTTGGGCTCGAATGTACAGTCTTGGCCTGTTTATTTGATAATGGGTTGTGCACTTCGATGGGCTGAGGGTATCATTTTTAGGTTCAAACAGGCGGCCTGAAAAATGATGTGGGCTTTTTGTCTCTGGACTGGGCGTGCCAAATTGAGGCCCAAACAATGCCCCCATTAAGTCTGAACCGTTTTTTAAACGGTTTCCAGACTTAATGATTTCGGCTATTAATCTGTGCGCGCCAGTTTAAATCATCCCACGTCTGCCACGTCCACCTACCACGAACTAGACTTCGTGGGAAATTGGTCAGTTACTAGCTAGTTACTAGCTTGTCTCGTTAGGTGGCGTCTTGTCTTCTCTTTCCCATGATTACGAGCCCTTTTTAAAGGAATTCAAAACTTCAGTTCATGTTCATCTCAAAACCCCAGCTTCCTAAGACTTCAGTTTCTGTTCATCTCAAACCCCAACTACCTCAGACTTCGATTTTCTCAATTTTCGCCAGAATCCTTCCCCTTTTCTTTGATCAATCCTTAATCCTTTCTTTGTTTCTATTCTAAAAAAACCCAGAAAAATTTCTTCTCCAAAAACTCAGGCCCAAAGCCCTTCCTCCTCAGTTCCTCCAGATTATATTACTGGGTCTGGAATCGATGCTCATGCCATGGAGGTTCGAAGCAGGCTCCACCCTCTTGTCTAGAAAAAGTTGGATGAGAACGTCCTTCATTTAAACGAGAGTACTCTGACTCTGGGACCTCGCTGGTTTGGTTCTATCCCAGCTGAGATAGCGGAGCTAATCAAGAAGGATTCTGAAGGGACTTCTGCCCTGGCTTCTTATTCTTGGGTCAGCAAGAATTTGAGTCGTTCGTTTCCGTCCAGTGAGGTGAGGAATAGTCCTGTGAAGTGGGTAGACTGGATTGACAAGCTTCTTCCAAAATTTGGAGGGCAGGGATCTATGACGCAATCCTGCTGTCCAAGCAGTCCATTAACCGGGATGAGAACCTGCTTGCTGCTGCCTTGTGTTTCTGGAATTCTGCCAGCAACACATTCGATTTCCGTGTGGGTCCAATGGCGCCAACCCTGCTGGACATGGCTAAAATCTTTGGGTTCAGACCTCATGGGAGACCTGTTGATGCCGTTGGCGATTATCATCGAAGGACGAACCAGGAGAAACTGGCCAAGCCTTTTACTATCTCTCCTGCTACCATCAACCAGAATTGCTCCTTTTCCAACTACTTGAGGAAATTCAGTGTGGAGAAGGACAAGGATTAGCAACACATGCTATTCCTTCTGTACTGGCTGAACAGGTTTGCATTCCCAAACCGTTCTTCCGCTGTTCTGCTTGAGTACAGGCACTTGGCAGAAGCCCTGCATAATCACACTGACGTCGGACTTGGGCCAACAGTTCTGGCTCATCTTTTCAAGAACCTGCGTACTGCCAGTATGGAGAGCCCCTTGAATTTATCTGCTCTTGGCTCATTCTGGATGATCCAGATCTGGCTGCAGATATATTTTCCAGAATTCCGATTTCCTGATATAGTTCTGCCTGAAAATCAAGTTCTGGCTCTTCCCCTGATGTCGGCAGAAGTGCCCAAGCGCTCCATTGAAGAGTACCTGATGTGGTCCAAGCTCAGTGGCAGGTGGTGGTCAGAAGAGCATATCCTTGGTTCTAGCCTGAATATCGGCTCTTTGTAAAAGAGCCAGAAAATGAAGCTGCCAGGACAGAATTCAAGAAGATATTCCTGAGTGTATCCCTACTGAGAGATCTGCCTTATGGAGGTGGAAAGCCTCCCAACTATCATCTGGGGGCAGAAGTCTACCATCCCAACTTCTGCGCAAGACAACTTGGCTGCCCACAGGTTGTTCTGTTCAAGTTCTACAGAAGCTGCAACCGAGCCTCTTCCTAGAGGGATTCAGATAATCTGGAGGTGCACAAGGATGCTCGGTGTGCAGTAAACAAAATCAACAACAGTCTGGATGGCCTCTATCCATCCTGGGAGCCAAATTCCTCCAGTTCTGCCGGTTTGATGCTTGGTGGAAGGCCGGATTTTGAGGGCTGCCTACCTCGGTTACTGCACTCAAAGTGCTTTTTGATGGCTGGACTTGTGGGAACGTGTTTGCAGAGGCGGAGACCAAAAGTTTCACAATTCAAACCATCCAGGATATTAATAATCAAATCATAGAAGGTAGATTCTTCATTCTGTCTGCATTTTATCTGTTCTGCCATTTATATTTCTCTGACAAATCTATTCTGTCTGCATCAGATCCCTCTATGACGAAGATTATTGGTGGACAAACGGCTCATGCTGGAGCAATGTTTGGTAAGCTTTTATTTATCCTATTCCTTCCATTTTTCTTTTGCTGGAATCACTTCTGACCTTATATTTCTCTTATTCAGTCAGTTCTGTCATTGCTGTTGGCGATTTGGAGCCTCCTTTTGGTGATGAAGAGGATGAAGACTTGACGGAACAGCCACCTGTTGAGACCACTTCGACGGCTGGAAGGAAAAGAAAGGAAAGCACCCCTGCTCAGGGTAGTGCTGCCCAACCTGAGACCTCTGGTAGAATTCTGGTATTTAAATTTTATTTCCTTCAATCTGTTCTATTTTGTCCGTTCTTCTAACCTTTACTCGTTCTGTGCAGCTGAAAGTCCCCCTCCTCCTCCTCTCACTAGGTCTAAAAGACTTAGGAAGAGGAGTGGAGTTGAATCTTATGGGACGGAAGAGTTTGCCGTTAATCCAACTGAGGCCTCCGGAACTGATGATGAGCTGCGAGAAGCCTTTGAGGTTGTTGGGCAGGAGAAGGAGCAAGAAGAAACAACAGAGGCCCCTTCGAAAGAAAAAGGGAAAGAATTTGAAGAAGAGGTGAGATTGCATTCTGGCCATATGAACATGCTTGTTTCTGCTTTTCCTTTTTAACTTCTGACTTTTGTTCGTTTGTTAGGAGGAGATTCCGGCTGAGGTGATAGCAGAGAGCATTGCCTTGGCTCAGAAACAACATGCCATTCCTGGGACAGAACTGACTAGCTCGAAGCTGGCCCCTCTTTGAAGATGCAGAGGCTGAACACTCCACTGCAGTTCCAACATCCGAGGAGCAGCCAGAGTGCTCTGCATCAGAGCCTGTGGAGCAGGCAGAAGCTTCTGTTGCAGCTCCGACCAGTCAACCTATATTCGGGCCTGTAGAGCAGGCAGAACCTCCTATTGTAGCTCCAGCAGAGCAACCAACATTGGAGTCTGGGGAGCAGGCAGAGACTTCTGCAGCACTGGAACCTGTGGAGCAAACAAAAACTTATGCTGTCGCTGTCTCCGATCTTGTGGTAATTTCCTGTTATAATTCGTTCCTGTCTACTTTCCTGCAATTCTTTCCATCCTAACTCTTATTCTTTCCAGGTGGAAGTGCCCAGAACTGCAGGAACCGTGGGGTCCTTGGCAGTGATGATCAACCCCCTGAAACCCCTTATTGCAGCTGTAAGTATTACTGTGTTATGGCCCTTTTCTTCCTAATTCTGTCTGTTGCTAATTTGTACTTTCTATTTTTCAGATGCCTATCCAGTCCCTTCCTGGTTCAACTACCACAGCTTCCTTTGCTGATCCAGAATTGGCTGAGTTCGAGGCTGTGGACTTGGATGCCCAACTGGACAGGCTGGAGAAACTCAGTTCCACCCCAAGAAAGGCCAAATTCAAAGCTGTGGATGAGGCCATGGAGAGGGTGAAGATCTGGCAGTCTACTGAACTGGAACTGGACGAAAACAGGGGAGCTGTTGATCAACTGATGAAGGACCTGGACCTTCTGCACAAGCAGAACATGGCTCCTAAGCCCATACTTGAGATAAGCCTTAGCCTGGCTAGAGACATGCTCAACCTTCATGATCGCTATGAGGATCTCAAGCCCACCTTCAAGACTTCTGAGCTTTGCAAGGCTACACATGATGCCAACTTGGCCGATTATGCACGCCAGAAGGCAGAACTAGACCAGATGGTTGCAGGGTACAAGGAAGCCAAGGCCACTGCAGATAAGTTGGAGAAGCAGATTGAGGAGCTCCAGAAACAGCTGGCAGAACGCAGGGAGGTGCAGCGCAGACTGGGTGCTGGACTAAGTTCTAAGACCAAGGCCACCTTGCTTGTGCAAAGCATGGTTACAGCTTCCAGGCCAGCCTTGGAAGTTGCAGAGGCTTCAATTCATCAAGGGGTGCTGCTGCAGAAGGAACTCTCCATCAAGAAAACTAGCATGCAGGAGACCCTCAAAAAGCTAGGATTCTAGATTTCGAATTCAGATTTGTAATGAACTGCTTGGTCATAGAGGTGACCTTTTTAAATAAAAGTTTATTTATTTATGGAATTTTGGTTTTTCTTGATAAGCTAAAAGAAAACTTAGAAGATTACATCAACAAAAAACTAAACAACAAAAACAAACTCAAGCAACAGTTTCAAATTGTTGCCTCTCTATCCCAGGATCTGTCTGCACAGCTTGTGAATCCCACATAGTTGGATAAAATTTCTTTAACCATTTGCCATTGATTGGTGTAGCATGAACTTCTCCATCTCGATCCTGTAATCTGTATGCCCCTAATCTGAGGATTTGGTTAATTATGAAAGGGCCTTCCCAAGTTGGTGACCACTTTCCATAACCAGCTATGTGTGTTCCAAGGGGCAGAACTGCTTTCCAGACTATTTCTCCTTCTTCAAAACTCTTGTTTTTAACGCTCTTGTTGTAGGCTCTGGACACAGCCTGTTTTCCTGCTAAGAGTTTGTTGAGAGTATCAATCCTACTTGCATCCAATCCTTCCAGTTCTAGCAGCATGGCTTGAGTGTAGTCTTCCCCAATCAGTTCGTGTTGATGGGCAATTCTGAGGGATTGGACTACTATCTCCATAGGCAGAATTGTATCATAACCATAAGTCAAAGCATATGGAGTCATGCCAGTTGCCTCTCTTTTTGAAGTCTTGTACGCCCATTAAGTTTATGATAACTTCTCATGCCATTGCTTTGGATTTTTCTCAAGCATTTTCCTGATAATATTGATTATCACCTTGTTACTCGATTCTGCCTGTCCATTGGCTTAGGCATAATAAGGAGTGGATTGGAGTAGCTTAAATTTGAATGCTTCTACCATGTCTAGCATATCTCCAGATATGAAAGAAGATCCCCTGTCTGTAGTGATTGATTTGTTCTTCTATGAAAGTGATGATCTATTGAGATGTGGTAGATTTAACGGGCTTGGCTTCCACCCATTTTGTAACATCCCGACCCAAATAAAAGGAATAGTGAATTAATAAATTTAAAGATTTATGAATTTACAATTTTGCCCTCGGAGTAGGGGTAATTTGGTCATTTTATTTCCTGAAGGAATTGGGGGCAGCGGGTTGTATTTTTACGTAGATCGTACCGAGATGAGTCCGTAGACACGTAGTGGGCTTGAATCGGAGTTGTAACGAGAAAGTTACGATCAAAATACCTTCAGGGGTATAATTGTAATTATTTCAAAATGAGATTTTAAATAAAAATCAGAAAACCCATTTCTCGCCCTCTCTCTCTCTCCCTGCGCAGAAACAGCCCCCTCCCCTGTTACTGTTCATCCGAACGGTTTTTGTTTCGCCACCACCTCCACCGACCACCAAATCGCATGATATTAGTACCAAAACGTCAAGCTCACTTCCCTCTTCCTATCCCGACTAATCTCTGCCGCTGGAACCACCGGAGATGGCCGGAAAATGCAAAAATCCGATCGATTTCGACCCAGTTTTTAACAAAGTTTTCGCTGGCGATTTCTCCCTTCTCCGGCCACCAAACCGGTCGATTAAGGTATGCTTTTCCACCTATTTTTCATGTTCTAGCTGATGGTTGGATAGGAATTGAGCAATTTCTGCGTTGTGATAGTTAATTAAGCGATTGAAAAATCTGCCAGTTTCAACCTCCGTTTTCAGCCACTTCCGGTTAGTTTTTGGGGTATGCCCAAGAACAAAACTGACTCCAAATTAGGTGTATTACCTAAGTTAGGAGTTTGGAGTCAAGATGTTAAGTTTTTCCGGTCCGGTGGTTATCGCTTTGGACTCCCACGCGCTGCCGGCGCGTGTGGCGGCGCGTGGGCACTGTAGCAGGGAGACATTTTATCCTAAAATGATCTCCTGGTTCTCACGAGCGCGTGGGTACTTTCGGATTCCAATTCGGATAACGTTTGAACCCCGAACGGATTTTACATATTGTGTGATTTCCGGGTTCGATATGTTAGAACCGTTGGATGGCTTCCCATTTAATATATGTTGATTTAGGTATTCGTAGGATCGTGTAGGAATTCGCGGATCAGGAATCGGAGCCCCGGATGTTCCGATTTAAATAGTTAAAGTTTGTGTTTTACGATAACCGTTCGATTGTGCGATCGCGAGCGATCTAACCGTCCAATCCGGACCAAACTTGCAGGACGTGTATCCTAGACCTTGTGGAACCTATAGGAACTTTCGGATCGTAAAACGGAGGTCGTGGGCCCCGCGGGCCCGGTTGACCAAAATTGGAAGGTTAGACCCTCGGTTGACCATAAGTCTTCCAAGGTAGTTTCACTCTATGAAGAGTACTAGAACGACCCTTTTGGACGAGTCTTGACCGTTATTTGATTTATGTTGATTATGAGGGTCTTAGAGTTTATTTTTAAGGTTTTGTGATGGAAAGTTTATGCATATTGTTTTAATGGTTTATTGAAATATATTGTGTATTTGATTAATGGATTTAATATGTTATGAAGTATTTGTGATATACATTTGGGTTTTGACATATTCGAGCATCTTGAATCATTTATATAATATTTGAGAAAATGCTATCTTTGTTGATCTTGTGTGGAGTACTTAGAAGGTTAATTTGAGGGTTTTTATCACTACCTTAGGTACCTCCCCGGTTATGGGTTTTATGTTTGAGAGATTTATTTTGCCCAAGCCCGTCGGAGTTTACCCAGGCCCTTCGGAAATTTATTTTGCCCAGGCCCGTCGGAGTTTGTCCAGGCCCCTCGGAGATTGATTTATTTTGCCCAGGCCCGTCGGAGTTTCTCCAGGCCCTATGGAGATTGATTTATTTTGCCCAGGCCCGTCGGAGATTGTCCAAGCCCTTCAGATGATTTGTTTTGCCCAGGCCCGTCAGAGTTTGTCCAAGCCTTTCGGATGATTTATTTTGCTCAGGCCTGTCGGAGTTAGTCCAAGCCTTGATGTCTTCTTAATACGATGCCTTGGGAAGAAAGTGATAATGTTTCAATGTGTTTTTATGGGATTTAGAATTGTAATAGATCTGAAATGTATAGTTGGTTCGGTTGTAAATAACTGTCTATTATCGGAGTTGTGACCATTGAGATGAGAACTACGTGTGGCTTGATCCCTCGGCGAGGGTACATAGGCAGCCCAGGGTAAGGTCTAGGTGCAGTCACGGGTTAAACTTTACTTCTATGTGTTTTGAGTGTGGTACGGACCTTGTCGTTGGTCCTGAAATTCAAGTGGGAACGAGTTGTGTTCATGTTAGGAGGTTAAAGCCTCATATGTTGAAATTGGGATAGTTAGACGTTTTAAACTTTGCTTTCGGCTTTCATATTTACGTTTAAGTTATTAATTGCCGCATGTTAAGTACTATTTGGTTTAAGAGCTTGTTGCTAGCTCGGTTTCGGAATATTTGAAGGCCGGAGGCCAATTAGATGAATTGCTTGAGATATTATTGTGTGTGCTGCCTGTTGGGATATTAAAATGTGAATGTTGTGCAGGTTGGAATTTGGGGAATGTTCAATTTACAGGGGAGACTCTGCAAAAATTTCGGTAGAAAGTCTCGTGCCCTTAATCCTCCTTGGGAAAAGAGGATATAGTTTCAATAAGTGGGCCTGACATCGGGATGATATCGGGAATACCACAGGATTCGTCTCGAGTTCCGAGGAATTTGGGGCGGGTCCTGTCACATTTGGTAAAATAGTCCGTAGCTACAATGATGAAACAATGCTGTTGACTACTGGCCGGATAGATCTTGCTAATGAGATCCATTGCCCATCCTCTGAATGGCCATGGCTTGACTACTGGATTCATGGGAACTGAAGGAGCTTGCTGGATTGGTCCATGCCTTTGACAGGCTTCACATCCCTTGGAATAATCAATGCAATCTTTCATCATGGTTGGCCAGAAATAGCCATACCTTCTAATTAACCAACACATTTTTCTTCCACCTTATTGTGCCCCACATATCCCTTCATAGGTTTCTCCCATGACCTTCATGTATTCTTTCTTTCCCAAGCACCTTAGCAATATCTCATCCTTGCTTTTTCGGACCAAATCTTCATTCCACATAAGATAGTTTAAAGCCATGATTCTGACTTTCTTTTCAGAAGGCAAGGTTGGGTATTGTAAGTAATTCATGATGGGAGTTCTCCAGTCATCCTCAGTGATTATGGCAGAATTGACATCTATTTCCATTCCTCTGGTCAGAAGAGATGGTAGACTTTTCTTTCCTACCTTGATAATCCTTTGCACACAGTCTTCCGGCATTTGTATTCTTGTTGCTATCTGAGCCAACTCGTTGGCTACAAAGTTTTCCTCTCTTGGGATGTGTTCCCAAGTGGCTTCCCTGAATTCTATCAAAAGATTCCTGGCTGCTACTAAATAGACAGCTAGAGAAGGGTTCAAACATTTGTATTCTCCGGCAATCTGCTTTAAAACAAGCATAGATCTCCCAGGATTTCTACAGACTAGACTCCGAGTTCTACCAACATTTCGAGACCGATGATTAGAGCTTCATATTCAGCTCTGTTGTTGGTGCATTGGAAATCTAACTGGAAGGAGTAGCAGTGTCTAATCCCCAAAGGTTCCTCTAGAACAATCCCTGCTCCGGAAGCTAAGTCAGTTTTTGATCCATCAAAGTACAGCTTCCAAGGTGTGAGATGAATCGAATAAATGGGATTGTTAAGGCAAACATGAGCTCTTGTCAGTAGGTCTGCATTTGCTATATCCAAAGAATCCATATTTTCAATTTCTTCTCCTGGATGATCTGCTAGGAAATCTGCTACAGCTTGTCCCTTGACAACTTTCTGAGGGACATATCTGAAAGCAAATTCTGTCAGAGCCAGAGTCCATTTCCCAATTCTGCCTCTCAACATTGGCCTTGTTAGCATGTATTTGATTAGGTCCGTCTTGGCAATGATATAAGTGGTAAATGGCAGCATGTAGTGTCTGAGTTTCACGGCAGTAAAGTACAAGGCTAGACAAAGCCTTTCGATCGCAGAGTAATTTCTTTCCACCTCTGTCAGAGTTCTGCTCAGATAGTAGACTGCTTGTTCCTTCCCTTCCTTCCCTTCCTTGTTATCTTGAGCTAACAAGCTTCCAACGGACATTTCTGATGCGGATACATAGAGCTTGAGTGGTCTGCCTTTCTTTGGTGGGGACAGAACTGGCGGATTCGAGAGGTAGTGCTTGATTTCTTCAAAAGCCTGCTAGTGTTGCTCCTCCCACTTGAAAGTCTGTTTCTGTTTTAGTCTTAACAAGGAAGAAAAAGGCTGAATTTTTCCCGCATAATTGGATATGAATCTTCTTAGAAAGTTAATTTTTCCTAGAAGACTCTGCAGCTCTTTCTTGTTCCGAGGTGGTTGAGCTTCTATGATGGACTTTGCTTTATTTTTGTCAATTTCTATGCCTCTCTGGTGTACCAAAAATCCCAAGAAGTTCCCCGCCTGTACTCCAAAAACACATTTTTTCGGATTCATTTTCAATTTATGTTGTCTCATTCTTATGAATGCCTTTCTTAGGTTTGATACATGATTTTCTGCTTCCGGAGATTTAATCACCACATCATCTATATATACTTCTAGAGAGTGTCCTATCATATCATGGAGAACAGAATTCATTGCTCTTTGATACGTGGCTCCTGTGTTTCTTAAGCCAAAAGGCATTACAGTGTATTCAAAAGCACCTAGATGTCCTGGACACATGAAGGCTGTCTTGTGGATGTCTTCTTCTACCACCATGATCTGATTATATCCTGCGTTGTCGTCCATGAAAGATAGCATTTGGTGGTGAGCAGCTCCATCTACTAGCATATCTGCCATTGGCATAGGATATTCATCCTTGGGGGATGCTTCATTTAGATTCCTGTAATCCACACAAATCCTTACTGCCCCTGTCTTTCTTTTCAAAACCGGGACAATATTGGCTAACCAATCAAGTGTAAATGGCCGGCCTGATGAATCCTGCGTTAAGCAACCTTTCTATCTCTTCTTTGACTTTTAGTTCTGTCTCCATGGACATTCTTCTTCTGGCCTATTTGACTGGAAGGTAGCCTTCTTTGATAGGCAGCTTGTGTTCTACCAATTTTCTGTCCAATCCAGGCATTTCGTGATAATGCCAAACAAAACAATCTCTAAAATCATGCAAGAGTGCGATGATTTCACTTATGAGTGGCTCTTCTAGTAGTGCACTGATGAAAGTAGGTCTTGGATCCTCTTCTGTCCCTAGATTTATCTCCTGTAATGGATCTTCCACTTCTGGTAAGGAGTCATCTAGTGCTGCTGGTGCGAAGTCTAATATTTCCTCCTGTAAACTTTCTTCTTGTTCTTCGATGCTCTCATGCATGAATTCTGCCATATTGATGGCTGGATTCTGTGCAATGAGTTTCCTTTCTTCCCAGTATATCAACAATCCTTTTGTAATGGATCGGATTGTTGCAGCTCGATCCTTTTCCTGTTGATTGAGACTAAACATCGGAGTTCAGGAGGTTCAGAACAAAAGGCCTATTCCAGTCTTCTAGAGAACTGGCCAGACCATCTTCAATGAGCCTTTGGGCCGTGACACCGTGAGGGCGGCCGTTCTGGTTGACTCCAAAGAATGTGAAAGGACCAAGGTCGTCATGATAATACCTTGCTTCAAAACACATGGCAGAAGGCAGAAATGGCCGTGGATCGGCCTCTACTATCTCCATGTAACCTTCTTCATTCCAAAGGGCTAGCTGTTGGTGTAGAGTAGAGGGAACGCAGAGGCTTTGGTGAATCCAGTCCGGTCCAAGCAATGCATTGTAGGTAGTAGAAGTGGTGTCTACCACAAAGAATGCAATTTTTAGCTTTTTGGTTCCAACTATGACATCCACGTCCAGGATTCCATGAGTCTTAGTGATGCCCCTAGCAAAGTTGGTGACAGTCAAGCGTGTTGGAATTAGATCCTTCTCTGTTCTGCCCATCTTACTCAGCAGCCTGTGAGGTAAAAGATTAATGGCTGCACCTCCATCTATCATTACTTTGGAAATAGGAATACCTCCAAAGTTTGCAGCTATAAATAGAGGTCTGAGGTGGTTAGCCATTTCCTTGGTTGGTTTGGAGAAACAGAGCTGTTCTGCTACTGGTTTCATGGCAGTTCCACCTGTTTTGGCAACAGGTGGTTGATGTTCTAGCGCCTCTTCTACTTCTGCCAGCTTGCACTCGAAGCTTTCTTGTGAGAATACGTCTTCCTCTAGAGTGCTTCCTTGTCCTTCCGCTGCCCTGAATTTTTCCGATAAGATGAACACCATGTTAATGCCTAGATCGCCCTGTAATAAGTTCTCCAATTCTGCACCAAAAGCCTCGGTTTCTTCATCTAATCCTCCATCATATTCCATCTCTTCTGTCCAGTCTTCTTGTTCCTCTGTTTCGAGGAACCCAGTTTGGTCCTCTGCAGATGGCTCATAATCTAACTGCTCTTCCTCATTTTCTTCAGTCCAGTCTTGTTGTCCTTCTTTTAGAATAGGTTCAGGTCCAGCTTGTACTTGTGGGAGTTCAGGCTGATCGACTGGGGATGAGGTCGAATGGATGGAGGGCTTGCCTGGAGATTCTGTCTTTATTAGGTCTTGTGGTTGACATACTGCTTGTTCTGCCTGAGGAATTATTCCTGGATTCTCTCTTCTTCTGGCAGAACTTGGTTCTAGCAGTACCTGTGCGTCTTTCCTGTTCCTAAGGAAGGTGCAATATTGCCTCTGAACTCTTCTTTTCTGAGTTATGGTTAGCTCCAGAGTTGGTCTGCCGCTTTTTCCAACGGAATACCATCTTCCTTCTATGATAGTTGCCAAAGGCTTGTCATTTCCGGGCATCCTCATTGGTATTTCCTTCTTGGGCTACTCTGGCATTCTTCTGTTGTGCTGGGCCGGCCTAAGGTAATCCCTCTGTCTAGCTCTGTCTCTAGAGGGGGTCGGAGCTAGGCCTTGCTGGTGCGATGTTCCAATCCGGTCAAACACGCTGGATGTAGGCTAGTTCTGCCTGTCTATAATTACTTCTAACTCACTTTCACACCTGCACTTGCTGCATAGTTCTGCTGCTGGTTTGTTTCCCCTTCTTTCTGGCCAATTTAGGTTGACCATGTTGACTTGAGGCTGGGGAAAAGGATCTGTCGTAACTGAGGGAGGTTTTTCTGCCAGTTTCAATCTCCCTGCCGTTAACACAACTATTGGTGGAATGATTCTAGGAATTGTGCCATCTGCAATACTGTCTGCCCTTAAGCTCTTCTGGTTTGAGCAGCTTATGAGGTGTCTCTATTGCTTTCTGTGACAGCATCTCATCAAACAGAGCATCAACTTTGGTTAGATCAAAGGAATAGACCTTGTTCTGTGTCGGTTTGTTTGGAACAAATCCTCCTGTGAATGGTGGTGGCTTCTGGTCCTTTGGTGGCTTTGTAAGAGCTTTGCAGTTAATGGGATGTTTTAACTTTGCCATTTCTGCCACTGCAATCTCTCTTTCCTCCGAGTCTTCTGTATCTTCTTCGGATTCTACCTCAATGAGATGGATTGATGAAGAAGGGGTGTTGTAGTACGTGCCTTTGGAAGAGTTTCTCTTCTGCTGTTCTTCCCTGAGGAGCTCCTCATATTTGGATGCTTTGTCCGCCAGTTCTGCCAGATCTCCGAACAGCATCTCATCAAACCTCTTCCTCAAAGAAATCTTTAGGGAGGTTTGAGCCATTTGAATGAAGTGCCTTTCTTCCATAGGGATTCGGCATTTCATCTTGAGCTTCCTGAATATGGTTATGAAATCCTGAGCAGGTTCATCTTCGCTTTGCTTAAGAGCAGCAAGATCACTGATGGTGACTTCTGGCTGGATCCTGAAATAGTAATCATGGAAAACATTTTCCATTTTCTCCCAGGTCTGAACAGAATTAGCTAGTAATATGGTATACCAGGTAAAAGCTTGTCCGGAGAGAGAATTTCCAAAAAGCCTCAGTTTTAACAGAGGATTATTCTCTATTGCTATGCATTGGATGGAAAATCTGCCTATGTGTTCAACCGACGAAGCATGAGGATCTTCTCCGTTAAACAAGGTGAAGTTTGGTACTTTGAAACCTGGGGGTAGAGGAATCTGGTATATATAAGCCGGGTACGGCTTTCTGTAGGCAGGCCTTTCTCCTCTTCTGGCTTCCAGCTCCATCATCTCCCTGATCATTCTCTGCAATGCCCCCATGTCATTCAAAGCATTGACAGGATGTGGATTCCGTCCTTGTTCTGGCTGGTCATGATCAAACCTGTGCTCCACTCTGTATGGTCCGCGCAGAGCTTCTTCCCTGTGTTCTTCCTCTTCTTCAACCTCTGGATGGTTCCTCTGGTTTGCCCCAGGTATGTTCCTGTCATTGTTGGCAAAAGGGTTAATTCCCTCTCTGCCTCTCCTGCCCCTTGCTAGTGGAGGAAATGGATTAGGGTCCATTCTTCTAGGTCTGTAGGGTCGCACAGCTGGTGCCTCAGGCAGAAGTGGCAGGGGTTGGTCTCGTGGGGCCACAGGTTGTGGAACAGGTGGTTCTGGCTGATTCTTGGGAGCCTAAACTGGTGCAGGACCTTCTGGCCTGGCTGGAGCCTCATGTTCTTGGGCGAGAGGGGCTCCTCCCCTCTGTCCAGCTTGGATTTCTTCAGGTCCTGGTATTCCAGCTATCTGTGCAATAAGAGGATTCTCTTGATATGGCCATGCTAGTCCTGGTGGAGGACCGTAGGGAAGGTCTAGCTGCTGAACCACAGCATCAGGGTTTGGAATTCTGGCCATGGCGACCTCACGGTCTTTCCTGAACTGCCTGTTCACTTGCCATTGCATCATGGCTGTTATATTATTCAAAGAATCCTGGCTTCTTTGTGTTGTAGCCTCCTGCTGGAATACAGCTTCCTATATCTGATTCAACCTCCTGGAACCAGTTCTGGAATGTCTGCTTCCAATACTCCCATGGGCTGATTGTCTAGCATCGCTTTCTTCTGATTCTGGTCTTTCTCGGAAAGCTGCTTGGTCTCGTTCCATTGTGTGATGTGGATTCTGGCTAGAACTTCCAATATACATATACTTTTAAAATATTAAGAGTATATATACTGAGAAGTCCCACTGGGCGTGGCAAATTGTTCACCCGTTTTAATTTGTTTCCTGTGATGGTAGGGCAAAGTTCCCCATTAATCCAAAGACCATGGTTGGTCAATAAATTAACTTTCTTTGTGTGTCGAGCGTGCCACTGTTAGCAATTTTTCAATTCTAACAGACTTAAGAGTAAAAATAACTTGCGCCCCAAGCTATTGATTTTGAACAAACGATTGTGAATTTGGGTGAGGAACATCTCCCAAGTAAGTTCTTTTCTATGCCTTAGACTGGTAAGGACTTCATAATTTTCTCAACATAAAACTGGTAGTTCTGGCCAGAATAAATGATAACAGAGTGAACCACTTTCAGACAGAACTCCCCTTTACAAAGCTCAAAAAGGGAAAAGTGACTATAAAAAGAATAAAAGAGGGCTGTGCTTCCATTTCTGTCTGGGTAGATGCCTCTGTTCTGGGCTGGACTGGGTATGCCTATGCTGGACTAGACTTTCAACAACTTCAACTGCTAGGCTTCAGCTGCAAATCGATACCAAAGCTTGAGTTTGGCAGAGCTTTACTCTATTTCAAGCCCTGGAAGGCTTTTGGATGGGCAGAACTGGGATTTCTCCAGTCTGAAAGGGGCAGAAGTAGTCGGACTTAAGCTGGAACTGTACTGTGGTACCTGTGCTGCTTAGTTAGGGCTCTCCATAAATTTGTTGAGGTTTTCGTATTCGTAAAAACTCAAACTCTGCTTGCTTTGGCTTTGCTGAACCAAATTTGTAACAAGAGAAATCTCGTTTTGCTGGTTTGTGAACTGGGATTTGAGTAAGAAACAGTGTTCTAACTGTCTTTGCTGGGAAAAAGCAGTATGATTCTGCAAGCTTGTTGTGAAGCTTTTGAAATTGAAATGTTTCAGACTCTGGGTCTGTTTAAATCTTGTTTGAAGATTTTCTGAGATCAAGTGATCATTTTGAGTGTTTGTCTTTTGACTGAGTTTTTGGTTGTGTTGATTGTTGGGGTTTTTTTTTTTCTGTTCACTCTCTCCTGTATTTATAAGAAATGCTTTTGAGAGCGGGAGTTTTGATTCTTTTAATATTGGGCGGCAAACAATCTCAAAAGATCTTTAGTTTAAAAGGAAAAGGAAAGGGAGTTCTATCCATTTTCTGGCATGTAAGCATTCAACAATCAGTTCTTGAAGTGATCATTTCCCTGAATTTTGATGGGGTGCCATACTTTTCTTCCAATTCAACTGCTTTTCAAACCGTGATGGTTTTCCATTCCAGCAACTCCTTGTTTCCTGCTTATCTTTCTTTTTAGAAAACATAGTCTGCGTATCCTTTGAGAATAGTGCCTGTCGAATTTTCTATTATATATTTATATATATATATAAAAGGATTTTGATCTTCCTCTGTCTGTAAAAGACTGGAGAAATTTTCTGCAGGTGCGTATTCATGAATCCCTATAACTTCTCTCAGTGACTTTAGTTGCAATTTTTGACTTTTCAAAGTCAGGTAAGTCACGTGAGTTCCTTTGGGCTTCTTCTTCTTTCTTCAATTTTAACGAATCTGCCAAGCCCGCTTTTGGTCTCCAGCCCAATTTGGGTTTTTACACGTCGGTGTGTGTGTAAAAAACCGCCATTTGTTTTCCTTTAAAGACGACTTTGTTTACAAGTAAGTCGTTTATGAGTATTTACAACGTCGTTCCTTTCTTAGCGCCGACGTGGTTTGTTGGTGTTTGTAATTATATTTTATTCTATTTAACGTCAACTCCTATGAAGTCATTGAGATATTTTCTTCCCCCTTAAGCTTAAAAAAATGCAGTTTGAGTAATACAAATTTAAAATGACCACCAAAAAATAAATTGTTTTGATGCGTCACAACATCACTTATAGTTTGATGGTTTAGGGTTTAGGGTTTAGGGTTTAGGGGGTTAACGGTTTATTTTTAGGGTTTAGGGTTTATGGTTGATATATATTAGGCAATAAACCATAAACCCTTTTCTAAAATAATTTTAAAAATATATATAATTTAGGGTTTAGGGTTTAGGGTATTAATATATTAAGCGTCATGTTTATTTATATTTTCAACGACGGTTTGTTTGTTTTCCGTCGATGATATACGAAGAGCGCTTTCTAAACCGTCGTTTCTTTAAAATGACGTTGTACACGAATAACAACGTCATCGATTTTTAAAAAAAACGTAAAAGGTTATTCAAACGACGCTCTTGGTTCGATAGACGACGTGGTTTGTTTGAAATTATACGTCGATAAGTTAAGTGTTTGAATCGTGGAATTGATTTTGTACGTCGGTTTTGGTGAAAAATTCGCCATGGGTTCGCGTTTAAACGACGTCCTTTTCAAAAGTAAGTCGTTTATTACAATTTACAACGTCTTTACTTTCTTAGCGCCGACGTGGTTTGTTGGTGTTTGTAAGAATATTTTATTCTATTTAATTCAAAATATTCAAAATAAATTTAAAATAAATCCAAAAAATGCAACATCAACTCCTGTGAAGTCATTGAGATATTTTCTTCCCCCTGAAGCTTTCAAAAATGCAGTTTGAGTTATACAAATTTCAAATGACCTCCATCCAAAAAAATGTTTTGATGAGTCACAACATCACTTATAGTTTGATGGTTTAGGGGGTTAAAGGAATATTTTTGGGGTTTAGGTTTTATGATTGAGATATTTTAGGCCCTAAAACCCTAATACCTTTTGTAAAATTATTTAAAATATATATATATATATATAATTTAGGTTTTATTTATTAGGGTTTAGGGTATATTTGTCTATTTAATTTTCTGTTCATTCCACCCGTTCACGCACGAGTTCAAATCCCAGCAAAACCAAACCCCACATATATACTTAGTTTCTAATACGTTAGTTTTTTTTTTTTTTTTTTTGCGTCGTAAGGATTTACCACAACGCATTTTGTGTAATAAGCGTCATATTTCTTTTGAATTTTTAATGATGATGTTTTGGTTTTGTGTCGTAAAGCGTTTTACCACGACGTCTTTAATGTAATAAGCATCATGTTTAATTTGAAATTTTAACGACGGTTGTTTTGTTTTCCGTCGATGATTTAAAGAGCACGCTTTCTAAAAATTTCCCCGCGACCTAAAATTTTCAGATTTCGCTCTAAGTCTTATACTTGTAACCCTGAACCAAGTTGGCCATAATCTGTGACCTAAAACATTTCGCTCTCTCACTTCAACTCTAATTCAAAGTTGGGTCCTCCAGGCTCCGTCGAATCCAAGTTGGCCATAATCTGTGAGCTCTGCCTAATTGTATGTACAAACCCTAATCTCATGCTTGTAAATTCATTGAATGATATTCAGTTATGTGTTAAAGGGTTTTAGATATATGTTTTGCGATCTTTTAATGTTGTCGGAGGTATGGGTTCATGGATTTAATATTTAATGTTTTCATGAATCGGGAATGGATTTAATGTTGTCGGATCTTTTCATCACTCTCTATTATTATGAATCGGGAATGGATTTAATGTTTTCATGCTTAGTATATGTTGGTTTCATGCTTAGTATACGTGTTCTTAATACCCAACATAAAAATTAATGTATATGTTGTGTTTTTAATATATTTTGGGTTCTTGAACATAAACTGGGATTTCAATATTTAGAATGCTTTTTTAGGCATACGACGACGGTTTTTTAACAAACCGTCATCTAAAGTTTTCTATACGACGGTTTTCTTTAACTACCGTCGTGGTTCAATTTGTTTGCATTTGTTTTTTGCTAGCATTAGACGACGTTTTTTGAAAACCCGTCATCTATATATGTCCAATACGTCTGTTGTTGTTTAAAAATCGTCATCTGTATACTATATTACTCGCTATTAAAACCCTTATAATCTGCTATAGTGATGGTCATTGCTTGTCTTTTCACTTTATTATAGATAATAGGGTATAGTGTCGGAGATGGATAAGTCATGGATGCACTCGAATAGAAGATCGAAGGCATATGAGTTAGGGGTGGAAGCATTTTTGAAATTTTATGTAGAAAATCTTCTAACTACAACACATATCCATTGTCCATGTGTTAAATGTGTGAATTTGAAATTGTTTGGGGTTGGAATTATAAGGGATCACTTATACTTTAATGGAGTTGACCAAAGCTATAAAAATTGGACATTTCACGGAGAACCTTGGGAAGCAACTACTAATGCTAGTAGAAATGTTGAAGAAGATGATGACCATAGTAGGTACAGTTTTGTGTCTGAAGAAATAGAGATGGATGATAATTATTTTGGTGATTTGGGATCCGATCCTTATGAGTTTGCCAATGTAATTGGGGATGGAGATCAACCATTGTACCCTGGTTGTAGAAAGTACACCAAGTTATCGGCATTAGTGAAGTTGTATAATTTGAAGGCAAAACATGGGATGAGTGATGTCTATTTTACAGAATTATTGATACTTCAAGGCAATTTGCTTGCAGAAAGAAATACAATACCGGCCTCTATGTATGAGGCAAAAAAGACTTTGTGTGCATTGGGGCCGAGTTATGAGAAAATCCACACATGCCCCAATGATTGCATCTTGTATAGAAATGAGTATGAAGATTCAACTAATTGTCCTACTTGTGGTATCTCAAGGTGGAAGGAAGGCAAAGATTCAATCTTGAAAGAGGGTGTGCCAGCGAAGGTGGTGTGGTATTTTCCTCTAATTTCAAGGTTTAAAAGGATGTTTCAATCACATGAGACAGCTAAGAGTTTGACTTGGCATGCTGCTAGAAAATCAATTGACGGTCAGATGTCTCATCCGGCGGATTCCCCGTCTTGGAAACTTGTTGATGATAAATGGCCTGAGTTTGGTAATGAGCCGAGAAACTTGAGATTGACTCTTTCATCTGATGGATTCAATCCCCACAGTTCTCTAAGTAGCAGATATAGTTGCTGGCCAGTTATCTTAGTTACATATAATCTCCCACCATGGTTGTGCATGAAACGAAAGTCCATGATGTTGACCTTATTGATTTCCGGTCCTAAACAACCCGGAAATGATATAGACGTCTACTTGGAGCCTTTGATTGATGATTTAAAATCTTTGTGGGATGGGATTAGAGGAGTGTATGATGCACATATAGGAGAACACTTTACACTCAGAATATGAAGCTTGTCTGGTTGTGTTGTTAAAGGATATAAAGCTTGTGTTGTTAAAGGATATAAAGCTTGTCCAATATGCGGCGATGATACACCTAGTCACAGGTTGAAAACTGGCCACAAAATTTGTTACATTGGGCATAGAAAATGGTTACCACTCAATCATCCATATAGGAGGCAACGTGCAGCTTTTAATGGGAAACCTGAATATGGCATGCCTCTCGAGCCATTAACCAAAGAAGAAGTGCTGCATATGGTTGAAGATATTAATTACATATGGGGCTCGAAAAAAGGGGGAGGTGGAGGTGAAAATGATGGTGGCAAAGTTTGTTGGAAGAAGAAGTCAAAATTCTTTGATCTCGAGTATTGGAAATACCTTCCAGTGAGGCATGTTCTGGATGTTATGCACATTGAGAAGAATGTTTGTGATAGTATCATTGGTACATTACTGGAGATCCCTGGAAAAAATAAAGATGGAATTGCTGCTCGATTAGATTTATTGAACATGGGGGTCAAAACTGATTTGCAACCCGAGTATGGAGAAAGATGTACTCATTTGCCTCCAGGGCCTTGGAATTTGTCAAGAGCAGAGAAGAGAGCGGTTTGCAATTCTTTCTATGGTATGAAGGTCCTTGAAGGTTATTCTTCAAATATAAAAAATCTTGTATCTTTACAAAATTCAAGACTTCTTGTCCTTAAATCACATGATTGTCATACCTTAATGCAACAATTGCTTCCTGTGGCAATTCGTTCTGTATTGGAGAAGCCTGCAAGGTGTGCAATAACTCGTTTGTGCTTCTTCTTCAATGCTATATGTGCAAAGACGGTTGATGTTTCCAAGCTAGATAAGTTGGAAGAAGATGTAGTAGTTACTTTGTGTTTGCTTGAAAAATACTTTCCACCTTCATTCTTCGATATCATGGTTCATCTAGTAGTACATCTTGTCAGAGAAGTTCGTCTATGTGGGCCAGTTTATTTTAGATGGATGTATCCATTCGAAAGATATATGAAAGTTCTAAAGGGGTATGTCCAAAACCGTACTCATCCCGAAGGTTGCATTGCTGAGCGTTATATAGCTGAAGAAGCTGTAGAATTTTGCACCGAATATTTATCTGATATTAGTACAATTGGAGTGCCATCAAGTCAGAAGATAGGAGTTTCAAAGCCATTATCAGGTTGCACAGTGAGCTTAGTTGATCGGGACCTGTTGAACCAAGCACATCTATATGTCTTGGAGAATACGGAGGAAGTCCTACCTTATATCGAGTATGAGTTTTATTCTTTAAGTTTCCATTTTAAATTATTCCTTATGTTTATCTTATATGTTCGTGTCATATAGGGAACATATGATCCATATCAAGACCCTTTATCCAAAATTTAGAAAGAGAACAAAGTGGCTGCAAGATAAGCACAATAGCACTTTCATTCAATGGCTACGCTTCAAGGTATATGTTATTAAATAACATATTGGACTTTTAATTTTCTTCTTTCTATGTTAGATTGAATTAAGATATGATTAATTTGCAGGTTCAAAGTGAACTTAATGAGGAAGACAATCATGGCGTATCAGAAAATTTAAGGTGGCTAGCAGCTGGTCCAAACACGGCAGTTCCATCATATAGGAGCTATCTTATTAAAGGTGTTAAATTTAACATCAAGTCACAAGATGATGTGCGGATAGTTCAAAATAGTGGAGTTTATTTATTTGCACATACCATGCCAGTTGCTAGTGCCAAGGATAAAAACCCAATTCTCTCAAATATGGGTTTTTATGGTGTCATTCAAGAAATTTGGGACCTTGACTACCAAAAGTTTACAATCCCAGTCTTTAAGTGTGATTGGATAGATAGTACTTCTGGCCTTGTAGTCGACGAACTTGGATTTACCCTTGTAGATTTAAGTAAAATTGGACATAGGAATGACCAATTTGTTTTGGCTTCTCAAGTCAAACAAGTATTTTTTGTTGACGACCCGATGCATCGTGGTTGGTCGGTAGTGTTATCAATGCCTAATAGAGAATATAATGATGTTATTGGTGATGATGTCTTAGGTAATGTGAGAATTTGAGTGTGAGGCATTTACTAGAGGGATGCCAAATGTTGACACATTTGATGAACTGGTAGGTGAGTTTGGGAGTCAAAGTATTCGAGATGGGTGTGAAGATATATGGATTGAATGATGCTCTTGTAATTTATGAAATTACTTATGCCCTAAACGGCAGTGTATGACATTAATTTTGTAATAAATTGAAATGTGTTTTCTTCACTTTCATTATGCAGGTTCTGGCCACAAAACAATCAATACAAACAATACTGGTGCTCTTGACCAAAAAAAAAAAAAAACAATACTAGTGCAAGATTACAAAAATGACGGTCCTGATAAAAATGTGAAAAACAGACGTCTGTTTTAATAAAATTTTCATTAAAAAATGACGTATTGGAGCATTCAACGACCGCAATGTATTTACCGACGTCTAAAAGCAATGTAAAAAAGAAGAACCACGACGGTATTGTGACACAGTTATTAACGATATCACGTCAGAGAAGCCTAAAGAGTGGACATGTAATTACAAATAACACAACTCCAATTTCATAATACCGACGTCTAAAAGACGAGATATCTAACCTGAACATTACAAAAGACGACGTCTTAGATTATGAACTCGTCCGTATCATCTCAAAAATCATAGTCTTAAATTTTACCATGTCGCTTGTTAACTCATAAACGAAGTGGAAACAGTACAATTCACGACGGTAGTTGAAATCCATAGGTAAATTTGTCGACGTAAAGAGATATTTGGACGTCGTTCTTTTATAAAAACAACGTTATATAGAAATATCCGCGTCTCTTTTTTTATTCTTCTGTCGTTAAAATGATTTTACACGACGGTTAGCTGACAAACTTTGCCGTCTCAGGAATATTAGACTATCGTAATTTTGGTAAAGATGACGTATAAATTCCGAAACACGGCTGTCTTTGACATGATGACGACGTTGTCCATCAAACACAACGTCGTCTGTAGAAATAAATGTGTCATAAGTAATGACCCTAACATATTTTTCACGCCGTTTATTTTCATATCATGTCGTTAAAATAATTTTACACGGCCATCGACAGACAAACGTTGCCGTCTCAGATACATTAGACGACGGTGATGTTTTTAAAGACGACGTATAAATTCTGAAACACTGCTGTCTTTTATCTGAGGATGACGTTGTTTATAAATACAACGTCGTCTATATAAATACATGTGTCGTAAATAATGACCCGTACCTCTATTTCCACGTCAACATTAATGGAAAAAATGAAGTGGAAAATTTGTTTCACGATGGTTATTTATGCATAAATAACGTCGTCTGTTATTTATTTAAAGACGTCATAATTGTATGTGTTGTGAAAGGTATATGTAATGGCTGTGAGTTTTAGTTTTTGTCGTGGTATGCGTCTCTTGCGGCCATTTTCTGTTAAAATATGTCATGTGTTGCGTTGTAAAAGACGTTTGTTTGTTAAAATTGGTCGTCTATTCTTATCCTTGACAATTTTTTTGGCTCATTTTTCAATACACAAATGTCGGTTGTTATTTGGTAATGATGTTGTTTGTTTTAACAACGATGGGGATTTATCGTCGTGGTTTGATTTTGGAAAAGATGTCGGTTGATTTCACGACTATTTGAAAATCGGATACATGACGGTGAATTCCTGTCGTCTTTTTCCTTTTTTTGTAGTAGTGAAGCCAATTCCGACACTTCCTTTTACCCATAGGAAATAGTCATCTTCCAATGCCTAGCTTTACTTGTTGGAAATAAGAATGACCCAATGCTCCCTTTTACCCATTGGAAATAGACTAGCTCCAACACATCCTTTTACCTATTAGAAATAAAGGAAAACCCTCACCCTCTATAAATTGGGAGGCATTTACTGGGCAAAATCAACCCTCTCTTGGTTGCTGCAAGCTTCTCAGCAACCATGAGAACTCATCTTCCTTCCTCCTTTAAGCTGCTGCAAGCATTCCAGCGGTCATCCCAGCCATTAACCTTCATCCTTTGGTTGCGGCAAGCATCCCAGCAACCATGAGAACTCACATTTCTTCAGGTACTGCAAGCATTCCAGCAGCCATCAACCCCCTTCTTCAGCCATCGGCCTTTCCTTTAGCTGCTAGAGCAGCACAACAACTTCTTGCTTTGGCTGCTGCAAGCATCCCAGTAGCCATCAACCCCCTTCTTCAACCATCGACTCTTCCTTTAGCTGCTGGAGCAACACAACAACTTCTTGCTTTAGCTGCTGCAAGCTTCCCAGCAGCCATCAACCCCCCTTCTTCAATCGTCACACCTACTTCCTAGTTGTTGTAAGCACCCCAGCCATAACCTCCTCCTCTTGAAATCCATCATATTCTCTATAAAGCCTCACCAAGCATACTCCAAGCTTTTCCTTCCTTTCAAGCTATAAACACCATAGCCTTCAAACATCAAGCTTTTCCTCCCATCCTCTTTCTCTTGAAACTCTTAAATCCATAAAGCCTCACTAAGCATAACTCCAAGCTTTTCCTTCCTTCCAAGCTATAAACACCATAGCCTTCAAATCTCAAGCTTTTCCTCCCATCTTCCTCTTGAAACTCTTAAATTCTCATAGTCATAGCCACAAAAAATAAATTATCAACACCCAAACTCAAGCATATCCAACACCAAGCCAAGCACATGCATTCTCATTTGCTAAACTTGGGTCTTTAGCTCCCACACTCCAAGCTCTCATGCCAAGCTCACACAATCTCAGTTCAACATCAGCAAGTCATCTTCAGCTCTTTGTCAAGCTGCCGGAAACATCAGCAAGTCACCTTCAACTCTTCGTAAAGCTACCGGAAACATCAGCACCAAGCACGCAGCCGCTAGAAGAAGAACAGAGTACTCCCCCCAACATACACTTTCATGTAATTCCTCTTAGCTCATCTTTATAAATTTGGCATTGGGTATTTGCTACAAAGTTGAAGTACATTGAAGAGCTTATGAGGCTACAAAACCAAGGTAATTTGTGCATTTATTTATAATGGACATCATTAGGAAAATCAGCATTTGCATCCTTTAATTTGTCGAGATGACTAGTCATATAGGCCAATATTTCCAGCACGAGATTTTTAACCAAGGCACGTTATTTTGCTTATTGTGAGTCCAATAATTGGCTGCCAAGTGTTCTTTTGACCTACCAAAGTGGCTAAGGGTGGTCTGGACTCATTAACACTCTTATTTACATTTTTCAAATGGGTTTTTAGGGAGTGAGAGAGTTCTAGTGAGAGATGATGTATAAATTAGGTTTTGGTTTTTGGGAGAAGAGTTCATGGGTTCTTGATTTCCTTTTGGGCTTTCATTGAAATTTCAATGCTCAAACTTTTGTTAGTGATACAAAGTTTTCATCTCTCATCTCTTTCATTTTCACCATTTTGGAAAACTTGGTTTTCTCTTTGGTTTGTCTGAGAGTGTTCTATGGCATAGGAATGGGTTTTCAAGCTTTCATTTTGAAAGCTACTTCTTTTTGAGAAAATTTGACCATAGCTTTGCATATCAAAGTTTTAATCTCTCATCTTTTTCATTTGCACAATTTTGGAAAACTTGGTTTTCTCTTTGGTTTGTCCAAGAGTGTTCATGGTTTCTGGAAATGAGGTTTTCAAATAGCTTTTGAAATCTGCTTCTATTTTCGAAATCCATTTCATCCATTGAGAATTTTTTAGAGTAAAACTTTTACTTTGCATTCTCTACTTGGTGAGGTTTGGATTTCCATTATGGGATTTTGAAAATTGGTTTTTGAAATCTGTTGTGGTTTTTTGAAATATGCATCTAGGGTTTTTGTTTAAACACTTCATCATCCTAGCTAGATCAGATTCTCTTTTGATTTCTTCAAGAGGATGATTTCTTGAAGAAATTGACCATTTCATTCTAGTATCTATATTTCATTCATCGATGACTATCTGGTGCTAAGTTGCGATGCCATAGGTTGAAGAAGCTAATGGAATAGCTACCATTTCCATGAAGGACAAGCTACTAGCTGAACTAAGTTTGGAGAAGAAGGTTTCACTGGGAGGTAGTGCTCATTTCCTAAATACACGTAGGATTGTTTGAGCTTGTGATTACTTTTTCTGTAAGAATCTTCTTGACTTAGTGGACTGCCTAGTCGAAGTGATGACCCCCAGTTTTTCCCAATGGTGGGTTTCTGGGTAAACATTTCTGGTGTGATTCTCTTATTCATATGCCTAATCATAGTGTATGTGTTATATCTGAAATGTTGATGAATGTTCACACACCTATCACTCTAGTTGTTGCTAGCATAGGGGATGCCTAGATTGACGGGTCCTTCTGAGTGCCTAGGTTGTCATGTAGTTATCTTCTAGGCTTGCAGGGATTTAAATATTTCATACTATCTCGAGGTTTATTTGATCATTGATGTCATACATTTTTCCATCGAGGCTTTAATTTACCCATTTCACCTAAGTACCAATTTCAGCTATGAATCTTTTCCTATAGGCATAAGCGCCATCAAGCAGATATAATAGAGCTTGTGAGTTGGATGATCGGCTTCCTTTCATCAAATGACATGGTGTCAAAGCAACTGTAAAAAGAAGAAGACAATTAGAACAAGTCAAGGCCAGTAGGAAGGAGAAGACCCCACTCCCCCCCAATGAACGTGGCAGTAAAGGGAATCGGCCAGCTGGTCTCGGCAATGTAGAAACTGGATAGCAGGCCGACAAAAAAAACTGATCAAGTCACGGCTTACCAAGGAAATGGTGCAGTTGGTTTCCTCTCTCTCTTTCTCTCCTCAATACATGGAGCCTCTCTTCTTTGCCTCTTGTCTTTGCCATAAGTCAAACAGAGGAGAAAATTAAATAGGGATGTAGCACAAGCAGTGGCGGAGCCATGAATTTATGTGTTGGGGGGCCAACATATAAACCAAACAAGACATTAAAAAATTTCACTTTTTCAACCTTAACAATGTTTGGAAAAATTAAAGGCAGAAAATAATTGTGTATTCAATTAGGTATCAAAATAACACTCGTCGTTCTTTCATATCTCGAAAACCATCTATGATTGAGTCAATGCTAAACTTTTCTGCAATTTCCCTTTCGATGTACATAATCAAAGAGTCTGTGAGAAAATCGTCTTCCATCTTGTTACGAAGCCTAGTTTTTACTATACGCATAGCAGAAAATGATCGCTCTGCAGTTGCTGTAGAAACAGGAAGACTAAGCACAAGCACAACCACTCTATAAACAAGTGGATATGTAGTTGATCTTCTAGTCGTTACCATCCATTGAGATAGATCAGAAATTGTTGACAAGTTTTTCAACTCTGGAAGTCTAACGACGTCACTCTCAAAATGTTGAAGTTGTCTTCTCAAACCTATCTTCTCATGATCTTCAAAGTCTTGCGGATAGAACTTATCTACCAATTGACAAATATCATCAATTCTAAAAGATTTATTCACTTCACGAGGATCCAAAGCCGACCCCAGAATAAGCAGCTCTGTTGTTTGATCACTAAATCTGCTATTTAATTCTTGAAGTTGAGAATCTATTGCAGCATAAAAAATATCTATCATGTAATAATGCTTAATCATAAAATCATCTTGTTGATGGCGAGCTCAACCTCGTCTCGCAACATAACGAGCATTCATATCTACGATATCTATGTTCCGTGCTTCACAAAAAGAATTCACCTTGGTCAGCAAAGAATCCCATCCATCATCTCTTAATTCTTGGATGAGTGCTTTAGTGGAAGAAACAAGATTCATGGCATTTATGATGTCTTGGGATTGACATTGCAAAGCTTGACAAAGATCATTAGTGATCTCCATAAGTTCTTTCATAAGATATAAGATAAAGACAAATTCATATGAAGTCATTGCCTCATAAGCTGCATCAGCATCTCCTCGTTGAGAATAAGTAGTTCCGTTATCAATTATATTAATTAGAACTATGCATATTGCACTAAACATATTTACCAAGCTTGTAATTGATTTCAAATGAGAACCCCAACGAGTATCACCAGCACGTTGTAAGGTGCCAATTTGGTTCATTCCTTTCCTAGTCTCGAGCTCATCAATTGCAATCATGTGCTCAATTTCAGCAGCTTGAGCATTTTTCAGTTCATCATTACGCTTACATGAAGCACCAACAATATTGACAATAGAAGTCAATTTAGTAAAAAAGTGGTGAACATGAATAACTTCTCTTGATGATGCAACTAATGCCAATTGTAATCGATGTGCTAAACAATGAACATAGTAAGCATATGAGCAATCATTCAAAATCAGAGCTTGTAACCCATTCCATTCACCTCGCATGTTACTTGCACCATCGTATCCTTGTCCTCTAATATTTTGAATATTTAGTGAATTATGAGAAAATATAGAGTATATACCTTTTTTCAGAGTTAATGCCTCAGTGTCTGACACATGAACAAGCCCAAAAAAAGGCTCCTGAATAAGACCTTCTTTGTCAACAAATCGCAACACTATAGACATTTGATCTCTCTTGGATTCATGACGTGCTTCATCAACAATTATAAAAAACTTTGATTCCCCAATTTCTTCGCAGATTGCTTTCTTCACTTTAGTTGAAAAAACATGTAAAATTTCTTTTTGGATCTTGGTGATGTGTAAGAGGCATTTTTGGGGTGTGTTAAGTTCATAATTTCATACATATACATGCCCAATTTACTTACTTCTTTTGCTTAGTTTCCTATAATTCTGAGTTATTTGCCTCTATTTGTGTGTTTTGTAGGCCAAAAGAGCAAGAGAGCATAATTCATGCAATTCATGCATGTTAAGGCCTAATTTGGATGAAGAGAAGAAGAGCTTAAAGACAAACTCATTTTGGCTACAGCCCCCTGCCAGTCCAGTTCCGTAGGTCATATTTCAAGCTTTGTTTCAGCAACCTACATAGCTCGGATGAGGCAACATTCTTCATGAAAGTTGTTCCAATGGGTGTGTACTATAACATATCCAAAATTCAGCCCCATTGGATAACTTTGGAGTCCGTCACCTAGCAAACACAGATCCATGCTCAGGATGGAATTTTGTCAGCGAGCAAACTGAGTTAGCAATTTGTTTCGGCCTTAACTTCCTCCTCCGAGCTTGTATTGGGCCAATACTTGTGTGGTTGGATCATACACATTCTGAACTTCACAATGGACATCTTAAAGTCTTCATTTGATTCAGCCTAGCCCAAGTTGTAAGCCCTTGAAGTTGCTGGTCATGCTGACCTCAGGATGAGCTGGTTGGAAGCTTGGTCATGGTGAGCTAGGTATGAGCTATCATTTCTGGTTGGAAGCTTGGTCATGGTGACATGAAGATGAGCTAGGGCTGCTGGTGGGATTTATTGGTGAAGTGCATCAACCAATTCAGATTTTATAATGCAAGTGTTGTATGCATTAGTGAAGTGCATCAACCAATTCATCTTTTATAATGCAAGTGTTGTATGCATTAGCCATATTGAATTCAGATTTATCACTCCCCTCTCCCTATAAATACCACATCCATTCCACATTCAAGACACAACAAATCCTGAGATTCACAACCCCACAATTCACTCCAACCATCCTCAAACACTCTCACAATCCCAAACACTCCAACAATCACCAAAACAACTCCAGCAAACTTCTCTTCCATTTCCCTACGAATTTCATCTTCCTTAGCCATCACCACTCACTCAAACTCATCCCAAATCACCTCCATATCCTTCATACATCTTTCTAGAAGTGGGGAAGCTCTTGGAGAAGCATTAGAAGTGGAGAAGCACTTGGAGAAGCCTTGGACACCACAAGAACTTCAGAAAAAGGGTTTTTCTACTCTTATTGCATTCATTATGTTTTCTCATTTCTGTTCAAGTCTCTTTTCCATTATGAGTAGCTAAATCCATAACTAGGGCTTCGATGTAACCTAACATGAATATTCTGGGTTTATAAGTTTGGAGTTTCAAGTTTGATTCATGATTCATGTTCTTATTCATTATGCTTATAAGTTAACATGCTTGTTTGAATGATTGATCACCATTAGAACTTGTTTGTTAACTATCTTGGTTTGAATTAAGAGTATACACCATGCTTTAATTCGAATTGAACTATGAATAGGAAGAGTATGTATGGACATTCGACAACAGGGATTAGATACATACTTGGTTGTTTAAAATGTTCTTCTATGCTTAATGGGTTCCTAATGCTTAATTTTAGGTTAGACAACAAATGATCAAATTAGGGAATTAGGAACACAAGGTTAGGACCAAACACCATGGCCTAATCATACTTTAGCTAGAATCAATCTTTGAATCTGAATTACACTTGTTACTTGAATCTTTATAACCCAGAATTGAATTGTTATGGTGATTCGAATGCCCTAGTCTCAAAATCTGTTTTCCAACTCTTAAAACCACTCTTTGTTACATTTGTTTACTTGTTTTTGTTTGAAATTTCATTTTGCTTCTTTTGTTCAACAATCACAACCACTCTTGTTTTAAATTCTGTTTTAGACATAACCTCCTACTTTCTTGAATTTGGGAATCTAAGTACATAACTAGTTTTAACTTCTCAGTCTTCGTGGGTACGACCTCGTACTTGTCTTGCTATACTACTAATTGCCCCGTACAATTGCGAGTTAACATAATATTAACAACAAATTTTGGCGCCGTTGCCAGGGACTGAACGAAAGTTCTTCCCTGGTTATGTGCCCAAGGTTACCCTATTCTTTTTAGTGTTTCTAATTAATCTAATTTTCTGTTTCAGGTAGTTTATGTCTAACAGGCCATTCCTTGAACAAGTAAGGTCTTCGTTCCAACGTTCCAGATCTTTGAACGCAGGACCATCATTGCAACCAAATCGTGTGACCTCTGAAATTCAGAATCGTCTAGAAAGGGAGTTGTCAACTGCAAAAGAGCAAGCTCTTGCTACATTTACAAGTCTTGCTCTCCACACTGAACTTACTGGTTCTTCACTTTCAAATTCGGAAGCAAGTTCAGACCAAGAAGAAGAAGAAATGATGGCTGCCATTGAGTTCATGGGAGAACTTGATATCCCAACAATTCCAGCATCTCCTTCAAGCATTTCACTGCCCACTGTAGCTCGAAACTATGAGCTTAAATCTTCTCATCTTAATATGTTGCCTTCCTTTTATGGTTTACCTAATGAAGATCCATTAACTCATATAAAGGATATTTTTAATGTTGTGAGTTCTTTTCCCTTGACAGGTGTGACAGAAGATCAACTTCGAATGAGAGTGTTTCCATACACTTTGAAGGATAAGGCAAAATATTGGTTGAATTCTTTGAAGCCGGGATCACTCACTACATGGGCTGCCATTCAAAAGAAGTTCTTGGAGAAATACTTCTCCACGCAAAAGACCGACATGCTTAGGGATAAGATCTTGTTATTTGCACAGCAAGATGATGAATCGTTTTGTGAAGCATGGGAGAGATTCAATGGGCTGCTCAACCAATGTCCTCATCATGGGATTCCATTGAAGCTTCAAATGCGTATGTTTTATAAAGGACTAACCCCTTCTAGTCATAATATAGTCACCAATTTTGCAGGTGGTTTTTAAAACCAAAACTCCAGAAGAAACGTACGAACTCTTTGAGGAGATAGCAATGGAGACCCAACATACGGATACAAGAGGTAAACGTGTTATTAGTGGTTCTAATGATGCTTCTAGTGTGCAGATTTTAAAACTGGAACAAAAGCTAGATTCTCTTCTTGCATTAAACTCAAGAAGCCCTCCGAAGGAAGTGTGTAGCATTTGTGAATCTCATGACCATGCTACCACAGCTTGTCCACTTGGGGCTGGATATCCAGAATTTGTGCAAGAACAAGCTAAGTTGGTAAATTCCTACAACCAAGGTCCAAGAAATGATCCATACTCTCAAAGTTATAATCCAGGTTGGAGAAATCATCCAAACTTTTCATGGAGAAATACCCAGAATCAAGCAAATCCCCCTTCATTCCAAAGGCCACAACAATCATCATCATCATTGGAAGATATAGTGAAGCAGATGGCAATCAACCAATCCAATTTTCAGCAAACTACACAAGCTGCCATCTCCAAATTGGAAGTCCAATTAGGCCAAATAGCTGCTGAAATAACTCAAAGAGTGCCTGGGAAATGGCCAAGCCAAACTGAGATCAATCCAAAGAACCCAGAAGCCAAGGCCATTCATGTGCTCAGATCAGGTAAGATCATTGATAATAAAGATGATTCTAATCTTTCAAATGATGTTGTGATTGTAGAAAATGAAGAGGAGGAGACCATGGCCACGGAAGGAGAACAACTCAAAACTTCTCAATCTGCTCCTAAGGCCAAATCAGATTCTCAGAAATCCGATCAATTCCAATTGCATAAAAGGGATGACAAATTTGTGCCACCACATCTTCAAGAAGATAGATACGTGCCACCCGCTCCATATGTTCCACAGATTCCATTTCCAGGCCGTCTTAAGAAAGCAAAGCAAGATAAGGCTTTTAAAGAGATTTATGATATTTTGAGTAAAGTTAATATCAATTTGCCTTTGCTTGATCTTATTGAACAGATTCCTGCATATGGAAAATTCATCAAGGACTTGAAAACTCACAAGCTCAATTTCGCTCCAAATGAAGGAGTAAAGCTCGACCAGAATGTAAGTGCTGTATTGCAAAGGAAGCTTCCACCAAAACTAGATGATCCTGGCAGCTTTGACATTCCCATTAACATTGGAGGCAAGAAGGTTGGAAGAGCCATGTTGGACTTGGGAGCAAGCATCAATGTTTTGCCATATTCAGTTTATCAAGAGCTTGGCTTAGAAGGGATGAAGAAGACTTCAATGCGACTTGAACTAGCTGATCATTCTATAAAATATCCAAAAGGTATTGTAGAAGATATTCTAGTTCAAGTTAATACACTAATTCTCCCTGCTGATTTTGTAGTGATGGACATGGAAGACAATCCAAATGGAGATCGTGTTGATCCCATTCTCCTAGGCAGGCCATTCATGGCCACTGCAGACACAATCATCAAAGTGAAAGATAGCACCCTCTCCATGACTGTTTTGGGTGAAACTGTTGAATTTAAAATGCTTAATGCTCTATCTCAACCTTCTATCTCTCTTGATTCTTGCTTTTCAATTGATGTTGTGGATCATGAGGTTTCTTCCAAAATTTTGCAGAGAAAGTCTAATGATGCTCTAGAAGCTGTCTTAACACAAGAAGAGGAAGATCTTTGTGAACTGGAGTTCCAAGAAGTGGTGGCTGCCTTAGAAGTATTTCCGCCATACCCACCATCCTTTAGGCCACCAATCGAGCCTCTTGGACCATCATCCACGAAATTGGAGCCATCCATTGTCATCCCACCAAAGCTAGAACTTAAACCTCTTCCCAATAATCTTAAATATACATATTTGGGTGCTAACGAAACTCTCCCTGTTATAATTGCTGCAGGTCTCTCCTCACATGAAGAAGAGAGCTTAATTAAAGTTCTAAAAGAGCATAAAACAGCCATTGGGTGAACCATAGCAGACATCAAAGGAATTAGTCCAAGCATGTGCATGCACCGGATTTTAATGGAAGAAGACAGCAAACCATCTCGTGATGCCCAAAGGAGGCTAAATCCCAACATGAAAGAGGTGGTTAGAGCTGAAGTTTTAAAGCTACTCGATGTAGGAATCATCTACCCAATTTCAGATTCTAAGTGGGTGAGCCCTGTGCAAGTTGTTCCAAAGAAGTCCGGAATCACCGTTGTGAAGAATGAGAAGAATGAGCTAGTTCCTACACGAACTGTCACTGGTTGGAGAGTTTGCATTGATTACAGGAAGTTGAACACATCCACTAGAAAAGATCATTTCCCTTTACCTTTTATTGATCAAATGCTTGAACGTTTATCTGGCCATGCTTACTATTGTTTTCTTGATGGTTTTTCAGGTTATAATCAAATTCCCATTGCTCCGGAAGACCAAGAGAAAACCACATTCACATGCCCATTTGGTACGTTTGCTTATAGAAGGATGCCATTCGGTTTGTGCAATGCCCCAACAACTTTCCAAAGATGCATGATGTCAATCTTTTCAGATATGGTGGAACGATTCATTGAGGTATTTATGGATGATTTTTCAGTTTTTGGTTCCTCTTTTGATAATTGTCTTCACCACTTGTCTCTAGTGCTTAAAAGATGCCAGGAAACAAATCTGATTTTGAATTGGGAGAAGTCTCACTTCATGGTGAGACAAGGCATTGTGCTAGGCCATGTGATTTCAAGCAAGGGAATCGAAGTGGATAAAGCCAAGATCGATCTCATCTCAAATCTTCCACCCCCTACCTCTGTTAAAGGAATTAGAAGCTTTCTAGGTCATGCTGGATTCTATAGAAGGTTCATCAAAAATTTCTCAAGCATTACAAGGCCATTGTGTAATCTCCTTGCTAAGGATGCTGTTTTTGAGTTTAATGAAGCTTGCATGGAAGCTTTTACTACCTTGAAGAGGGAGCTAACTTCAGCCCCTATTATCATAGCTCCGGATTGGTCTTTACCATTTGAAATAATGTGTGATGCCTCTGACTTTGCTATTGGTGCAGTTTTAGGTCAAAAGAAGAACAAGCTGCCCCATGTGATTCATTATGCTAGCCGGACCTTGAATGATGCTCAAATCAACTACTCCACAACAGAGAAGGAGTTGCTTGCTGTGGTTTTTGCTTTAGAAAAATTTCGTTCTTACCTTGTTGGTTCTAAAGTAATTGTTTATTCTGACCATGCAGCTCTTAGATACTTGCTCACTAAGAAGGATGCCAAACCACGCTTGATTAGATGGATTCTCTTGCTGCAAGAATTCGATTTGGAGATTCGAGATAAGAAGGGATGTGAGAATGTGGTAGCTGATCATTTGAGCAGAATTGTGGTTGAAGAAAAAGGAGGAGCTGTGCTACCCTTGAATGAGACTTTCCCTGATGAACAACTATATGCTGCCCAAGTCAAAGAGCCATGGTATGCTGATTTTGTTAATTATCTTGCTTGTGGTGTTCTTAGAAATGATCTAACTTCTCAGGATAAGAAGAAGTTCTTTTCCATGGTGAAACATTATGTATGGGATGAACCTTTCTTATTCAAGCATTGCCCGGATCAACTCATCAGAAGATGTGTTCCAGAAGAAGAGCAAGAAAGCATACTTAGGCATAGCCACGAATTGGCCTGTGGAGGTCACTTTGGAGCTAAGAAAACAGCACTTAAAATTCTGCAATCTGGTTTCTTTTGGCCCACTCTATTTAAAGATGCATTTAATTTTTGTGTTAAGTGTGATAGGTGCCAAAGGATGGGAAACATAAGTCGCAGGAATGAAATGCCATTGAATAACATACTTGTTGTGGAGCTCTTCGATGTGTGGGGTATTGATTTCATGGGACCATTCCCATCTTCCTTTGGTTATACTTACATACTTGTTGCTGTTGATTATGTGTCTAAATGGGTGGAAGCCATAGCCACCAAAACCAATGATTATAAGGTGGTGCTGAAGTTCTTGAAGGATAATATTTTCACAAGGTTTGGTACTCCAAGGGCTGTCATTAGTGATGGAGGCAGCCACTTCTGTAACAAGCCATTCGAAGCACTCATGAAGAAGTACAACATCACCCATCGAGTCTCTACACCATATCATCCGCAAACTTCTGGTCAAGTGGAAATAAGCAATAGAGAAATTAAGCACATCCTGGAGAAGGTGGTGAACAATACAAGGAAAGATTGGGCAGCTAAGCTCAATGATTCATTATGGGCTTATAGGACTGCATATAAGACTCCCATTGGAATGAGCCCTTATCGTCTTGTGTTTGGGAAAGCTTGTCACCTGCCAATGGAGCTTGAACACAATGCTTTTTGGGCCATCAAGAAGTTAAATTTTGATCTAGACAAGGCAGGCCATGCAAGAAAGTTTCAGCTCAATGAATTGGAAGAAATTAGACATGAGTCTTATGAGAATGCAAAGCTTTACAAAGAACGAACCAAGAGTTACCATGACAGAAACATTCAACGGAAAGAGTTCTCCAAAGGCATGTCAGTTCTTTTGTTTAACTCACGTTTACGTCTCTTTCCAGGAAAATTGAAGTCTAGATGGCAAGGCCCATTCACCGTGGTCAATGTTTCTCCCTATGGAGCTGTGGAGATTCAAAACCCTAAAGATGGCTCGACTTTCAAAGTAAATGGACAACGTTTAAAGCCATTCTATGAGGGAGTTTCAGCTGGCATCCAAACTGGCCATGTGGTAGATCAACTTCCCTTCGTACCATCAACTTAGCTGATTGCACAATGTCTTGCCAAGACAGTAACTAAGGCGCTTCTTGGGAGGCAACCCATGTGTTCAAGAAGAAGGTGCTTGGTAGCAATCGACCTAATCGCATCAAGGGGAAGCATTTCAATCCTTTCTCTTTACTTGTTTTGTTTTTATTTTAGTCATTTTAAGTTTCTGTTCCTTTTTATAAATAAATAAATTTAAAAAAAAAAAAAAAAAATTTCATATAAGCTAACTTTTGGTAACCCCAGTGAGCACCTCCGTCAATACAGTGTCTAGGAGTTCTTTAGGCGACACCTTCGGTGTCTAAGAAGTTTGGGTTTTAAGCGGGACCATTGTGACCCCTCCAACCTTCCCGGATCCCCTGGCTGTGTTTTCTGAGGCCCTTAACTGGTCATCCGTGAGTTGCTTATATATTCATTTTTTTTATTTTTTATTTTTCCTAAACCTTCTTCTAAACTTTTCCCTTTATCATTTGTTTGTTCTCAATCATCTTTTGTATGCTTTCACATTGAGGACAATGTTCAATTTAGGTCTGGGGGGAAGGTTTTCAATTTCAATTTTCTTATCCATTTGTGTTTTCAATTTTCATTCTCTTGTCACTTTATTTTTTATTTTTTATTTTTTTTAAGAATGTCATACAATCGATGCTATGGAGCTGCCATTGAGGTTTTCATATCAGAATTTTGCACTTCACAAAGCTTTGGCTCTTAGAATTTTGGTGGCTAAAGTACCATGCTCAAATTCTTGAAGGAAAATAGTGGAGACTACCCTAGTGAGCTATATCAAGCCTAATTGCTTTCTTGAGAGGGTTTAAAGTGTTCTATTTCTCATCCCTACTTATTTTCTTCAATTCACTCTAATTGATCTCATCATTTCATTTTGATCGAATACTAAGGATGATTCTCTTTTGCAGATATCATATGCTTGCTCTCATTCATGAATGAACTCATTGAAGTGATGCTAGGCTATGTGTGTATAACCATTCTATGTGCTTTCTTTTCACCCTACCCATATGTGTGTTCCATTAGCCCTCTTGAAGCCAAACACTTAAAGCCTTTTTCTTCTATCACCCTCATCATTTCCCTACCTTTGTATCTCAATCTGAGATACTTGACCTATTGTAGCCATACCCTAGTAACTTAGAAATATACCAAGGTTTGCCAACATAAAGTTTGATGCAAGGAAGTTGCTGCCATGTGCCTAAATGAAATTTGGTGTGAGTCTGTGCAATAAAATTAAAGAAGTTGCAAATCAAATCAGCAAAGATGAAAGTGTTTCAATATGATCTAAGTGTGAAAAATAAAGTCTATGCCAGGTGATACCATGAAGTTTGCTGCCATGCCAATCTAAATCAATGATGCCTTGCAGATTAATGAAGCATGCAACCTTGGTATGTTCTTAAGTTATTTGTTTTTCCTTCCAATTCTTCCATTTCCCCTAAACCTTAGCCTTTCATTACAACATTGTGAAAGACCTAGCTGATCTTTGAGGATGTATTCATGGGTGCTGGTAAGTATGTGTGTATCTCTATTCTTAGTATTTAATTCCTTTCATGAGATCTAACCAAATTTGTGCTTCTATTTCATACACTCACTTATGCTTTCTTGAGAGAATTAAAACATAGGTTCTGAGTGATTGAGTGTTATCTGTGAGAATTAGAGTCGAAGCATGTTCTCTATTCAAGGTTTGAGTGTGCTTGCTTTGAAACTGTGTGCCTTTGAGCTATAGCTTCCACTTGTACACACTGATTGATGACCTATCTTGGCAACTCTATGGTGTTGGAGGTATGACTAAAACTTTCTTTCATTTTCATTAGTTGATTTCAAAGTTGTTTTTCTAACCATTTTGTTTTGTAGAGTTAGAAAAACGTTTGTGGGTATCGTATCTGTTAAACCCTCAGGAGACACAACTCCTCCTACTAGGGATGCCTAGAGGTTTAAAGGCTTGTTGCATACGCTCAATGCAATCGAGTTACCTACGAAAGTGGTCTAGTTAACTTCTTGTTTTGTTTTTATCTTTGTTTCTCTTTTGTTTTGCTCGAGGACTAGCAAAATCTAAGTTTGGGGGTGTGTTAAGCTCATAATTTCATACATATACATGCCCAATTTACTTACTTCTTTTGCTTAGTTTCCTATAATTCTGAGTTATTTGCCTCTATTTGTGTGTTTTGTAGGCCAAAAGAGCAAGAGAGCATAATTCATGCAATTCATGCATGTCAAGGCCTAATTTGGATGAAGAGAAGAAGAGCTTAAAGACAAACTCATTTTGGCTACAGCCCCCTGCCAGTCCAGTTCCGTAGGTCATATTTCAAGCTTTGTTTCAGCAACCTACATAGCTCGGATGAGGCAACATTCTTCATGAAAGTTGTTCCAATGGGTGTGTACTATAACATATCCCAAATTCAGCCCCATTGGATAACTTTGGAGTCCGTCACCTAGCAAACACAGATCCATGCTCAGGATGGATTTTTGTCAGCGAGCAAACTGAGTTAGCAATTTGTTTCGGCCTTAACTTCATCCTCCGAGCTTGGATTGGGCCAATACTTGTGTGGTTGGATCATACACATTCTGAACTTCACAATGGACATCTTAAAGTCTTCATTTGATTCAGCCTAGCCCAAGTTGTAAGCCCTTGAAGTTGCTGGTCATGCTGACCTCAGGATGAGCTGGTTGGAAGCTTGGTCATGGTGAGCTAGGTATGAGCTATCATTTCTGGTTGGAAGCTTGGTCATGGTGACATGAAGATGAGCTAGGGCTGCTGGTGGGATTTATTGGTGAAGTGCATCAACCAATTCAGATTTTATAATGCAAGTGTTGTATGCATTAGTGAAGTGCATCAACCAATTCATCTTTTATAATGCAAGTGTTGTATGCATTAGCCATATTGAATTCAGATTTATCACTCCCCTCTCCCTATAAATACCACATCCATTCCACATTCAAGACACAACAAATCCTGAGATTCACAACCCCACAATTCACTCCAACCATCCTCAAACACTCTCACAATCCCAAACACTCCAACAATCACCAAAACAACTCCAGCAAACTTCTCTTCCATTTCCCTACGAATTTCATCTTCCTTAGCCATCACCACTCACTCAAACTCATCCCAAATCACCTCCATATCCTTCATACATCTTTCTAGAAGTGGGGAAGCTCTTGGAGAAGCATTAGAAGTGGAGAAGCACTTGGAGAAGCCTTGGACACCACAAGAACTTCAGAAAAAGGGTTTTTCTACTCTTATTGCATTCATTATGTTTTCTCATTTCTGTTCAAGTCTCTTTTCCATTATGAGTAGCTAAATCCATAACTAAGGCTTCGATGTAACCTAACATGAATATTCTGGGTTTATAAGTTTGGAGTTTCAAGTTTGATTCATGATTCATGTTCTTATTCATTATGCTTATAAGTTAACATGCTTGTTTGAATGATTGATCACCATTAGAACTTGTTTGTTAACTATCTTGGTTTGAATTAAGAGTATACACCATGCTTTAATTCGAATTGAACTATGAATAGGAAGAGTATGTATGGACATTCGACAACAGGGATTAGATACATACTTGGTTGTTTAAAATGTTCTTCTATGCTTAATGGGTTCCTAATGCTTAATTTTAGGTTAGACAACAAATGATCAAATTAGGGAATTAGGAACACAAGGTTAGGACCAAACACCATGGCCTAATCATACTTTAGCTAGAATCAATCTTTGAATCTGAATTACACTTGTTACTTGAATCTTTATAACCCAGAATTGAATTGTTATGGTGATTCGAATGCCCTAGTCTCAAAATCTGTTTTCCAACTCTTAAAACCACTCTTTGTTACATTTGTTTACTTGTTTTTGTTTGAAATTTCATTTTGCTTCTTTTGTTCAACAATCACAACCACTCTTGTTTTAAATTCTGTTTTAGACATAACCTCCTACTTTCTTGAATTTGGGAATCTAAGTACATAACTAGTTTTAACTTCTCAGTCTTCGTGGGTACGACCTCGTACTTGTCTTGCTATACTACTAATTACCCCGTACAATTGCGAGTTAACATAATATTAACAACAGGAGCTTTATCTAAGATAACTCCAGCAACTTTTTCATTATATGCAGCCAATATTTCTAACATTTGAAGAAAATTTCCACGATTGATTGAATTCTTTTTTTCATCATGCCTCTAAAAGCACATCCTTGAAATGCAAGCCACCTGACTCCTTCAATTGTTGCCTTAAGTCGTAGTCGATTGTCTGCAATTTGTTGGGAAGAATAATTCTCAACGACTTTCTGTATATGCTGGGATTGATTCATCAAATCCAAACATGATATTTCAGCAATTTTATGAGGGGAGTTAGGATCTTTCCCCTCGTGATTTAGAAAAGAACAATTTTTTCCATCTCTAACTTTCTTCCAATTTTGAAATCCCTCAAGAGTGAAAGTATTTTTCCCAGTATGTCCAGATGGTTTGTTAAAAAGATAGCGCGGTAGACAAAAAACTGCATCTTTCACAGGTGAATATTCTAACCACGAAGGAAATAGTTTGAACCATGAACTTTGAAAGCTACGCTGATGAGTTACTGATCCTGATTTTGGATACTTGGAAAGTATAGGTTGGTATGGACCAACGTTAATGTAAGCTCGTCGAATTTCGTCACATTGATTAACAGGATAATTCCATATTTGTGGACATAGCCCTGGGTTGCGGTCTAAAGTACTAATATCAACTTCATTGTTAGTAGTCTCAATTCTTGGAGATCCAGAACGATTTTCAGATGCTACTGTCTCAATATTAGAATCAGGTACAGATGTGGTAACTTCAGTATGTTTTCTTTGAAAAATCCATCAATTTTTGGTTGTTTCTTCATCTACAAACCAATTACAAATTTTATTAAGAACATGATTCATAAATTATACCCCAAAAAAAAAATCATATTCTACTATAACAATGAAAACTTCAATTTTAACTCATATAAAACATATACAAATATATTCTCATAAAAAGTAATATAAACAAAGGAAAAAAACTATGACTATGTAAAGTTATCTAACCTGGAATTAAAAATTTCGAAGCAGGAGGTTGGAGAGCAAACAACCAAATTCAATTATTTTCTTTTGTTGTGTGCGGCTGCTTCAAACTAAGTTCATGTTGCTTCATATAGGAACAAAAATTAAAATCCCAATCCTTTTTTACTTGGGTAAAAGTCTACTTCCTATTTGATAAAGGAAAGTTTTTGAAACTTTATTTGATTGGCTGCTTTTATTTTTTTATTAATATATTGATGGGACATTTAAAAAACCAAAGCTGGCATGTGGATTCACAACCTTCAGTCATGACTCATGTGGTGAATATTATATATACTTAATTTGGAAAGAGAAACACATCTTGAGGGGGCCACAAGCCAAATTATTATATATAATTCCTAAAATATGTAGGAATAGATGACCAAACATAAAATATTATTAAACTTTTGGGGGGCCCCAAGCCCCTTCAGGCCTTCAAATACCTCCGCCACTTAGAACAAGAATTAGGGTTTTTATCCCTTGGGAATTCTTAAGCAAGAAGGAGTTCAAAGATCCTTTCTTTATAAGGAGTCCAACATCAAGAAGGAATTCAAAGATCCTTTATTTATAAGGAGTCTAACAACAATTGGGATTCAAAGAATACATAGGTCCAATTTTTTCATCTCCTACATCCCACCACACATGACATGTAGAAGTTAGGAGCCATTTGTGGAGCAAATAATTTCTTGACCACTCCAATGGCGCCACGTGGAAATTAAAATAAAGGTCAAGCTTGCCCTAGGTCACATTAATTATGTTAATTTAAATCCTCATTTAATTAGTAAATTAATGGGCCTAAAATAAAGATCGAAAAAATCTTATGCCACTACCCTTTCTCTTGTCTTGGTATTAGTAGAACTCGCTACAACAAGAAGTTAATAACCTCGTCGCCTTTCTCATAGGCGAAATCATCAGCTCCATCATAATCATCATCATCACCACATTCATCATTATCCTCTCCCTTCTCTGCCAAGTTAACCTGTTTTCTGTTAGATTAATCATTATTAGACCCATATGACCGGTTTTCCACATCCATAACAAGGTTCGTTTTCCGAGGCCGACCCTTATCACTGGTTTTGCTATTGTTCTTTGCTGCTCCCTTGATGCCCCTGCACCTACTGATTATTACTATACCCAGGACCCTTATCTTATATAGCTAGCATCAATCTTAATGAAGGCCTACCACATACATAACATAAGAGATACTGTATGCGAAAATCTGAACCACTATGTTAGTAACGCAAAGCATGCATGATACGATGGTACCATTCAAAGAACAAAATTCCTTCCGAAAATATAGAAAGGAGTTCTCTTGACCCAAAAAAAAAAAGTAGAGAAGTGTTCGAAAACAATAAATATGCAAGATATTATACTTCAGAAAATTTAGGTATAGGTACCCATTAAAACATTGCATCTCAAAACAAAGGAGGCAAGCTCATTAGACAATCAGATCCAGTAGATTACCCTTGACCTAAAAAGCAAGACCCAGCGCTATTGCTTGTATTTGTAGGTATATGGCAATGACCAAGTGTAAGAAGTTCCAACTGTAAACCTCGCCTGGTGCATTATGTCTCCTCCTAGCTTCATTATTTGCAGGCCGATTTGATTTATGAAGACATGATTTTGCATATATAGTAGGGCAGGAGAACTAGGGACTTTGTTCATCTTCTCTTGTGTTTAAATGGATCAAGCCACAATCTGTTATTGCTTTGACCAAAATAATCCTTCATCAAGTGCATTTCTTCCGCAACATCATCAATGCCCTTGATTGAACGAGCTCCATTCACATCAATAGGTGAATCTGCAACAAGATCAAAATGCAGTCATCTTTGACATCAGCAAACATATACGACCATTGTTGTAAAATAGGCTCACATTTAGTATGCAAGCGAAGGAGTGAGCGACCGGTCGCAAGGTTTGGGCGACCGGTCGTTTAGAAGCAGATTCGAAATCTGGAAAAATCGCAACGAGCGACCGGTCGCAAGGTATCAGCGACCGGTCGCTATGTATCCAAATGGTCGTAGCGACCGGTCGCAAGGTATCAGCGACCGGTCGCCCCTGTGCTGTGCTGATGTTTTCTTACGTGTTTTCAACTGTGTTTTCGGTGGCTATCGCTTTCCACAAGATTTCAGAGGCTTTGTGGGTCACTTCTGAGGTAAAAGAAGGTTGACTACCTGCTGGATAGTTGGGAGAGCACTCATTGCCAATTGGTTGTCTTGCTTTGAAGGATCCATTCTCCATTTTCTGGTTTAGTGGAAGGTGGCTGAAGTGGGATTATATTACTTACTTGTTCTAACCTCTAGTCTAAGTGGGTGACTAAAAGGAAAGAACGTGGTGGACAATCAGATATCCTATCTCTTGTCCATTGGCTTGTGTAGGTAATGGGATGAAGTAAGATAACACAAGGGAGAAAACAAGTTGAATAAGAGGAAGTGGCTGAAGCAGAAACTAAGTGTGGTTAATCTCAAGGTGGTCAAGTAGCTGGGTGCTATTGTGTTCAAAGGAGGTTAACTCACCAAGGGAGAACGTGAGGGAGAGCAATCAGTTCAAGTTAGGAGCTGAGTTGGGGTCTTGAGAGTCTAGACACCAAGGAGGGAAACACCAAGGGTTGTGAGAGTGTTCACAAGTGCATCAAAGTGTTGAGCAAGGGGTGTGAGAGGAAAGAGAGCTTGGGGAGAGAATAGAGTTCTAAGGGGGTTTTTCTGTGTAAAACCAAAGTTGTAACTTATTCTTTCATGAAGTGAATTTCTCAAGGGGATCACCAAGAGGATGTAGGCAATTGCTGAACCTCTATAAATTCTTGTGTCACTTTGTGCTTGGTTGTTGTCTCAAGTGTGTGTGTGTGATTCATCCATCATTGTGTGTGTCACAAAGTCCATCAACAACAAGATCATTAGGGGAGGGAGTGAAAGTGTTTGTCCATTATTAACAACAAGTGGTATCAGAGCTGTGTTGGAGCAGCAAGTGCTAGTGTGTTGAAGATGGCAAGTGACAAGGAAGCTGAAGGTGGAAGTAGCTCTATGCATCAGAGGCTACCACAATCTGTCAGCATGAAGGTGGAGTTGAAGCCTTTCACAGGGAAGGAGAACTTCACACTTTGGCAAAGGAGGATGAAGTCAGCCCTTACACAACAAAATCTCAGTGTTGTCTTGGAAGGCAAAGAGAAGAAGCCGGTTACCATGACAGATGCGGAGTGGGGTGTGCTAGATGAGTTGGCTAGAGGAGCCATCGAGAACTTCATCTCCGATGAGGTGCTCATCAACGTGATGAAGGACACAGCGAAGCAAACATGGGAGAAGCTCGAAGAGATGTTTGCAGGGAAGTCGCTGTCCAACAAGCTCTTCCTCAAGGAGGAACTCCTAAATCTTCGGATGGCGGAGGAAGGAAATCTAATGGAGCATTTGAGCAGCTTCAATAGATGTGTTGCTGACTTGCAAAGAATGGATGTGTTGTATAATACGGAGGATAAGGCACTCATGTTACTAACATCCTTGCCTCCGTCTTATAAGCATTTCCGAACTACACTTATGTTCGGGAAGAGTACTTTGAATTTTGAGGAGGTGGTGCAAGATGTGATGTCGCATCACAGGATGTCTCAACATTCGGAGGAGAACTCTCAAGATGCTGGTTTGTTCGCAAGGAGTCGTTCAAGCAAGCAAGAAGGCAAGGGCAGCAAAAGGAATACTAAGTCCAAGGACAATGAAGGATGCTTCGAGTGTGGATCTATGGATCATTGGAGACGAGATTGTCCGGTATGGAAGGAGAAGCTGAACAAGATGAAGAAAGCTGGAAGTTCAGCCCACGTGTGTGATGAGGACACATGTGATGAACTCTTGACGGTTACGGAGGAAAGTAACGGGGAAGTCATGGCAAGTTCTTCGTGTAAGAATTCTTCTTCAAGTTGGATTTTAGATTCCGGGTGCTCATATCATGTGTGTGCAAATAAGTTGATGTTTGACACATATGAGGATAAGGATGCATGCAAGATTATGTTGGGAGACAAAACTACATGTGAAGTTTTGGGCATAGGGACTGTGAAGATCAAGTTGCAAGGTGGTGAAGTTTGGACTCTTAGTGAGGTAAGGTTTGTACCTGCACTAAGAACGAATCTAGTCTCTCTTGGTTCTTTGGATAGAGAAGGTTGCTCTTATAAGGCCAAAGGAGGGAAGCTCATGGTCACACAAGGTTCTGTGGTGGTTATGAAGGGGGAGATTCAACCAAACAACACATACAAGCTCTTGGGTGGTGCAGAGATTTGTACCAAGGAAGAGCAAGCAACAAGTCTTAATGTCAAGGAGCCGGTCCAACATGATGTAGCTGCAAGTGTGCTCAAGAGATGTTGGGCAAGGAAGGTTAGTCAAGGTTGTATGACTAACGGTTCATCATCAAAGGTGCTTGATTTCAAAGCTGCAGAAAGTGTGGAGAGGAATATCCACAAAGGTGAAATCAAGACAAGGAATGATGGGGAGGATGTTGTTGAAGAGAAGCTTCTTGCCAAGGTGGTCATGGAAGGGACTCCATTTGAGGTGGAGCTTGACACAAGGGCTGAAGAAGGAGGGCAACAACAACAAACTCACAAAGGGGTTCTACTTGAGGTAGAGCCATCATCAATTGCAAGGTCCAAGCCCAAGGAATCCATCAAACCGTCCCTAGGTTTTGGATGGATGGACCAAGAAGTTCCAACCACGTTTCGGAGTGCTATAGGGAGCATGAAGCGGGAAAGTTGGAGAAGTGCATTGATGAAAAGAAATGTGTTCTTAAATCCAAGAGCAAGGAGTGCTAAGTGGGGATTTAGTGAACAAATGTTTGGTATGTGGTTTGCATATCAAGGGAAGTCCAAGGTTCAAGGTTCCAAGGAGGCAAGGAGCAACGAATTTGGCAAGAGGGAACTCTTCTCTGCACAAGAGGTCCAAGTTACTCAAGTTTAGGCTTGGGTGGAGCACCTTCCACCAAAGGTGCATTGAGGCAAGAGGTGTATTGCCATGGTGGAGTTCTTGGAAATTACTAGAACGATTTCTAAGAGGTTGAAGAGGTTCTAGAGGTCAACAATGGTTCACGGGTTGATTAAATGGTTCGCCAAGGTGGAGATTGTTGTAAAATAGGCTCACATTTAGTATGCAAGCGAAGGAGTGAGCGACCGGTCGCAAGGTTTGGGCGACCGGTCGTTTAGAAGCAGATTCGAAATCTGGAAAAATCGCAACGAGCGACCGGTCGCAAGGTATCAGCGACCGGTCGCTATGTATCCAAATGGTCGTAGCGACCGGTCGCAAGGTATCAGCGACCGGTCGCCCCTGTGCTGTGCTGATGTTTTCTTACGTGTTTTCAACTGTGTTTTCGGTGGCTATCGCTTTCCACAAGATTTCAGAGGCTTTGTGGGTCACTTCTGAGGTAAAAGAAGGTTGACTACCTGCTGGATAGTTGGGAGAGCACTCATTGCCAATTGGTTGTCTTGCTTTGAAGGATCCATTCTCCATTTTCTGGTTTAGTGGAAGGTGGCTGAAGTGGGATTATATTACTTACTTGTTCTAACCTCTAGTCTAAGTGGGTGACTAAAAGGAAAGAACGTGGTGGACAATCAGATATCCTATCTCTTGTCCATTGGCTTGTGTAGGTAATGGGATGAAGTAAGATAACACAAGGGAGAAAACAAGTTGAATAAGAGGAAGTGGCTGAAGCAGAAACTAAGTGTGGTTAATCTCAAGGTGGTCAAGTAGCTGGGTGCTATTGTGTTCAAAGGAGGTTAACTCACCAAGGGAGAACGTGAGGGAGAGCAATCAGTTCAAGTTAGGAGCTGAGTTGGGGTCTTGAGAGTCTAGACACCAAGGAGGGAAACACCAAGGGTTGTGAGAGTGTTCACAAGTGCATCAAAGTGTTGAGCAAGGGGTGTGAGAGGAAAGAGAGCTTGGGGAGAGAATAGAGTTCTAAGGGGGTTTTTCTGTGTAAAACCAAAGTTGTAACTTATTCTTTCATGAAGTGAATTTCTCAAGGGGATCACCAAGAGGATGTAGGCAATTGCTGAACCTCTATAAATTCTTGTGTCACTTTGTGCTTGGTTGTTGTCTCAAGTGTGTGTGTGTGATTCATCCATCATTGTGTGTGTCACAAAGTCCATCAACAACAATATCATTAGGGGAGGGAGTGAAAGTGTTTGTCCATTATTAACAACAACCATATATTAAAATGCGAAGATATCATTCAACATTTAATGGATTTACATACTTTGCTCCTCATCAAAATCAATATGCCTCCGCTTTGGATGATCTGCTGGTTCTGAAAACAAGGTAAGGTATTGCTCTTCATGATCATGATCCATGACAACGACGTTAGGACCATGATTATCAACTGCGATGGTATCTGATCCACGAGGCCTCTTCCAAACACCACCCGTTGATCCTAAAGACAAGGAAACCAATTCATCTTGGTAGCGACAATGGATATCATCGTCAACTACCATGATCTGAGTCTCACTGACATCACCAACCTGGTGGCCTAATAGGTGGACCCCACACCTTGTAATCGGCCCTGCACCTTGGTAGTAAAATATAACTTGACACATATTACCCTGTTGCGACCGCGTCGGTCCTTCCGCCATGTTCTTGTTCGGATCCAATAATGGACTACAGTTGAGCCACACATGAGTTTCCTCTAACTTAATAGCATACTCATCCCAAATCCATATCTCGTTGACCTGTTTTCCATTTATGAGAGTCTTGGCGCGAAACTGACAACCATGATAAGTCATGAGATCGAAAACAGCACATAGAGCCAATCTTGACGTCTCCCATTCTAAATTTGGAGGAATTTCAAAACAAACTTCACATTCAGCAACGTATTCCCCTTTATTATCTGAAAAAGGATTTGCAAATACTGTTGCCTCTTTACAACAGCTAAAACACTTTGGAACTTCAGTTCCTGGAACTATAATTTCGATTGTAGAACTCTGAGAAGATACCTAGAATAATTACAACAATCATTGACTTAAAACGTGTGTGTATATATATATACATAGAGAGAGAGAGAGAGAGAGAGAGAGAGAGAGAGAGAGAGAGAGAGAGAAACCTGATTGAGGAAAATGTTTTCTGTGATGTCACAACCACATAGTCTAAAGCAATTAGTCAAATACAAATGCTGAAGCCCTGGTGACAGTTTTGGAATTGTTTCCAATGACGTGCAACTATTCAGGGTTACTGAAGTTAATTTTGGTGGAAGCACTTCTGGAATTTCCCGAAGCCTCTTGCAACCACACAATCTAAGGCTGAGCAAGTTGACAAATTTGCTAATGCATTCTGGAAGACTGACAAAATTGTTTCCGGAAAGATCAAGTTCTTCTAATGTGGACCAGCAATCAAGAGGCGGTAGGAAATCACTTTCTGATAAATTGCATCCTCCGAGAAAAAAGAAACGTAGCCTGGGAAGCGCTAATGAGATAGTGTTGTCATCCGAAAACTTTGAGCTATTTGAAAGCAGCTGTAATTAAGTGTAGCTGGATGAAACTTCAAAGTTAATCTCATTGCCAAATGTAAGGAGTTTTCGACACCCTTTGACACTAAGCTCACCGAGACTTTGCAATCCATAAATACGATGTAATGACGCATTTGAAAGGTTCTCACAATAATCAGCTTTTAATACTTCAAGACCAGTAAGATATGCAATTGATGAAGGCAATTCCCTTATGCCACTTCCTTCCATATCCAAAATGATTAGCGATTCCATCTTGTCCTCTATTTCTGGGAAACTCTCAAGCCCTTTACAATCACATAGATAAAGTCTTTCTAAGGATTTCAATCTAAGTCTTGTTCCAAACCTTCTAAGCTGAAAGCATTCTCTGAGATCCAATTCAACAAGTTTATCAAGGAATCCAACAGAACCATCAACCTCAACCAAACGTTTACACTCACTTAAATTCAAGTACTTCAAATTTGGGATTCCAGATAAGTCAACGATTTTTTCTAAGAATTGACAACCACTTAAATTTATATAGGTCAACTTTGGGAAATTCTGTGAGAAAAATACACAAAATAGGAAATGATCAACCACACACCCCAAATGTAAGGAGTGTTGAACACCCCAATGAAACTAGGCACAAAGAAATATATTTGAGATAATAATAGATAAAAATAATTTGAAGTGCGTACCTTAAATCCCTCCAATTGTCTGATATCACTGCAAGGCATATTGAACACAACAAGATGCCTGGCATGAAAATTGGATGGCAATAATTGTAACTTGCATCTACCCCAATCAATGAACCTCAACTCGTTGGGTAGATATTCAACATATCCAGATAGAACTGCATTACAGTTTATGAAAATTTCAAGATTTGCCATCCCGAAGAAGCTTTTTGCATTCAAGGGTATCTCATCTGGCTTGGGAAACTTCACCATGATTCCTTTAGTTTTTCTTGTTCCCTGTGATGAAAAGATAATGATATTAAGAAACCAAGTCGTTCTTCAAAGCAAAATGCAAGCCCATTTTGTGAAGAAAATTATTGGTTACAAACAACAGGTACTATTTCAGATTGAATATAAGGACATATATTATACTTACGCTATTTTCTGTTAGAACACGGTAGACATCCTCATGAAACCACAATCTACTACGCTTGCCAGGATCAATGGGGCACTCTTCGTGAACTATATCCTTACTCCGTTTTTCTAGCAAGTCATGCATCAAAATCCTATTATATTGAATAGTTATCATTGCCTTCTCAACCAGGACTTCAATACAATCTTGGGAAGCCTTGTGCTTAGAACTTAATATTTGCATCACATAGTCCTTATCTTCACCCTTGAAGAAACACGCCAAGTCTAGAAAAACTTGTTTCACTGAATTATCTAATGCATCATAACTTTTTCGAAGTATTTTCTGTATACCTGTATAAGGTTCTCCTTCATAACCATCTAATATAGCTTGCCAACGATGTATACCTTTATTACGAAGATGGGAACCTAAAAGTGTTATAGCTAGTGGAAGGCCTTGAGCATAGGCTATTGCTCGTTTTGCGAGTTCCAAATAATCATTTGAAGGTTCATTTCTTCCAAAGGCATTCAAACTGAAAAGCTCAAGAGCTTGGTTGTCATATAACTTATGGACCTCGTATATCAACTCAATTCCATAACATTTTAGCAATCCACTATCTTGTGTAGTTATGATGACTCTACTACCCTCACCGAACCAACCAACTCCAGCCAAGTTGTCTAATTGCTCCAATTGATTCACATCATCAAGAATTAAGAGAATCCTTTTATGCCTCAACAATTTATGTATAATAGAGATACCTTTATCAGCACTAACAATTTTCAACTTTTTGCCACCTAGAATCTCTTGAAGAAGAGTCTCCTGTAGTTGGATTAAGCCTCCATGTGGCATTGAATTTTCTCTAACATCTGCCAAGAAACAACACCCTTTGAACTTATGAGTAATTGCATTATAAACAGCTTTCGCAATTGTTGTCTTGCCTATTCCAGATGTCCCCCATATCCCAACTATGTGGCGACCATTCCCACCAGCACATAAAAGCATTTCCACAGCTCTTACACAAGAGTGAATTCCAACTGGGTACTTCGCCACATTCAAATATGTGCGGTTCAGCACTAGGACTACAATCTCCTCAACGATGTGGTTGATAAATGTAGCTTCAGACCTACCATTTAAAAAATTTGACACATTTAAGGAATAAAATGTATACATGCAAGCACACAAAGAACACAAGGTAGTCTATTCAGCCGACTGCCATACTCCATCGAGTTTGGTTGGATAGTCTGCTAAAGTAATGTTCCGTTTGGATGGAGGGATTTAAAAGAAGGGATTTGGATTTGAGAACAATGCTAAATTTGCTACAAAAACAAGAATGACATTAGAATGAAGGAATTTGGAATAACTAGATGTAGTGCCTTTAAAATAAATTTGAAATTGACTACATGTAAGGAATCATTTGAAATCCATTTATCTTCTTCATTTCTCTCATGTCCAAATCTTGGCCTACATGAATTTTACTAGTCTAAACAAACAAGTTTACCGTATAATTTCATCTAAATCCATGAATTTGGAATCCTTCCATCCAAATGGAGCTTAATAGTTCTGTTTTTTTTTTTTGGTTACATTGGTAGGAAAGACCCCTGGGGGTCGATCCTCGGTGCCAAGCAGGGGGAAGGGGGAGGGCCACCACTGTGGTAACCCTGCTTGACGAGCCTAATAGTTATTTAACTACAAACAATATTGACTAGTACGGCTTTTGGAGAGACTAATATATGGGTTTTGAATCTTCTCCCCTACAGCTATTGAAAAAAATCTTCGGCCTACAGTTTTCTATTTTTATCAAAACAGTACTTTTTTGAATGCGTAACAATTAAATATAACCAAAGGAAAAAGGAGAGAAAAAATTAAACTTGAAAAAGATAGATGACCCTGAAATATAGAATCAAGCCACTAAATTAACCATATATATGTGCACTATAGAGGGTAGAAATATACTCTCCCGCCTTGCAAGTATATCCTTTCAAACTTGCTGCTTCTCTAAGAGCGCTCCTCCACCTTAGCACCTTCTCCGTATTATCCTTAAATCTGCAGTTCATGTCAGCAAATGCATCACCGAAACTATTTGTTTGGTTCCGTACATGCGACGGATTCACTTTGTAAAAAATGGGCCAAACTATTAGTTTCGTTGAGTTTTTGCATCGAAGGATCTCAACGAGTTCGTCCAAGCACCAGCGTGAGGATGCATAGTTTTCAGAGAATACAATGAGAGAAATCCGTGACTCTTCAATTGCTTCGAGAAGGGCCGGTGAGATTTTCTCTCCTCCTATAAGCTCACGATCAATGAAGGTGTAGATCCCCTTATCGGACAAGGCCTTGTACAAATGATCTGTAAAATTGGTGCGTGTATCCTTACCTCTAAAACTCAAAAACACATCATATGTACATGGATCATGAGTGAAAGAAGAAGAAGAAGAAGAAGAAGAAGAATGTCCTTGTTGGTTGGCCATAGGAGCCATACTCAGATCAAAGACTAAGTTGTTGGTTGCAGTTGTGAATGTGATGAAGTTAAGAGGGGGAGAGGAACTTCCAATAATTACTTCCAGTTTTCAGCTTCCTTTGGTTTCTGACGCGCACACTTGGGACTTTTGCTCAATAAATTAGGGGGCTTCTCCAATGCGAACTCTAAGATGCGAACTCGTTGCGAACTTTTGTTTTTAACCATTGGAAGAAGAGTGAAAAGAAAGAAAATAAAGCCACACAAGCCATCCAACGGTTAAAAACAAAAGTTCGCAACGAGTTCGCATCTTAGAGTTCGCATTGGAGAAGGCCCCAATAAATTAATATTAAGACTGGTTTGTCTTTTTCAGTTTTTGTGAACTCAATGGGCCTCACCTTTCTTCTCCCTGCTGTGCAAGGATGTGGTCCAAATTTACCTCTGTTAGATATTTCTAAGGACACCTAACTTTGCAACAACCAACAAATCCTTTTTTCTTTTTTTTTTTGGTCTGAACCATGAGGTGGTCCTGGATGGGCCCCAACTATGGGTGGCACCTTTAAGCCTTAACCACAATCCAGACTAATCCCCACTCACACCGGGTCGGGCCGTAAAGGGTAAAGTGCTAGCCAAAGTGGTGACTCCGTATGAGAGCAGGGATCGAACCCCTGACCTCTCTTAAGGAATGAGAGTGCCGAACCACTCACACCAACCACCTTGGTTAACCAACAAATCCTTTCACTGTACTTAAATGCATATCTTTATATTATGTTATCTTTACAACGACTCTTTGATATAATTTACAGGTGTTGGTGCCTAGTCCCATCCACTACAGAAAATCAATAATGTTTGACATTCAGTTCTGAGATGAGATCTGTAGCTTTGTGATTAATCAGTGATAGGATTCTCATGGTTAATATGGTCTTTTTGTATGTTAGCTGAGCTGGTAAGGTTTTGTAAGGCAATTGGTTAGTTAGCTGGCAATTTTTTTTGTTAGTTAACAGCTGTTATTTGCTTAACTGGGAAGTGATTATATTAGTGGGCTTATTGCTCATTCTGATTCTTTGGCATTGGGTAAAGGTTGAAGGGCTTCTATCAATCAGCAGCACTTTAATGAAGCTTCTCAGTAATACTAATTAGGATGTTTATCCTAAACCCACAATTAAACACAACTTAAATATATGCTTAGCTTCATCAAAAAAAAAAAATGTGTTTAGCTTGACCATGCTTCTTGTGAATAAATATAAATGCAGTCATAGTAAGGCAGAGTCATTGTAGTTGATAAACCCATAACCTGGGCTGCAGCCCATTTCACTTTCTTTTCTCCAGCCCAAAAAATGAAAATTATTTCTTAAAATGCAACTTTTGTAACCGACATGTGTCGAACCTATTGCATTCCCCACTAGAGGATTAGAGACTCAACTAACAATATATATTAGGGTAAATTAATAATTCAATAAATAGTTTAGTAGTAAGGTGTATTAAGTTAATTTTAGGGTTCGTTTAATAGCACCATTTATGTAATTATTTAACATGCTCCCATATTTATTGCTTCTCATAATTTCCATAGATTGAGTCACTGTTGTGTTCTAATTTTATGGTTGTCACGTAGTTATCTTCTAGGCTTGCATGGATTTAAATATTTCATATTGTCTCCAGGTTTATTTGATCATTGTTGTCATACATTTGTCCATTGGGGTTTTAATTTACTCGTATCACCTAAGTACCAATTTCAGCTATGAATCTTTTCCCATAGGCATAAGCGCCACCAAGCAGATATAATGGAGCTTGTGAGTTGGATGATTGGCTTCCTTCATCAAACGACATCGTGTCAAAGCAACTGTAAAAAGAAGAAGACAATTAGAACAACAAGTCAAGGCCAATAGGAAGGAGAAGACCCCACTCCCCGCCAATGAACTTGCAGCGGCAATAAAGGTAACCGACCAGCTGATCTCGGCGCTGTAGAAACCGGACAGCAGACCGACGACAAAAAAATAAAAAAAATAAAGGCTTATTTAATGTAGCACCCCTTGAAACTTTGGTCAAATCTCACTTTACCCCCCGGAAGTTAAAATGGCTCACTTAACCCCCTTGACGAAAGTTTTGTGTTCCACTTTGCCCCCCTACCGTTATCTCCATTCATAACTTCGTCAATTTTGATGACGTGGCAAGGCTATTTTAGTCTTTTTCCCACAAGTGATGATGTGTCATGTGCAGACTCCACTTCTTTTTTTTTTTTTTTGCTTACAGTGAACTAAAATATTAATAATAATAAAAAATTAATTACTTCTTTAATTAAAAATTTGAAAAATTAATATAAAAAACTTATCTTCTTCATCTCTCTCTTTTCCCAACAACCATCACACACCAACCCCTCCTACTCCCCACTACCATCTCCTATATCCCTCCACCATATAAACCACCATACCCACATATCCAAACATCAAAACTTATCATCTAAATCACCATACCCATTATGGGTGGTTCACTGCTAAATGGAGGCATTTAAGATTGGGATAGTTTTATGGCAGTGATCCTTGGAAATGGTTAATGGAGAGATTGAAATATTCAAGTTGGCCTAGATTGGTAAATACATGTTCTGGTATTTGGCCAGCAAAGAAATTTCCAGACAAGTCCAAGAACATCAAGTTCCCACATTCATCGCCAGATCCAGACCCGTCGTTGATGGACGCCGTGTTTTTAGGGGTGGACTAAGGGTTTGGGTTGATGGGTTGTGCTGGGAAAGAGGGGGCAGGTTCAGAATAAGTGGCTAAGGAAGGGGGAGGTTGTGGCAGGGTGGGTGATTGTGTGGATGTCGGGGCTGGGCTTGGGAGAAGAGAGAGGAACAGAGAGAGAGGTGGGGGTGTCTTGAGAAGTTGTGTGGTGGGAGGGTAGTAGGGGTTGGTTGTTGGGTGGGTGATGTTGGGTAGGGTTGGAGTGGTGGTGGTGAGGGTGGCTTTGGGTTTGGTGGTGGTTGTAGTCTGATAGTGTGAAGCTAAGGGAAGGGGAGGGAACGACAGAGAGAGAGAGAGAGAGATGGAGAAGAAGAGATTTTTTTTAATATTAATTTTTTTCCATCTTTGATTTTTTTTATATTAACAAGTAATTACATTATTTAATTATTTTTATTAATATTTTAGTCTACTTAAGCAGAAAAAGTGGGGCATACATGTAACATCCCGGTCCGAAAAAGAAATAAAATAATTAAATTAAGAGGAAATAAATTGGAATAAACAATAAAAATAAAATGATTTGAATTAATTAAGGTTTTTGAAAAATTAAAATATTATTTAATATAAAAAGGGGTAAAAAGGTCATTTTAAGTTCGGGAAGTGATCGGTTCATAATTGTATATCATTTTGTACCCTTCTAGCTTATGATTTGGTTATGTTATTGAGTTAAACTTGTGCTTTTAATCCATTTTCTATTTTGATAAGTCCATAATTTCATACACTTGCATGCCTTCTTTACTTATTGATTTTGCTTAGTTTCTCTTTATTTTGAGTCACTTACCTCTGTTTGTGTGTTTTGTAGGTTAAGATAGCAAGAGATCACATTTGATGCAATCCATGCATGTTAAGGGCTGATTGGCAAAGAGCAAGAGCTTAAAGACAAAACCAAAGTTGGGCCACACTTTTTGTCAGTCCAGTTTCGTAAGTCACCTTGCAGGTCTCATTTCAGCAATCTGCACAACTCGGATGAGGAGACATTCTTCATAGAAGTTGTTCAATTGGGTGTCTAGTATAACATATCCAAAATTCAGCCCAATTGAACATATGTGGAGTCCTTAGCCCGTCCAACACTGAACCATGCTCAGGAGGATTTGCAGCTGCCAGCTTTGAGCCTTGTCTCCTCCTTTGAGCCATGTGCCTCACCCATGCTGCAACTGACTTTGGATCCAACATAATGAGTGAAGTGGGGAGGCATTCCAGCTATGAAAGTCTAAAGGATCAAGTTGGTACATGCTGGAGTTATTATAGAGAAAGCATGTGCATGCATGTAAAGCATAAATGAAATGAAGTCAATTCCAGTCTCTGTTCGGCAGCCAATTTGCAAGGCCCAAAACGCATACTTCTACTGCTCCGATGGGAATACTTTCTTCATAGAAGTTGTTCCAATGGGTGTCTACTATAACATATCCAAATTTGAGCCCCATTGGATAAGTTTTGAAACCTCTGGCCTTCCTACACCAAGCCTGGTTCAGAAAACTCGTTTTTCAGCAACCAAAAGGCAACCACATGGGTTGGCAACCAAAAGGCAACCACATGGGTTGGCAGCAAAGGCAGCCACAAATGATCACCTTTGAACCCATGTGAAGATGCTTGAGGTGCAGCAGCAAAAGATGAAGGATGGTGTGGGAATCCATCATGATGTTCCTCCCTCTTAGCCCTATAAATAGAGAAGCCTTCAAGCTTCAAAAACACACCCCAAGGGGGGAGCTCTCAAACACTTCTCTAGAGCTCCCTTCCCTTCTCTCCCTCAAATTCTCTTAGTTTCTCTTTCTAAGTTTTCAATTGTTGTAATGAAATTCTGAAATTCTGATTAAGTTTTTCTTAGTTTCACTTTACTTTTCATTGTAATGTACATTCTTTCTTAAGTTTCAAGTTTAATTAGTTTCCAAGTTTCAATTATGGTTTTTGTTCTTATTCATTATGCTTATAAGTTAATAGGCTAGTTTGAATGATTGATCACCATTTAGGCTTGCATGTTAGCTATCTTGGTTTGAATTAAGAGTAGACACCATGCTTTAATTCGAATTGAACTATGAATAAGAAGAGTATGTATGGACATTCGACAACAGGGATTAGATACATGCTTGGTTGTTTAAATTGTTCTTCTATGCTTAATGGGTTCCTAATGTTTAGTTTTAGGTTAGACAACAAATGATCAAATTAGGGAATTAGGAACACAAGGTTATGACCACACACCATGGCTTAATCATACTTTAGCTAGAATCAATCCATTAATCTAATTGAACTTGGGAACTTATTTGCTTGAGTTATTTCATTTTTTCTTGTTTTATTTATTTTCTTTTTTTCATTTCTATTTTGTGTAGGGGAAACAAATTGGATCATTCAATCACCAATCCTTGTGGGATTGACCTCGCACTTACATATGCTATACTACCAAACGGCTCGTGCACTTGCGAGTATCACAAGTTGAGGATGCAGTTGAAACCATTTTTGGTGCAGCTGAATCGACGCAACAGGAAGGAATTTGAGAATTTCATTTGTACCGGTGCGTAGAGCACGTCGAAACGAGTCCGTAGAGACGTGGTGGGCTCGGATCGGAGTTATAACGAGAAAAGTACGATCTAAATACTCCGAGGGGTAAAATCGTAATTTAGGAAAATCAGATTTTTAAAAATCTGATTCTCCTTCTCTCTCTCCCTCACGATCTCTCCCTCTCGCTCTGCAAAAACAGACCCCCCCTTTTGGATGGCAGCAACTTCTCTCCTCCACTGCCGCCACCACACGCCTCCACTTGGGGCGGCACCGGTCCCAAAAGGACCACCACCCTTCCCTCTTCCAGTTCCGGTCCATCACCGACCCGATCAGCCGCTGTGGTCGCCGGAAACAGCCACGAAACAGGCGGTTTTGGACAGATTTTTCGGAAACTTTCGGCCGCTCGTTCTCCCACTTCCGGTCACCAAATCTTGCGATCCAGGTATGGATCTTGAACCTCTCAAGCTATTCTAGCTGCTGGTTGTGTTAGGTTTGAGAAATTTCTGCGTTTTGGTAGTTAAATAAGCGATAGAAAAATCTGCCAGTTTCGGCCTCTGTTTTCAGCCACTTCCGGTCACTTTTTGGGTATGCCCAAGAACAAAAGTGACTCCAAATTAGGTGTATTACCTAGGATAGGAGTTTGGAGTCAAGATGTTAAGTTTTTTCCGGCGAGTGGTTATCGCTTTGGACACCCACGCGCTGCCGGCGCGTGTGGCGGCGCATGGGCCAGCAGAGAGACATCTCCTAGTTGTCACGAGCGCGTAGGAATTTGCGGATCTCAATTCGGATAACGTTTGAACCCCGAACGGATTTTACCTATCGAGTGTTATCCGGGTTCGATATGTTAGAACCATTGGATCACTTCCAAATTAATATATGTTGATCTAGGTATTCCTAGGATCGTGTAGGATTCGACGGATCGTGAATCGGAGCCCCGGATGTTCCGATTCAATAACTTAAAGTTTGTGTTTTACAATAACCGTCCGATCGTGCGATCGTGAGCGATCCGACCGTCCGATCTGAACCAAACTTGTAGGACATGTTTCCTAAATCTTGAGGAATCCATAGGAACGTTTGGATCGTAAAACGGAGGTCGTGGGCCCCGCGGGCCCAGTTGACCAAGTGTGGAAAGTTTATGTATATTGTTTTAATGATTCATTTTGAAATATATTATATTTTTTATTAATGGATTTGATATCTTACGAAGTATTTGTGTTGTATATTTGGGTTTGGATACATTTGAATATCTTGAGTGTAGATTTACAATAATTGAGAAAGTGCTATCTTTGTTGATTTTGTATGGGGTACTTAGAATGTTAATTTGAGTGTTATTAGCACTACCTTAGGTACCTCACCGGTTGTGGGTTCTATGTTTGAGATTGATTTATTTTGCCCAGGCCCGTCGGAGTTTGCCCAGGCCCTTCGGAGATTATATTATTTTGTCCAGGCCCGTCGGAGTTTGTCCAGGCCCCTCGGAGATTGATTTATTTTGCCCAGGCCCGTCGGAGTTTGCCCAGGCCCTTCGGAGATGATTTATTTTGCCCAGGCCCGTCGGAGTTTGTCAAGGCCCCTCGGAGATTGATTTATTTTGCCCAGGGCCGTCGGAGTTTGCCCAGGCCCCTCGGAGATTGATTTATTTTACCCAGGCCCGTCGGAGTTTGCCCAGGCCCCTCGGAGATTGATTTATTTTGCCTAGGCCCGTCGGAGTTTGCCCAGGCCCCTCGGAGATTGATTTATTTTGCCCAGGCCCGTCGGAGTTTGTCCAGGCCCCTCGGAGATTGATTTATTTTGCCCAGGCCCCTCGGAGATTGATTTATTTTGCCCAGGCCCGTCGGAGTTTGTCCAAGCCCTTCGGATTATTTATTTTGCCCAGGCCCGTCGGAATTTGTCCAGGCCCTTCGGATGTCTTCTTAATACGATGACTTGGAAAGAAATTAATAATGTTTCAATGTGTTTTGTCGGATTTGGAATTGTGATAGATCTTGAATGTATAGTTGGTTATGTTGTAAATATTGGTTTATTACCGGAGTTGTGACCGTTGATGATGAGAACTACGTGTGGCTTGATCCCTTGTTCAAGGGTACGTAGGCAGCCTGGGGTCTCACCTAGGTGCAGCCGTGAATTATATTGCGTGTGAAAGGTTTGAACGGTTCTGAATTTATGAATGGATTTTATTGTGGTTGTGGGACTTGAATCCGGCTTAATGATTTTGGGAGTAATCGTATGATTGTATGAGATCATAAATGGTATGGTTTATGTATTAATTGACTTGAGAACATTATTGGTTCTGTTTCGAACTATCTGAAGGCCAGAGGCCTATTATGTGTTTTGCATGAGATTATATTGTGCATGCTGCCGGTTGGTATTGTTAAATGTGTTTTATGCAGGTTGGAATTTTTGGGGAATGTTCAATTTATAGGGGAGACTCTGCCGAAATTTCGGTAGAAAGTCCCGTGCTCTTTTCCCTTAATTTGGAAAATAGGCTAAATCTTTGGTTAGTGGGCCCGGCATCGGTGTAATGTCGGAATTTACACAGGATTCGTCTCGAGTTTCGAGGAATTCGGGGTGGGTCCTGTCAATACATCTGACACATCATCACTTGTGGTAAAAAGACTAAAATAGTCATGCCACGTCATCAAAATTGACGAGTTATTAATGGAGATAACGGTAGGGGCAAACTAGAACACCAAACCTTGGTCAAGGGGGTTAAGTGGGCCGTTTTAACTTTCGGGGGGTAAAGTGAGATTTGACCAAAGTTTCAGGGGGTACTACAGTAAATAAGCCTAAAATAAAACCAATTACGTTGCGGCTTACCAAGGAAGTGGTGCAGTTGGTTTCCTCTCTCTCTCTTTCTCTCCTCAATACGTGGAGCCTCTCTTCTCTGCCTCTTGTCTTTGCCATAAGTCAAAGAGAGGAGAAAATTAAATAGGGATGCAGCACAAGAATTAGGGTTTTTATCCCTTGGGAATTCTTGAGCAAGAAGGAGTTCAAAGATCCTTTCTTTATAAGGAGTCCAACATCAAGAAGGAATTCAAAGATCCTTTCTTTATAAGGAGTCCAACAACAATTGGGATTCAAAGAATACATAGGTCCAATTTTTTCATTTCCCACATGCCACCACACAAGACATGTAGAAGCTGGGAACCATTTGTGGGAGCAAATAATTTCTTGACCACTCCAATGGTGCCATGTGGAAATCAAAATAAAGGTCAAGCTTGCCCTATGTCACATTAATTATGTTGATTAAATCCTCATTTAATTAGTAAATTAATGGGGCCTAAAATAAAGATCGAAAAAATCTTATGCCACTACCCTTTCTCTTGTCTTGGTATTAGTAGAACTCACTACAACAAGAAGTTAATAACCTCGTCGCCTTTCTCATAGGCGAAATTATCAGCTCCATCATAATCATCATCATCACCACATTCATCATTATCCTCTTCCTCCTCTGCCAAGTTAACGTGTTTTCTGTTAGATTAATCATTATTAGACCCGTGACCAGGTTTTCCACATCAATAACAAGGTTCGTTTTCCGAGGCCGACTCTTATCACTGGTTATTGTTCTTTGCTGCTCCCTTGATGCCCCTGCACCTACTGACTATTACTATACCCAGGACCCTTATCTTATATACCATCATTCTTAATCAAGGCCTACCACATACATAACATAAGAGATACTGTATGCGAAAATCTGAACCACTATGTTAGTAACGCAAAGCATGCATGATACGATGGTACCATTCAAAGAACAAAATTCCTTCCGGGACTATAGAAAGGAGTTCTCTTGACCCAAAAAAAAATTTGAAAAGAAGTGTTCGAAAACAATAAATATGCAAGATATTATACTTCAGAAAATTTAGGTATAGGTACCCATTAAAACATTGCATCTCAAAACAAAGGAGGCAAGCTCATTAGACAATCAGATCCAGTAGATTACCCTTGACCTAAAAAGCAAGACCCAGCGCTATTGCTTGTATTTGTAGGTATATGGCAATGACCAAGTGTAAGAAGTTCCAACTGTAAACCTCGCCCGGTGCATTATGTCTCCTCCTAGCTTCATTATTTGCAGGCCGATTTGATTTATGAAGACATGATTTTGCATATGTAGTAGGGCAGGAGAACTAGGGACTATGTTCATCTTCTCTTGTGTTTAAATGGATCAAGCCACAATCTGTTATTGCTTTGACCAAAATAATCCTTCATCAAGTACATTTCTTCCGCAACATCATCAATTCCCTTGATTAAACGAGCTCCATTCACATCAATAGGTGAATCTACAACAAGATCAAAATGCAGTCATCTTTGACATCAGCAAACATATACGACCATATATTAAAATGCGAAGATATCATTCAACATTTAATGGATTTACATACTTTGCTCCTCATCAATATCAATATGCCTCCGCTTTGGATGATATGCTGGTTCTGAAAACAAGGTAAGATATTGCTCTTCGTGATCATGATCCAAGACGACGACGTTAGGACCATGATTATCAACTGCGATGGTATCTGATCCACGAGGCCTCTTCCCAACACCACTCGTTGATGCTAAAGACAAGGAAACCAATTCACCTTGGTAGTGACGATGGATATCAACGTCAACTACCACGACCTCAGCCTCACTGACATCACCAACCTGGTGGCCTAATAGGTGGACCCCACACCTTGTCATCGGCCCAGCACCGTGGTAGTAAAATATAACTTGACACATATTACCCTGTTGCAACCGCGTCGGTACTTCCACCATGTTCTTGTTCGGATCCAATAATGGACTACAGTTGAGCCACACATGAGTTTCCTCTAACTTTATTGCATACTCAGCCCAAATCCATATCTCGTTGACATGTTTTCCATTTATGAGAGTCTTGGCGCGAAACTGACAACCATGATAACTCATGAGATCGAAAACAGCACATAGAGCCAATCTTGATGTCTCCCATTCTAAATTTGGAGGAATTTCAAAACAAACTTCACATTCAGCAACGTATTCCCGTTTATTATCTGAAAAAGGATCTTCAAATATTGTTGCCTCTTTACAACAGCTAAACCACTTTGGAACTTCAGTTCCTGGAACTATAATTTCGATTGTAGAACTCTGAGAAGATACCTAGAATAGTTAACAATCATTGACTTAAAACGTGTGTGTGTGTGTGTATATATATATATATATATATATATATATATATATAGAGAGAGAGAGAGAGAGAGAGAGAGAGAGAGAGAGAGAGAGAGAGAGAGAGAGAGAGAGAGAAACCTGATTCAACAAAATGTTTTCTGTGATGTCACAGCCACGTAGTCTAAAGCAATTAGTCAAATACAAATGCTGAAGCCCTGGTGACAGTTTAGGAAATTTTTCCAATGACGTGCAACTATTCAGGGTTACTGAAGTTAATTTTGGTGGAAGCACTTCTGGAATTTCCCGAAGCCTCTTGCAACCACACAATCTAAGGCTGAGCAAGTTGACAAATTTGCTAATGCATTCCGGAAGACTGACAAAATTGTTTCCAGAAAGATCAAGTTCTTCTAATGTGGACCAGCAATCGAGAGGCGGAAGGAAATCACTTTCTGATAAATTGCATCCTCCGAGAAAAAAAAAACGTAGCCTGGGAAGCGCTAATGAGATAGAGTTGTCATCCGAAAAATTTGAGCTATTTGAAAGCAGCTGTAATTCAGTGTAGCTGGATGAAACTTCAAAGTTAACCTCATTGCCAAATGTAAGGAGTTTTCGACACCCTTTGACACTAAGCTCACCGAGACGTTGCAATCCATATATACGATGTAATGACGCATTTGAAAGGTTCTCACAATAATCAGCTTTTAATACTTCAAGACCAGTAAAATATGCAATTGATGAAGGCAATTCTCTTATGCCACTTCCTTCCATATCCAAAATGATTAGCGATTCCATCTTGTCCTCTATTTCTGGGAAACTCTCAAGCCTTTTACAATCACATAGATAAAGTCTTTCTAAGGATTTCAATTTAAGTCTTGTTCCAAACCTTGTAAGCTGAAAGCATTCTCTGAGATCCAATTCAACAAGTTTATCAAGGAATCCAACAGAACCATCGACCTCAACCAAACGTTTACACTCACTTAGATTCAAGTACTTCAAATTTGGGATTCCAGATAAGTCAACCATTTTTTCTAAGAATTGACAACCACTTAAATTTATAGATGTCAACTTTGGGAAATTCTGTGAGAAAAAAACACAAAATAGGAAATGATCAACCACACGCCAAATGTAAGGAGTTTTGAACACCTGATGACACTAAGCTCAAAGAAATATATTCGAGATAATAATAGATGAAAATAATTTGAAGTGCGTACCTTAAATCCCTCCAATTGTCTGATATCACTGCAAGGCATATTGAACACAACAAGATGCCTTGCATGAAAATTGGATGGCAATAATTGTAACTGGCATCTACCCCAATCAATGAACCTCAACTCGTTGGGTAGATATTCAACATATCCAGATAGAATTGCATTACAGTTTATGAAAATTTCAAGATTTACCATCCCGAAGAAGCTTTTTGCATTCAAGGGTATCTCATCTGGCTTGGGAAACTTCACCATGATGCCTTTAATTTTTTTTGTTCCCTGAGATGAAAAGATAATAATATTAAGAAACCATGTCGTTCTTCAAAGCAAACAAGTCCATTTTGTTAAGAAAATTATTGGTTACCACAGGTACTATTTCAGATTGAATATAAGGACATATATAATACTTACGCTATTTTCTGTTAGAACACGGTAGACATCCCCATGAAACCACAATCTACTACGCTTGCCAGGCTCAATGGGACACTCTTCGTGAACTATATCCTTACCCAATTTTTCTAGCAAGTCATGCATCAAAATCCTATTATATTGAATAGTTATCATTGCCTTCTCAACCAGGACTTCAATACAATCTTGGGAAGCCTTGTGCTTAGAACTTAGTATTTGCATCACATAGTCCTTATCTTCACCCTTGAAGAAACACGCCATGTCTAGAAAAACTTGTTGCACTGAATTATCTAATGCATCATAACTTTTTCGCAGTATTTGCTGTATACCTGTATAAGGTTCTCCTTCATAACCATCTAATATAGCTTGCCAACGATGTATACCTTTATTACGAAGATGGGAACCTAAAAGTGTTAAAGCTAGTGGAAGGCCTTGAGCATAGGCTATTGCTCGTTTTGTGAGTTCCAAATAATCATTTGGAGGTTCATTTCTTCCAAAGGCATTCAAACTGAAAAGCTCAAGAGCTTGGTTGTCATATAACTTATGGACCTCGTATATCAACTCAATTCCATAACATTTTAGCAATCCGCTATCTTGTGTAGTTATGATGACTCTACTACCCTCACCGAACCAACCAACTCCAGCCAAGTTGTCTAATTGCTCCAATTGATTCACATCATCAAGAATTAAGAGAATCCTTTTATGCCTCAGCAATTTATGTATAATAGAGATACCTTTATCAGCACTAACAATTTTCAACTTTTTGCCACCTAGAATCTCTTGAAGAAGAGTCTCCTGTAGTTGGATTAAGCCTCCATGTTGCATTGAATTTTCTCTAACATCTCCCAAGAAACAACACCATTCGAACTTATGAGCAATTGCATTATAAACAGCTTTCGCAATTGTTGTCTTGCCTATTCCAGATGTCCCCCATATCCCAACTATGCGGCGACCATTCCCACCAGCACATAAAAGCATTTCCACAGCTCTTACACAAGAGTGAATTCCAACTGGGTACTTCGCCACATTCAAATATGTGTGGTTCAGCACTAGGACTACAATCTCTTCAACGATGTGGTTGATAAATGTAGCTTCAGACCTACCATTTAAAAAATTTGACATATTTAAGGAATAAAATGTAAACATGCAAGCACACAAAGAACACAAGGTAGTCTATTCAGCCGACTGCCCTACTCCACCGAGTTTGGTTGGATAGTCTGCTAAAGTAATGTTCCGTTTGGATGGAGAGATTTAAAAGAAGGGATTTGGATTTGAGAATAATGCTAAATTTGCTACAAAAACAAGAACGACATTAGAATGAAGGAATTTGGAAGAACTAGATGTAGTGCCTTTAAAATAGATTTGAAATTGACTACATGTAAGGAATCATTTGAAATCCATTTATCTTCTTCATTTCTCTCCTGTCCAAATCCTGGCCTACATGAATTTTACTAGTCTAAACAAACAAGTTTACCGTATAATTTCATCTAAATCCATGAATTTGGAATCCTTCCATCCAAATGGAGCTTAATAGTTTTTTTTTTTTTTTTCCGGTTACATTGGTAGGAAAGACCCCTGGGGTTCGATCCTTGGTGCCAAGCAAGGGGGAAGGGGGAGGGCCACCACTGTGGTAACCCTGCTTGACGAGCCTAATAGTTATTTAACTACAAACAATATTGACTAGTACGGCTTTTGGAGAGACTAATATATGGGTTTTGAATCTTCTCCCCTACAGCTATTGAAAAAAATCTTCGGCCTACAGTTTTCTATTTTTATCAAAACAGTACTTTTTTGAATGCGTAACAATTAAATATAACCAAAGGAAAAAGGAGAGAAAAAATTAAACTTGAAAAAGATAGATGACCCTGAAATATAGAATCAAGCCACTAAATTAACCATATATATGTGCGCACTATAGAGGGTAGAAATATACTCTCCCGCCTTGCAAGTATATCCTTTCAAACTTGCTGCTTCTCTAAGAGCGCTCCTCCACCTTAGCACCTTCTCCGTATTATCCTTAAATCTGCAGTTCATGTCAGCAAATGCATCACCGAAACTATTTGTTTGGTTCCGTACATGCGACGGATTCACTTTGTAAAAAATGGGCCAAACTATTTGTTTCGTTGAGTTTTTGCATCGAAGGATCTCAACGAGTTCGTCCAAGCACCAGCGTGAGGATGCATAGTTTTCAGAGAATACAATGAGAGAAATCCGTGAATCTTCAATTGCTTCGAGAAGGGCCGGTGAGATTTTCTCTCCTCCTATAAGCTCACGATCAATGAAGGTGTAGATCCCCTTATCGGACAAGGCCTTGTACAAATGATCTGTAAAATTGGTGCGTGTATCCTTACCTCTAAAACTCAAAAACACATCATATGTACATGGATCATGAGTGAAAGTTGGTGCCTAGTCCCATCCGCTTCAGTTCTGAGATGAGATCTGTAGTTTTGTGATTAATCAGTGATAGGATTCTCACGGTTAATATGGTCTTTTTGTATGTTAGCTGAGCTGGCAAGGTTTTGTTAGGCAATTGGTTAGTTAGCTGGCAATTTGTTTTGTTAGTTAACAGCTGTTATTTGCTTAACTGGGAAGCGATTATATTAGTGGGCTTATGCTCATTCTAGGGCATGTAATTGTAAATCCAGTTTCAATAAGAAATAATACTTTGGCATTGGGTTAAGGTTGAAGGGTTTCTATCAATCAGCATCACTTGAATGAAGCTTCTCGGTAATACTAATTAGGATGATTATCCTAAACCCACAATTAAACACAACTTAAATATGTGCTTAGCTTTCATTAAAAGAAGAAATATGTGTTTAGCTTGACCATGCTTCTTGTGAATAAATATAAATGCAGTTATAGTAAGGCAGAGTTATTGTAGTTGATAAACGCATAACCTGGGCTACAGCCCATGTCATTTTCTTTTCTCCAGCCCAAAAAATGAAAAATATTTCTTAAAATGCAACTTTTGTAACCAACATGTGTCGAACCTGTTGCATTCCCCACTAGAGGATTAGAGACTCAACTAACAATATATATTAGGGTAAATTAATAATTCAATGAATAGTTTGGTAGTAGGGTGTATTAAGTTAATTTTAGGGTTCATTTAATAGCACCCTTTGTGTAATTATTTAACATGCTCCCATATTTATCGCTTCTCATAATTTCCATAGATTGAGTCACTGTTGTGTTCTAATTTTTTTTCCCGTTCCCCTCATCGCTGTGATAAGTTGTTTATGTCAAAATATTATTGTGTGGCGATGGCGCCATCAGGGCACTTCACCACTTTTATTAGAAATCGCCGTCTTTTGTTTCGCATCTGGTCTCCAATTTCAGGAAGCGGCTTTGTGATAACGATCCGGGAGTCATGGGTGCCACGCTCTGCCCGTTGTTTGACCTCATTACCATCGATGTGAATTCTTATAAGGATTTGGTGGTCAGCTTTGTCAGCATTCTCAAGCAGGTCGCCGAACGCAGGTTGCCTAAGACCTACGATTACCATCAGCTGCCCGCGCCCTTTATTCAGGTTTTACTTACTTTCAATGAAGTTGAGCTTATTAATGCGTGAAGTTTTTGGTATGATAGAGGGATTAAAATAATGAGCTTTTTTTGTTTGCAGTAACGTAATGTAGTAATTGAATTAGTTTGACAGTGCAGATTAGGTTGTTGAAGATCTTGGCATTGTTGGGGAGTGGTGATAAGCAATCGAGTCAGAAGATGTATAATGGTAGTCGGTGATATTTTTAGGGGAGAGGATCCGCTGTCCCCAAAATTGAGTGTCCCCTCAGGTCCCCCTACTAGTTTGTTGACACATGTCAGCTAACTTAACAAATAACTTTTTTATTTTTCAATTAAAAATACTATATAAAAAAACCAAAATACACTCGCGTCTTCTCCACCAACTCACATCTCTACAAACTTCCTCTTTGGGTAGGGTAATGGCAATCACAGGTGGAAGATCTCCATTTCTTGGTCGTCATCTCTTTGGGTCAGACCTTCGAGCACCACTTCGTCCAAGTATGTCGCAAATTTGGCTTCTCCCCAAGGTCGAAGATGGGTGGCGACCCGATTTCTCCACCATGATTTCCAACTTAGTCATCAAATCCACCATCTAGAGAGAGTTTGCTGAAGGGGATGGCTAGATGTTGGAACTCAAAAAAAAATTGAAAGCTTGAAGCTATTGAACTTAAAAACTGGAAAATACTCATTACTGAATGAAACAATATTACAACTTAAATAGAATTGATCTAGGCATGTTAAACACTAACTCAACTTATGCAAATTTTGTGGAACTAGACGAAAGCAACGGAACACTTCTAACTGTGGTGCACAACCTCAACCACAACTCCGGACAAACTATGAATCCTACTTTACTTGGACTCTAAGTTACCAAGTCAACGCTATTTAATTAAAACATAAATAAACATAACTAAATAACTCTTTGTAACATCCCGACCCAATTTAAGGGTTTATTTAATTATTTAATTATGAAATTACAATTTAGCCCTAGGTCTTTTTTGTCACTTTTTAATCCGAGAGGATTTTGGAGAATTGAGTGGCACCGTTGCGTAGAGCTCGTTGATACAAGTCTGTGGACTGACGGCACCCTCAATTCCGAGTTTATTTTACTTACATATGTATTGATTATATTTTGTTCATGTATGTATACTTGTATTTGTCTTAGTGAGTTTTCCAAAGATTTGCAAACACAGAGGGGTTAGTATGTTCTATATAATTAGTTTCAAGAAAAACTTTTTTTTTGTCCACTCACGCTTTTACTGTTTTGCACCCCAGAAAGTAGATAGCTCAGAGTTCAAACGATCACGTAAGCTACTCCGGCATCGGTGAAGTCCTTGTAGTTCTACCTAGTAGGAAATTTCATTTTCCGTTTTCGTTGTTTATTTGTAAACTAACTTTATAAATTTAACTCAAGTAGTTACCGGGAGGGCAACGTCTATAGTGCACCAGGTGCACTGATACACCCAATTTTAGAAAGTTTATAAGTTTTCTCGTAGATTACAAGATTTTCAGTTATGTTTACAAGGATAATAACACAACTTTACTCCTCCAAGGTCCATTCTTACCTTAGAGCAACTCCACCCATTTGCCCCTTGCCATGGCAGGGGGGGGGGGGGCGGGGGCTAGGGCAGCCACTATTCATGTGAATAGTGGTTGCCCTTGCAAATAGTAAATTTTGTGTTTCCACCCATTGCCATGGCTAAGGGCAATTACTATTCATTTTTTTGTTTTTTTCACAAATTTTTTTACCTCAATAATTAATTTGGATAATATTTTCGAATAAGATTTCCGGGTTCCTACGTGTCATGACTATTCATAATCGGATAAAATTTCGGGATAAGATTTTTGGGTTCAATTTTCGGATGAATTTCAAAATTCAAATTTCAGATAAAAATTTGGGTTCAAATTTCGGATGAATTTCAAAATTCAAATTTCAACTAAATTTGGGTTCAAATTTCGGATAAATTTCAAATTTCAGATAAGATTTTCATCCAATCAAATCAAGCCACGTGGCATCTCTATCTTGCCAAAATATTCTACAAAACCAGAGGCTAAGCTCATACCTCTCACACCACATCTTTCTATATTTTCATTTCTCAGAGTTTAGAATTCATACTCAATTCATTCTCAATGGAAGATTTTAGGAGAAGCTTGGAGAGGCAAGAGCGAGAAAGAAATGAGAGAAACCGTAGAGCAGATGAAATCAATGAGTTGCAGAGACAAGTTGATGAACAAGTTGTCATAGCAGTGGCTTTGCAAGATGAAGAGAACCAAGGTCGCCGCCATGGTTCACAAGTTGGCCGCCAAAAGAATGTGGACAGACATAGGCATTCTCGGGGTAAGAATCTTTTGGAAGATTATTTTATCCCAACTTCTTTGTACTCTAATGTTGATTTTCGAAGGCGATTTAGAGTGGCACCCCATGTGTTCAATAAAATCATGCATGATATTTGCAATCATGATGCATACTTTGTTCAAAAGTGTGATGCTACTGGGGTTTTGGGACTTCTTCCGGAGCAAAAGCTTACTGTTGTTATACGAATGTTGGCGTATGCAGCATCTGCTGATCAGGTGGATGAGGTTGCCCGGATGGGGAAGTCAACTACGTTGGAGGCTTTGGTAAGATTTTGTGATGCGGTTGAAACTCTGTACACTAGAGACTACCTACGTAGACCTACGCCCAAGGACCTCCAACGGCTTCTACAAAAAGCCAAAGCTCGAGGATTTCCAGGAATGGTTGGCAGCATCGACTGCATGCACTGGCAATGGAAGAATTGCCCAACTGCCTGGCAAGGTGATTACAGAAATAGAAAAGGCCAAAAAAGTATCATCCTTGAAGCCGTTGCTGGCTTCGACACATGGGTTTGGCATGCCTTCTTTGGAGTTCCTGGATCCCAAAATGACCTCAACGTGCTGGGTCAATCCCCGGTCTTCAACGATGTTTTGAGAGGCCAAGGCCCCAATATCACCTATGAAGTCAACAATACAGTCTACCAGACGGGATATTATCTAGTTGACGGCATCTACCCGAGGTGGACCACATTTGTCAAATCCATTCCGAATCCCCGATCCCAGAAGGAAAAATTATTTGCTACCTATCAAGAAAAATACAGGAAAGATGTCGAAATCTGTTTTGGCATCCTTCAAGCTCGGTGGTTGATTATTCGAGGTACAGCCCGTATGTTTGATGAGGAGGTCCTCAGAAGCATTATGATGACTTGCATCATCCTCCATAATATGATTGTAGAGGATGAGTATGATTATGAAGCTGAAGAGGTCTACGAATCAGATCCCATGAACATGGCTTTGACATGAATTTATGAAAGGCCCATGGGGCCAAGTGGAGAACCGTTTGAACCAGAGCCGTTGGTTAAGGATGGTCGTTTCATGACCCGTATGATAGATCGATATTAAGAGATGCAATCTTCGTATGTTCATGAAAGGCGTCAACGTGACTTGATGGCGCATCTATGGGCGGTGATAGGCAATCAAGATGAATGATGGAGCATAGATGCTTTGGTTATGTTTTATTTATTATGGTTTGGTTGTGGTTTTTTATTTATTATGGTTTGGTTGTGGTTTGTAGTTTTTTTTTATTTTAATTATGTTTTGTTTGATGTATGGAATATGTTGAATAAAAAGGTCTTTTATTGAATGCTTTGTTTATTAAATAAAGAAATCCAATACAAGTCATTAAGAATTACTACTACTAAAATAAAAAACATGAATTACAACAACTTTAATAGAAAACATGAATTACAACAACTTTAATAGAAAACATGAAAAATACAAATACATAAAAGGTATGCCAACTAATTTAATGGTTTTCATCATTTAACCAATCCGTGTTGCTAGGCCCATCATCTTGGAAAAGTCTTTTTCTTCTCATAACATCCCTGCGTTCTAGCTTCCAAAATTGTTTTGTTTCAGGGGACATATGGCTTGTATCCATCGCCATGGTTTCCCGATCCGTCTTCTCCATATCTTTTTTGCGCAAATACTCCCTTTCTCATGAAAACTCGGCTTGAATTTCCATCTCGTTATCTTGGCGTTTCTGCTCCAGTTCAATTCTTATGGCATTTTGCCTTGCAATTTCCTCCAAAAACTTTGAATTACTATTACTTGAATTACCCGCTTTTTTTGCCTTCGCAGCCTTTCGGCCAATGGGCCTCGGCTCCTTTTCGATGGGTGAGTCTTCACTCATAGGGGAATCGAGAGGTGACTCCGATGTCATTGAATTACGGAGTGGCGTCTCATTTAACACAACGGCGGGACCCGTGGGAATAATTATGAAGCGTTTGCAATATTTCACCACATCCCAACATTCATGATGGTTGAAACTTTTTTTGCCACCCCTGGTTGCACCGAACCACATCTGTGCTTGAATCATCTATTTAACAAAAAAAAATGGAAATGCAAGAAATATTTAAAATATATTGGATATGCAAGTAACCAAAAATAAACAAATGGAAATGCAATTAACCTTACAAATTAATTGGAAGTGCAAGAAATATTAAGAAACAATTGGAAATGCAAGAAATATTAACAACATATTGAAAATGCAAGAAATATTAACAACATATTGAAAATGCAAGAAATATTAACAAATATTTAAAATGCAAGAAATATGAACAAAATATTTAATTTGCAAGAAATATTAACAAAATATTGAAAATGCAATAAATATTAACAAAATATATAAATTAGGACATTAAACTTAATGAAACGAAAATTACAAAATACTTACCTCGTTAGTACGATTTTCCCTGCTTCTACAGTTTTCCATCGCTTTTGACAACGCATCTCTCCATTTTCCCAACTCTTTATTTAGAATTTTCCACCTACTAGATAATGCCATTTCCGTACGAGTAGACCCAGGAATTTTTTCACAAAATTCGGCATGAATTTTTTTCCACATATGAAAAAATTTCATCTCATTGCCTGTCACGGGACAATGACAAACTTGGAGCCAAGCCTCACACAAGGAAACATCTTCCATGGTGCTCCACGCCCTCCGGTTTCGATAGAAGAAGCCATAAAAAGAAGAAAAAAAAAATACAAGGTTAAAGAGAGGAAAATGTTGAATAAAGAGTGAATAATAGTAGAAGTAGAATAAAATGTATAAGGATTGGTGTTGAAAGTGAAGGGTATTAATAGGTATTTATAGAAAGAAAAAAAAATCAGAATTTTTTAGTATTTTTTAAAAAAAATTTCGATTTTTTTTTCATAATTTTATTGCCAAAAAATCGCCAGCCGTTGGATTGGAGGAGAGAAGCAGATCGGAGCGCCCAGGTTATGACACCTGTCTTCTAGCCGTTGGTGATCGCGCAGGGCTGACGTCAGCACGACGTCAGCGCAAGCGAATTCAATTTTTTTTAACGTTGGCGCGTGTATTGCACGCGCCAACGTTAAAAAAAAATTGAATGCGCTCGCTGACGTCACCCCAAACCGAGTTTTGGACCTCGGGCTGAACTAGCCTTCAGGCCAGCCCGACTTGCTGGGACCCGCACTTGCCCGGGCTTGGGCTCACCGCTGGAAACTCCTTTTTTTGCTTTTCTCCCCCCAGCCTTGGGCTAGGCTCATGGCTGCACTTGCTCTTAGTACTATGTGTCAATTTCTTTGTAAATTAGGGTATTACAATGTTATGGATTAAGGTGGACCATAATGTTGTAACTGAGCTGCAAAGTCTCATAAATGAGAACCCAAATATTGTAACTTACAAAGTTAAGGAAGTTTACAAGGTTATGGAGGCCTATGTCCATCATAGTGTAAATGTGGTCCTTAGTGTTGTATACCCTTGTGTTTACAAGCCTAAAGACCAATTATACTCCTCCAAGGTCCACTCTCACCTTAACATTGTAATAGGGGTCCATTTCTTTGTAAATTAGGGTATTGCAATATTAAGGATTATGGTGGACCTTAACGTTGTAATAGAGGTGCACATTCTCGATGGCAATGTAATTGACAAACAGATAATATGTAATTACCATTTCAATTTGCAAATGCCGACCGACGGATTGGCAATTGCCAAACGACCTCAATGCGTTCCATAACATTGTAATGTTTATCCCTAATCTTGTAAATTACAAGATCCGAGTTCGAATTTACGAGATTTGGCATTGTTATTACAACTTTAAGGTTCACTTTGATCCATAATCTTGCAAAACCCAAGATTTAGAACATTAAGGACTCATGTTACATCATTTGGGGCATGAGAATTCCCAAACCTTATAAAGTTTATCCATAATCTTGTAAAACAAAAGGTTTAGAAGATTAAAGAGTCATATTACAGTGTTTGGGGCTTGAAAGTTCCATACCATTGAAAAGTTTATACATAATGTTGTAAAACAAGAGTTTACAATATTAAGGACTCATGTTGCAATGTTTGGCACATTAACATTTCATAACATTGTAAAGTCTATCCTTAATCTTGTAGATTACAGGATTTGAGTTCGAATTTTCTAGAGTTTGCATTGTGATTACCACTTTAAGGTTCACTTCAATACATAATAATGAAATAGCCTAATTTACAATGGAAAGGATTAGACCCGGCAATATTGTACACGACCCGTTAACACGACACGAATTCGCAAAAAAATTTCAGTATTCGGGTTTGAGTTATCGGGTCGTGTTGATATCGTGTTGACCCGTTAGCCACCCGTTAAGCTAACGGGTCATTTCAGTGTTCATTCGCAAATACACGAATCCACCCGTTAAGGGGGGTAATTTTGTAATTTACTATTCTAAAATCCTTACCTACCCAGCGCTTCGTCTCTTCATTTCGCATCTCCAGCGCTTCACCTTCACTCTCTCAACCTCATCTGCTCTTCTTCTTGCAATCTCTGTGTCAAATGTTCTCTTCCCTTCTCAAAACCTCTCTCAACGTACGATTGCTCTCACTCTTCTTCTTGCTCTCAAGTTGATGTCTTTCTTGATTTTCAGTTTAAATTGATATATTTTGAACTTTTGTTGTCCTGTGTATTCGTGGCCTTTGTTTGGTTTGTCTTTAAATACAGATGGTGGGTTATCTTTGGTTGTGATTGAAAGGGCAAGGGAGATGGTTGTGGAGTCTGCCTCAAGAGTGCAAAACAGAAATCAGTGGCGAACCTTTTGTGGAAGAAGATGGAGGGCTAGGGCTCCCAATTAAGCAATGAATGAAATCGAGCACAAGCCTTGGAATCTATATCACTCTTTCATCATAACCCATTTTCTCATTTCCAATGTTTGATTTTTGTGTATGCATAATCTATTGATGTTGTTCTGAACCTTGGATCTAACTGATAATCCATTAATGTTGGTTGATTGAGGAGAGTGCGGCTGCGCAGTGGTTTTAGTTTCCTTTTTTTATTAAGTTTTTTTTCTTAACGGATGAAACGGGTCATGTCGTGTAATTCGCGAATTGTAACGGGTCGTGTTCGTGTTTGATATTTTCCACCCGTTTTCTTAACGGGTCGTGTCGTGTTAACCCATTAGAAAAAAAGCGCGTTGACACGAACACGACACGAACACTGCAAACACGACACGAATGCCAGGTCTAGAAAGGATATTGATTACAATATTAAGGTTTGGTTGGACCTTAAACAAGCAAAATTATTCCTTATTCTTGTAAATCATATGTTTACAAGGATATGGATCCACAATACAATGAATTGGTAATGGTGGACCTTACTGATGTAAAATGGTTCCTTATTTTAGTAAACAATTTTGTTACAAGTTTAAGGACCGATGGTACCATAACGTCGTAAAAGGGTTCCCTATTCTTGTAAAAACAAGGATTTACAAAATTAAGGACTTATTTTATCATAGTTTGGGCATGCAAGGTCCATAACATTGTAAAGTTGATCCTTAATCTTGTAAAAACAATAGTTTACAACATTTAGGACTCATGTTACAGTTTTTGGGACATGAGAGTTCCATAAAATTGTAAAATTTATCTCTAATCTTGTAAAACAAGGGCTTACAACATTAAGCACTTAGGTTATAGTGTTTAGGACTTACGCATTCCATGACATTGTAAAGTTTATCTCTAATCTTGTAAAAACATGGGTTTACAACATGAATGACTCATATTACACTGTTGGGCACATCACTGTTCCATAACATTGTAAAGTTTATCCATAATCTTGTAATCTACAAGATTTAGGTTAGAATTTACGAGCTTTGGCATCGGGTTCACTTTCATCGATAATATTGTAATAGCCTAATTTACAATAAAAAGGATCTCAATTACAGTATTCATTAATTGTTGAGCCTTGAATAAGTAAAATTGTTCCTTATTCTTGTAAAAACAAGGTTTTACAAAAGTAAGGACTTATTTTATCATAGTTGGGGCATGCGAGGTCCATAACACTGTAAAGTTGATCCCTAATCTTGTAAAAACAATGGTTTACAACATTCAGGACTCATGTTATAGTTTTTGGGACATGAGAGTTCCATAACATTGTAAAGTTTATCTCTAATCTTGTAAAAAGAAGGGCTTACAACATTAAGCACTTAGGTTATAGTGTTTAGGACTTAAGCGTTCCATAACATTATAAAATTTATCTCTAATTTTAAAAACATGGGTTTACAACATGAATGACTCATATTACAGTGTTGGGCACATCACTGTTCCATAACATTGTAAAGTTTATCCATAATCTTGTAGATTACAAGATTCAGGTTAAAATTTATGAGCTTTGGCATCATTATTACAACGTTAAGGTTCGCTTTCATGAAGTACTAAATTTGGGTTCAACTTTACGACATTTTGAACATTGGTTAACACGTTAAGGTTCTTCTTAAACCATAGTATTGTAATAGTCTAATTTACAATGAAAAGGATCCTGATTACAATATTAAGGTAAGGGTGGACCTTTAAGAAGTAAAATAAGGTCCTTAGTCTTGTAAAAATAAGGGTTTACAACATTACATACTTGTGTTATAGTGTTTTGGGCATGAGTGTTTCAAAACATTGTAAAGTTTATGCCTAAGCTCATAGATTACAAAATTTGGGTTCAACTTTATGACATTTTGAACATTGGTTACCACATTAAGGTTCATCTTAATCCATAGTATCGTAATAGTTTAATTTACAATGAAAAGGATCCCGATTACAATATTAAGGTAAGGGTGGACCTTTAAGAAGTAAAATCAAGTCCTTAGTCTTGTAAAAATAAGGGTTTACAATACTAAGGACTCATAAAAATAAGGGTTTACAATACTAAGGACTCATGTTATAGTTTTTGGGACATGGTCGTTCCATAATACTATAAAGATTATCCCTAATCTTATAGATTATAAGCTTTTGGTGCGCATTTATGAGAGTTTGCATTGTGATTAGAACGTTAAGGTTTACTTTAATCCCAAATATTGTAATAGCCTAATTTACAATGACAACGATCCCGATTACAATATTAAGATATTCTTAGACTTGAACAAGTAAAATTGTTCCATTTTCTTGTAAAAACAAGGGTTTACCACATTAAGGACCAATGGTACAACGTTTGGGACATGAGCGTTCCCAATCTTGTAATGTGTATCCCTAATCTTGTAAAACCAAGGGTGTAGAACATTAAGGACTCATATTACAGTATTTGGGACATTAAGGTTCCATGACAATAATGTGAAGTGTATCCCTATTCTTGTCGATTACAAGATTTGGGTTCGAATTTACAAGATTGTGCATCGGGATTACAAAGTTAAGGTTCACGTTAAGTCATAATATTGTAATAGCCTAATTTACAATGAAAAGGATCCTAGTTAAAATATTAAGATAAGGATGGACCTTGAAGAAGTGCAATTGGGTTCTTATTCTTGTAAACTGTTGGTTTTAATTAGTTTTGTGAGTAGTTTGAAGTAATTAAACCTAGGAGCAATTTGAAGCTCAAATGACAGAAGTCGTTTGGTAATTACCACTAAGGCAGTTTGTTTTCGCAAATTGGAAGTGCAATTACATGTGCCTATTTGTCGATTGCCAACTTGACGTAGCTGAGCGAAAACAAAATAGGCAATTTCACTAACTTTTAACAATAAACAATAAAACTTGGTAGCTTTATATAAATCCAAATAGCTAAACTGAATACGACCCGAATCCGATATTCCGATTATAAATGGATTCGAATTTGGATTGAGGTATATCCGATCCGAATCCGACCCGTTTATAGGTCTACTTCTATATTATGGGTTTGTCTCATAATTGTATAAGTCGAGGATTAACGAAGTGGGGTAATAATTTAAACCTTACAAAACCAAATGATATGGATGTCACTAACTCAAAATTATCCTCGTAAGTAATTAGTGTAAGACTTAAAAAGATTTCAGTGAATTGTGAAACAATAGTTCAACACTAAACCAATTTAATTAGAGTGCTGCTAAATGAACCCTAAAATTAACTGAGTACACCCTATGATCTAAGTACACCCTAATATTTTAATTAAAATGTAAAATTAACTAAGTACACCCTATAGAATTACCACAAATACCCCTGGTACACCCTAATACTTATAGCATTATTTTATAGTTGATTTTCAGCTTGATTTTTTTAAAAGTGTTTATAAATCTTTGACTTTTCATATGGATTTATGCTTCTACTAAAACTGTTGACACTTTTTTTGCAATTACAAGTTCTTGCAATCACCACCTCTTTCGTTAAAAACACAATAGGACAAATGTGAAATTAAATACAAATTATCTCATAACATTTTTTGTGTTGGAAGAAGCCAAATGAGCAAAAAGCCATCATAATTACCCATGCACGAAGCTGAGACAAACGCATGGAGATTTATCCATGGCTCCAAAAAAAAAAAAATGCTTTTGGTTGCTTCGAGAGGGTCTACGTAAGTCAGATTGATTTTCATATTCATAAAGAAACTTTGACTTTGACTTTGATTCGGTTTCTTTTCTTATTGCTGATTGGGTAATTAGGATGATAAAAGATTGTTGGAGCATAAACACAAAGAACAGGAAGAAAGAAACAGCAAAGACGATTGCAAAAGTTTGGCAACCAAGTAATCCAAGTTGCCAAGAAATAGTTCTGAGAAGAAAGAAGGAAGGCTTCATCTCCTCCAAGCCATTCTGACTCGCGGATCACAAAGATGGGAATCAAGTAATCTCTTGATTAGGGTTGAATATTGTTAATTAGGTGTACTTATTAAAATTATATTTGTTTCATAATTCCATATATCCTTTTTGGTCATTTTATATTAGGGTAAATCAGTAATTCAATATATATTTTTGTAGTAGGGTGTACTTAGTTAATTTTAGGGTTCGTTTAGCAGCACTCTTTAATTATCTTCTAAACATATCAAGTAAAAAATATGCATTGTAGCATTATAATCCTTAAATAAATAAAAAAGACATTAATTCAAAATATTATCATATTAGATTGTGTAATATAACTTCTTAGATGAATTGATTTTGACAATTTTTTCGTACATATAGAAAATTGTACATTAGGATGAATGTTCATAGGTGAGTAATGGTTCTTACTTTCTTTACTAATATTGGATTCCTCTCCAACACTTTTTTGTAGATGGCCTTACGGTAAGTATACGGTTACATTAGGGTAAGTAAAACACAATTGGTTTTTACATTATAAGGGGATCCCAAAACTTATAAGTTATAAGATTTGGATAGTGATTTACAAGTTTTTGCATCAAAATTATAACATTAGGGTTCACCAAATCCATAAAGTTATAAATCCTTATTTTACAATGATATAAATTCACATACAAAGAATTGATAAGGTTAGACCTTTGTGATGTAAAAAATGGCCCTTATTCTAGTAAACACAAAAGTTTACAAAAGTGAGGACCAATGTTACAATGTTTTGGTTATAATAATACTATAATATCGTAAACAGAATCCTTAAACTTGTAAGTTATAAGATTGTACTTAAAATGCAATTGCATATTGGAATGCAATTGGATGCCCCCTGGTTGTCAATTAAGCAATCCTTGTTTGTCAATTACTCAAATCACCATGAATATTGGTATACTAACTAGAAGTAGTTACTTAAAATAAAAGTTCATAAATGATTAAATTAATACTTTATATTTGTTATTTATTTTTGCCAATCCGTATGACCTAATACTTTCTATTTGTTTTAACTTGTATTTATTTTACCCTTAATTAATTCAAATATTTTTAGGGAAAATAAATTTGTCCAAATGTATGGTACAATTCAAATGTTATAACTTGTATTTATTTTACCCTTGCAACTCTATGGTATTGCAAACAAGCATTTACGTGCTTATCTCCATATCTAATTTTTTTTTTGTTAACAATAAAATGGAAGTATACTAGTATTCCAAGTGTCACAACCGACACAAAGAAGACTACGTTTGTGATTTCCAATGCATACCTTTATCAAAATAAGGAGTAGCCCTTGTTATATACTACCCACGGCCAGAAGGAAAATTGTCAATCCATATGCATATCAGCAAAAGAGAAATTGCTCACGAGAAGAGCAAAAGAGATAAAAATCACATATGCATATCAGCATACCTAATTGTCAATCCATCATATTCATATCAGCATAACCAAATTATCAAAAAATAGAAACGAGTAAACAATGGGAGAGGATCACAGAAAGTAGATTAAAAGTATCAAACTAAATGACTGGAATGCAAATGGGACTGCTTCGTTTGTAAATTGTACAACTGGAATGCAAATGGCGCTACTTGTTTGTCAATTGCATTGACAAATCACATATTGTATTTACATTCTCAAAATTGAAAAGGCTGCCAATAACATGGCAATATGCGTACACTACTTGCAAAATCAGACTAACCAATTCGTAATTGGATTAAAAAATGACATATCTGATTAATAAGTTTGTATAAATATGTCCACAATTAACCAAGTAGGGCATATAATTTGTATGAATATTTGACAAAATAATAAATGGCAGGGAATTAATCATAAAGAAATCAGACCAATAGTTTTTATGATTATTCATATTTCTCATAAACATGAGTTTAGTGAAATCTCATACTCGGTACACAAAATAGCAATGGTGCGTTAAAGGAATCTGTAAGTTCATACCCTAAGCCTATTAAATAGACGACAAATAAATTAATTAGAAAAAAACCTTTTACCTCAACCCCAATTCAAAAACCCTAACCCCAAAATCTAACCAACTTATAACCAGTTACCCATCACAGAAGAAGCTAAAAAAGACATGAAGATCAAGAGGATGAGAAGTGCTTATCCGTCCAAGCATATGAGTTTTATTGTGTGATCCGTTGGCAACGAGGAAGAGGAAGATCAAGGTTGAGTTTTCCCAAATTTTATTCGGACTCACCTTGTCTTAGATAGCTTGGAGTTGATATGCCAAGCAATGTCATAAAATTCAACCTGCCCAGCCATCACTTCAGTAGCAGTAAACCTGATGTCGGAAGAAAATCAGACGGAGAAGAAGATTTAAGAGCGACCACGACGTTCTTGTTTCACACCCTGCCTTTCTTCTTCTTCTTCGTCTTCTGCTTCTTGCGTTCCAATTTGGGTTTGTTTTATTTTTTTATTTTTAATACTTTAACCTACAATAACAAGTTTCCAGTTACCAACTTCAACGGTGGAGATTAGCCTTTGTACTATTTTCTCAATCTAATGGTTCACAACCTTTGGCGCATCGATACACTGGTGCACCATAGAATTTTCGTACCGGGAGGGCAATCTTCTGTCACGCCCGATGACCCTTTTCTTTACCTTCTTAATTGTTTTTTGGCTTAATTACACTAATACCCCTTGAAACTTCAATCAAATCTCACTTTATCCCTCGAAACTTAAAATTGACCACTTTCATACTTTGACTGCGGTTTAGTAACTCACTTTGCCCCAGCTAGGGGTGGGCGGGGTCCAGTTCGGTCCGGTTCTCATCTCAAATCGGAATCAGAACGGTTTGGTCCAATTTAGGCAAAAAAAAATTCAAAAACCAACCGATTCGGTTCTAATCGGTTCCGGTCCAATTTTGACTGGGTTCGATTTTGAATCGGATTATTAATTTATTATTTTTTAAATTTTCTTTTTAAAAAAAAAAAATTATATTAAAAAATTATAATAAATAACTTATTTTTTTGACTTAAAAATTAACAAATAATCCAATTCATACATTTAGAAATTTTTTGAAGTTGAACTTGGAAAAATAGTGATTATAACATTTAAAATATGGCATTAGATTTTAAAATTTTGTAACTTATTTTTAAAATAATGATTATAACTTATTTTTTTCGGTCCGGTCCGGTGCGGTGTGGTGTAAAATTGGAATTGAAACCTGTTTAAATCAGTTTGATCCGATTCCGGTCCGATTTGTTGACTTTTTTGGTCAACCAGTTTTTTTTTCAATTTTTTTTCACCAGTTCGATTCGATGTTCCGATTTTCCGGTTCCAATGCCCACCCCTAGCCCCAGCCGTCAACTCAATCTAAAATTCTGTTAAAACTGATGATGTGGCATGGGTTTATTGGTAATTTCATACACATAGATCATAAAACCAAATGAGTGGGTGACGTGGTAAGTGGAGCCCACCTCTGCATAGATTAAAAAAAAAAATCTAATAACTAAAAATTAAAATAAACTTTTTTTAAAAATAAAAAAACTCAAAATCCATTCTCCCATATATGCACCCTAAACCCAACCTACACCCATCTACAGCCGCCACCACTCCACCATCCCTTTCCACAAACCCAACCCACCACCACACCACACCATCCCCACCTAGGCCTGGAAAAAAAGCCCGGGCCCGATGGGCTGGCCCGAACCCGGCCCTATTTTTTAATGCATGGGCTTACCCGGCCCGAAGTAATGGGCGGGCTTGGCCCGGCCCGAAGTCTAATGAGTAGGGCTTGGGCTTCATTTTTAAGCCCTTTAAAAGCCCGGCCCGGCCCGATTATAATTATTTTATTTTATTAATATAGTTATATTATATATAATATTAATAGTTTGAAAAGGCCCGTTACTTTGTCTCATATCTCCCCAACACCTTCATTTTTTAAGAGCATGCTTTGTCTCATATCTCTCTCTCCTCCCAACACCTTCATTTTTTATTTTTTTCCCTTCTTCTTCCTTCCGTTACTTTCCATCTCTCCCTCTCTCTTTTATTTCTTTTTTCCTTATTCTTCTCTCCCTCTCTCTTTCTATTTTTCCTCCTTCTTCCTCTGTTAGTCTTTGCAATTTTTTCTCTTCTCCCTCTTTTGCGTCATCTTCCATATCTCTCTCTTTTTTCTATTTTTTTCCATCGCTCTCTTCTCTTCCTTCGTCTCCTTCTTCCCGCTCTTGAAAGGAAGAAAGATAAAGTGGAGGAGGCTGGGAAGGAAGAAAAAGAAAGAGTAAGTGGGGGTGGGTGTCTATTTCTGTCCCACATCGACTTCACACATCAACACAATTATTTTTTCCTTTATAAATAGCTTGGCAGGGTCAGTCATTTGTATATGGGCCTTCCATTTGAAGTTCTTGCTAGATTGCCGAAATCCTCATTTGGATTATTGGATTTTAGCATAAATCTTAGTTGAGATTTTTGATAAATGCCTTGGCATTCATAGTCTCTAAATATTATATTGATTTGAAGATTTATTATTGTTTTCGGATTGGAATTGTGTCTTAATAATGTTATATATATAGACAAGGGCCATATAGGCCCGTCTTGAAAGCCCGAAATAGTTTGGCCCGTGGGTAGGGCCTGGGCTTTGCATATTTCATAGTGGGCTGGCCCGGCCCGGCCCGATAGTTGTCTAGGGCCAAAAAAGCCCGTGAAAGATAGGGCTTGGGCTCACACTTCTTAGGGCCGGGCTGGCCCGGCCCGGCCCATTTTCCAGGCCTATCCCCACCCACTAACCCAACCCTACCTAGCACTTATAACCACTCAGCACTACAGTGGATTAATTTCCCCCCAAAAATCCCCAAATCGAAATTTGCCCAAAATGAAGAAGACGACAGCGTCAGGTGGGGGCAAGATCTGGTTTTCTGGGGTTGAGCTAAGCAGATCTTGGGGTGGGGCGCAATTGTTTGGGGGTCAAAGTTGTATGGGGAAATTTTGGGTCTTTAAATTGTATGCTCATCGCTTAATTGTCTCTAGGTGCGGCTGGACATGGCAGCCCATCGCTAGCAAAGGGATTTTCTTGTTCTTTTTCTTGTGGGGTTATGAGATCTAGGAAATTGACTCGTGAAGAAGAATTGAGGAATGAAGAATGTGATGACTAAAAATTGAGATATGGGTATTGAGGAAGGAAGAAGGAAGAATAGAGATCTGCATTTATTCTAAGAAATTAAAAACTGAGAGTGGTTCATTGGATAAGAAAGAAGGTGATAATTGACGAAGGACAAAAAAATTAAAAAAATCAGCTATATTCCTATTTCACGGAAATGGATTTGAGTCTTGACAAACATAAAACGTTAATTACTAAGGGTTTTTGAGTTTATTTTTTGTTTTTTTAAATTTTTAGTTATTAGAATATTTAATTTTTATTTTTATTTATATGGAGGCGGACTCCACTTGCCATGTCACCCACTCAATTGGTGTAATGATCCATGTGTATAAAATTACCAATATGCCTATGCCACATCATCAATTTTAACAGAGTTTTTAATGAAGTTGACAGTAAGGGGCAAAGTGGATCACTAAACCTCGGTCACGGTATGAAAGTCGGTCATTTTAAATTTCGGGGGATAAAATGAGATTTAACTGAAGTTTCAGGGGCCATTAGTGTAATTAAGCCTTTTTTTTAATTAAAGAAAAACATATCACATCATACCAAAGGGAAGAGGCGCACCACGCGGACTCTTCCTCAATCCAAATTTTAGAAAAGAAAAATTACCGAAAAATATGAGCCCAAAACCCCATGGTTTTGGCTGCCCTGAATCCTAGCGTCCTCTCAAATAATGTCAACTCCTGGTTATTAGAGAATGCTTCCTCCCAATCCCATCTATATGAGTATGTGAAACCCTCGCATTAGGTTTCCAAATCAGTACTTTATTTTGGGTGTTTACCTTTTGATCTCAACAATTTGGTACGACAACTTGTTTCCTTCAAAGCCAACCACCCTTTGCCATTTATGGCATCAACTTTCACACTTTACTTACAGTACAAACCCCAGAGACCCTTGTAGCTATATATTTACCAAGCCTCTCTCTGAAGGCGCGCGTAAGCTATTTTACAGAAACCTTCTTTACCATATAGGAATTCCTTCTAATGCCCTTTCTATCTTTCAAAATGATTTGATAAACTCTAACTCCATTATTTATTAAACATTTAAACAGTGAATGGCAAAACACTGTTTCTTTAAGCGTTCACTTCAAGGATGCTCAACAAGTAAAAGCCTCCGGACTAGAATTTCTATCGACAGTTTTAGTACCAAAAGTCTGGGACAATTACTTCTATATCCTATGCATTTAAGAAGATTGCTAACAAAATGTTTCTTGAATCCTTAGAATAAGCCTTCTAACACATCAATCCCAGATGGCTGGGTTTCATGAGTTTGCATGCAGAGAGATTTTATATAGGAAAAATAACCCATATAAGGGAAAGTAAACTATGCAATTTCATCGAAGGAAAAGTAAACTATGCAAGCATGTCTCCACTAAAAATGAAAGATAAACAACATAAAAGTTCAAAAACATATAAACAAGAGGGAGATTCCAAACTTTTCAACCAGGATCATGTTTGTCTGCACCATGATTGCCTGTTTCTGGAACCTAAACCATCGACCCCACATTGAAAGATAAACAACAACAAAGTCACAGTTATGCTAAGTTCAAAAACATTTAAACACGATAACGTTCCAAACTTACTAGCCAGGATTCTGTTTCTTGGCACCGTAGCTGTCTGTTTTATAACCTACACAATCAACCAAAGTAACCCCGGCATTTTGATGATCCACATAAGCATTTATTTTTCCGATGGGGTCCATTGTCATTGTCAGCTTCACTAGAGCTTGAATTGCCATAATCATACGTCAACTCTGTCATAGGTGGAATGTGTCTGATGGCAAAAAAAGCAATATGAAGAGAGGACTGATTGTTGTGTTCATATAGAACCGGTTGCCAAAAAACATTTGGTGAGCAACTGTGATTAATGAACCGTGATACATTTCCAACATTCTTGGCACTTATGATTAGTCGATATGGGATGTTGTAATCCTCATTTATGTCATTAGAAGTCTCCTCCTCTAGTAGTCCTGGTTCATAATTCCACTTAAATGAGTCATAATTACGGCCTGTATCAAAAATATATTCATCGTCTTCACCTGCATTCCCTTTCTGCTTTAACTTCACTTCATCAATAACTTCACCCGCATACTCACAAATAAAAGAACCAGCCCGAATAGAATCCCACGACCGGAGGCCCCAGCCCCTATCCTTTGTCTTAAACACTTCCAAGCGCAATTTTACACCAGTTTGGGATACTCGGTTTTTGCAGTTGGGAGAGCAAGGACATGTAGGACCACATTCATGTAACAATTGCTTTCGGCTGACTAGGATCCCATTGCCAGTATAAGGAAAAGAACCTCCATTTTTCTGAATGCAAGAGCAATTCATATCACCTGGGAGGCATGCATTATGGCAATTGCAGCCAAAAGAGGGCGGCATTAAAGTGAAAGATTTAGAATATTTGAGTTTAGGAAAATAAGTGAAAGAAGCCAGCGTCTTCTCGTTATCAACCTCATTTACAAGGGAAACAGGTATAGGTTCAGTCCCTGATGTGAGATCTTGAAGAACAAGTCCAGCCCTTGACGAAAAACCATCCTTCCACTTACGAATAGTTTGCCAAACTGCAAAAGCACCAGGCTGCCCAGGCACCCTCACTAACTTGTACTTGAATATATTGCAACCAGATTTCCCCCTCTCTGTCCATGACTCATGGACTTTATATAGGCCATCATAGACATAGACCTTTGTTGTTGAACTAACCTCATCTCTCACACCCCGAATAACTCGTACTTCATTGCCATGATTCAAGCTTCTCTCAAGAGCAAGATTACCCCTTTCAAGCTTCTGATCAGCCACCTGCTTGTCTTTGTTGTTGTTATTCCCACCCTGGCCACTATATATCAAGACATCGCTGTCCTCCGTGTCATCGTCATACCCTCCTGAAGAGACAATGCTTAAGGCCACTGGATCTTTTTCAGCATCACCCTTCCCAGTCATGTAGTCAATTCCTGCCATTGACGGAGCATGCAATCCCACTGCACACATTTCCATTCGGAAATAGAAAACGTCGCCAATCTCAACTCCAGGCACAACCCCAATTCTCCTTCTCATGTTTGTTCGAACCTTTTTGGTCATCAAAATGTTACCAGCTTTCAAATCTGCACGCTTAATAATCCCATTTTTAGATTCCTTGGCATCTTCAATTTGGCAAATCCTTCTCCGCAGTGCATCAAAATTCACAAGTACATAGTTAACCAACTCCCTATTACCATCTTCAACTTGAAATGGACTCATAACCGGAACAAAGTTCACTCCCGACCCACTGTTTGTTAATGAATCGCCATCTCCACTTTTCTTTTTCTTCTTTCGAGATGAACTAGCCTTTGCGGTCTTCTTTCGTGATGAACTAGAACCTAGATGAGCATCAAAATAACCATCGTCATCTTCTGCCCCACCCATTGATGACCCTCTTTCTCCATTAGACTCCTCCGGAAAGTCATGGGGCAGTGCCCCAGATGGCGCGGGGGCTCTATATGACCGAATTGGAGCAGGCATGGGACCCGTTGGTGTCCTCATTGGGGAAGGACTATTGAGATTAGGTGAGGTTTGAGAGCCTTGTGGTTGAAATGGGTAAAATGGAGAATATCCATTAGGGGTTTGGCCGAAGGGAGGCATGCATGGAAAGGGAGAGGCTTGAGACGCAGCTGGAAACACAGGCATCAAACTACGCAGAGGTTTAACATCCAAAACCCTTGACTTATCAAAACCAGCTGAAGGAGGAACGAAATTGTGGCTTGACCCTCCTTCCATTACAAAACCTTTTGTCTACAAAGCAACACAAAAAACCCAACAAAACCCACAATTTCTGTTCTTAATTTCTCTTTCTTCAACTTCTTGATGCTTCTGATGGATGTCTAAATCCCAATTTCGTTTTTTTCAGAGAAAGCAAATTTCTCCCTCTAAACATGTTTCTCTGCAAGACAAGATTGCAGACGACGCTACACATCACTTAAAAGATTCATAATTTTAACAGGAAAGCAAAACTCAAGCTGAAATCCAAATATAATCAGATCTAGAAACATGGTAAACAAATCGGTCTTTGGCCAAAGTTTAAATATTAGTTAGAAAAATCAAAATTAAGCAGCAGTTTCTACATGCATGAACATTTGGGTAGGAAAACCAGAAGCAAAAAACCATTCTTACCTCTTTGCATGTTCCATTGATAGCTGGGTATTTCTCCGTTCGAGACTTTCAGGGAAAGAGAGGGAGCGCACTGCCTCAGTTCCTGTCTCTGCCTCTGTTCCTGGGTCTAACTTAAAACTGTCCTGTGCTTTGCCACATGGGTCTATTTAGGCCAAATTACACTTTTAGAAGTTTCCTCATTTTCACCTGAATTTTAACTCTCTCAAATTTAGCTTTGAAATTAACTTTCTGTCTATGCCATCAAAAAATAGAAAAACAGATAAAGAAAACTTTTTTTGTGTAGCACCTTAAATTTTGTTTAAAATATTAATAGAACTCATGGGCAATTTTGGTATTTTCATAATATCCATGATATGTGTCCTCAATTATAATAAGGAGAAGAAAAAAAATGTTTTATTAAGAATAATAGACAAACAGCTGCCAGTTTTGTCATAAGGGATTCTAAATGAAATGTTAGCATTGTTTGTCATAAGGGTTTTCCTATTGGTTATGTGTCTTGTATTACAACCTGAAACTATTGCGTTAAGACATAATTTGCTTTGGGCAATAAGGTTAAATTATAATGAGTTCATTTTTAAAGTGATTCTAAGGTTTTAATTGATTTTTTCTTTTGAACAAAAAAAATACTTGATTTTTCTTTTTAATACAATACAACCGATAGTCTAAACTACAAGGGGAGGAGGCTTTCCCATAAGGGTTCAAACTTGATATCACTAATTTGCAAGTCAATCCCCTTTTAAACTGGGCTATACCTCATTGGCTTTAATTGATATTTAAAATTGTAGATAAACTAACAAAATTTTGTCGATTAAGGATATCATAAAATCATGTAGTGCTATCATCACATAGAGCCTATTTTGTACATTATCTATGAATCGAAAATATGTTGTATCTCCATGTCTTGTTTATAATTAAAGGATAACCAAAGGTCGCGAGGAGAGCCATGTGAAAAACCTAGAGTTTGCATCGTCTCGCTTCTTTCCAGTGGTCTTCGTCATCCCTCTTCTTCAGTTTGTCGTCTCTAACGCCTTGCACAGGCTAGGGTCTAGCCTTGGATCCCTTGTGGCCCGATTTTGGTGTTGTGACGAGAGGCAATGTCTGACCCCAGCACTGACTCCTTGGTGTGGTTCTCTACTTGGTTGCTTTCTCCTTGCTGATGTGCTTTTCCTTCTGATGTGGTTTTGGCAAAGAAGACAATCGTAAGTAGGGTTTTGTCTCCTTTTGTCTCTCCTCCGTGCGAAGCTTTTAGATTTCATTATGTCGATCCCAATTAACATTCTCCATTCGTCTCTCTGGTTTTTCTCTGTGCAATGGATATGGTGTCTTATCTAGCGTGACCTTGGAAGCGAAGGCAGTGGTAGTTTTAAGGTTTTGTTACCCTTTTATTTCCATCAAAATGGGGTCTTCTCTGCCGGGTGCCATCTCTGTATCCATCCATACGGTTTGCATCGAAGACACCTTGAGCAATCTTTCGAGAGACACCTTGTGGCCACGGACCTCTTCTGGTGAGCGTAGATTTTGCATCGAAGATTTTGCTGCTAAAGTGACAGAGACCAACCTAGAAGGGTCTCCCAGGTCTCCCAGATGTGTTTGCATGAACGTATGTGGGCTTTGCATCGGATAAGTGTTCCTACTCTGATGATCTTTTATTGCAAGTTCGTCAAGCTAAGAGGTCGAGTTTGGGGTTTAGTGTTTCTCTTAATGTGGTTTGGGCAGTGTTGATGTGCTCCTTTAGAATTTTCTTCACTTCTATTGCCGCATGCTTTGTTTGTGTCCCTTTTTAGCCGCCAAACACTCTCCACAAATATTTTTACTTCCTCCTTTGCATCCCTCCCATTTCTCGCACCCTCCCAATCTTTGATCTCCTCTCTACCTTGGGGGTAGCATCTGCTCCTAAATGCGAGTTTCGCGCCCCTATTGGAAGGTGTGTAGAGCCTCTGGTCATGTGCTTGTACCACCTCCTTCCTGTTATTGGGCTCTGGTTCTTTGGTCTTCAGGTTGTTCTATCATGGGCTCTTGCTTTGGGTGGTTGCTGTTTTCCCTAAGGTGCACTTGCGGTTCGGGTTTGGTGGAGTTGGTGATACTTGGATTGATGTTGTTGCGTTGATGTATTGTTGTGTTTTGGGAAAATTTTGGTCTTGTCGGCATATTTGTGGGTCCATATGTGTAGCTCTGCTGATTTGTGTGGGAGTTGATTCTCTCCTCCTTTGTGGCCACAGTGGTACGTTCTTTGTTCGGCTGGTGGTGGTGGCGAAGTGACGACTTTTGTATTTTATGTTGATTTTCTATTAGGACAAGTTCGGTTGTTTAACTATTCTCTTCCCTTATTTTAATTTTGTTAGGGATTTTGATTAGGAGTGGGCACGGTATGACATGACACGGGATGAAGGTCATCCCGGTGTCAATCCCGAATAGTGGAATCGGTATGGGATGACACGGGATGAGGGTTTTTGAAAACACGTTCAAATCGTACCGAACCCAAACGGGATCGGTATGATTCGGTATCAATGTTGATACCGTAACAAATCTACAAATTTTCAAGTTCAATCAAATCTGAAAATCAAATGGATGCTGTTACAATAGTTCAATCAAATCTGCAAATTTTCAAGTTCAATCAAATCTGAAAATCAAATGGCTGCTGTTACAACATACAATAGTTCAATCAAATATGCAAATTTTCAAGTTCAATCAAATCTGAAAATCAAATGGCTGCTGTTACAACTTACAATAGTTCAATCAAATCTGCAAATTTTCAAGTTCAATCAAATCTGAAAATGGCTGCTGTTACAAGAGTTCAATCAAATATGCAAATCTTCAGATTCAATCAATTCTGAAAATCAAATGGCTCCTGTTACAACTTACAATAGTTCAATCAAATCTGCAAATTTTCAAGTTCAACCAAATGTGTTTGTACTGGTGGCAGCAGCTTCAGTACTTGCATATTCTGCAAAAAATAAATCCACACATGTTCTTATAACCAAATGCAACATTATAAAATAATAAACAATTAAAAAGCCTAAACATTTAAGATCAAATTAAAAATAAATACAACATTATAAGTAATAATTAATAAACATAGTAAACAAACCTAATTCAACACTCTCATAAAACTCATATTCTTCAGGAGTAGGTTCATCTTCTAAAGTTGTGCAAATGTCATCTCCCTTCAACCAATTTTGCATACATGCAGACTGGTGCATAGAACAAAAGTATCATATGGATATCATTAATAGATTCATAATAATAGTAAAAACAAGTTTCAAGGCTTCTTACCATTCCAAATTCCCAATTGGGGCTTCAAGCTACGTTGGAGAGCTGATGCAAGAATAATTTAACTGCAAAGCTGCACCAAATGACAAATTAATATTACTTTGGGTTTGATTATGATATGATACCAATTAATTCAAATGGCTGGTCTTGATTACATTCATAATTTAAATGATTAATTGAACCCACGTGTGCTACCATTGCATTTCATGTTGTAAGAAGATGAGACAATATAAAATTTAATGATAGTAAATTAATGCACAATTTATATGCTTATATATAAGAAAACAGACCATGGAATGCATAAAAGATATTTGCATTTGGTATCGAAATGCCAACTTGTGGTCTAAATGCTATGGCATTCAAAATTCATTTATTTTGTACTTAGGGTCTGAGATGTATAGGTTTGAAATCCAACTATTTCAAATCTTGATACTTGATTAGTGATGTCGTGTACCATTGGAGGTCTAGTTTGTCATGGAATAGAATTGATGCTGAACCACAGTTATTGTGCCTGAAATCTGAGCACAGAAACTTCTTTAAGAACATAACTATCAGATATATACATATACATAAACAGTAAACAGACAGTAGCCCATATGCATGTTAATAATTCATGTCTTCCCAAAATCAAAACCAATCCATCCTAAATAATAAGAGAATTGATACCATATGGTATTAATAGATTCCCACACATGCTTACAGAACCAATTCATGTCTTCCCAAAATCAAATAATCTCTCAAATTTGAAAACAAATACCTGAGATTGGTAGCAGAGGGTAAGGCTTGAAGAAGAAGATCCTACAAATTCGGAGAGACTTCGGGTTGGGTTGGGGCTTTCCTTTTCCACGGGTTTGGTTTTGCCGTTTTGGAGAAGAACAGAGACAGAGAGACAGAGACAAAGGAGGATGAGGAGGAGAAGAAGATGAGATCGATTGATGTTGTGGAGTTGGGAACAGATTCAATTTGACTGAGAAAGGAGAAGAGAAGAGAAAAATCAGACAGAGGAAAGGAGAAAGGAGGAAAAAACGCAGAGAAACAAAGAGGCAGTCGACAAAAACATCTCTATGGACTTAGGGTTAGAACTGAAATGAAAATAGGAATTAATAAAATAATTTACTATTCGGTACGGTATGACATCAACCGGGATCACAAATGTGAAACCAATGTCGTGTCAAACAGTAACGGGATGACACGGTATCATCCCGTTTACACATCAACACCAAACGGGATGGCACGAAATTGACACGGTTTGACACGGTTTCGGGATGACTTCGGTATTTCGGTTTTGATGCCCACCCCTAATTTTGATCCTTTGCTAGACTGAGGCTTGGTTCTAGCAGATTCTCCCCCTCTTTGTTTATGTTATGGCTAGCACATTTTTGTCTTAGTTTTGTATTGTTCTTTTCCCTTTTGACTTTTTGCAATGAAACCATTTTAACAAAAAAAAAAAAAAAAAAAAAAAAAGAGACTCACACCATATAAAAGTGGTTCTAAATGCCTATACAACAAATTACGAAGCTCATATTTTGAACATTAAGACAAAAAAAAAAAGAACCTCAATATAACAAAACAACTGTAGTTTTCCATTGTTGCCATCAACTTCTGTAGATGAACATCCCCCTATTGATGATTGATGCATGGCAAAATATGGGTTTATTAGAAGAAAATCCCGAAAATGGAAAAAATTCAAATTATAAAAATGGTTTCACACACAGAAAATCATGATTGAGCATCAATTATGGTGCAATGAAAAGAATGAAGCCTTATCATTGAGGCTTTCAGATTAGTTGACGAAGGTTTAAGCAAATATTGACAGGACCCGCCCTCGGGACGAATCCCGTGAAAGTTCTAGCATCTTACCGATGTCAGGCCCACTTACTAAAGACACGAGACTTTCTGCCGAAATTTCGGCAAAGTCTCCCTTGAAAAATGGACTTTACCCAAATTTCTCAACCTGTTAAAAACACAATTAATATATCCCAACAGGCAGCATGCACAAGGTGGATTCATATAGTTTACAACAAAGGCCTCCGGCCTCCCAAATCAAACCCTAGCACGGGCGATAACAGAGCAATCTAAGAGTTTCAGTTTACAAAAGATAACAAAGTTAAACGGGAGAGGAACAAACAAAGTTTAAACTACTGAGACTCGAGGTTTGAAAGCTCAGGGCTCGGCTCTGCTGCTCAACTCAGTCAACTACTGTCTGGGGGTGCAAAACAGAAAACAAAAATAAAGTTTAGTTCACAGTTGAAACCAACATAATAAAACCCCACCGTTTAGAAAACGATGGCAAAAACCATATGCATTCAAACCATCATGGATATATATATATATATATATATATATATATATATATATATATATATATATATATATATATATATATATAAAGTTTGGTCAAAACTATAACGAAATCCGGAATCCCATAATGATAATTAGTTTCTCAACCCAATCCAAACTTTCATACTAATCCCAAACCATTCTCTCGAAACGCGTGCCCATTGGCACGATGAGCAAAGAAGTATCCTCATCGATAAATAATAATAAACGAGTAGTTATATATATGTACATAATATGAATTATATAAATAAATAAATATATAAGTATGACATCACCTAGTTTGTACCGGGGAAACAATCCAACCGGGGGATTGTTCGACTAGTCCACATGGAAGAATCCTCAATTGACCATGTGGCTAGGGAACGAGCCGTCCAACTGGACTATGCTCTCCAGCACGTACAGCAGAATCCTCAATACGCCTGTGACAAGTCCTACGCACGTAGACTAACCCCCCTAAGGGTCTGCGAAACACCCCGTCAAGGGTGCCCGGGTTCCAACATACCCAAGTATCTCACACTGACATAATAAAATTCACTTTCTTTCCGTATTCTCACATCAACACCCCATGTACCCCACATATAACCAACCATAGCTAGAAATTATAAAAATCCATATATATAAATTCAAGATACTCAAATATGCCAAAACCCAAATATATTGCAAATACTTTACAAAAATATTAAGTTCAACAATTGAATATATAATGAATTCAATAAACCATTAAATCCATATGCATAATTTTTCCATCATAAAACAATGCCTATTATTTGAAAACAAAGTCCACTCACAAGTAGCCCCACGCTGCTTGACCCTGAGAGGGTCTCGCCTGCTGCATGCGAGTAGCCGGAGTACCTATTTACAAACACGAGCGCTAGATTAACATAAAACGCTTCGAACGAGAACTTTAAATAAAATTCTAGTTTTCCGAGGTTTCAAGCAAGTGTACAAGGAACAAGACGTTCCTAAAGTCCAACTATATATTTCGGATGATGGGATAGCCTTGGAAGACGCTCGGTCAACCGAGTGGTTAAACTTTCCATAATGGGTCCACCAGGCCACAGGGCCCACGACCTCCGATTTCTGATCCAGAAGTTCCTATGGGTTCAACAAGGTTTAATAAGCATGTCTGCAGGTTTGGTCCGAATCGAACATCCGGGACGGTTATCGTTTAATGCAAAACTTTAAGTTATTGAATCGGAACATCCGGGGCTCCGATTCACGATCCGCGAATTCCAACATGATCCTAGGGATGCCTAGATCAACATATAGTTGGAGTCAATCCAATGGTCTGAATATTTCGAACCCAGATAAACCCTAATATGCGATATCCGATCAACGGTCAAACGATCACCAAATTCAAATCTGAGTATACCGTCGTGCTCAGGACGACATGGGGATCATTTTAGGATCAAGAGGGACATCCAAATCGTGCCCACGTGCCCCCACACCCACCGACAGCGTGTGGGTGTCCAAAGCGATTCCAGCAATCGGAAAATCTCCAAACCGCCGGTCAAGACATATATCTACATGATCAAGGCATTGAGTGGAGCAACTTTTGTTCTTGGACCAACCCCAAAAAGTGGCCGGAGATGACCGGAATCAAGGGCCGAAATCGGCTAAAATGTCAATCACTTAATTGACAACCAAAATGCAGAAATTGATCCTAAACAACCCAACCATCAGCTAGAACACATTGAGAGAATGAAAACGCATACCAAGTTTGAAGAAATTGGTGGCCGGAATCACCCGAACGAGCTCCGGGAAGTTATGGATAAAACCGGTCAGTTTTTCGCAATTTCCAGCGAGATACTGTTGTGGCTAGGGCGGCGAAGGGTTGGGATGGGAAGGCGATGTCACGCTGGTTCTTTTGGTACCAACCTTGTCGAGTTTGGTGGCCGGAGGTGGTGGGGGTGGTGAGAAAACAAATCGGATGAACAGTGTCGTGCCCCCGCCGGGGTGGGGGGGGGGCTGTTTGCATGGGAGGGGGAGACACACACAGAGAGAGAGAGAGAGAGAGAGAGAGAGAGAGAGAGAGAGAGAGAGAGAGAGAGAGAAATGAAGGAATTTCAGATTTTTAATAAACCCATTTCGAATTATTTACAGTTTGCCACTAAGTTTCTTTTGATAGGAACTTCTTCCTTACAACTCCGATTTAAGCCCACTACGTGTCTACGGACTCATCTCGGCACGATCTACGTAATAGTACCATCCATTTTCCCAAAATCCTTATGGATTAAAAAGTAACCAAATTACCCTTACCCCGGGGGCAAAATTGTAATTTCTTAATTTTTTAAATTGATTAAATTAACGAATAAATATATTTTGGGTCGAGATGTTACAAATATGGATTCTTGCAAGATTTATATATAATTTAGGAATATCCGAGAATCTAGGGTTCCCTATAATGTTAGGATTTTGAGTTTTCTATTTAAGCTAACTCATTGAGTTGTATTTGTAATCTTTTATCATTCTATTAATAAAATTAGAGATTTTCTCTTATTTTCCTGGTGGATTCCATTCATCAATTGTAGGGTTAAAGCTTGTTTTCCCTTTACCCTTTACTGTGCTTTTGTACTGTGTCAAGCGGTATTAGAACGGGTTGTCATTTAGAGCAACGATCAATCTTGAACGATGATGGGAGATGCATATAGACCTCATCAACACTAGTCGTGGGGAGATATCCAACATTGAAGGGAAGTGCGATAGAGGATTTGACATAAGCGAACCTCGTCAATTTCATGTTGCAAATGTTCCGTGTTTCATGGAAAGTGACTGTATCGAAGACTTTCTCAAATGGGTTGTGGAAGTGGAGCAAATATATAATACAATAATAATCTCAGAAAAATAGATGGTGAAGATTGTTGCATTTAAAAGGTTATATCGCTTCTTGGTGGGATCGACCACAAAAGTTTAGGGAACAACAAAGAAAAAATCTTATTGCTTCTTGGCGTAGGATGAAGTAAATTTTTGTCAAGTTTCTGGTGAAAAGGGAAAGGGGGTGACTGGAGAAGATGGGGAGGGGGTTTACAGGGGAAAATTTTGTCGTGTTTTTCTTGTTTTCCTATTGTTACTGTTTTGCTATCCCCAAAAATCAAGTTCCACCAAGTGTAATAAGGATTGCACATGACATAACTAATTGGATGGGGATAGTAAAACAGTGATATCCCCGTGACATGCAAGCTCTTCTCCCAATAGGGATACTCTTGTGGGGCCATTCCATATTTAATTTCAATTATCCGAACTATCTATCTTTTAGGTATTCTTTTAAAGATCATTTCTACAAAAAAATCACTTGAATCCAAAACAATTTTACCACTCAATTAATGGTTGTCATTTTAGTGTTTTCTTGAAGAACTGATTTCATTTATTTTGTTGGTGTTGGAATTTTAAAAAGGTTTTAAAAATTTAACCGTTTTGATTTATTTAATTATTTTGGTTGTTTTATTTTATTTATTGTTGGGGGTTAAAGCATCTCCAGGAGAGTCTCCAAATTTTAGCCAAATTCTAGCTAGAGTAGCTAGAAAGCTATTATAGCAAACCACTAAAAGGTGTTTCCTCCAACAATGTTCTCTATTTTGGCTAATTTGAAATATTTTATTATTATTTTCTCTTTCTCTTGCAAATCAAATATATTTATAAAAAAAAAAAAAGTAGAAACCAACCCCATCAACCTCCCAAATGTCTCTATCTCTCTCCCCATTTTTCTCTCTTTCTCTTTCTCTTTCTCTTCAATTTGGCTAGCCTCCATTTCTCTTCAGTTTGACAAGCCTCTATTTCTCTGTCCTCCTTGCTACATGTCGAGAGCCAAAAGTTGGTTTTCCAAAATAGAGAGCCAAGTAAGGAGTCTGCTGGAAAGAGGATTTTCTTTCTTTTTAGCCAAAGTAGTTAGGGATGAGAGGATAGGAAGTCTGCTGGAAATGCTCTTATGCATATCTAATTTTCAGGTATAATTTCTATATTGAATGCCTTAGTTTTCTGGTTTAATGTGGTAAAAGTTACATGTTATTATATGCCTATAAAAAGGTCACTCCTCCTCCACATATTTGAAGTGTTTCACCATACCAAGCTTGCTTTCATAATCTTAATTTATTTTACTTTTATTTACCTATTATTTGTTTATTTAATTTTATTTTATCTTAAAAAACTTTCCAATTTGTTTTATATATTATTTATATTATAAAGGGTTGTTTTTGGCTTTTACGGAAAAGGAAAACTACAATTTTTATAACAGTTGGCCCCAACTAGATGCCTTATTATCTTTTTCTTTTTTTTGGTAAGAAAGGCCTATGAATGAAGATTTCAAAAGTAGACGGCTTTTAAGTCGTTGAATGGACCCTACAACATGTCCATCAATAGAAAGAGACTGCATATATGTCCCAAACTATGAGATTTTGACAAAAGCAAATTCAAGTCCATAACTTGAACAAAGGCATAGTACCTGTTAACTCTGCAATCCTGCCTAATCGATCATACCAGGGAGTTGATGGAGGCTAACAAACCTATGTCATACAAGTTCAAATATCTTTTGCCCATACCTGTCCGGCAACTCATATCTAAGATGAAATTCAAAATAAGGCTAACGGTTCCCATAACTTAGCTCACTATCCATGTCTATCTCATTTACCTGTCCTACAAGTCACATCTAACATAAAATTCTATAATTAGGCGAAGGCATCCCATAACCTAGCTCTCTATCCATAACTGTCTCCGCAAAGCCCTCTTCCTCCTTAGCCAAGTCTCTCTTTGCCACCTCAAGATCTGCCTCTGTAACAGCTAGAGCAGCACTCCGCCTCTTCTTCTCAGTATCCAAAATATCCACATCTTCTCTCAGTCTTTTCACTCTCCTTGCCCTTTCCAGGAACTTCTTCTTATCCAAAGCAGAGTGAACATGAGGCTCCAGCCAGGCCAAGTCAAACCTGAACATCTCAACATCCTCCCATAAACTTTGAAGGCGCACGCAGGCGTCCTCAGTCATATCCTTCACCCTTGTAGTCTTCAGAAAATGCAAGAGTTCCCCCAAAGCTGTGAATGCACATTCACTAACTTTACGATTTCTCTTATGTAGACACTCGATCAACGAAGGATGCAACGAACAAACTTCCTCTAGCAGTGGAACAAAAGCTTTCTCTATTTTTCCTAAACCCATAAATTCCATAAGCTCACCGGTCAGCTCATTGCAAACTTTTTCAGAACTAGGTGTACCCAGGAAGGGAGGCTTCCGTTCAAAAGATGGTGTCTTAGGTGCTGGTGAAGAGTCTGCAGCTTGCACAGAAGTCATGTTTGAAGATTCCTGCCCTTTACGTTCTTTCTTTGTGGACTCCAAAGTTGCATTAACAGTACTTCCTTGCTCTCCAATGTTAACAAAGACCTCAACCTTGGCTTCAATAATACATATATCATTCACCAGATAACCTGCACTGCAGTCATAAAGCTCGCAAAGAGGCATGAATGATTTGTAGCCCCACTCCCTCCTTTCTTCTTTGAACCCTTTCGCAATGCCTGTGAAAGAAAAATATCAAGGAACACCAAAGGCATAGTAAAGAATGCAAAGCCCATCACCAGGTAATTAATCAGGTAAAAACAAAGATCAAGAGAACATTGTTTGATGACAAAGTTACATAAATTTAAAAAACCAAAACAAAAAATTATAAATGACAAGAAAACAGAGAACATGAACAGCAAAGAGATACCCTGTGTCTGCTTTATTTTTGACTTGCTGCTGTCAAGTTGATTAACCAGGGTGAAGCTAAAGTGTGTATGTCTAGCCCACCCTGGTGTCAATGTTGAAGCATCTGCAACACCCAAATACATGGACAACTGGTCTACGACATCAGGTTCTGGATCGTGTAACCCCTTTGGACGTATAAGGATCCGCCTGATAAAAAACCAACCAAACCCAGTAAAAATCTCAAAAACGGAAATTATGGGCCAAGTTTGATACTTGAGCTTGTTACTTAAACACCCATGGTTGAATGAAAGAAATAGCTACATCAAAACTTTCCTTTTACCATTTGAGCTTCAAAATGCCATCTTTGAAGATGGGTTTTTTCTCAGATCCCAAAAAAAGAAGAAAAAAAAAAAAAGAGAACAGATGGGTCTTCTAGGAAAATGGCAACATAAAATAAAACGTACCATTTGAAGCCACCGATGGTGAAAACGTCAGAGTAATGTTTGTCGGTCTTGAGCTTAGAGAAGTTGTCGATGACCCATGTGAATGTCCCAGACACAACATCTTCCTCTTCCTTTTTGTTCTTCATTCTAAAGTGACAACAATTCCAAATAAAACCCATAAATCAGAACCCAAAAAATAAAAAATAAAATAGTGCCCATAACACCAAGTAATATCACACTAAACGAACGATGTTTGAGACTTGAGAGACTTGCCTCCTCTCCACTCTACAAGCCTACGATCCGAGAGAGAGAGAGAGAGAGAGAGTTTGGATGAAAAGAAATTGGAAAGCCCCAAACAAAGCCACGGCACTACTACAGTGGCACTTGATGCAGTGAAAGGCTCCAACTTTATTTGTCCGGAAAGCATTTATGGGGCGTTTTTGTTTTTATTTTTACTTTTTATGGTCAAAATGGTGCTTTTTATTTTTTATTATTTAAAAAACATAATGATAGAGTTTTTTTTTTTTTTTTTTTTCCAAATTTCTCTGATATTCTTTTAAAGTTTTAAAATGATTTTGCTGAGTAAAGGACTTAACTTAAGTTTGAAGAATAATTAGACTTTAATGTTTTAAAGGATTTCTATATATAAAATTAAAAGAAAATACTTAGCTCCTTACATATAACGAGTATTTTCTTCTTGGAATTTGACACGTGTGCGTAAACTTTTTTGTTCTTTTATGTGTGAGTGTATGAGTTTGTAGTAGACAGAGATAAAGTTTGGTTGAAATATCATTGACAATAGTACTTGAATAAATAAGAAAAACAAAAAAAACAAAAATTATGTGATGGGGTTGTGCTTGAGAGAGAGAGAGAGAGAGAGAGAGAGAGAGAATCCTGGTCTGAAGGCCCATAAATAACATTGGCATGTGTCACATAACCAAGTTCGACATAATATTAAAAGAATTTAATGATATTGACTACTTTAATGTGTAGTGGTACCAAATATGACATTAATCAATTTTGAATGTCAAGGAGCAAATTGATTACTTTTGAACCATTTTCCTCGTCCAAGACAAAGTTTTCACATGCTACAATAGATTTAGGAAAATTATAGCCAAATGACGTTCCTCCTTTGAACCATAACTTCATGTTTTCACAATTAGGTATCACCTATACCTAATATTGCAGAGAAAAAAAAAAAAAACTAAAAGTATTATTGTCCAATTCCACAATTAGGTATCACCTATACCTACAAACGGCAAGCATTGCTTGCCTTCACATACCACATACCTACGAGGCCTTGGATCCGACGGCTAGGAGGAGCACTGCCAGGACGGATGGTTGGAGAGTCTTCCCTAGCTCATATCTAAGATAAAATTCTACAACAATAAGGCCTTGGATCCGACGGCTAAGAGAAACGACGCACCTGAGAAAGAAAAGAGATGAGGTGTTTATGGTTTTAAATTCTAACCCCAACAATTTTATAATGTATTTAAATTCCACTAAAACGCTATTAAATACCCTCATCGTACAAATATATAACAAGAAGCGGGTGTACCACAGTGGATAGTCGATGTGGTGCGCAATTATTGGTCAGGTTTCAACTCCCTCAATAAGTTAGACCACTCTTCAAAAGAAACTACAAGATTTTTCACATAATTCTTAACATTATATAACAGACAGCTAATTCAAGTGTTTCATAAGTTTCAAAATTCCTAGTCTTGCAAGTGGTAAATATATATTGCAGATATGCCTCCTATAAATCATATCCTTTGTTTTTGGTTCTTTTGCTAGGACCTATATACAACTCGGATCTTGGAGAAAACTCCCCATTAAGACTAAGGCCTCTCATAACCCATCTCACTATCCATGTCAATCCCATTGAAGTCTTCTTCCACCTTTGCCAAGTCTACCTTTGCTACCTGAAGATCTACCTCTGCAACAGCAAGTGTAGCCCTCTGCCTCTGAACTTTAGTCTCCAAAACAACTACATTGTGCTTCCGCCTCTTAATTTCATTCTCCAAATCATCTACATCTTCTCTCAGCCTCTTCCTTCTTGCTGCCCTTTGCACCAATCTCTTCACACCAATGGCATATTGAACTCGAGGCTCCAGCCATCCCAAGTCAAATCTGAAGGTCTCAAGCTCCTCCCAGAAAAGCTGAAGGCGTTCACAAGATTCCTGTGTCATATCCTTGACCTTTGTAGTTTTGAGAAAATACAGCACTCGTCCCAAAGCATTGAATGCAGAGTTAGCAAACAAATTACTACTTTTCAGTTGGCATTGAATCAATGAAGGATGCCATGAACAGACTTCCTCTAGTAGTGGAAGAAAAACTCTCTCTATCCGTCCAAAACCCTTAAAATCCACATGTTCGCCTGGTAGGTCGGTGGGGACTTCCATAGGTACCTTGTTTAGAGAAGGTTCAACAGGGCTATCATTAGTAGGGTTAACTGTTAAAGCTTTTCCAGAACCTGGCGTATCTTGCAAAGCAGGCACCAGTTCAGAACAAGGTGTCTTAGGTGCAACTAAAGAGTCTGGGACTTGCACAGAATTCACATTTGAATGCTCCAACCATTTCTGTTCTTTCTTAATTGAGGACTTGATAGTTGCAGAAATGCCAGATCCATGGTCTTGACTCTTAATTGGGATATCAACCTTGGCTTCAACAATACATATATCATTCACAAGATAACCTGCACTGCAGTCATAAAGCTCACTACAAGGCATAAATGATCTGAAGCCCCACTCACTTGAGCCCTTTTTGAACACTAGTCGAACAGTGCCTGTGAAATTCAAGGAACGGAATAATAATAATTTAGAATGCAAAGCACTTCGCCAGAAACAATAACAAATGAACTCTAATTCCAAGTTACTATAGAAGTGTTTCGGTATATATATATTTATGAATTGAACCAATGATAAAATAACAGTGCTAATAATAGTTCAGATCCATTAAATACCATAACCAGCAAAGGTTTAAACAGAGAAAGGCTAATCATGATAAAAGGCTAAGTTTACGAAGTAAAACAAATTAACTAAGAAACCAAATAACTTGACTTAACTAAAGTTCCTTCAAGCTATTTTCTTCTCCAAAACTTCTCTCAAGCTGGAAGACAATGACCAGCTTGTTACATAACTAAAGTTCTAAAAAGACATAAGGTCTAAAATGGGTTATTTCGTATGCACACAGTTCATACTTATTATACGTACCATGCCATAACTGAACCAATAGGAACAGATACTCATGTCCTTGGCACGATCATATTGTGCTTAGCACCACACATCGCGCCATTCAAGTTTTAACCAAGTCAGGTCCATGACATGTTTTTGTCAAGCAAGCTACTATTCACATTGAAAACATAAAAGAAACTAAACAAAAACATGAAAACAAGTTATACTTGCAAGTATACTGATGTGGCCATGCATGCCTCCTAGAGCCCCAAATACGATCCTCAACATCTTTATACTCTAAAGCACTTCTCCCTCAAATTTGTACGGGAATCAATTTGTTATATATTTTGAACCATGATACCAATTAAGAACGTAATTTCTTGCAACATCAACTTAGGCATCCTATTCCTTCAAACTGGATGACAATATATCCCCTGTCAATGTGAAGAAATGTGTCATCACAAAATGACTAAAGTTCACATCACATGCATGTCTCATCACAAAGGAAATGGATTATATCCTGTCCAGTGATAGTTGCCATTACTATTTTGTCCAGAAAAAATATATAGGATTAACAAATTTGCATATTTCCTTTCTTTCCACCAAGTAAAAAATTCTATGAAGTCTAATGGCCCATTTGAATTCGAGGATTTGAGGGCCTGCATTAGAATTTGGAGGGTCCAAATTACTGAAATGATGTTGTTTGAGCCTTCTACAAAAATGTTAAACCGTGTAGAACGGAAACCATCACATATTCAATTGATTGTGCTTTGCCATAAATGACAACACAACAGAGATAAACACAAACGAAAAAGAAATGAGCAGTAACGAAAAGTACCCTTTGCAGGCTTAGATATAGACTTCTTGGTGTCAAGTTGATTAACCATGGTCAATCTAAAGTGGGCACACGTAGCCCACCCAGGTGGCAATGTTGAAACATCTGCAACACCCAAATACAATGAGAAGCTCTCTGTCTCTGCAAGGCTTGCGTGAACCTTTGGATGTAGAAGGATTTGCCTGATCAAAGCAAGGGTTAGTAACAAATAAATAACAAAGTATAATGGGTCATTTTGGGCCTTGTGGCCTACTATTGGATTATTACTACTGTTCACCAACATTGGGCTATCAGGTTGATGGGTTAACTTTTAGCTTGGTGAAAGAAGCTAATAGATAGTTCCTGTTTTTATTTTCCTTTCATTCAATTTGCAGCTTCAGCTCGTTGCTCAGTCAGCCATAGCTTCTAGTATTTTGTAATTTTTTCGGGTGATGAATCCGTAAATGACACTGGATCTGAAAATGGGAAAGAAAATGCAAAATATACAATCCAAATGGGACACCATTGCATGTTTGGTATCCGAGAAAATGAGTTCCAAAAAACTCGGCCAAAGAGAAAAAAATTCAATCTTGAAGGAAATGACATCACCACCTCAAAGAACATCAACTAAAAAACTCATCTTGGAGGAAATGGCACTACCTCATTGAAACCCATCAACTAAAAAAGTGATGTTGGCTACTCTTCTTAGTGACCAAGATGGATTTTCACTAAAGAAATTGCACCATGCTAGTCTAAAATGGGTTTTGCTCAGTTTTTTTTTTTTTTGGTCGAAAGGTTTTGCTCAGTTTTAAAGATGGGTCTTTTAGCACCCACCATTAGAGACTTTTGAGTTCTACCAAAAATGAAAAAAAGTTAAGCATATAGTTAAAAATAGGAGAGGATCAATACCATTTGAGACCACCGATGACGAAAACATCAGAGTAATACATGTTGTCGTTGTTCAATTTTGAGAAGCCTTCGATTCTCCAAGTGAAAGACCCAGTGAGGAAAAGATCATTTTCTACCTTGGTATTCTTCATTCTACTAACAACAAAAAACCCATAAATGTTTAGCAAACAACTAGTTCCCAGGAACCAAATATCACATCAGACCCACAATGGTTTTGAGAAAGCTACCTTCCAATGGCGATTTTCTGATCAGACAAAGAGAGAGAATTTTCGGTTAAAGACATTGGAAAAATAGGCCAGCACAAAACTTCAGCATTCTTGGTGGCGCGGATTAAAAAGCTTCATGTTTATTCGCTGGGTCAAACACAGGGGAGTCAAAACCGCTTGTCTTATTTGTTTTATAGCTTTGAAAGCATTTTTTTATCTTTTAATTTTTTTATTTTTGGATATGAACATTTTTTTATTTTATTTTTTGAAAACTGAAAACATTACATATGCAAGTAATTCACAAATATGTTTTGTTCCACGAATACGAAACTAGAAACAAAATGTATTTAGAAACTCCAAATGCGACCCATCATCACCAGATAATAAGAAACAAAATGTATTTTGAAACAATAATGTTTGTGAGCAATGGACAATCAACTTATCTTTCAATGCACCACAATTTCATACAGTCGATGAGTATTTTTCTTTTTTGTCGAATTCAATAAGTATTTAAGTTAAGGATTGATTATCTATTTTAAAGATAACATGATATACAAATTGATTGAGAAGAGACCAAGTATTATAATGGCCAGGAATCCGAATTGCAATTTCATGTCATTCTCCAAAACTTTTATGCAGCTGGAGCATAATTAAAAGATATTTAGAGGTGTAAAATGGGTTGTGTTCCATTTTAGTTTTAAACTCTGTCAAACAAGTCCATTTTACACCTGAAAGCAGAAAATAAGATAAACAAAAACATGAAAATCAATTGGGTTTATAATTGTACTGTTACTGTGCTGCCCATGCCTTCTACAGCCCATGAATATGATCATCATCATTTTTATAAGGTAAATGATTTTCCCACTCTCCTTTTATCAGCCTATATTCTTTTTTGTTTAGAAAAATGGAGTGTAAGTGGATAAAAAGGGAGTAGGAAAATCAGTACCCTTTTATAATTGTAGAGATTTTCTATTTAAAATCCGAATTTCTCTTTGTTCACCCCAATACTTAAATCATTAAGCTGTAAGTTTTATTATTGTGTAAAAAGACAAAAAAAGGTCATCCAACTTAATACTTAACCCTAATACATCTATACACACACCCCACCACTCTTCAACATAGGTGGTCAGACTACAACATTTACGGGTTTGGAGAAAGTAGAGATTTTTGTGGCGTCTCGGAGAAATAAATTTGATAAAGTATTTGAGTTTCTTCATAGTGTACGTTGGGCAAAGGTTCTTATCATAAACGAGGAGACCATGAAGGTAAAATTGACACTATCCTCAACACCTTTATATTTTGCTTATTTCTCATCATGCAAATTCAATACAAAGTTGTTTCCTTAACCTTTCAACGTCTGTGAATATTAGTCTGATCTCTGCATATCTGTATACTTACACACATAACTGATATAAAAGGTAATGTCCCTTCACTCAGCAAATATGCATACATATTTAGGCTCATCAACTGGTTTATAATTATAATCTCTCTCTGATTTTCTTCTATCATGAAGCAATTGGTGTTATGTTTTTAATTCACCAAGCAACTTGGTGGAATTCCTTGCTTTGTGCAACTGAATCCTCGGATTTATTGTTTAACTCGGCCATATTTTTAAATTCTCGGATTTTGCAAGTGATTTTTCATCATATTCTTGCATTACAAGATATCCCCAAGATGCTAAAATTTATATGCCAAATGTTAGCCTGATAGATCCAAGGCTACAATGTTCATGGACTTCGTTTGTTGATTATGCATATGAATCATGTGAAATTTAAACATGTACAGTAAAGCAAAATCATTTTCTGATGCTGTTTCTGATCATTATCTCATTGAATCAATTTCTCTTAAAAGTCTTTTTGATCTTCATTGAATAGCACCCTACCTGAGCACATTCTCATATTTTACTTGGTTCTTCTAAAGGCAGTATGTTTCAATATACTGATTAGACACTATATATTTTAGAGATTTTTTATTATTAATATTAATAATAAAAATACTTTTGGTATTGAAAGGTCCTGCACACTTTTGGTACAGTACACTGAGTTTGAAAGGAGCACAATTTTGGTATTGATGCAACTGTTTTTTTTTTTTTTAGCAGCCAGAACAAATTACTTTTACTCCAAGCCATGATACCCGGACAGAAAGTGTTTTGGACACAACTAAACAATTCACAACTGGTAAGGTAAATAAACTATTATTATGATGTTGTAACTTCTGAGTGGTTGATAATCTTTTACAGCTGCCATATATGCTTTTATATAGATATTTAATAGTCGAGAAGCATTGCTTAATTGGAGTCGTGTGCAAGGACGAAAGTGTGGCATAGTAGTTGTCATTAAAAGGTTTGATGGAGCTGGAAAAATTATAACGAGGAGGGATAGAGTTACTTTAGGTTGTGAGAGAGGTGGGCATTCTATTAAGAAGCCTAATGTAGATTTAGATGATGAACAACCAATGAATTCTGAAGTAGATGTAAGACACCGCTCTTTGTGGAAACGACACTCGGACTTCCGAGCTACACTACTATAAGACACATTCCCTTGGTTTTGCAAAGTGGTACGAACATCGAGATCGCATTGACAATCGGAAGGAGCTTACTGGTTCATTTGATGTACATCTTGATGTATATTGATCCCTTACTAGTAGATGTATATTGGTATAGTTCATATCGAGATCGCATTGACAATTGTATGTTCTTTGAACTGAAATTCATTCCTTTCAAATATATATTATGTTCTTTGAACTCAAATAACGCATGATGAATGTATTGTGCGATTAAACAATGAAACCAGTATAACAGTAAATTTAGGCACTTTTTCTATACTCTTGAGAAGGTACCATCTTTCATTCAGTTATAAATGATATGTATGAGCTACGTCAATTATCATTAACCCTTGAAATAATTTTCCAATTTAGATTCAGAAAACAAATTACTTTGAGTATAAAAGATTAATACATGCACGAATAAGAATGCTGCCACAACGAACCAATGCACTGCAAAACTCAAGGAAGAATAAGAAGCAACAACAATTTATATCAGTTTGAAACTTGAAGGAATTCTTTTAAGGACAATTATTCAAATGTCAAACAAGCCACGTGAAGTTTTTCAGTGTAAACATGAATGGGCTAAGCTTGCGGACTTAAGAGTTAAATTGTATGTTTATGCACTTGAAAACAGACAATGAATAAGACTCTGAAATATCATCAAAAAATTAATTTAATACTTACTATTTCTCATGCTCAGAACGTATTTTCTCCTCTAAAGGTAGCTTGTGGGGTTTAAATAGAAAATCTCTTTTATTTCTTATTTTTTCAGCTTGGGGTGTATTTAAGGATAGTTTGGGAAGATAGTGGGGTTTACTTAGAAATTGTGAAAATTTAAATTAAAAGTTGGGGTGAACTAAGAGAAGTGTGGTGTTTAAATAGAAAATCTCTAATCGTAGGGGGATATCAACTTAAAACTTAAAGTATTATTTCCTGCTGGATCAACTATGATTTCGGTATGCAGACAAAATACAATTATGATCAAGGACAATCAAGCGAAACAGGACAATTGTCGTGAATACAATCCATGAGCCACGGAGGCGGCTCATCCATCCAAAACAATAAGCCCCTTTCACAGAGGAGACTAAATCGTGCAATTCGGTGTGCAGCCACATTAGAAATACGAGGAACATGCTGTACACAAATTTGGGTATTTGAAGCAATGAAGCTGCAATTTTGGCACGAGTGATTGCTTAGCAGAAACTGAACTTGTGCTGGGCTTAAATGATGCAGCCTGACATATGAACTCAGAAGGTCTGTTCTAGAATTGTCACGACATGTCATTATCTCCTGTCAATCAAAATACTCCATATCTTGCATTTGCAAACAAGAACTTTGAGAACAGGCTGCAAGAAGAAATGGCATCCATTTCACCATCAATCATCCCTGTCTCGACCTTGACCTCGACCAATTTCTGAAGCTCATCAGGGATTGAATTGCGAGAACCAAACATATGTTGCAACAACAGTGGCATCAGAGACCTCAAGATCAGCTCTGATTCCTTCACCATCTATCTCACTTGCAGGCATCTTCAGAAAAACTGAAAAGAAAATATTATCATGAAAATTCTTTCAGAAGAAAACACCAAATAAACAACAATAAAGGATCAAAGAATACAATATCTATGAATATGATTGGTCAGATCCTTACGTAATCGAACAGTGAAAGGCATTTACAATGAAGTAAGCAGCCAAGCTGACGTCAATGATTGAACCATGAGCTTCGACTCTGAAATCATGCATGGGAAGTTTTTTTCTCAAGTCTGCAAGTACACATACAACAGAAATATTGCATCAAAAGGATCTAAACTACAGCAGCTTGTCTATTTAATAAGATGACAGATAAAGAAAAATCCCTAAACTCCAAGGATAAAGAGTCAAGTAAGGAGCCCAAGAAATGAACCCTCCCCTCCTCACCCTCTCTCCTTTCAAATCATCAAAGACCCTCATATCCCTATCCACCAAACAGCCTAGTAAATTGTCATTACATCAAATCTTCCCAAAACCATAGCCCTCATCTTTCCTCCAAAGAGTTTAAGCTTCACACACAACAATGCATTACACAACGCAGGGTTAAACCAGATGAATCTTACCTCCTTAACTGGCAGCAGATGGACCAGAGAGATAGGGCAAAGGAAAGTTGCCTCCTTTGAACCATGTGATTAGTATAAATTCCTCCATTGTTGATGTTTGTGATCAGATATACAAGAGCATAACATATCTACACAAGCTTCAAGCTGGTAACAGAATAACCAGCTTGTGCCATGCCACCTATGTCAAAAAGTATCAATGAAAACCAATTTTTTTCATAATAAACAAAACAGGGGAAAGACAAATGAGAAGGATAGAAGAAAAAAAAAAATTACAATTTACAAAACAGGGGACAAGTTAACTTTTATCTTACAACTTTAAGCTCACAGGTTATCCATAGACATTGATTACAATCTAAGCTAGCTCAAATGAGACTCAAATACATTCTTATTATGGAAAGAAAAATGCTGTGCATTCGATGCCTGAATGTAGGAATGTGTCGCTTGAGATATTCCAGGTAAACCTTTCTATTTCTCCTCATTGTGACAATTGTTTTGTAGAAAAATAAAGAGCTATATACAATGTTAAATTCTCCTGACACCTAAAGAAACCTTACCAGGCAAAAAGACAGATAATTACTCAGCATTTGAGACTTAAATAGGATATAAGTTGCGATCAGCAAAACAACCCCAATGAGAAATAAAGTAAATAGAACCATAATTACTGAGCATTAGAATAATACAAATCAGATTGAGTTTTTGTCTAAAGCACAAATTGTTCAAAATGATTTTGATCAGAAAAAAGCATGAGACCAGTAAACAGGAGTGCCAAGGTAATTGACAAAAAACGTTAATGGGATTGCATACCCGAGTGTGATCTGAGTTTGCTCATATCATATCATATGATGATGACTTGGTCATTTATCCTGATGCAAGGAATGTGAGATATCTTGGCCCAATCTTTCCCCGTCTTATTCTGATACCTTTTCTCCAGGGCAGAACAATTGTAGATGGAAAGTAAAGAAAGAGATGGCGGCAAACCCTCTTCTGGCAAGAATTGTATACTGTCACACCTAGTAATATATAGCTGTTGAAGAGAAGTGAGATGTTGAAGTCCCTTTCCTGGCAGGAATTGGAGGTTGTCACACGCTTCAATTAGCAGCGTTTGGAGAGAAGTGAGGTGTTGAAGTCCCTCCCCTTCTCCTGGCAGGACTTGGATACTGTGACACGCACTAATAACTAGAGTGCGAAGAGTGGTAGGGAGCAGGTGTTCCTTGAGCAACGTCTCCAAGATACTGCCACCAATTATAAATGATTTAAGGGAGACAAGTCCTTCCAATCCCCAGTACTTTACCACTGGAGCCCTCAGCCTCTCACAACTACGAGTGCACAAAGATCGGATGTTGGGAGGCAAACCCCCTTCTGCAAATGAATCCAGATTTGGAAGATCATTCACCTTCAACAGTCGAAGGTCTGTGAGGGTGTGAATGCCTTCGGGTAATGACTTGAAATTCTTGCATTTGCTGACTCTAAATTCATTCAAGTTGGGAGTGGGCCATCCTCCCTGACATTGAAAACACAACAAATTTGGACAACCATCGATAAACAATTCTCTGAGATGACTGAGATTCTCATTAACTCCTTCTTCAATGAAGGAAAGGGATTCCAGATTCTCACAACCGCTAATGTCAAGCTGCTTCAATTTGGGAAAAATGCTCACCGGGAAGTTCCTCAGTGAATCACAGCTATTATCTATCCACAAAGATTCGAGCGATGTTAATTTGGCCAACATCTCGTCAGGTAGGAATTCTAATCTCTTACAGTTCTGTATATAAAGTGTGGTCAAAGTAGCGGGTAACCCATCTTTAGGGAACGAAGACAGCGTTGGACAATTCCGGAGACTCAAATGTTGAAGACAATGGCGATTGGGCAAGCATTGTATGTCAACGAAATTTCCAATTTCCACTAGTAATGATAACAGACCCTTTTGGCATCCACCTTCTATTTCCAACTCTTCAAGAGATCTGTAGTTAAGACTACTGGTTGTTGTAGTATTGGCCCCTTCATCATGTAAAACCTCACACCCAGACACCGTAAGCTTCTTCAAGCAAGGCAAATGACAAGGCAAGCTTCTGCTCAGCTTCGGACAGTTGGTTAGAATCAACTCTTGGAGACGAGGGAAATCTTGACCATATTCGCCTCCACTTGCATGTACCCATTCCTCCCACTCTGCCATCTCCATAAACTTTAGCTTCTCTAGTGATTGAAATGGCTGAATAAGAGAAGCTCCATTTCTGCCATAGAATTCCACGCCAATCATCTTAACAGACTTCATTCTTTCTATACATAGCTCTTTGAGAGAGGGTAGCCGCCCAACTGGTGGCAGTGACCAACAATAACTACAATCACTCAGATGCATAACTTGTAAATTAGAGAAGGACGAGTCTCCTAACCAATTCGGGAAGTTGGTTCCACCATAGAATCGGATGGTTAGTATCTCTATATTCATGCAAGGGTGGAGCTTGTCAAGTACATCTTTCTCCTTTTGGGAATCATCAGCATCCTCTGCACTCCATGCCAACTCTAACTCCTTGAGATCTTTCTTGTCCTTCAAATTGGCTTGCAATGCATCCCTAGCATCAACTACATTTTGTAGCTTCAAAATTGCAAGTTTTCCTTGAAGCTGCGAGAACTCCCTCAGTTCTCCTATGCTTGACCCAACAGATCTGCCCACAACAAAAGCAGTCAATTGTCTCAAACTTTTCAATCTTCCCATTTGCACCGGCATCTCTTCAATTTTAGTTCCACTGACATCAAGATGATGCAAATTAATCAACTCAGTCATTCCTAAGGGCAATTTAGTAAGAGAGCTACAACTTGCCAACATTAATTTCTGTAAATTAATCAACTTTCTGATATCTGCCGGCAATTCAAGGAGAGAGGAACAATTTGACAATAGCAACGTCTGCAAGTTGTAGAGATTGCAAAGTACCCCAGGTAACCTTTCAATTGCGGTATGGGAAAGATCCAAGTAGCGCAAGTGAATGAGGTTTCCAATAGAATCAGGTAACTCAGTGACATTTTGATAACGTGACAATGATAGCACCCGTAAACATCTTAGTGAGGGCAACAAATGTTGTAGAGCCTTTTTACTTACATAAAATTCTTCATAATATTCAATTTGTTTTAAAGAGGTAGGTAGGAAGGTCCTCAAACACTTAGCCCCATATAATGGCTCAAATTTTTGAGCAACATCAAATTCTCCCCTAGCAAAGGACAAATGACGAGCTCTTTGAACTTCATGTGATTCCACCCCTTCCAGCCTAAGGCTAAACCCCCTAGAGATGAACATAGCCAAGTCATGAATGAGGTCATGCATTGTGAAACCAAATTCTCTTGACTTTTGAAACAGCGACCGGGATAATAACTCATCAAAGTATTTTCTAGCCACTGATTCCATAATCTTCCCATTATCAACTTGTGTAACTAAGCCTTCTGCCATCCATAATTGAACTACATCTTCCTTTTCAAACTCATAATCCTTTGGAAAAATTGAACAATAAACAAAGCATTGCTTTAACTGAGCAGGGAGATAATGATAACTCAACCATAGAGCCGGAAGAATGTCAATTGTACCATAGGATAGGTACCAAATATTACTATTTAGTATTCTATTCCACTCCTCAGAATCTATATTGCAACGTAACAAACCCCCGAGTGTTTGTGCAGCTAAAGGCAACCCTTTGCACTTAAGTGCAATTTGCTTGCCAATGTCTACCAAGTTTGAATTTGCACTATAGTTTTCATTTCCAAAAGCATGTTTAGCAAGTAACAACCAGCAGTCTTGAGGTGACAATGGTTCCAAGAATTGAATGGGAACATTTTTCATTAAAGATGCTACATTTTTGTTCCGTGTTGTTACAATGACTTTGCTTCCCCTTGCCCCTGAAGTAAAAGGAGTTTGGAGGCACTCCCAATCACCATAATTTTCATTCCACAGATCATCCAACACAAATAAAAATTTCTTTCCCCTCAGCTGTTCTCTTAATTCAACTTGAAGCAAATTCAGATCTGTCGTATTACAAGGCTTTGTATTGACTGACTCAAGAATAGTTTTAGTTATTCTAACAGCACTATAGTCTTCTGAAACACAAGCCCAAGCTTGAAGTGTAAAATGCCCTTTCACCTTATTGTTGTTGTAAAGCATTCTAGCAAGGGTTGTCTTGCCAACCCCACCCATTCCAACAATGGTGAGGACAGACACATCATCCTTGCTTGCATCATCAGATAGCAACACTTTTGATAAATTTTCTTGGACTTCATCTCTACCATATACACAAGGTTCATGAACCAAGGAAGTTGTTGGAGTTCTATGTGAAACCTTCCTCCTAGCAACTTCTCCCAGACCAAGAGCAATTTTCTGTTGTACAAAGTTTTCTAATCTTTGAAACAACTCTTGTATCTTGACATTCATGCTTTGATAAAAATGATTACGAGAAGAAGGGAGTAAGTTCCACACCTTATTGGTTAATTTGTGGGTTTGATCTTCACCTTCCAGCTTGCATCGCAAAGCTTCAGTGTCGATCTCATCCAGTAAGTCCTCTGCATCAAAGACAGCATGCTTGAGCTCGTTAAGCCACTCTCTCACAGCAGGATTCACAAGTTGCTTCTCCTCTGCATCATTGAGCACCACGAACAAAGTCAACAATGTCGTCTTCAAGTTGATGAGGAGTGGTTCGTCGAGTTTCTTCTGCCGAAATAAGTCGACGAACTCGCTTGAAGTAATTCTGTCACACAACACCTGGACAGAAGCAGAGATAAGAGCCTCTCCGATCAAATCCATGTCTTCTCTCTTCTCTGCAGACTGCAAGGGATTTGGATGAAGTAAAATATTTCAAGGACTGTTCCTTCTTTGTTTGTGAGGCAACTTCTGAAAACTTTTCCATGGCCTCACATGGGGATGCAATATAATATTGCGTTAGGTACAATGCAACACAATAGCTTTTCATGGGGATGCAATGTCGCCTCATATGGGGATGCAATATAATATTGTATAGGTAAAACACAATAGTCTTTCGGTGGCCTCACATGGGGATGGGGTCGTCTGTATACGCAAAGTTGGACGCAAAAGCTTTTGAATAATAACGCAATTTCAAAAGGATCTAATTGCAGTGAACACAAGGATAAACGATTAATTAATTCTTCCACTCAAACCTGTCCTCCACTCAAGGATTAATTAATTTGTTACTTTATGTAATCAGCTACAGCAGCAAAGCCTCCGTCCTCTCCTCGCCTTCCAGCAAAGCCTCCAGATCCAGATCGATGCCCTTGGTTTCGATTTCACTTAATTTAAGTAGCAGACTTCTTCTATCCTATTTGCAAATTTACGTATTTGGTTTGTACAAATTTTCCAATTTCAATTGTAAGCCTCCCTCTTGTAGAAATTCATTCTTCGATTTTGGGTTAATTCTATTTTTTTGTTTTGTCAGATCTAAAATCTTAATTAAATAACAAGATAGAGGACAATTGTGGGTTTGTGTATTCCATGTCTTTAGCTTTGAGAAAGTTAATTCCTTGCATTCTTCGAAATTATATCAATTCCTTATATTTGAAATTGAGTTTACCATAACTCCCCAATCAATGTATTTTTTTTTTCAGAACAAAGATGAGAAATTTGTGTTATTAAAAAGAGTTTTTCTATTTTAAATATTTTACCATTCTCTGCCTTTCGCTTTATATTTATATATATATATATAAATTATTACCAGTAAATTCCAATTTTGAATAATTACGCAGTTTCAAAAGGAGGACTTTAATGCTCATGGATCTAATCAGTGAACACAAGGATAAACTTAGCAAATTGTCCGTCTTCTTTGCGTATTTTGGGTGCTAACAAATAACGGTATCCAATATTCCTCAGCAACTCGAAGTGCCAACAAGTAGTGCTGAAAAATTATAGAATGGTACGGTATCACCACATCAGCGGGTGATACTTCCATTTAGAATTTGCCATGTGTATTTTTTAAAAGAAAATTTATACTTTTTTTTCAGCTAGACATTGGGTTCCAATTCTACCCTTCATAAAAATTAAAAGAGAAAAAAAAACTGTGTCACAGCCTCCCACCTCTGTCCAGTTCGCAGCCCCCTCAGCCGGATCGCCCCTCCCAACTCCGTCCAGTTCACAGTCCCCCTTGCAGCGCCCTCCCTCCCTGTTTGTATTCCTTTCCCCAATCCTTCAATCTCCTCATCTAGGTTGCCTTCATCTCCCTCAAACACTCCAGATCCAAGTTCTCTTTATCCAACTTTGCTCTCAATCCCGCATGGCCTTGACAAAAGATGATCCAATAAACGCCAACTATTAAATAAAGTGATTCACACACACACACACAGAGAGAGAGAGAGAGAGAGAGAGAGAGAGAGAGAGAGAGAGAGAGATGAAGGAAAAGAAGGGGAGGGGCGGCAGCAATGGGGATAGGACTGCAGACCTTGGCTGCAGTCGTCTTCTTTCTTTTTTTGTTTTAATTTTATTCAAAAGGGTCAAATTGAAACCTAATGTCTAGCTGGAAAATAATTTAATTAGTGGAGGGTTAAAAAGACACATGTCAATATATGAGTGGAAGTATCACCCGCTGACGTGGTGATACCGTACCATTCTATAATTTCTCCAACCCCACGGCTCTTTCTTCTCCTCCTTCTCTAAACCGTTGCTTGCTGGTCTTTCTTCTTTTCTCAATGTCACGGTGGTAAGGTAAGTTTACTTGGTTTTCCCTTACAATCCTAATGTTAGAGATCAAGTTAGGAGAGCATATTTGCGAAAAGGTCCTTGTCAGTCTAGAGTCCATAATTTCCCTTACAAGCAATTTGGAAAAACATTAAGAAGATTTAATCCTGCTTGGTTAGATGATTTTTCTACTTTGTTGGAATATAGTATAGAAACAGATTCTGCATTTTGTCTTTGCTGCTACCTTTTAAACCAAATATTGGAGGAGAACAAGCAGGTGGTAATTATTTCGTGGGTGAAGGTTTTTCTATTGGAAGAAGAAAGACATTATGCATTAATGTATGAACTTTGTCTTTAAGTATGTTGTTGAAATTTCTACTCTTACTTTATTGTTTGGAGATGAACCCAACGAATATTTTTTTGAGATATTTAGTCATATACTCATTCTTAGCACAAATAATATAGATAAATCCTACACCATTTAATTTCTATAAACAAACAAAAAAAACCCAAAAAATGACAGCTAGCCCTATTGAATTTAATTTTGATTATTAAATTACTTTGATACCCTATTGAGTATTTTGAGTTTTTTTATGAGGTTTTTGGATTGGGTTTGCTTTAAGAAATTGATGGCAGCTTTGTAATTTATAAGAAGTTAAAAGTCTCTTTCTTATGTTATAAATGAGCTTTGAGTGTATTTCTAAAGTCCATTTCATGTAGGGTATTTTTATAATTTGGGCCCATATATTGGGTATAATAGTGAATCTCCCTTTTTTTTTTTGGCTCCATCCCTGTTTGTAGGTACATATTATTGTTGAACTCTGAATATATATATATATATATATATATATATATATTACTGCAATGTATGTAATAACCCAAACCTTAATTAAATTATAATTATTAAATTATAATAGAAAAAGACAATTATACCCCTAGAATATTTTATTCAGTTTAAAGTTGACTTTTTAACTGGGAAGGAATTTGGAAATTTCGCTTGTATCGTTGCGTAGAGCATGATGAAACGAGTCCGTAGACATGTAATGGGCTCAATTCCGAGTCGTATTGAAGAAAATACGATAAAAAATACGTTAGGGGCAAAATGGTAATTTTTAGAATCATTTTTTTATAAAAACAAACCTCTCTCTTCTCTTCTCTATCTCTCCCCCCCCCCCCCCCCCCCCTCCTCTTCCCCCCTGGTTTTCCCGACCGCCTCCCTTCTTCCAGTAACCGCCACACTCCACCCCTGCCCGGCAGACTAGACCTGAAACCACTGGCTAGCTCACGCCATCATAGCTCGGCCTCCCCTGCCACCATCAGCCGTCGGATCCCACCGAAAACCGCAGCGAAAATAGCCGAATTTTGGCAGTTTTTGCGCTGCCGGTTTCTCCCTCCTCTGGCCACCAATCTGGTCTTGTGAGGTATGCTTTTCCACCTATTTTTCGTACTCTAGCTGATAGTTGGGTAGGATTTGAGAAATTTCTAACTTAGGTGGGTTAAATTTCAACCCAAAGTTTGGCCGGTTTTGTATTAGGGTAAATTAGTAATTCAATAAATAGTTTGATAGTAGGTGTACTCAGTTAATTTTAGGGTTCGTTTAGCAGCACTCTTGTTTTATAGCTTCAAAAGCTTTTTTTTTTCTTTTAATTTCTTTATTTTTGGATATGAACATTTTTTATTTTATTTTTTGAAAACTGAAAACATTACATGTGCAAGTAATTCACAAAATATGTTTTGTTCCACTAATACGAAACTAGAAACAAAATGTATTTAGCAAGAAAAATGTTTGTGAGTAACGACAATTAACTTATCTTTCAATGCACCGCAATTTCATACAGTTAATAAGTAATTTTCTTTTTTGTCGAATTCAATAAGTATTTAAGTTAAAGATTGATTATCTATTTTTAATCTTCATCGTTGAATAGTTTTCATTAGATGTGTTTGTAGATTTAATATACAACATACATGCAATCTATCAGTTGGGATTAAAAATATATGACCAATCTGTTTCCCTCTTTTCGGCCGGATAGGCCAATGGAAGGAGTTTTTGGTCCTTCTTCTCTTGAGATGCGTAGGCGTGCCACCACCAAACCACTTGATGGCTTGGATGGAAAGATTGTGTGAGTGTGTTTGCGCTTCTGACTTTTAATCAAACAATTGATCGACCAAGCAAGGAACCTCCTCTTGGCCTAGGTTCTTTTTCTTCCTTGAGGTCAAGGATGATTGAGCTATTTTTAGGATTTTTGTGATAAGTGCAGCGAATGTAAATGCAATAAACGAAATGACAGAAATCTAAGTGCGAGAAATGTAAGTGCGAGGAAAATATATTAAAGTGATAAAGACTTGAATTAAATTCGAATGTAAAGGCAATTGAAATTGAATTGCAAGAAAGTAAGCTTACACTAGGAAAACGAAGAACTTTGATAATCTGAAGAGCTTGAAAGATAAAATCCTAGACTATGAATTGAAAAGTACAGGATAAAGAGATAGATTTTGTGTATTCAGTTGGCGGTCCTCTTCTCTTCTTCTGACGATCAATTTATAGAGCTTCCATCAGTTCATGGATTTGGTTGATAAATGGCCTCAACCAACTCTGTCTTGAAAATCTTCCTAGAATTAATGCCTTCCGGAGCTCTAGGCGTGAACTGCCCCCAATGTCTTGATAATCCTCCCAATGTTAATGCCTTCCGGAACTCTAGGCGCGAACTGCCCGACAATTTATTTCTCTCAATGTTAATGTTCTCCTATCTTTAAACTCCGCCGCTTGTAGGAAAACAACTGCTGGAACTCCAAAGCATACTTCTTGAGTTCAGGCTACTCTGACATTTTTACATTGAGGAACATTTCTCACAACCGAGGATTTTTTATGCAATCCGAGGATTTTTGGCTCAACGGAGGATTTTTATGTAATCCGAGGATTTTTGGCTCAGCGGAGGATTTTTATGTAATCCGAGGATTTTTGGCGTAGGCGGAGGATTTTTATGTAATCCGAGGATTTTTGGCGTAGGCGGAGGATTTTTTATGTAATCCGAGGATTTTTGGCGCAGGCGGAGGATTTTTATGTAATCCGAGGATTTTTGCCAAATAATTGGTGGGTGGGTCTAATAATACCAATCATGACATATATATATATATATATATATATATATATATATATATATATAACTTAAACAAAAAGCAATAGGCCAATTGGTGGCCTCTGAGTCATCTTCAGAAAATTCCTGCGCCACTTTCATATATATATATATATATATATATATATATATATATGTATATAAAGTGATTGTAATCATGCAAAAGCTAAAGCTCCCGTCACTTTCTCCCACCAACACATAGTTTTATATTGAAAAGTTGCAACCCTTCATCTTTTCTCTTCCCTTTTGCAGAGAATTCCTACGCCACTTTCATCACTTCATCTGCTCAACTCCAGCTCCAACCTCCCCTATAGTTGTAAGCTCCTCCATAACCAGTTAGTCCATCAACAGGTATGCCAAACTCTTTATCCTATTTAAATTTAGACTGATGACAACAAGCCAATTGATGGCTTTTGAATTATTTTCAGATTTTAATGCATTTTCTTTTTTTTTTCTCACATATATAGCCATGGTCTGCATATATATACATATGCATATATATATATATATATATATATATATATATATATATAACTTAAACAAATAACAATAGGCCAATTGATGGCCTTTGAGTTGTTTTCAGCAAGTTCCCACGCCATTGACATCATGTACTGGGATATTTTTGGATATAAAGGCAATCCATTGAGTGCATTTATATAAATGCATTAGTTGAGGCTAACAATCCATTTTATCAGATGCAACTTGATCTAATATGCCTTCTGCATGAATAGATATGAATAAATATATTGGTGCACCATATTGTTGAGGCTCAATTATATATTATTGAAAGGAGCACCAAGATGTATTTATTCATATTCGTTGTACAACAATCAAATAGATGCATTTATATTGTTGAAAGCATTCTTATGGGCTGTAATCAATTGCTGTGAATTTTCAACCACACTCAAACATTGCCCCCTCGATTTCTTAGCCTTTAGTTGACAAAAGGGGAAAGGAATCGAAATCAGGAATTAGATGTTGGTCTTCATGGATTTATGCCAATCTCTGGCATATTTTATCTTGGATTGAGTTAGATTCTAGGGAGGCACTACCCATCAATCTTGAAGGAACTCATTAGCTCCTAACTTTAGGAAACCCAAGGTACTATACATACCGGTTTGCCTTCAAACATTTAATTCCCAGTCAAGACTTCTGAAAGCCCGAATAATTCTAGTGTTCTTAGCAGTCTTCGCGTTTGCCATTATATGCTTTCTGATCTTGATGTTTGTAGGAGGATTATGGCGCCAGACCCAGTCACATCTCATTTGGCCAAATTGAAGAAAGCCATGGATGAAAGTCAAAACTAACCTAAGGAATCATTTGCCGTCCGACACCAGGGAAACTTATTTGTTTTGGGCCCTCTTTACTTACTTCAACCGCCGGATGATGTGGTGGTGATTTGGGCTGAACAACATGACGACCAGCCACCCTATAAAATGAAATTTGAATGGTCGAAGACTTGGGAGAAAATTCGACCTATCAAAGGTTGGCCAAATGTGCCTATTCCTAATGCCATCACCACTGCTGGAACAACGTCCAAGGTAAAGAAAAATAATCCGGGCGGCGATCCCAAAAGAGATTGGTATGATTGGTTCAAAGCTCTGGAGCCAAAGCTGAAAACCTTCTGGCATAAAATCGGGATTTATGATACCTTAGTTTTATGCGCCACTGGGACTTTTCCTTGTGACCGCTCCCTCCTCATAGCAAGTTTATGCTTTTGGTCATGCTCCACCAACTGCCTGAAGCTCCGGTTTGGGATGATGACTCCTACTTTACTTGATTTAGCCGCGATTGCCGGCCTCCGACCACATGGAAAGGACTATTCAGCAGCTGACCTTCCAAAATCTATTTCAAAGCTATCCTATAGTAAGACCAACAAATATTTCAGCAAATGGGTCGAAACTTATTTTCGCTTTGCCAAGTCCTCATCCGGAGCTCCGAGGAATGGGGTATCTTATGAGGAACATGTGGCCTTTCTACAGATGTGGTTGTGCAAGTTCTTGACTTGTTCGAAGTCTGGCCACATTACCCAAGAAGTTCAATCTTTGGCCGAAACTCTTGCAAATGGCGAAATAGTGGCCTTGGGTCCCATCTTCCTAGCATATCTCTATAGAGGCCTTCACCAAATGGTGTCGCCTAACCCCGTGTCATGCAATGTTTCGGGCCCAATATGGCTTTTTCAATTATGGCTCCATATTTATTTTCCGGAATTGGGGCCATCTGAAGTCACATTCCAGAGTGACACACTTCTAGGCTTGCCAATAGCTCAACTTCCTTTACAGAAACATCACGTCGAGGATTGCTTCGACTTCTTCTATGAATGTTCAGAGAGGTCACCTAATGATTTTTCCATCTGTCTTGATCGTCGTTACCCAAGCTATTTGGCCATGGATCTTGCCACCCCAGCTACTTTGGAGAACAGAAAAGAACGGCAAGAGCTTTGGGCTAGCATTCTCATCAACCGAGACCTTCCTTATGGTCTCGTGGTAGGCGAAGGGAACCAATATCATTGCGGTTGTGAGATCTACTACCCCGCCGCTGTTGGCCGCCAATTAGGTTTTATCCAGGGCGTTCCAGCTCCCATGGTTGATTCTCTCAACCATTTCTCCTCATGGAGAGTATCTTTCAAGAAAAAGGATGAGGTGATTTCCTTGGTGATTGATAATCGCGAGTTAGCCGCACCTTTTGTCTTTCCAACTAGGGACCCTCAATTTGGTTTTACTGATTTCTTCAAGTCCTGGTGGGAGAGGATGTCATCCACCTGGTTCTCGCAACCCTTCAAAGCTGATATTGCGGGGATCTTCCGAGGTTGTCCCTGTTCATCCTCCTACAGCCAATGGAAGAAAGGTAAACTTTTAATCTTCACTCCACTTTTTTTTTTTTTTTTGGACTATAAGCCTTATCGATACTTTGTATCTTTTGCAGCTAGAGCTAGAGAGATGGGGTCGATAGCTCTTGCCGACTCCAGTTCCAATCAAGGCGAGAAGAGGGCACTTTCTTCTGACAGTGGTAAGCCGATTTCTGTTGAACTTTAGCCCTTTTATTTATTTTTTATACCTCATATATCTTTTAGGGACAGCGGAAGATGGGCACCTCTCCAACCATGATATTGAGTTTCCACCAGCCGACAATATTTCACTCGCTCGACCGCGAAAAACCAGAAAGAACCCACATCCTACAGGCTTGGGTGTTGAAGACTCAATAAGGTTGGTGGAACTACCCAACCAATTTCATTCGACTGCGATTGCTCAATCAGCTGTTTCCTCTTCAATTGCTCCAGTGAGTTCATCTCTTACCTCGTGTTTCCTATTTAATTTTTTAGCAAGTTCCTTAACTTGTAGTTTAATATAGGATTCTCACGCTTCCACGCTTGAGCTCGATCTCGGTGGGCTGACTACGACTTCTAGTCATGGAGTTGAGGTAAGCTTCCTTTTATCAGTTGGGCTTTTTATACTTTGCCTCACTCTTACATTCTGTGGTACTTTCAGAATGAGGCAGCTGTCGACGACATGGGAGGTGTATGCGGGGCTGCCCTAACATTCGGACACTGCACTACTGAGGCCTATCTTGAGGCCACTCAGGTAACCTTGAATTTGTAATTTTTTGATACAATTTCTCCTGAACCTTTTACCAAAATCCTCGGTTATTCAGGGTACAAGGCTTGGATTTGGCAACGCTCCAGCCGTTCAACCGGCTATTGAGATAGAACTTCCAGCTTCTTTGAATTCAATCTCAACCCCACGAAGAGACCCAGCTGATAAATTCATGGAGACGGGGACAGAAGGTCGACCTCCTCAGGTTAGTCTTGACACCAATTTACTTGTCCTCGGATGATTTCCCACTCTTATGAACCACCTTTATATACATGTATTTGTTTTGCAGGCCGTAGAGGATATCTTTGCCTATCTTGATCAATGGGCTGCCTCAACTTCCAAAAATGATGCTTCAACCCGACTAGCTACCTCATCTTTAACTTTTGGGATGTTACGAGATCCTGGAGCTGAAGCTTTAGTTCGAGCCTACCTAGATCGGGATTATACTTCTTTTGCTGACGAGACTGAGCGAGCTAGACTCAAAACTTCTCTTGACAATTTGGCTGCTTCTGGCTTTTTTCCTGGTCGGATCACAACTAAAGCAATCACTCATCTCTTCGAAGAGGCAGAAAAGAAAATTGTCCGCTATTCTATTGCCCAAGCGGAACTAGAGGCAGGTCGAGCCTTGAAGCATAAGGTTTCTTCGGCCAATGCCGTTATTATGCAAAAGGTCGAGTTGGGCCGAAAGAAGCAGCAAGAAGTTCTGAGTATTGATGGAGAGGTGGAAAGATCTCGTGACAAAATTAAGCAACTCCAGAATCAAGTTGAGCAAATCCAAAGGCACATTGAGCAACTTGAGGAGACGAGGAATGCCATCATCACTCAGGTTTCCGAGGATGTTCGAAATCACAGATCGCTTCAGGCTCAACTCCAATAGGATTCAGAAGTTGCAAGGTGGTTCGGGGAAGACGAGACGAGCTTGCTAGCCATCATAGCAGACGGGAACCGAGCGTGGGAGAACTTCACGGGATCCCTCCATGACTTTTTCCCTAATGCTTAGATTTATGTTAGGCCACTAGTTGGCCTGTTTTATGCTTAGCTAGACTTGTGTTTTATTGTCATGCTTTATTTCGCTGGTTTATGTAATTTGATAAACTCTTTGACCGTTGTTCGGCCTATCGTGTGATGACTCTATTTTGTAATGAATGTTTCTTGGAAAATCTTTTCATTTGTCATACACATTTCCTCGCCCTTAACATGACCAAGATGGATCACGTCCCCATCATCTCCCAAGAAGTAGGGTAATATTTTTTCAAAAAACGGCCATTGATGGGTGAATCATGGAGACGACCATTCTCATAACTCAACCTATATGCTCCTTTTCCTAAAACTTGGTTGATAAGAAAAGGTCCTTCCCATGTTGGAGACCATTTACCAAAACTACGATCTCTCGTTCCCAATGGGAGAATAGTTTTCCATACTAAATCTCCAACTCCGAAGCTCTTCGCCTTAGTCTTCTTATCATATGCTCTGGCCACCTTTTCTTTTTGGGCCTTTAATTTATCCAAAGCCTCAAGTCGGACTTCGTCGAGATCATCTAGCTCTTGAGCCATCGCCTGATTATACTCATCTTCACTCCATTCAGCATGGCGAGCCACCCTTAAAGATTTTACAGAAATCTCGAGAGGTAAGACAGCGTCATGGCCGTATGTGAGTGCGAATGGTGTCGTCCCCGTGCCGGACCTTTTAGAGGTCCTGTACGCCCAAAGGGTATTGGAGAGGAGAGAATACCATTCTTTAGGATTTTTCTCAATCATTTTTTCCAAAATCCCTTTTATTACTTTGTTGCTGGCCTCAGCTTGACCATTTGACTGAGGATTGTATGGGGTGGACTGAACCATCCTAACTCCCCAATTTTTTGCGGCTGCTTTGACAGCTTCTCCCACGAAAGCCGTTCCTCGGTCAGTCATGATAGACTCTGGTAATCCGAATCGATGGATGATAGACTTCTCAATAAACTCTATCACTTCAGCTTGGGTAACTTGCTTGAGTGGTACAGCCTCTACCCATTTTGTAAAGAAGTCTGTGGCCACTAAAATGAACTTGTGACCCTTAGATGATTTCGGGTGGATTTGGCCAATCACATCCATCGCCCAACCCTTGAAAGGCCAAGCCTTCACAATAGGATTCATGGGTCCGGCCAGAACATGTTGAACCGGACCATGCCTTTGACAACCTTGGCATCCTTTGGCGTAATCAATGCAATCCTTCAAGATGGTTGGCCAATAGTACCCATGCCTCCTTAGCAACCATCTCATCTTGATGCCTGCTTGATGAGCTCCGCATATTCCTTCATGAACCTCAGTCATAACCACCATCTGATCAATCTTTCCCAGACATTTCATGAGTAAGTCGTCAGAGCCAATACGAAAGAGCTCTTCATCCCTGAGCACATAACTTATGGCCCTTTGTCGAACCTGTCGGCAATGCGGATCACTTGGACATTGCAAATACTCCACGATGTCGTGTCTCCAATCATCTGGAGTTACAGTCAATGCCATCACTTCCATTGGTATTCCTCTTTCAAAAACTGAGGGCAACGACCGTTTTTCAACTTTGAATAACTCCTCAGAAAGCCCTTCAGAGATCTGAACTCCAGAGGCCAATTGGGCCATTGCATTGGCCTGTGAGTTGTGCTCCCTTGGTAGGTGAGTGAGTCTCACATCATCAAAACCTTCTATTAGTTGGCTGGCCAAGGCATGATAGCCAAGCAATGCTTGACTGGTTACCTTGTAGTCGCCGGATAGTTGTTTTAGAACCAACATCGAATCCCCCATGATCGACACATTATTTATTCCAAGTTCTCTCAAAATCTCCAACCCAATGATCAAGGCCTCATATTCGGCCTGATTGTTGGTGCAATCAAAGTCTAATTGAAATGAATAACGAGTTCGAAATCCTTGGGGTGACTCAATGATGACACCTGCTCCCCCCATATTTGATGTTCGAGATCCGTCGAAATAGAGACGCCATGGGAATAAATTTACCATGTCGACTTTGAAGAAGTCCATGTCTTCTATTTCAACACAAGGGTGAGAGGCCAAGAAATCAGCCAAAGCTTGCCCCTTGACGGCTTGCTGAGGTACGTATCGGAAGGTGAATTCTGCCAATGCTATCGTCCATTTTCCAATTCGCCCTCTAATGATTGGCCGAGTGAGCATGTACTTGATCAAATCAGTCTTGGCGATTATATGCACCACGGAAGGCAACATATAGTGCCTTAACTTGATTGCGGTGAAGTATAAGGCTAAACAAAGTTTCTCCACCGGTGAATACTTTCTCTCGATGTCCGTTAAAATTCGGCTTAGGTAGTACACTGCTTGCTCCTTTTTCTCATCGTTGTCTTGGGCCAAAAGACTTCAGATGGAATTTTCTGCGGCCGAAATATATAACTTCAAAGGTCGGCCTCGCTTCGGCGGGATTAGCACCGGTGGCTTGGTCAAATACTCTTTGATGGAATCAAATGCCTTTTGGTGAACTTCTTCCCATCGAAATTTCTCCTCATCCTTGAGTTTTAGCAAAGATGAAAAAGGCTCGACTTTCCCGGCTGAATTAGCTATAAAACGCCGGAGGAAGTTTATTTGGCCTAGCAAGCTTTGCAATCCTTTCTTGTTTTTTGGGGGAGGCGCATCAATGATGGCCTTAGCCTTATTTTTATCAATTTCGATCCCCCTTTGATGTACCAAAAATCCTAGGAAATTTCCGGCAGAAACTCCAAAGGCACATTTCTTTGGGTTCATCTTCAATTGATGTTTTCGCATTCTCTCGAAGGCTAACCGAAGGTCATTCAAATGGCCTGGTCTCGACTCCGACTTCACAACCACATCATCGATATAAACTTCTAAGTTTCGACCGATCATGTCGTGGAAGATGGCATTCATTGCCCGTTGGTATGTGGCTCCGACATTCTTTAGGCCGAAAGGCATCACGACATACTCAAAGGTTCCAATGGAACCCGGACATCTAAAGGCTGTCTTGTGAATGTCTTCTTCGGCTATGAAAATTTGATTATAGCCGGAGTGTCCATCCATGAAGGATAAAATTTCATGCTTGGCTGCCCCATCAACTAAGAGGTCCGCCATGGGCATGGGATATTCATCTTTGGGAGTTGCAAGATTAAGGTTACGAAAATCAACACAAATTCTTATTGCTCCCGTTTTCTTCTTTACAGGTACAATATTAGAAAGCCACTCCACATATCTTGCTGGCCTAATAAATTTGGCTTTAACAAGCCTTACAATTTCTTCCTTGACCTGTAATTCTACTTCGGCCGACATTCGGCGAGGTGGCTGCTTGAAGGGCTTGAAATCCTCCGTTGTTGGTAGACGGTGCTCGACCAAGTCACGACTTAGTCCAGGCATCTCAGTGTAATCCCAAGCAAAGCAATCCTTGAACTCTCTTAAAAGCTCTTCCATCTTGGCCCGAAGTTCTGGCTCCATCAAACCACTAATGTAGATTGGCCGACGATTGTCTTCCGTCCCCAAGTTGATTTCCAACAAAGGGTCTTGGACTTCCGCCTTTGAATCATCCATCTGAGTTGGTGCCAATTCCACTTCCTCAATTTCAAGTGCATCATCTTCAGGGCCTTCGTGGAGGAACTCCACCAAATGAGCGGTGGACCCATGCTCGGCCGCTCTCTCGGGCCAAAAACCATATAGCCGTCTCAAGGTGTCTTCCACCGCGGCTTTATTCTCTTCTTTCATGGTTGTATCAATCATTAAGAGAGAAAAAATCAGACATCGTGGGGCGCTCCCCATCTGCTTGGGCATCGTGTGCCCCCAAGTCTATCAACTTCTTGGCCGAGACTCCCGTGGGTCGGCCGTTCATATCTGACCCTGTAAAATAAAGAGGACCAAGATCATCCTCGTAAAACCTGGCCTCCACCGCGTTGGCTGAAGCCATGAAAGGCCGTGAGTCGGCCCGAACCAATTCCACGCTCCCATCCTCATGCCAAAACTGTAGAGTTTGATGGAGCGATGAAGGGACACACATATTTCCATGAATCCAATCTCGACCTAACAACGCGGTAAAGTGAGCCGTTGTTTCCACCACAAAGAAAGCTGTTGCCCTGACCTTTTCTCCTACTCTGACTTGGAGTGGGATGATTCCTTTTGATATTGTGGTGTCTCCCACAAAGCCACTGACCGTTGTCTCAGTTGGAATTAGTTCTTCTGAGCTTTTCTTCAATTTCCTCATCACTGAAGCTGGGAGGATATTCACCGTGGCTCCCGTATCAACTAGAACTCTGCTCACTGGAACCCCATCAAAGTGAGCATTTACGTATAAAGGTTTAAGGTGGGAAGACATCTTCTTGGTAGGCATTTCAAAGCACACTTTCTCTGGCATTTCCTTCTCCGCACTTGGCATCACAATTTGAGGTTGAGCTACCTCTGCCTTTGGAATCTCCCGAATTACCTCGATTTCCTTTGGTTCTCTCATCTGAACCATGGACTCGACTTCATCAAAAACATCTCCCTCCATGGAGTTTGGTTGACCTGGCTGAGCTTCGAAAAATAGTGGAAGTGTGACCACCATAGCATCGACCTCGTCGAAGTCCCCAAACCTCACCTTGGTCTTATTTGTCTTCAATTCAGTTTCCAACTTGGTAATCTTTTCCCTACACTCATTAGCTAGTTGCTCCATAGCTTCTTCTGGGAGGTCTTCAAAATACTCGTCATCACCATACTCTTCATTCTCCCCATAAAGTTCTTCATCATTGGCCAAGGTGCCTCCTAGGTTTTCTGAAGTCTCTTCAGTCTCTTCGTTGGCCGTTGGTTCGGCCTTTTCTTCCACTACAGATGTTTGGACATCGACCATGACTTGGTCCTCCTCCGTCGTCAGCTTATCTTCTGTCGTCTGGGGTTTTCCTCTGACATCCTCGACCATTTCATGGTTATTTTCTTTTTTCTCCTCGACCACGGGTGGTGATATCACTTTAATTGGTATTTGCTTCTTGGAGGTCGAAGGATTGGCCTTGGGTTGAATCTTTTTAAACTTCTCAACTTTTGATGGTCCATCGTCCAACACTTTCATTGGCCTGCTAGATTCCGCCTTGAGATTGCTTGCTTCAAAAGCTCCAGTCAAATGAGCCTCCAACTCCATCATCGGCTCATCTAAGGCTGTCACCACAACTTGACCATTCACCCATTGTCGATTTATTTTCATCTCCTCGGCCGCTGCTGCCTCTAACGAAGCCACGGCATCAGCTTTGGCGAACTCCAACTCTTCTAGTCGAAGCTTCTCTCGAAGGTCGACCAATCGGTTAAGTTGGGCTTGCCTCTCGTCCGCCCACCCAAACTCCGCTTTACAAGTGGCAGCATATTGTCTATGAGCCCTTCTTGTTTGAGTTTTGCTCAATGGTATCGGAGGCAACTTCGAACCTCTACTCCTATACCATTGTCCTGCCTTTGTGTTTGGCATCTTGAAAGTTGGGACACCACTACCATCAGATGGGCGAGGTCTTGACACATAAGCCACATCTCGATTCTTTCCTTCTCCCACCGAAACCCACATGCTTCTATTTTTATTTTGGCTTGGGTTCAGTGGATCAACATCTTCATACTTGAGTGGCATCTGCTGATTTCTTCTCTTAGGCTGATATCGCGGCCTCTCGTACCTATCTTGGTACTCATGTAATGGCCGTTTGTTCGGCCTAGTCTCCATCATGCCCCTTGGGCTATATGGACCGTAATTCCCAGCCGAACTTTTAATCTTATTTTTCCCAGCACTTCTTGGTCTACCTGTCTGGGCTTGATCCTTGATCATCTCCTTAGTCGGTTCCCTGGCTGACTCCTTGGGTTTTGGTAGAACTACCTCCACTGAGACCTCACATTGACATCGACTGCATAGTACAATAGCCTTGGGAGGTTCTTCCATAATTGGCATTTTCTCATCTAGAGCCTTTGTCACTTCTGGGTACATTTTGGCCTTACCCTTCGCCTTAGGATCCATCAAGTTCTCCCTTGCTCTTCTCTCAGCTGCTGCCTTTCTGGAGCCACCCAAGTCTAATCTTGGTCGAGGTTGATCTGGCCTTGGGAAGTTGGCATTTACCATGTTGGCCTGAGCATTTGGGAATGGATTCTGATCAACACCCATTGTAGCTTTCTCTGGAAATTTCAAGATCTTCCGATCAATGAGATCCTGCACGACATTCCGAAAAACAAGGCAATTGTTAGTCGCATGAGACCATACATTATGCCATTTGCAAAAAGTCTTGTTCCTAAGTTCATTAGCCGATGGAATATCATGACCATTTGGCAATTTTATCATCTTTTCTTTTAAAAGTTGGTCAAAAATTAGTTCGGCTTTCGAAATGTCAAAGGTATAGGACTTGGTTCCGACTCCCTTTTGAGAAGTTCCGCTAAACTTAGAAATCTGGACCGTTGTTGGCCTCTGATCCTTGGAGGCTTTGGACAAAGCCTTGCATACGCGTGGTTCGCTGACCACGATTTCAGCCAAGTTTATCCCCGCCAATTCTTCTTCCTCTTCTAGGAAAACTTCATCGTCTGCTTCATTCGAGTCCATATTTTCGACCTCCACCGCGTGGACAGCCGTGGTTCTAGATGTGGAAGGTTTTGGTAGATCTCTATAGAAAGTTGGTCGAGATATCGGTCGATTCTTTTGTTGTTCCTCCTTTAAAAGAGCTTCGTATCGATCCACCCGAAGTAGGAGATCATAAATATCGCGGAATTCAATACCCTCGAACTTCTTCCGGAGGTCAAGCAACAACCCACCTTGAGCCAACTTTGCAAACTCATGTTCAGGCATGTTGACCGTACATCTAGCCCTTGCTTCTCTGAATTTCCCCAAGTATTCTTGGACGGACTCGTTTTGTCCTTGGCGCATCTTGGCCAAGTCGGCCATTGACACATCTGGCTCCGGCCGATAAAATTGTTCGTGGAAGATTTGCTCCATGGTCTGCCAATTTGGAACAGAGTTCTGAGGAAGTTTGACATACCATGAAAAAGCAGCCCCCGTGAGGGTGCTCGGGAATAGCCTTAATTTCAAGATCTTGCGATGTCCGATTTCGGCACATTGAGCAGTGAATCGACCAATATGCTCCACGGTCGACTGGAGTCCATCCCCTGAAAATAATGCAAAATCCGAAACTTTGAATCCTCGTGGAAATTCCTCTTGATCAAAATGCTCCGGATATGGCCTCCGGTAGACGGGTCTACCAATTCTTCTAGCATGAGGGACCATATCTTGGATCATCTGCTCGACCGCTCCTCGGTCGATTGCTTGATTTCCTAGTAATGGATTATTCCCACCAAGATTATTCCATCCACCCACTCCGGCGAATTGGTTTATATGAGGTCCAGCGAAATTGGCCCCTGCCCCCTGATGAACTTGTGGGCGGAATTGGTTGAACTGCGGGAGCCCTTGGAATTGATTGGCCGCCGCATATGGGTTATTACCCATCGGCAGAACATTGACTGCTGGAGCTGGGTTGCCCCCAGCCAGTGCATTTGGTTGAGGCGGATTCGCTCCAAAGATGTTTGGTTGGGCCTCCACTTGAAGCCCTGCCGCTGGTATTCCATTTTGGCCATTTTGTTGGCCTAACAATCGATTAAACCTCTCATTGATCGAGCATTCTGAGTGGCCATGGTTTGAGCCAAGGTTTGAGCAACGGTTTGAGCAATAGTTTGAGCTGCCTCCTGCATTCTCTGATTGCTCGACATTTCCATCGTACGGAAGAATTGTTGGAGTTCCAATGATGTGGCCAAACTTGGCCTCAAGACTGGTCCTTCGGCGACTTCCATAACATCTTCGACCACCACATGGTCGAGATCGACAGCCGCATTTCGGCCAAGGCCATTTTGCCCTTGCTGATTGTTCGGAACATCTTGTGGCTGAGAACTTGTAGGAAGTGAACCAGCCATGTTTGACTCTGATTCCGAATGAAGTCTAGACTCTTCAAACTCTTGATCTCTTCTAGGATTCCTCCTAGTGTTTACAACCATACAATTCTTTTCTAGTCCCACTGGGCGTGCCAAATTATGTTTCCCTCTTTTCGGCCGGATAGGCCAATGGAAGGAGTTTTTGGTCCTTCTTCTCTTGAGATGCGTAGGCGTGCCACCACCAAACCACTTGATGGCTTGGATGGAAAGATTGTGTGAGTGTGTTTGCGCTTCTGACTTTTAATCAAACAATTGATCGACCAAGCAAGGAACCTCCTCTTGGCCTAGGTTCTTTTTCTTCCTTGAGGTCAAGGATGATTGAGCTATTTTTAGGATTTTTGTGATAAGTGCAGCGAATGTAAATGCAATAAATGAAATGACAGAAATCTAAGTGCGAGAAATGTAAGTGCGAGGAAAATATATTAAAGTGATAAAGACTTGAATTAAATTCGAATGTAAAGACAATTGAAATTGAATTGCAAGAAAGTAAGCTTACACTAGGAAAACGAAGAACTTTGATAATCTGAAGAGCTTGAAAGATAAAATCCTAGACTATGAATTGAAAAGTACAGGATAAAGAGATAGATTTTGTGTATTCAGTTGGCGGTCCTCTTCTCTTCTTCTGACGATCAATTTATAGAGCTTCCATCAGTTCATGGATTTGGTTGATAAATGGCCTCAACCAACTCTGTCTTGAAAATCTTCCTAGAATTAATGCCTTCCGGAGCTCTAGGCGTGAACTGCCCCCAATGTCTTGATAATCCTCCCAATGTTAATGCCTTCCGGAACTCTAGGCGCGAACTGCCCGACAATTTATTTCTCTCAATGTTAATGTTCTCCTATCTTTAAACTCCGCCGCTTGTAGGAAAACAACTGCTGGAACTCCAAAGCATACTTCTTGAGTTCAGGCTACTCTGACATTTTTACATTGAGGAACATTTCTCACAACCGAGGATTTTTTATGCAATCCGAGGATTTTTGGCTCAACGGAGGATTTTTATGTAATCCGAGGATTTTTGGCTCAGCGGAGGATTTTTATGTAATCCGAGGATTTTTGGCGTAGGCGGAGGATTTTTATGTAATCCGAGGATTTTTGGCGTAGGCGGAGGATTTTTATGTAATCCGAGGATTTTTGGCGTAGGCGGAGGATTTTTTATGTAATCCGAGGATTTTTGGCGCAGGCGGAGGATTTTTATGTAATCCGAGGATTTTTGCCAAATAATTGGTGGGTGGGTCTAATAATACCAATCATGACATATATATATATAACTTAAACAAAAAGCAATAGGCCAATTGGTGGCCTCTGAGTCATCTTCAGAAAATTCCTGCGCCACTTTATATATATATATATATATAAAGTGATTGTAATTAGGCGTGGGCACGGTCCGGTTTGGACCGGTTTTTGTTAAAATATAGAACCTGAACCGAAAATACAGACCGGTTCAGTTTGGACCGGTTTTGCTTAAAATTCATACCAAAATCCGAACCAACCCGGACCTGCCGGTTTCCAGTTCGGTTTCCGGTTCTCACGGTTTGGGCTTGCTGTAAAGCCCAATTTGGTTTTTTTGTGTATTTAAGCTTCAAGACCATCTGATTTTTAAAAATTTTGGGCCTTAAACATCACAATTGGCCCAATTCCCATATTGAAACAACTACTATTCTTTGACAAAAATAATAAAACAATCCAATATTAAATTTAAAATTACAACCAACAAGAAAATACAAATTTATAAATCGAAAGTAAAAATAGAAGAGTATCAAACCTCAGTAACATCAGCCCAAAATCATAAAAAATCTCAATACCATATCAGAAGAAAAAAAAAAATGAAACCAAAAGTTAAAGAAAAGCACCAAAATGGCATGTTGACAAATAAATGTTATACGCATATCTGCACAATGAAGACGCTGACCGGCTTCGGACTGGCTCTTTACCCAGATCTACAAGAACTTAACTCAGATCTCCAAGAACTTCACCCATATCTAGAAGAGCTTCATCCAGATCTACAAGATGAACAAATATATATACAAAGAAACAAAAAAAATGAAGAGAGAAATAGAAATAGAAAAACAGATTGCAAAGAAAGAGATATAGAGGGTAAGAGAGAAACATAAAATCAAGGGGAAAAAAAATCATAGTAAAAGAAAATCAAAGAAAAAGAGGAAGAAAAAAGAAAACAAAGATGAAATGAGATGAGAAATAAATAATATGAGAGAAAGAAGAAATAAGAACCGAGAGGAAAAGAGCCATAAGAGAGAAGAAAAAAGAAGTTCAAACCGGAGAGGAAAAGAGGCGGAAGAGAGAAGAAGGAAAGAAAAAGAGAGTTGAAAAATTCTGACAGGAAAGTAGAGAGAGTGCGTGAGAGAAAGAGAGTGGAATGAAGTGAGATTTGATAGGTTTAGGATATTAAAATATGGGTTGTTGGACTTGGGCTTTTTTGTTGGTATATTGAAATAGTTGGGTTTGGGCTTAAAAAATTTGATATTTTGAATATAAATATATATATAATATAAAAATATATATAAATTAATTCTATTGGACCGGTTCGGATTGGACCGGTTTTGTAGAGTGGAAAACCGGAACCGGAACCGGTCTGAACCGGTTCGGTTTGGATTTGTCTCGGTTTTTGACTTTTTTAGTCAACACGGTTTTTTTCGGTTTTTTCCGGATTGGTTTGGTTCGGTTTTGCGGTTTTGCGGTTCTAATGCCCACCCCTAATTGTAATCATGCAAAAGCTAAAGCTCCCGTCACTTTCTCCCACCAACACATAGTTTTATATTGAAAAGTTGCAACCCTTCATCTTTTCTCTTCCCTTTTGCAGAGAATTCCTACGCCACTTTCATCACTTCATCTGCTCAACTCCAGCTCCAACCTCCCCTATAGTTGTAAGCTCCTCCATAGCCAGTTAGTCCATCAACAGGTATGCCAAACTCTTTATCCTATTTAAATTTAGACTGATGACAACAAGCCAATTGATGGCTTTTGAATTATTTTCAGATTTTAATGCATTTTCTTTTTTTTTCTCACATATATAGCCATGGTCTGCATATATATACATATGCATATATATATATATATATATATACAGTTATTCTCTTATCCGGATGTCCGCACGTTATTATCGTGCGGATCCTATTATAAACAGGCAAGAAAACAGAGAGGGGTAGTACAAAATACACTGCGTCCGCACGATAATAACGTCCGGATGTCCGCATAAGAGAATTTCTATATATATATATATAACTTAAACAAATAACAATAGGCCAATTGATGGCCTTTGAGTTGGTTTCAGCAAGTTCCCACGCCATTGACATCATGTACTGGGATATTTTTGGATATAAAGGCAATCCATTGAGTGCATTTATATAAATGCATTAGTTGAGGCTAACAATCCATTTTATCAGATGCAACTTGATCTAATATGCCTTCTGCATGAATAGATATGAATAAATATATTGGTGCACCATATTGTTGAGGCTCAATTATATATTATTGAAAGGAGCACCAAGATGTATTTATTCATATTCGTTGTACAACAATCAAATAGATGCATTTATATTGTTGAAAGCATTCTTATGGGCTGTAATCAATTGCTGTGAATTTTCAACCACACTCAAACACAATCCTTAACATAAAATAATTATTGGACAATGTCCCATATAAAGTTATAGTAATTCTATAAAGTTAAAAAGATATACAAATTGACCGAGAAGAAACCAAGTATTATAATGGCCAGGAATCCAAATCGCAATATCGTGTCGTTCTCCAAAACTTTTATGCAGCTGGAGCATAATCAAAAGATATTTAGAGGTGTAAAATGGGTTGTATTCCATTTTAGTTTTAAACTCTGTCAAACAAGTTTTACACCTAAAAGCAGAAAATAAAATAAACAAAAACATGAAAATCAATTGGGTTTATAATTGTACTGTTACTTTGCTGCCCATGCCCTCTAGAGCCCCTGAATATGATCATCATTATTTTTATAATTGTAGGGGGATATCAACTTAAAACTTAAAAGTATTAGTTCCTGCTGCATCAACTATGATTTCGGTATGCAGACAAAATACAATTATGATCAAGGACAATCAAGCGAAACAGGACAATTGTTGTGAATACAATCCATGATCCACGGAAGTGCTGCATTCAATAGACGGCAAAGAAACCGCTACAAAGCTACAATCTGTGCAATTCGGTGTGCAGCCACATTAGAAATACGAGGATCATGCTGGACACAAATTTGGGTATTTGAAGCAATGAAGCTGCAATTTTGTCACGAATGATTGCTTAGAAGAAACTGGACTTGTGCTGGGGTTAAATGATGCAGCCTGACAAAAGAACTCAGATGGACTGTTCTAGAATTGTCAAGAAATGTCATTATCTCCTGTGAATCAAAATAATCCATATCTTGCATTTGTAAACAAGAACTTTGAGAACAGGCTGCAAGAAGATATGGCATCCATTTCACCTTTAATATATCCCTGTCTCGACCTTGACCTCGACCAATTTCTGAAGCTCATCAGGGATTGAATTGCGAGAACCAAACATGTTGCAACAACAGTGGCATCAGAGACCTCAAGATCAGCTCTGATTCCTTCACCATCTATCTCACTTGCAGGCATCTTCAGAAAAACTGAAAAGAAAATATTATCATGAAAATTCTTTCAGAAGAAATCACCAAATAAACAACAATAAAGGACCGAAGAATACAATAATATCTATGAATATGATTGGTCAGATCCTTACATAATCGAACAGTGAAAGGCATTTACAATGAAGTAAGCAGCTAAGCTTGCATCTATGATTGAACCATGAGCTTCGACTCTGAAATCATGCATGGGAAATTTGTTCTCAAGTCTGCAAGTACACATACAACAGAAATATTGCATCAAAAGAATCTAAACTACAGCAGCTTGCCTATTTAATACAGCAGCTTGACAGATAAAGAAAATCCCTAAACTCCGAGGATAAAGAGTCCATTAAGGAGCCCAAGAAATGAACCCTCCCCTCCTCACCCTCTCTCCTTTCAAATCATCAAAGACCCTCATATCCCTATCCACCAAACAGCCTATTAAATTGTCATTACATCAAATCTTCCCAAAACCATAGCATTACACGACGCAGGGTTAAACCAGCTGAATCTTACCTCCTTAACTGGCCGCAAACATACAGTTAAAGGTACTAGGCAGTGAAGCAGCAGATGGACCAGAGAGACAGGGCAAAGGAAAGTCGCCTCCTTTGAACCATGTGATTAGTATAAATTCCTCCATTGTTGATGTTTGTGATCAGAATTACAAGAGCATAACATATCTACACAAGCTTCAAGCTGGTAACAGAATAACCAATGGGGAAGGAAGTACGGATGTGAATTTGTGCCATGCCACCTATGTGAAAAAGTGTCAATGAAAACCAATTTTTTTCATAATAAACAAAACAGGGGAAAGACAAATGAGAAGGATAGAAAAAAAAAAAAAACATTACAATTTACAAAACAGGGGACAAGTTAACTTTTATCTTACAACTTTAAGCTCACAGGTCATCCATAGACATTGATTACAATCTAAACTAGCTCAAATGAGATTCAAATACATTCTTATTACAGAAAGAGTACCTAAAAATGTTGTGCATTCGATGCCTGCATGTAGGAATGTGTCGCTTGAGATATTCCAGGTACACCTTTCCGTTTCTCCTCATTGTGACAATTGTTTTGTAGAAAAACAAAGAGCTATATACAATGTTAAATTCTCCTCCGAAAATGACACGTAAAGGAACCTTACATATGAAAATCTCTCCAAGAGAAGATATGCTGTCCTGCAAAAAGACAGATAATTACTCAGCATTTGAGACCTATAGGATATAAGTTGCGATCAGCAAAACAACCCCAATCAGATTGAGTTTGTTCTTCTTCAAAATGATTTTGATCAGAAAAAAGCATGAGACCAGTAAACAGGAGAGCCAAGGTAATTGACAAAAAACGTTAATTGGATTACATACCCGAGTGTGATCTGAGTTTGCTCATATCATATCATATGATGATGACTTGGTCATTTATCTTGATGCAAGGAATGTGAGATATCTTGGCCCAATCTTTTCCCGTCTTATTCTGATACCTTTTTTCTAGGGCAGAACAATTGAGGATGCGAAGTAAAGAAAGAGATGGCGGCAAACCCTCTTCTGGCAGGAATTGGATATTGGGACACGAAGTAATAGATAGCCTTCGAAGAGAAGTGAGGTGTTGAAGTCCCTCTCCTGGCAGGAATTGGAGGTTGTCACACTCGTCAATTTGCAGCGCTTGGAGAGAAGTGAGGTGTTGAAGTCCCTCTCCTTCTCCTGGCAGGACTTGGATACTGCGACACTCACTAATAACTAGATGGAGAAGAGTGGTAGGGAGCAGGTGTTCCTTGAGCAACGTCTCCAAGATACTGCCACCAATTACAAAAAGTTCAAGGGAGACAAGTCCTTCCAATCCCCAGTACTTTACCACTGGAGCCCTCAGCCTCTCACAACTACGAGTTAACAAAGATCGGATGTTGGGAGGCAAACCCCCTTCTGCAAATGACTCCAGATTTGGAAGATCACCCACCAGCAACAGTCGAAGGGCTGTGAGGGTGTGAATGCCTTCGGGCAATGACTTGAAATTCTTGCATTCGCCGACTGTAAATTCATTCAAGTTGGGAGTGGGCCATCCTCCCTGACATTGAAAACACATCAAATTTGGACAATCACGGATAAACAATTCTCTGAGATGACTGAGATTCTCATTAACTCCTCCTTCTTCAATGAAGGAAAGGGATTCCAGATTCTCACAACCCCTAATGTCAAGCTTCTTCAATTTGGGAAAAATGCTCACCGAAAAGTTCCTCAGTGAATCACAGCTATTCTCTATCCACAAAGATTCGAGCGATGTTAATTTGGCCAACATCTCGTCGGGTAGGAATTCTAATCTCTTACAGTCCAGTATATAAAGTGCTGTCAACGTAGTGGGTAACCCATCTTTAGGGAATGAAGACAGCGTTGGACAATTCCGGAGAATCAAACGTTGAAGACAATTGTAATTGGGTAAGCATTGTATGTCAACGAAATTTCCAATTTCCACGAGTAATGATAACAGACCCTTTTGGCATCAACCTTCTATTTTCAACTCTTCAAGAGATCTGTATTTAAGACTACTGGTTGTTGTAGTAATGGCCCCTTCATCATGTAAAACCTCACACTCAGACACCGTAAGCTTCTTCAAGCAAGGCAGATGACAAGGCAAGCTTCTGCTCAGCTTCGGACAGTTGGTTAGATTCAGCTCTTGGAGACGAGGGAAATCTGGACCATATTCACCTCCACTTGCACTTCCACTTGGTACCCATTCCTCCCACTCTGGCATCTCCTTAAACTCCAACTTCTCCAGAGATTGAAATGGCGGAATGAGAGAAGCTCCATTTCTGCCATAGAACTCTACACCAATGGTCTTAACAAATTTCATGCTTTCTATACAGAGCTCTTTGAGACCGGGTAGCTGCCCAAATGCTGGCAGCAACCAACAATATTTACAATCACTGAGATGCATGACTTGTATGTTAGAGAAAGACGAGTCTCCTAACCAATTCGGGAAATTCGTTCCACCATAGAATCTGATGGTTAATTTCTCCAAATTCAAACAAGGCTGGAGCTTGTCAAGTACATCTTTCTCCTTTTGGGAATCATCAGCATCCTTTGCACCCCATGCCAACTCTAACTCCTTGAGATCTTTCTTGTCCTTCAAATTGGCTTGCAATGCATCCCTAGCATCAACTACATTTTGTAGCTTCAAAATTGCAAGTTTTCCTTGAAGCTGCGGGAACTCCCTCAGTTCTCCTATGCTTGACCCAGCAGATCTGCCCACAACAAAAGCAGTCAATTGTCTCAAACTTTTCAGTCTTCCCATTTGCACCGGCATCTCTTCAATTTTAGTTCCACTGACATCAAGATAATGCAAATTAATCAACTCCGTCATTCCTGCAGGCAACTTAGTAAGAGAGCTACAACTTGCCAACGTTAATTTCTGTAAATTAATCAATTTTCTGATGTCTGCAGGCAATTCAAGGAGAGAGGAACAATTTGACAATAGTAACGTCTGCAAGTTGTAGAGATTGCTAAGAACCCCAGGTAACCTTTCAATTGCGGTATGGGAAAGATCCAAGTAGCGCAAGTGAATGAGGTTTCCAATAGAATCAGGTAACTTAGTGACATTTTGATAACGTGACAATGATAGCACCCTTAAACATTTTAGTGAGGGCAACAAATGTTGTAGAACCTTTTTACTCACATAAAATTCTTCATAATATTCATTTTGTTTTAAAGAGGTAGGTAGGAAGGTCCTCAAACACTTAGCCCCATATAATGGCTCAAATTTTTTAGCAACATCAAATTCTCCCCTAGCATATGACAAATGACGAGCTCTTTTAACTTCATGTGATTCCACCCCTTCCAGCCTAAGGCAAAACCCCCTAGAGATGAACATAGCCAAGTCATGAATGAGGTCATGCATTGTGAAACCGAATTCTCTTGACTTTTGAAACAGCGACCGGGATAATAACTCATCAAAGTGTTTTCTAGCCACTGATTCCATAATCTTCCCATTATCAGCTTGTGTAACTAAGCCTTCTGCCATCCATAATTGAACTACATCTTCCTTTTCAAACTCATAATCCTTTGGAAAAACTGAACAATAAACAAAGCATCGTTTTAACGGAGCAGGGAGATAGTGATAACTCAACCATAGAGCCGGAAGAATGTCAGTTGTACCATAGGGTAGGCACCAAATATTACTATTTAGTATTCTATTCCACTCCTCGGAATCTATATTGCAACGTAACAAACCCCCGAGTGTTTGTGCAGCTAAAGGCAACCCTTTGCACTTGAGTGCAATTTGCTTGCCAATGTCTTCCAAGTTTGAATTTGCACTATAGTTTTCATTTCCAAAAGCATGTTTAGCAGGTAACAACCAGCAGTCTTGATGCGACAATGGTTCCAAGAATTGAATGGGAACATTTTTCATTAAAGATGCTACATTTTTGTTCCGTGTTGTTACTATGACTTTACTTCCCCTTGCCCCTGAATTAAAAGGAGTCTGGAGGCGCTCCCAATCACCATAATTTTCATTCCATAGATCATCCAACACAAATAAAAATTTCTTTCCCCTCAACTGTTCTCTTAATTCAACTTGGAGCAAATTCAGATCTGTCGTATTACAAGGCTTTGAAGTGACTGACTCAAGAATAGTTTTAGTTATTCTAACAGCATTATAGTCTTCTGAAACACAAGCCCAAGCTTGAAGTGTAAAATGCCCTTTCACCTTATTGTTGTTGTAAAGCATTCGAGCAAGGGTTGTCTTGCCAACCCCACCCATTCCCACAATGGTGAGGACAGACACATCATCCTTGCTTGCATCATCAGATAGCAACACTTTGGATAAATTTTCTTGGACTTCATCTCTACCATATACACAAGGTTCATGAACCAAGGAAGTTGTTGGAGTTCTTTGTGAAACCTTCCTCCCAGCACCTTCCCTCAGACCAAGAGCACTTTTCTGTTGTACAAAGTTTTCTAATCTTGCAAATAACTCTTGTATCTTAACATTCATGCTCTGATAAAAATGATTACGAGAAGAAGAGAGGAAGTTCCACACCTGGTTGGTTAATTTGTGGGTTTGATCATCACCTTCCAGCTTGCATCGCAAAGCTTCAGTGTCGATCTCATCCAGTAAGTCCTCTGCATCAAAGACAGCATGCTTGAGCTCGTTAAGCCACTCTCTCACAGCAGGGTTCACAATTTGCTTCTCCTCTGCATCATTGAGCACCACGAACAAAGTCAACAGTGTCGTCTTCAAGTTCATGAGGAGTGGTTCGTCGAGTTTCTTCTGCCGAAATAAGTCGATGAACTCGGCTGAAGTAATTCTGTCACACAGCACCTCGATAGAAGCAGAGATGAGAGCCTCTCCGATCAAAGCTGCTGCCATTTTTCTCCGCTTTGCAAGGAATTTGGATGAAGTAATATTCCAAGGGTTGCAGAACTTGGAAATACAGGTTCGTAAGGAAGTATGAAAGCCTTTTGAGATTGTAAATAAAATGAACTGGTAATTAGCCTGTAAATAAGCTTTGAAAACTCTCTCACTTAGCAGGACTACTGTGCTTTGTGCACTCAAATCGTGGAACTGTGGCCACCGATGTTAATATGCAAAGTTGGATGCCAAAATATTGCGTACACTGGCCAAAATGGTGCAAGATGCTATCAACTTTTTTCCTTTTTATTTTTGGTCGGACAAAGATGCTATCAACTATCACCAGCAAATTCCAATTTTGAATATTTACAGATGTCATTGTTTGATTGGGTTGGGATTCTTATCTAAGATGCTGACCCATCCCTGGTTAGTACATGGGAAGAAGGGCAGATGAAGAAAGTTGCTAAGAAAGGTGGAGAAGTTGCTAGCTGTAGGATCAACTTAGCAATAGCACAACAAAGCATAAAATGAAAAGGAAAAGAGAGAAACAAAAAAAAAGAGGGAACATGTCAATTTGAGCCAATTTTATTGTAAGAATATCAGAACCTATAATATTATTTTTTATTGTAAGAATATTAGAACCTATAATATTCTTTTTTATTGTAAGAATATTAGAACCTATAATATTCTTTAACACAATAAATGTTATGGTGAAACCTATACTAGTGACCCTAAACGAAACACTATTTTGAGTGAACAACGTTACATTGTGAATTTGTGAGTGTTTTTTTTTTTTTTTTTGTTGGTGTTTTTGTGGCTTTACGGTTTTAGTCTCGTTAACCAAATCTTTGGCATCAACATGTTATGTACTTCGTTCTTTCATCTTATAAATGTAACTATCTCTTTGCCAATTGGATTTTTTTTGGTTCTTATTTTGTTATTTTATATTATTAAAAACTGAGTTTATAACTTTTTAAATAAAATATATCCAAAATAGTGTAAAGTTTTGAAAGTGGTTATCTCTTAGTTTTATGAGCAACTTTTCTTGTGTTTTTATTTATTTATTTCAATTTAAACAGATTGTGAATGTAATATTTTATCTTAATTAATGAATTGCATTCTCCTTTAACATTTTCATTAATTAACTATGACAATGTGTGGGATTTTGAATGTTTTAACTTTTTTTAAAATTATGTGTATTATTATTTGCAGATTTCTTTCTTTTCCCCTAAGTCCTCCGCAGCCAAGACATCATGTCTGAGATTGTCAAGCCAGTTTCTCACAAAAGGTTCCTCAATTTGCTTCTCCTCTGCATCATTAAGCACTACGGACAAGGTCAACAGTGTCGTCTTCAGTTTGTTGAGGAGTTGTTCATCGAGCTTTTTCTGCCGAAATAAGTCGGTGAACTCAGGCGAAGCAATTTTGTCACACAACGTCTGGATGGTAGCAGAGATGAGGGCCTCTCCGATCAAAGCCATATCTTTCTCTTCTCTGCAAGGGGATTTGGATGAAGTAATATTCCAAGGTTTGCAAATAGCTAGCACAACTAGGAAACACAGGGTAAACGAAGTATGAAAGCTGTCGTTGGAGATAAAATATCCAGTTTCGTTTTCAAAACTTTTCTGTAGCCTCACATGGGGATGGGGTCGTATATGCAAAGTTGGATTCAATAATATTGTGGACGTACAGCTTAATAGCTTTTGAGAAATTGTCTGTGAACATCTTCAAAAGGGGCCAAAGTGGTACAAGATGCTATCAACTTTTTTCTTTTATTTGTTAGAATATCAAAAGTATAAATATAAAATGCTTTCACAAATCAAATGTTATTGTGAAAGCAAATACAAATGACTCTATACATAGCTTCGTTTTGAAATATCATGTTTCGTTTTGGAAACACTTCTGTAGCCTCACATGGGGATATGGGGTCGTATATGCAAAATAATATTAGTTTAGCTTCACACTCACACACTAGCTTTTGAGAAATTGTCGGTGGACTTCTTCAAATTGTTTGGACCCACATTGGCAAAAATGGTACAAGATGCTATCAACTTTTTCTTCCTTTTATGTATAAGGCAAAACGTCATTTTTGTTTTTGTAGTTTACCATTTTTATCATTAAAATGAGGTTTCAATTTGGTGTTTTTGCCTATGTGGTCTTCAATTCCAAGTAATTTAAGGATATTTTTTAATTTCTGTCAAATTCTTCAGACTATCATTATTTCTTGAGAGGCATTTCAGTCCACAAATAAGTAAAAAAATTCATTTATTTTAAAAATTTACCAGAGACCAAAAGCGACGTTTTGTGCGTTTTCAAAAGGAGGACTTTAGTGCTCATAGATCTAAGCAGTGAACATTATATATTTTCATTTTTTTATTTTTCAGTTAGGTCGGATCAATAATGCAATGAAAAACTTAGCAATTGTCTATGTTCTTTGTGTGTGTTTGTATGGTTTTACCCTTGTTGCCCATACTTTTCACATCAAACCAACAAATGGTATAGTACTCATGCTTGGAGTCATCTCATTTGTGCAAATATGTGTGAACACAAGTAGCAATTGTCCGTGTTCTTTGTGTGTTTTGGGGAACTTTATGGCTTTATCCTCGCTAACCAAACTTTTCTCATCAAACCAACAAATGGTATGGTTACTAGTATCAGATATTCATGCTTTAAACACACAAATTGCAAATTGCAGTTTGCTTCGATCTCTTTAAAGAGAGCGAGATATTCAGCTAATGAGCAGCTGTATGTCTTGTGAGATTCCACCTTCGATTAATTACTAGGGAGATGTCCGAGCCAAGTCACCACCTTTCAACCACCAAGGAAACAAAACCAGCATTCCTAAGAAACTCCAAGTGCCAACAAGTAATCTTTATTAGATAAAGCTGTTAAACGTGGCATGCTTTCCTTATCTATACTTTCCTCCACTGAAGTTTGTCTTCCACTCAAGCCTTAGTCAATTTTTCCACTCAAGCCTGTCCTCCACTAAAGTATTAATTAATTTGTTACTTTATGTAAAATCAGTTATAGCAGCAGCTGTATATAATTGGGTTCACATCTTTTGTCCCCATTGTCTCCGTATCCTCGTTGTCTCTTACCTAAAATCTTGACATCTGTTATCTCAGAAAAAATATATATATTGATATTTGTCCATTCACTTAACATCAATATTCCGTTTAGATGACAGAATTGAAAATTACATAGAATTTTAAAATGACGGAATTCAAATTGTCATAATTTCAATTTCTGGTAATTGAAGATTTCAGTGTTTGAATTTATGTATGTCAAATTTTGTAAATAGCACTATGAAAATTGTGAAATTATGCATATTTTGGTGGAAATTAAACTCGGAAATTTGATGCTCTAGTTTTTACGATTTTTTCCTCGCGTCATTTAATAAATTCCGCGCTTAAGTTGTGTTCACCCATTTTGATTTGTTTCCTGTGATGGTAGGGTAAAGTTCCCCATTTTCCTGAAAACCATTGACTGGTCAACAAGTCAACTTTCTTTAATGTGCGAGCGTGCCACTGCTAGCAATGAAAACCCTAGCAGACTTTTTAAAAAAATAAATAACTTGCGCCCCAAGTTACTGATTTTTGAACAAGCGATTGTGAATTTGGGTGAGGAATATCTCCCAAGCAAGTTCTTTTCTATGCCTTAGACTGGTCAGGACTTCATAATTTTTTATAGTATAAAACTGGTAGTTCTTGCCAGAATAAATGACAACAGAGTGAACCGCTTTCAGGCAGAACTCCCCTTTACAAAGCTCAAAAAGGGAAAACTGACTATAAAAAGACAAAAAGAGGGCTGTGCTTCCATTTTTTTCTGGGTACACGCCTCTGTTCTGGGCTGGACTGGGTATGCCTGTGCTGGACTGGACTTTCAACAACTTCAACTGCTAGGCTTCAGTTGCAAATCGATACCAAAGCTTGAGTTTGGCAGGGGAGAGGAAGATGCTCTCAATTTTATTTTATTTTTCATCTTTATTTGATCATCCCTTGTTCTTCCACTTCAGCCCCACTATTACACCATTTTTTCAGCCACAATTATAATAGCTCCATGAGCATTAAGTCCTTCTGAAATTCTGCTAACATTCAAAATTGGAATTTGCTGGTGATATATAATAGCATCTTTGGAGCAAGCACCATATTAACTCATTAACAGCATATACAATATATAATACATTTTATAAATAAATAAAAAATTCTCTCATTTACATGTTCAAGTTTCTACATAAATCAAATTTCTCAAGAATAAAATACTAAATACCTGATTTTCTCGAACTTGAAGCGTGGCACCCTTTGTTTCAAATAATTGCAGAACCCACCGCTTAAGAAAAGAAAGCATACCATTTCTCTTTATCAAATCAGCTCACAGAAAATGGTTGTTTTGTATCACTTGACGCCTCTCTCTCCACTTGCCCAAGATCGACAAACTATAAAAATAAAAATAAAAATAATGAGCAATTTAAGGAGATGCAAGCTTTCCCAGTTATTACTGATATTTAAAAATAAAAATAAAAAGTTTGAAGAGCAAAGTTACTTGATGATGACTTTCTTACCTCTTTGCAGAGTCTTTGATCCTACAAAATAATTGCAACACAGCCACTTATAAGAAGCATTTCTAGCCTCCATTAGAAAATTTCAAACAGAAAAATGTTTACAAATCCTTATGTAACTCATCAATTTCCATTACAGTTGAGATATTTAGAAAGGTTCATTGACTCAGCAGACATTTGAAGGCTGATTTTCTGTCCCAAATGATGATGACTTGAGCGATGCCACGTATGAACATGTTTGGTCTGTTCCTACAAGTCCAAATTAGAATCCACAAATTAATTGTAATAGGAGTATACTTTATAATTTTGGTGATAATAGATTCTAAATGAACCTTAGAATAATGCTGGTTTTAATCAATGTAGACAGTTGTGTATATAAAACCGCAAATTATAAAGCTAGCCTAACCCTTGTTCAAGTCCAGGACAGATTTGTATAAATTCCTCCATTGTTGAAAAAGAAACGGATGAACGATCACTTTTGAAAAATTTTATGACATAAGAGGCCTCCTTTTTTATTTTGTGTGGCTGACTCCTTTTAACAGTACAAAAACAATAAGAGAAATAATTAATTACATAATACAGTCATAGAGGTCCCAGCTGGTATATGCAAACTACTATTGATTATTAGAAATTTTAAATTTTGTATTGTTGTCCCCCCTCCCCCCACCCATTGCAGTTATTAAACAGTTATGATGAGGCAAAAGAATGAAACGAAAACAAGTGTTAGAAAGTAAACCTCCAGATCACCGAAAGATCTAATTGCGACTTTCCATTTAACAAGCGATGTTTGTGATCAGAATTACAAGAGCATAACATATCTACACAAGCTTCAAGCTGGTAACAGATTAGAAAAGATGAGACAGCATGCCAATGGGGAAGGAAATGCGGATGCGAGTTTGTGCCATGCCACCCATGTCAAAAAGTAGGCTTCCGCAGTTCAAGATAAGCAAAACCTGCTTTCATTAGAGGAAATAAAAACATTACAAAACAGGGGACAAGTTATCTACTGGATAAGCTAGACTACTCAAGCTAAACATCCTAACATTACAGGAACGAAATATAAAATACAGCAGCACTCCACTAGTAACATAAATGAATTTTAAAAACAGAGTGTGGTTGAAGACTGACTGCGACATTAACATATAAAAGCATTCATCTCCTGTCTTATAATATACGTGCAGTACTTAGGAAAGTACAACTTAAGCTCACCAGTTGAACTCTAAACCCTAATAATATACTGTGAGTTTTATCTTACAACTTAAGCTCACAGGTTATCCATAGACATTGAATACAATTTAAACTAGCTCAAATGAGACTCAAGTACATTTTTATTACAAAAATAGTACCTCAAAATGTTGTGCATTCAATGCCTGTATTTGGGAATATGTCAGTTGAGATATTCCAGGTGAACCTTTCTATTTCTCCACGTTGTGACAATTGTTCCGTAGAAAAACATAGAGCTATATTAAAAAGTAAACCCTACTCTGGAAATGACACATAAAGAAACCTTGTAAATGAATAGCTCTCCAAGAGAAGATATGTTGTCCTGCAAAAAGAATGCTAATTATTCAGCATTTGAGATTTAAATAGGATATAAGTTGTGATCAGCAGAACAAGCAGAATCAGAAATAAAGCAAATTTAACCAGAATTTACTGAGCAAAATAAATAATAATAGAAATCAGATTGAGTGTTTGTGTTAAGTACTTTGTATGTGAGCGAGAGGGAGAGAGAGCTCATATCTTATGATCACTTCTTCGCCTATCTTGATGCAAGGAATGTGAGATACCTTTTCTACAGGGCAAAATAATGGTCGATGCACAGATAAGAAAGAGATGTCGGCAAACGCTCTTCTGGCAGGAATTGGATACTGTCACACCCACAAATATGTAGCCTTTGCAGCGAAGAGAGGCGTTCAAGTTCCTCTCCTGGCAGGAATTATAGACTAACAGGCCGTAATATATAGAGTGCAAAGAGTGGTATTGAGCAGCTGTTCCTTGAGAAACGTCTACAAGATATTGCCACCAAGTACTTGCAAACCCCAGTAATCTCCCACCGTAGGGCACAGTCTGTCACAATTCAAAATATGAATATATTGCAGGTTGGGAGGCAAATTTCACAAGATTTTGAAGATCATATATCCCCAAATGTCGAAGGCTGTGAGGGTGCCAATGTGTTTAGGCAATGACTTCATTCTGGCATCTACTGACTGTGACAAAAGTAGGCTTCTGCAGTTCCAAATAAGCAATGAGTATCGATGAAAACTTTTTTTGATAAGAAACGTGCTTTCATTACAAGAGAAATAAAAACAATACAAAACAGGGGATAAGTTATCTACTGGATTAGCAAGACTACTCAACTACCACCACAGATCAGAGATTAAACATCCTAACATTACATGAACGAAATCTAAAATACAGCACCAGTCGAATCACAACATAAGTGAAATCTAAACAGAGTGGAATAACACAGAGTTGCTGTGTGAAATGCGGGGGCATGAACCTATCCATAGGCATTAAATTCGATTTAAACTAGCTCAAATGAGACTCAAATACATTTTTTTCATATAAAAGTACCTAAAAATGCTCTGATAATTGTTTTATAGAAAAACAAAAAGCTATATACAATAGTAACCCTCCTCTGGAAATTCCACACAAAGAAACTTTCCAAATGAAAAGCTACCCAAGGGCCAAGAGAAGGTATGTCGTCCTGCAAAAAGACTGCTAATTATTCAGCATTTGATACTCCAAATAGGATATAATTTCCTGAGCAACACGTTATTAGAAATCAGATTGATTGTTTTTTTTCTGGAAAAATTATTTTTATCTGAAAATAACAAAAAGCGTGAAATTATTAGAAATGAGATGAATTTTTATCCAACATGTATGATTTTGATCTGAAAATAATTATTAAAAATTATTTTTATCTGAAAATAGCATGAGACCAGTAAAAAGCAGCGACAATGCAATTGACAAAAAGCTATGATTTTGATCAGATGCGTGAAATTATTAGAAATTTGGAGATTGAATTTGGGCAATGTCCAACATGTATTTGGGTTTTTGGAAGAGAAAGAGAATATGTGTTTTGGTTTTTGCATTCAATTAGAACAAGAGAAGCAGTTTTTTACGGTAAGAGAAGGCACATACCTGACTAGCTCATATTATATGATCACTTCGTAGCCTATCTCGATGCAAGGAATGTGAGATATCTTGGCCCAATCTTGTCCCGTCTTATTCTTATACCTTTTCTCCAGGGCAGGACAAAAGAGGATAAACAGATGAGAAAGAGATGGCGGCAAACCCTCTTCTGGCAGGCATTGGAGACTGGGACAGCCAATAATGGATAGATGTTGAAGAGAAGTGAGGCGTTGAAGTTCCTCTCCTGGCAGGCATTGGAGACTGGGACAGAACATAATATATAGCTCTTGAAGAGAAGTGAGGTGTCGAAGACCCTTTCCGTCCAAAGATTTCAGAGTTGATAGAGAAACGATGCGGAGAGTGTGAAGAGTGGTAGGGAGCAGCTGTTCCTTGAGCAACGTCTCCAAGACATGGTCACTTCGACTGATAAAAAATTGTTCAAGGGAGACAAGTGCTTGCAAACCCCAGTACTCTCCCACTGATGAAGCCCTCAGTCTCTCACAATTATTAATGCTAAAATCTCGGAGGTTGGGAGGCAAACCCCCATCTTCTGCAAGTGACTCCAGATTCGGAAGATACCCTATCGACAAAGATCGAAGGGCTGTGAGGGTGTGAAGGCGTTTGGGCAATGACTTCAAATTCTCGCATTCGTCGACTAGAAAGTGAATCAGGTTGGGAGTGGGCATTTCTCCCTCGTGAAAACACACCATTTTTGGACATTTATAGACTTCCAAGTATTTGAGATGGCTGAGATTCTCAACAGCTCCTTCTTCTTCAATCAAGGAAAGGGATTCCAGATTCTCACACTCATGAATGTAAAGGCACATCAATTTGGGAAAAATTCCCAACGGGAAGGACCTCATTGAATCACAGCTATTTTGTATCCACAAATAGTCAAGCGATGTCAATTTGGCCAATATCTCATGGGGTAGGAATTCTAATCTCCTACAATTGTGTATAGAAAGCCATGACAACGTAGTGGGTAGGCCATCTTTAGGGAACGACGACAACGTTGGACAATTCCAAAGAGTCAAAGTTTGAAGACGATTGCAGTTGGGCAAGCGCTGTACGTCAACAACATTTCGAATCTCTAATTGGGACAGGAGCTTTGTCTCTAATAATGATAACAGAACTGTTTTGCATCCATCCATTTTCAATTCTTCAAGAGATTTATAGTTAAGACTATTGGTAGTTGTGGTAGTGGCCCTTCCATCATGTAAAACTACACACCCAGACACCGTAAGCTTCTTCAAGCAAGGCAACTCACAAGGCAAACTTCCTCTCAGCTTCGGACACTTAATTAGAATCAGCTCCTGGAGACGAGGAAAGTCTGGACCATATTCACCCCCACTTGCACTTCTTCCACTTGGCACCCATTCCTCCCACTCTAGCATCTCTCTAAACTCCAGCTTCTCCAGAGATTGAAATGGCTGAGTTAGATAAGCTCCATTTCTGTCATAGAATTCGACGCCAATCATCTTCACAAACTTCATTCTTTCTATACAGAGTTCTTTGAGTGCCGGTAGCCGCCCAACTGGTGGGAGCGACCAACAATAACTACAGTCACTGAGATGCATGACTAGTATGTTACAAAAAGACGAGTCTCCTAACCAATTCGGAAAATTGGTTCCACCATAGAATCTGATGGTCAATTTCTCCAAATTCACGCAAGGCTGGAGCTTGTCGAGTACATCTTTCTCCTTTTGGGAATCATCAGCATCCTCCACACCCCATGAAAGCTCTAACTCCTTGAGATCTTTCTTGTGCTTCATATTGGCGTGCAGTGCATCCCTCGCATCAACTACATTTTGTAGCTTCAAAATTGATAGTTTTCCTCGAAGTTGCGGGAACTCCCTCAGTTCTCTTATGCCTGACCCAGTAGATTTGCCCACAACAAACGCAGTCAATGTTCTCAAACTTTTCAGTCTACCCATTTGCACCGGCATCTCTTCAATTTTAGTTCCACTGACATCAAGATGATGCAAATTAATCAACTCCTTCATGCATGCAGGCAATTTAATAAGAGATCTACAACCTCCCAACATCAATTTTTGCAAATTAATCAATTTTCTGATGTCTGCAGGCAATTCAAGGAGAGAGGAACAATTTGACAATAGTAATGTCCGCAAGTTGTAGAGATTGCAAAGTACCCTAGGCAACCTTACAATTACAGTATGGGAAAGATCCAAGTAGCGCAAGTGAATGAGGTTTGCAATAGAATCAGGTAACGCAGTGACATTTTGATAACGTGACAATGATAACACCCGTAAACATCTTAGTGATGGCAACAAATCTTGTAGAACTTTTTTACTTACAAAAAATCTTTCTTGTCTATATGGATTTAAAGAGGTAGGTAGGAAGGTCCGCAAAAATCTAGCCTCATATAATGGTTCAAATCTTGGAGCAGCATCAAATTTTCCCCTAGCATATGACAAATGACGAGCTCTTTTAACTTCACGGGATACCCCACCTTCAAGCCTAAGGCAAAACCCCCGAGACATGAACATAGCCAATTCATTAATGAGATCATGCATAATGAAGCTGAATTTCCTTGACTTTTGAAACAACGATCGTGAGAATAGCTCATCAAAGTATCTTCTAGCCAATGTTTCCATCCTTTTTCCATTCTCAGCTTTTGGAATTATACCTTCTGCAATCCATAATTGAACTATATCTTCCTTTTCAAACTCATAATCCTTTGGAAAAATTGAACAATAAGTAAAACATCGTTTCAACTGAGCAGGAAGATAATGGTAACTCAACCCTAGAGCTGGAAGAATGTTAGTTGTATCATAGGGTTGGTCCCAAAAACTATCATTTAGTATTCTATTCCAGTACTCGAAATCTATATTGCAACGTAACAAACCCCCAAGTGTTTGTGCAGCTAAAGGCAACCCTTTGCATTTGAGTGCAATTTGCTTTCCAATGTCTTCCAAGCTTGGATGTGCACTACAGTTTTCATTTCCAAATGCATGTTTTGAAAGTAACAACCAACAGTCCTCTTGTGACAGTGGTTCCAAGTATTGAATAGGGACATTTTTCATGACAAATGCTATATTTTTGTTCCGTGTTGTTATGATGACTTTACTTCCCCTTGCTCCTGACGTAAAAGGAGTTTGGAGGAACTTCAAATCAGTATAATCCTCATTCCATAGGTCATCCAATACAAATAAAAATTTCCTTCCCTTCAGTTGTTCTCTTAGTTCAACTTGAAGCAAATTCAAATCTGTCGTATTACAAGGCTTTGAAGTGACTGACTCAAGAAGAGTTTTAGTTATCCTAATAGCATCATAATCTTCTGAAATACAAGCCCAAGCGTGAAATGTAAAATGACCTTTCACCTTATCGTCATTGTAAAGCATTCGGGCAAGGGTTGTCTTGCCAACCCCGCCCATTCCAACAATGGTGAGGACAGACACATCATCCTTGCTTGCATCATCAGATAACAAAATTTGCAATATATTTTCTTTGACTTCATCTCTACCATAGACACAAGGTTCATGAACCAAGGAAGTTGTTGGAGTTCTTCGTGAAACCTTCCGCCCAGCATCTTCTCTCAGACCAAGAGCACTTTTCAGTTGTACGAAGTTTTCTAACCTTGCTTGTAACTCTTGTATCTTATCATTCATGCTCTGATAAAAATGATTACGAGAAGAAAAGAGCAGGTTCCGCACCTTATTGGTAAATTTTCCAGTTTGATCTTCACCTTCGAACTTGCATCGTAAAGCTTCCGTGTCGATCTCATCCAGTAAGTCCTCTGCATCAAAGACAGCATGTTTGAGCTCGTCGAGCCAATCCCTCACCGCAGGTTTCTTAATTTGCTTCTCCTCTGCGTCATCGAGAACTGCGTATAAGGTCAACAGTGTCGTCTTCAGCTTCATGAGTAGTGGCTCATCGAGTTTCTTGTGCCGAAATAAGTCAACGAACTCGGGTGAAGTAATTCTGTTGCACAACACCTGGACGGAAGCAGAGATAAGAGCCTCTCCGATCAAAGCCATGTCTTTTCTCTTCTCTGCAGACTGCAAGGGATTTAGATGAAGTAAAATATTTCAAGATTCGCAAGTAGCTAGGCTAGCACAACTTGGAAATACAGGCTTGTAAACAAGTATGTAAGCTTTTTAAGACTGCAAATAACATGAACTTGTAATCTTCAGCTTGGAAAACCCTCTCTCTTTCTAGGATCCTTCTTTGTTTGTGGCTGAAAACTTTTCTGTGGCCTCACATGGGGGGATGGGGTCGGCAAAGTTGGACGCAAAAGCTTTTGAGAAATTGTTGGTGGACTTCTTCAATTTACTCGTATGGGGTGGGTGGGACCCACACTGGCAGAAATGGTACAAGACAACTTTTCTCATTTTTCGGTTGGACAAAGATTATGAACTTTCTCAAACTTGGGAATTGTCCTTGCTTGAATCACACAACAAATAATGGTATCAAATATTCAAGTAATTAAGAGCATTTCAATTTCTAAAACTGATAGCATTTGTCAAATCTGTGAATCTTGGGCATTCCGAGTGGAATATTATCAGTGACTGTTTCCTCCCTTTCTCCCATGTTTCTTGTTGTTTCTTGTTCGACGATGATGTTGTGATTCTTATCTTCCAAGCCTGTAAAGTGAAGTGTCTATGAGGTTTTGATGGAACCATTTGAAATAATTCTGGGACCACGACGTGCTTCAACAGTAGCACTTACCAAACTGGGAGGGTATGAGCTAGCAACAGACAAAGTAGTGCATGAGAAGTCTTTTTTTCTTGATTGCCTTCTTTTCTTGGTGAGAAATGGATCATTGCTCAGAAGATTTTTATTTTTATTTTTATTTTTATACAAGCAATATTGAGGGTAGGGAGAAATCGAATCCAGAACCTCGAGTACAGGAGTAAATGCTCTTAATTACTTGAATTACAAACCCCTTACAGTAAATTTTACATCCTTGCTTGAATCACACAAATTGCAAATCGCAGTTTGCTTCGATATCTTTAAGGAGAGCGAGATATTCAACTGATGGGCTATGTCTTGTGAGATTCCACCTTCGATTAATTACTTTCCTCCACTAAAGTCTGTCTTCCAGTCAAGCCTTAATCAATTCTTCCACTCAAGCCTGTCCTCCACTCAACTATCACAATGCAAATTCCCAATTTTGAATATTTTACAGATGTCATAGTTTGATTGGGTTGGGATTCTTATCTAAGATTCTGACCTGGTATCCCTGGTTAGTACATGGGAAGAAGGGCAGGTGAAGAAACTTGCTAAGCATCCCTGGTCACTAATAAATAAAATGAAAGTGGAGAAGTTGCTAGGCTAGCTGTAGGATAAACTTAGCAATAGCACAACAAAGCATCAAATGAAAAGGAAAAGAGAAACAAAAAAAAGAGAGGAACATATCAATTTGAGCCAATTTTGTTGTTAGAATATAAGAATATTCTTTAACAAAATAAATAGTATGGTGAAACCTACACTACTGACCCTCATCGAAACACAAATTTGAGTGAACAACGTTATATTGTCAGTGTTTTTTTTTTTGTTTGTGTGTTTTTGTGACTTTATGGTTTTAGACTCGTTGATCAAATATTTGGCATCAACACATGTTATGTACTTCGTTCTTTCACCTTATCAATATAATTAGCTCATTACCACACGCTAATGCGTTTGTCAATTATGACCTGCACTGGAAAAAACTGGTACAAGATGTTGGAAATTTTTTTAGCTGATATCAAGTATGACCAACAAATTCCAATTTTGAATAATACACAATTTCAAAAGGAGGACATGCTCATGAAACTCTGCAGTTAATTCAAAGAGAAATTAAACCCAAAAGACAATGGAGATACAGATGTCATTATTTGATTGGTTTTGGTTGGAATACTTATCTGAGATGCTGACCTGGCATCCCTTATCTTTTTTTTTGGATCGAAGGCATCGCTGCTTGTTGTTAGTACATGGGAAGAAGGGTCGGTGGAGAAGCTTCTAGTTGTGGATTTTTTTTTTTCTTTTTTCTTTTCAACAAGAAACGAGGAAAATTTAGGGCCCGTTCGGTAATGTTTTTAGGGCCTGTTTTCTGTTTTTGTTTCCTGTTTTTCACAAATACACGTTCGGTGCATTGTTTTCATTTTCCCTCACAAAACGTTTTCTGAAAACAAATCTAACTTTGTGAACAAAAGTTGAAAATGAAAAAAAGCTGTTTTCAGTAATTTCATTTTCAGTGTTTTCCGAAGACACGAGAATGCATCACATCAACAACTCTAGCTCTTTCTCTTGACAACCAATAAACCCACCAACATGAACAACACCCATCTTCTCCAACCCAGTAAACTAAGAAAAGAAAATATAGAGGAAGAAGAAAAGAAAAGTGTTGGGGTCTTTTTCCGTCAGAAGGCTCGTTCAGACTTGTCTCGGACCGCCATAGAGTGGTGGATCAAGCCTTCGTTGCCCCTTTTTTCTGAGTTAGTGTTGTTAATATTATGTTAACTCGCAATTGTACGGGGCAATTAGTAGTATAGCAAGACAAGTACGAGGTCGTACCCACGAAGACTGAGAAGTTAAAACTAGTTATGTACTTAGATTACCAAATTCAAGAAAGTAGGAGGTTATGTCTAAAACAGAATTTAAAACAAGAGTGGTTGTGATTGTTGAACAAGAGAAGCGAAATGAAATTGAAAACAAAAACAAGTAAACAAATGTAACAAAGAGTGGTTTTAAGAGTTGGAAAACAGATTTTGAGACTAGGGCATTCGAATCACCATAACAATTCAATTCTGGGTTATAAAGATTCAAGTAACAAGTCTAATTCAGATTCAAAGATTGATTCTAGCTAGAGTATGATTAGGCCATGGTGTTTGGTCCTAACCTTGTGTTCCTAATTCCCTAATTTGATCATTTGTTGTCTAACCTAAAATTAAGCATTAGGAACCCATTAAGCATAGAAGAACATTTAAAACAACCAAGTATGTATCTAATCCCTGTTGTCGAATGTCCATACATACTCTTCCTATTCATAGTTCAATTCGAATTAAAGCATGGTGTATACTCTTAATTCAAACCAAGATAGTTAACAAACAAGTTCTAATGGTGATCAATCATTCAAACAAGCATGTTAACTTATAAGCATAATGAATAAGAACATGAATCATGAATCAAACTTGAAACTCCAAACTTATAAACCCAGAATATTCATGTTAGGTTACATCGAAGCCCTAGTTATGGATTTAGCTACTCATAATGGAAAAGAGACTTGAACAGAAATGAGAAAACATAATGAATGCAATAAGAGTAGAAAAACCCTTTTTCTGAAGTTCTTGTGGTGTCCAAGGCTTCTCCAAGTGCTTCTCCACTTCTAATGCTTCTCCAAGAGCTTTCCCACTTCTAGAAAGATGTATGAAGGATATGGAGGTGATTTGGGATGAGTTTGAGTGAGTGGTGATGGCTAAGGAAGATGAAATTCGTAGGGAAATGGAAGAGAAGAAAGCTGGAGTTGTTTTGGTGATTGTTGGAGTGTTTGGGATTGTGAGAGTGTTTGAGGATGGTTGGAGTGAATTGTGGGGTTGTGAATCCCAGGATTTGTTGTGTCATGAATGTGGAATGGATGTGGTATTTATAGGGAGAGGGGAGTGATAAATCTGAATTCAATATGGCTAATGCATACAACACTTGCATTATAAAAGATGAATTGGTTGATGCACTTCACTAATGCATACAACACTTGAATTATAAAATTTGAATTGGTTGATGCACTTCACCAATAAATCCCACCAGCAGCCCTAGCTCATCTTCATGTCACCATGACCAAGCTTCCAACCAGCTACAATAGCTCATGCCTAACTCACCATGACCAAGCTTCCAACCAGCTCATCCTGAGGTCAGCATGACCAGCAACTTCAAGGGCTTACAACTTGGGCTTCTCTTAAGCAAATGACGACTTTAAGATGTCCATTGTGAAGATCAGAATGTGTCTGATCCAACCACACAAGTATTGGCCCAATCCAAGCTCGGATGAAGAAGATAAGTCCGAAATGAAATTCTAACTCAGTTTGCTCGCTGACAAAAATCCATCCTGAGCATGGATCTGTGTTTGCTAGGTGACGGACTCCAGATTTATCCAATGGGGCTGAATTTTGGATATGTTATAGTACACACCCATTGGAACAACTTTCATGAAGAATGCGGCCTCATCCGAGCTGTGTAGGTTGCTGAAACAGATCTTGCAATGTGACCTACGGAACTGGACTGGCAGGGGGCTGTAGCCAAAATGAGTTTGTCTTTAAGCTCTTCTTCCATTCATCCAAATCAGGCCTAAACATGCTTGAATTGCATGAATTATGCTCTCTTACTCTATTGGCCTACAAAACACACAAATAGAGGCAAATAACTCAGAATTATAGGAAACTAAGCAAAAGAAGTAAGTAAATTGGGCATGTATATGTATGAAATTATGAGCTTAACAGTTAGCGAGGACTACGCCCAAAGCATCCCAAGAGAGAAGCATGTCCCAGGGGAGTACTCTGTTCTTCTTCCAGCGGCTACGTGTTTGGTGCTGACGTTTCTGGTAGCTTGACGAAGAGTTGAACATGATGTAGAACTGAGATTATGTGAGCTTGGCATGAGAGCTTGGAGTGTGGGAGCTAAAGATCCACGAGTTTAGCAAATGAGAATGCATGTGCTTGGCTTGGTGTTGGATATGCTTGAGTTTGGGCGTTGATAATTTGTTGTTTGTGGCTATGGTGTTTATAGCTTGGAAGGAAGGGAAAGCTTGGAGTTATGCTTGGTGAGGCTTTATGGATTTAAGAGTTTCAAGAGAAGGATAATGGGAGGAAAAGCTTGAGGTTTGAAGGCTATGGTGTTTATAGCTTGGAAGGAAGGAACATGGTTTGATGGTTGCTGGGGTGCTTGAGCAACCAAGAGGTGTTGGTCGATGGCTGCTGGGATGCTTGCAGCAGCCAAAGGATGAAGGTTGATGGCTGGGATGGCCGCTGGAACGCTTGCAGCAGCTGAAATGAGGAAGGAAGATGAGTTCTCATGGTTGCTGAGAAGCTTGCAGCCACCAAGAGAAAACTGATTTTGCCCAGCAAATGCCTCCCAATTTATAGAGGGTGAGGGTTTTCCTTTATTTCTAATAGGCAAAGAGATGTGCTGGTGTTGTTTCGATTCAGCTGCACCAAAATAGATTCAGCTGCATCCTCAACTTGTGATACTCGCAAGTGCACGAGCCGTTTGGTAGTATAGCATATGTAAGTGCGAGGTCGATCCCACGAGGATTGGTGATTGAATGATCCAATTCATTTCCCCTACATAAAACAGAAATGAAAAAGAAAATAAATAAAACAAGAAAAAAGTAAATAACTCAAGCAAATAAATTCCCAAGTTTAATTAGATTAATGGATTGATTCTAGCTAAAGTATGATTAAGCCATGGTGTTTGGTCAAAACCTTGTGTTCCTAATTCTCTAATTTGATCATTTGTTGTCTAACCTAAAACTAAGCATTAGGAACCCATTAAGCATAGAAGAACAATTTAAACAACCAAGCATGTATCTAATCCCTGTTGTCGAATGTCCATACATACTCTTCTTATCCATAGTTCAATTCGAATTAAAGCATGGTGTCTACTCTTAATTCAAACCAAGATAGCTAACATGCAAGCCTAAATGGTGATCAATCATTCAAACTAGCATATTAACTTATAAGCATAATGAATAAGAACAAAAATCATAATTGAAACTTGGAAACTAATTAAACTTGAATACTTAAGAAAGAATGTACATTACAAATAAAAGTAAAGTAGAACTTGAAAAACTTAAGGAGAATTTCAGCACAAATATTTCATTACAACAATTGAAAACTAGAAAGGAAACTAAGAGAATTTGAGGGAGAGAAGGGAAGGGAGCTCTAGAGAAGTGTTTGAGAGCTCCCCCCCTTGGGGTGTGTTTTGAAGCTTGAAGGCTTCTCTATTTATAGGGCTAAGAGGGAGGAACATCATGATGAACTCCCACACCATCCTTCATCTTTTGCTGCACCTCAAGCATCTTCACATGGGTTCAAAGGTGATCAGTTGTGGCTGCCTTTGCTGCCAACCCATGTGGTTGCCTTTTGGTTGCCAACCCATGTGGTTGCTTTTTGGTTGCTGAAAAACGAGTTTTCTGAACCAGTCTTGGTGTAGGAAGGCCAGAGGTTTCAAAACGTATCCAATGGTGCTCAAATTTGGATATGTTATACTAGACACCCATTGGAACAACTTCTATGAAGAAAGTATTCCCATCGGAGCAGTAGAAGTGTGCGTTTTGGGCCTTGCAAGTTGACAGCCGAACAGAGACTGGAATTGACTTCATTTCATTTCTTTGCTTTACATGCATGCACATGCTTTCTCTATAATAACTCCAGCATGTACCAACTTGATCCTTTAGAATTTCATAGCTGGAATGCCTCCCCACTTCACTCATTATGTTGGATCCAAAGTCAGTTGCAGCATGGGTGAGGCACATGGCTTAAAGGAGGAGACAAGGCTCAAAGCTGGCAGCTGCAAATCCTGCTGAGCAAGGTTGGGTGTTGGACGGGCTGAGCACTCCACAAATATCCAATTGGGCTGAAATTTGGATATGTTGTAGTAGACACCCATTGGAACAAGTTTCATGAAGATCTTCACCTCATTCGAGCCCCATAGCATGCTGATCCAAGGCCAAGAAGTTGACCTACGAAATTGGGCTGGAAAGGGGTTGTAGCCAAAATGTGTTTGTCTTTAAGCTCATATTCCTCATATGCCAATCAGCCCTTAACATGCATGGATTGCATCAAATGTTATCTCTTGCTATCTTAACCTACAAAACACACAAACAGAGGTAAGTGACTCAAAATAAAGAGAAACTAAGCAAAATCACTAAGTAAAGAAGGCAAGCAAGTGTACGAAATTATGGACTTATCAAAACAGAAAATGGATTAAAAGCACAAGTTTAACTCAATAACATAACCAAATCATAAGCTAGAAGGGTACAAAATGATATACAATTATGAACCGATCAGCTGGAACCAGCCTATTTCCAATGGGTAAAAGGGAGCGCTGGGGCATGCTATTTTCCAGCAGGCAAAGCTAGGTACCGTAAACTGATTATTTCCTATGGGTAAAAGAAAGCACTGGAAATGGCTTGTTTCCAGCAGGTAATAGGAAGTGCTGGAAAAGGCTTGTTTCCAACAGGTAAAGCTAAGCATTTGGAAAATGGCTATTTCCTATGGGTAAAAGGAAGTGTGATCGGTGCATATTTACATATCATTTTGTACCCTTCTAATTTATGATTTGGTTATGTTTTTGAGTTAAACTTGTGCTTTTAATAAGTTTTGTGTTTGTTTCAGTGTAATAAACTTAAGGACTCACTAATTGCATTTTGGAGACAAGTTAGCTCAAAACGGTGTCTGCAGATCAGTCAACTTCACGGATTGGACTGTACTTTCTCAAGAAGAACCAGATGATGAGCCATATATCATTGGAAAGATACGGAAGTCTAGTTTCTGTATAATTTTACGGTTCATGATTCCGAGTCTTCTAGAGAAAGTTATACATGTTTTGGCAACTTAAGGTCAAATTCGGCAGCATCTGCGTTAGTGGGCCAAATATCACATTTGAAGGCCTTCCCGATTTTTCCTTGAGTTGGGCTGCATATGCTTGGAAAGATAATTCAAAGAGCTTCAAGATCCATATTTTTCCAGATTTTTCAGATTGGAACCACAAGCCCAAAACGAGCCCACAAGCTGGCTGTAATGCATTGTCATGCATGACATATGCATGATGAAGTGTTGTTGATTGTGGGAAAGTTTGGTGAAGCATATTCAATACCTATTTTTGAGTGGAATTTTGCAGCAGCCAAATGAATTAATTGAAGTTGAAGTGGATGATGCAACACTAAGCTTAATGACAAGAAGAATTGTTTTCAAATGCAATTGTGTGTTAGGTTAAGTTGGTGAATTAAGTGTTGTGTGTTAGGTGAAGTTAGTGTGTTTAGAAAATTCAATTGTATAATTCAGATTTTCACTTCCCCTAGGCTTATAAATAGGGAAGTTCTCTAAGCTTGTAAAAACACCCCAAGGGGGGGAGCTCTCAAACACTTCTCTAGAGCTCCCTTCCCTTCTCTCCCTCAAATTCTCTTAGTTTTCATTTTCTAGTTTTCAATTGTTGTAATATTTGTGCTGAAATTCTCCTTAAGTTTTTCTTAGTTCCACTTTACTTTTCATTATGTAAATTCTTTTCTTTAGTTTCAAGTTTGATTAGTTTCCAAGTTTCAATTATGGTTCATGTTCTTATTCATCATGCTTATAAGTTAATATGCTAGTTTGAATGATTGATCACCATTTAGGCTTGCATGTTAGCTATCTTGGTTTGAATTAAGAGTATACACCATGCTTTAATTCGAATTGAACTATGAATAGGAAGAGTATGTATGGACATTCGATAACAGGGATTAGATACATGCTTGGTTGTTTAAATTGTTCTTCTATGCTTAATGGGTTCCTAATGCTTAATTTTAGGTTAGACAACAAATGATCAAATTAGGGAATTAGGAACACAAGGTTATGACCACACACCATGTCTTAATCATACTTTAGCTAGAATCAATCCATTAATCTAATTGAACTTGGGAACTTATCTGCTTGAGTTAGTTATTTTCTTTCTTTCTTGTTGTATTTATTTCCTTTCTTTTTCATTTCTATTTTGTGTAGGGAAATGAATTGGATCATTCAATCACCAATCCTCGTGGGATCGACCTCGCACTTACATATGCTATACTACCAAACAACTCATGCACTTGCGAGTATCACAAGTTGAGGATGCAACTGAATCCATTTTGGTGCAGCTGTATCTACACAACAAAGTGCTTGAAAAATATCTCATTTGCTCACCCAAATTGGAGAACTCTAAGTAATGGGCTTGGACTTTGGTGCTCCCAAGTAGCTAGCCCATAGTCTCCATTATCCAAGGGCTTCCGTGGGCCTTGTGGACCTCCGTAACCTTCCACACCACAATCCCTCATGCAAGCCCCGTAAACCACATGACTTGGGTTCATGTGAGCTTGATAAGTGATTGATATATGAAAAATGTATTATTGGCTTTGCATGGCATGTACACTATTATTTATTTAATGAATTAATTTCCAAAATACAGCTTGGATTAATGCATGACCAATATTATATTTTATATCGGGCCTTAAATGTCTTTGGGCTTCTCGTGACTTTTTTGGGCCTCAACAAAAAGAAAAACAGATACAGAGGAAGAGAAAAGAAAAGAACAACACCCATCTTCTCCGACCCACATACCCAACTCAACCACCATCATCACCCAATCAAACCACCACAACCATTAATTAGTGGAGAGAGAGAGAGAGAGAGAGAGAGAGAGAGAGAGAGAGAGAGATGGGTGGGTGTATGAGATTCATGCCATGGAAGGAAGGAGGAGTAGGTACGGCCTGGGAAGGAAAGGAAGAAGAAAAGGAAATAAAAGATAAACGGCCTTGGGAAGTAAAGGAAGAAGAAAAAGGGAAGAAAGAAGGAAAGAGGACGAAAAAGAGAAAAAAGAAACAGCATGCGAAGGAAAAGAAGAAGAAAAGAGGAGGAAAGAGAGAAAAGGAGAAAAGAAAAAGAAAAAAAAAAGAAAGAAAAAAGAAAGGAGATAAGATCTATGTTGCACCGACACTCCAAATTGCTGGAGTGTCGGAGTGTCGAACACGCCGACACGCCGACACGGCTCCGACACGCCGCCGACACGCGTTGGACACGGTCAACGGCTGGGACACGGTCAAGACACGCCGCCGACATGGTCAAGACACAGCTCCGACACGGTCAAGACACAGCAGGGACCATATTGAAATTTTGAAAATAAAAGTTGGGGTCTAAACGTGATTTTTGAAACTTTGGTGGACTGATTTGAAATATTTTTTAAAAGATGGGTTAAAAGTGGAAAAAGACTTTTTTAAACCTAAATGAATCTCACATTTTCAGCAGCCACTTCAATTCCTCCGCGCAGCTTTTCTCCTCTTCTCCAGCTTTTGCAAAGGTAAGTATCTTTTCATTTTTTTTCCCTTTTTTTCAAATTCTTTTATTTATGTTCTCTATCTCTATTTTCTTTTCGTCTTTTGTTTTGTTTCTCTGTTTTGAAGTGTTTTGTATCTTTGTATGATTTTATATGTATTTGGTTTTTTATTTTTAATAAAAGTCTTGTTACTTAGTTGTGGAGTATATTTGAATTTGGTTTATTAATTGGGTATTAGACATAATGAATGTGAAGTTGAACCATGCTGAATTTTTTAAGGGAAAGATGAGTTACTCTAATGCTAACTCTAGTGGGGATTCCTCTCATGCTCAATCAATTGATGATAGTGCTCCACTGTGGAAGTATGTTACAAAGGCTGAATCAAGTAAGAAAGCTGGAGGAAACGTTAGTTTCAAGTGTCATTATTGTCAAAGCATGTTTCAAGGTTCATATTCTAGGGTGAAACATCATTTGTTGAAAATCAAAGGAGGTGGGATTAGACCTTGCAACAAAGTTACACAAAGTAATGTATCGGAAATGAAACGCTTGGTAAATGATGCGGAGTTGAAAATAAAAAATGCCCAAACTGGAAGAACCGTTTCTTTGCCCACATCAAGCAAAGAAGGTTCTTCGAGTGCTAGTGCTTTTGATTTGGATATTGGCATGAATGAAGAAGTTTTGGAACCAAAGAAAAGGAAGGGAGTTAGTGGACCTCTTGAAAAAGCCTTCCAAAACAATGCAAGAGAGCAATTGGATAGTGTAATAGCAAGGATGATGAACATGAGTTATTTATTTTGTTTTATGGAATTATGTGACATTGAAATATTGAGAATTAATTCATTATTATTTTAATTGCCGTGTCCTAGCCATGTCTGTGTCCTACTTTTTTGAGATTTTCCATGTCGCCATGTCGCCGTGTCGCGTTCCCGTGTCCCTGTACCCGTGTCCGTGCAACATAGGATAAGATAGTTTTTGGGCTTTAATTTTTTTCATTGTTTATAATAATTTAGCCTCTAAAAATATCAAAATTAAAAAAAATTAGAATTGAAATTAGCAAAAATACACCTGAAAAATAATTGTACTACCAGACACGTTTTCATTGTTTTTGTTTTCTAAAGATGTTTTCTAATTGATCTACCAGACGCATTTTCATTTCCTGAAAATGTAAATTTGTTTTCTTGTTTTCATTCTCTGAAAATATTCTCAAAAAACATTCTCCGAAAACGTTACCGGGCCTTAACACCCAGCATAAAATGAAAAGGAAATATATCAAATTTAGCTGTAGGATTTTCGTTTTTCATTCCAATTTTGTATATTTTATTACCTTTTTTTATTTTTCATTTGGGTCGGATCAATAAAATAAGGATATATGGATAAACTTAGCAATTGTCCCTTTTTTTTGTGTGAATGACTTCATGCTTTTGGGTCGAATGTGACTTTACGCTTGAAGTCATCTCATTTGAAAGCAAATATTCTAAACTGGAACAAAGACGTTGCCTCATAAAGGCCGGAATTGTTAATTTCACATTCTATACATTATTCTTGAACTCTGAACATGTACGGTATGAATGTACTATGGCAGCTCCGAGATTTTAGGGACATGTACCAAATTAGTAATAGAGCATTCTAAAACAAAGTCTTGAACAAAAATATATGAAAAGGATTGGATCATATATAACGTTATGATTCACTCCAGTCTATAATGTTTTAATCCCGTAATTACATTTAAATAGTCATATCCATGACAAAACATCCGTTCAACGACTACAAAGGCCAATGTTATTACACCTTTTTGTTGTTGTTAAAGTAGTGTCATAAGGACCATTTTTATAAAGACGGGTTTGGCTCCCCGAGGACCTACAAAACACAAAGCCTTCATGTTCTAGATAATATGCAATTGGCAAACATAGTGACAATGTTAGCATACTGAATGGCAATTGTGGTCTTGTTACAGTGACACCAAAATTGAAACCTCACCCAAAAAAAAAGTTTTAATTATAAATGTGTTGACATGATGGACAAATTAGAATGTAAGCTATCCTTGGTTCTTAAAAAAATATGATGATTGTCCTTGGTTGTTAAAAAAATATGTTGGATCTACTTAGTTGTAGCAAAAAAATAATAATAATAAAAAATAAAGATTAGAGGTTCATGTGTACTCGAGAGAAAGTTGTCAAGGGCCTTTATGCACAAACACTACATAAGAAGAGTTCACCAAGTCAATTCTCAATTGTACCAAAAGAAGAGTTGCAAAAAATTTTATATTCTTAGAATTATTAATGGATACATTGTAAAGACAAAATCAAAATGTAAAAATTTGTACATATAAAAGGGTGTTGTTATTGTTAAATGAATCCTAAAATTAACTGAATATTATGATCTAAGTACACTCTAATATTTAAATCAAAATGTAAAATTAACTAAGTACACCCTATTTAACTACCAAAAATACCTCTAGTACACCCTAATGCGTGCTATCACACAACATCCTAAATACTAAGTACACCATATTTTCCATGAATTGGTGCCCTCTTTTCAAATTTTAGGTTTGCATCAAAATCTTTAATTTCATAAGTTTTAGATACTTTATGTGCCAAAGGATGATTAGTATGTGGTTTCTTTCAATTAAAGAATCGGTAGTTAGTTTGGCATGAAATAATTTTTTTCTTTTCTCATGGATGGTGTAAATACAGAAAGCTCGTTCCCTCTCTTTCTCCCTCTGTATTTATCTATCTCTATATGTTTATTGCTATCTGTCAAACTTGGCTCCTTGTGCAAAATGGACTGGATACAAAGGTGGAAAAGTCAAGGAAAGGAAGAACAGATACAAAGGTGGAAAAATCAAGGAAGCAACTCCAGCAAAATTCCAATTTTGCATATTAGCATAATTTGAAAAGGACTTAATGCTCTCAATTTTTATTTTTATTTTTATTTTGGCTTTTTTTGTGGGACAAAGATGCTTTCAACTATCACAATGCAAATTCCAATTCTGAATATTTTTACAGATGTCATTGTTTGATTGGGTTGGGATTCTTACCGAAGATGCTGACCTGGTGTCCCTGGTTAGTACATGGAAAGAAGGGGAGGTGAAGAAGTTGCTAAGCATCCCTGGTCACTAATCAATGAAAGGTGGAGAAGTTGCTATATTTGTAGGATAAACTTAGCAATAGCAGCAAAGCATAAAATGAAAAGGAAAAGAGAAAAAGAAAAGAAAAGAGGGAACATATCAATTTTAGCCAATTTTACTGTTAGAATATCACAATGTATAGGGATTTTTGTAGAAATGTCACATGAACTTATATCTCAGTTTCAATTTGTCACTTTTAAGAAAAATTTAAGAGAAATGTCACCTTAATTTTTCAAAATCCATGATTTGCCATCTGACTTTAACACCATCCAATTTTCCATCCATTTTTAAGGGCATTTTAATCTTTCTATTTTCAAGGGTATTTTATAAATGGAAAAATTATTATATAAAAAATTGTATATCTTTTAAACAATTAAAATTGAAAAGAAAAAAAAAAATCTCCCATTCCCCCATCCCATGAGTGTCACCAACAGCTACAACCAACCTAGCCCACTTTGAAATCCGTTCCCCCTTCCTCCTTCGCTCTCTACCATGGAACTGTTGAAGTTTTCGCTCACCATGATGCGGGAGGAAAGAAGGAACCAAAAGGGCTACAAGAAGATGCAGCAGCTGGAGAAGAAGAAGCACTGGCGCTCGAGCGACAGATGGATGATTTTGCAGGCGCTCGAGCGGATCACACATACTGTGCGATTTCCTGACGAGATATGGGCAGATTTTCTCCCAGTTTTGGGGTCTTTTACGTTTCCTATTCCTAGTTAACTTGTAACTAAAGTCCTATGCATTATAAATAGGACTTTTAGGGTTAGGTTAACAAAGGGGAAAAGAGAAGATGTAACACAAGACAGAATTCAAGGGTGAATTCTTGAGTGTTTACGAGGGCATCAAAGGGTATGAGCAAGGGTGAGAGAAAAGAGATCTAAGGTTCTTGTGAGAGCTAAGGGGGTTCAGCTGTAACCAAAGTTGTTCTTACATACTAGTGAATTTCTCGGGTGAATCACCAAGAAGACGTAGACAGAAGGCCAAACCTCTATAAATCTTTGTGTCCTTGTGTGTTTGTTTTACTCTCTTCGTGGTGTGTATGTTTTATTCTCAAGGAGTTTGTGTGTGTGCCGTCGCATAGTCCATCAACGACAAGGTCTTGGAATATTTTTGCACAGCAGGAACACCTACCCTCCACGCACAAATTCCCTCAACCCACCCAAACCAACAACTCGGTAGCCTACGTAACAGATGGTGACCAAGCAAACTTTAGATCCTTGAACATAAACATAGTGGAAAATTAGGCCGATGGGGTTGGGTTGGGGGAGAAAGTAAGGGAGAAAGGTCTCTTTTTTTCTCTCTTTCTTTTCCTTGAAAATGAAAAGAGTAAAATACCCTTAAAAATGGATGGAAAATTAGATGATCTTAAAGTCAAATGACAAATCATAGATTTTGAAAAATTAAGGTGACATTTCTCTTAAAATTTTCTTTAAGGTGACAAATTGAAACTAAGGTATAAGTTCATATGACATTTCTACAAAAATCCCTAATGTATAATATTCTTTAACAAAACAAATGGCATTCAACCACACTATTGACCCTAAATGAAACACGATTTTGAGTGAATACAGTACAAGAATACATTTTGCTGACGACTAAAAAGCATCATGATAGCCCTTAATTGACGGCTCAGAAAGCGTCATGGATGCCACGGTTAGGAAAGGGATACCCCCTTTCTTGACGTCCATCAAAATGCATTGTTTCATGACGGTTATCAAACGTTCACAAAACCGTCAAGAAACTATCTTTTCTTGACGTTTTTTAAGAATCAACAAATCTTTTTTTTCTTTTTCTTTTTTAACTTAAGAGTTGTTTCTTGATGGTTTTTAGCCGTCAACAATAGTATGACTGACAAAAAAAATTAAGTTGCAAAGAAATAATTAAATTGCTAAATAATTATATAAAGCAACAAACTGAAATCTCACATCCACTAAAATAAAATTATTATATATATATATATATATATATATATATATATATATAAATATTCAACGCTACAAAAATGTTATAACATGTCAACTACATAGGCAAATGATATTATTAAAAACATATAAACATATGGAAATGATCCAAATGATCTAATATCTAGTAAGTGTAGGTCTCAAACTATGTAGAGAACTTGTCACTACATTCCTTAGCACTTGATGAGCCTAAAATTGTTTTTGTGGTATGAGCCGCACTAATCACATGAATTTGCTAAGATGTAAACATATGAATTAAAGAGTTAATTAATGCACATAAAACTAAAAGTAAGCAGATAATAGATGATGCCTGAAATAATCTCTAATTTTTAATACTATATATATAATGATGAGATTATGAACCTGTTAAGTTCCCTCTCTAACGTTATAGTTAAACATACACTTTCTTAGATATTTAAGATAATGTAAAGTTAACAAAGATAATATCAACCAAAGAAGTTCTGTGATCGAAAGTATTGAATGCTAGCCTAGTAAATGCACCAGCGAAACTTGTGATTAAATCAAATCAGCACCTAAAGTAACATAAAATGCTGGAAGAAAATAGACAGACTTGCTGGAAGAAAATATATGAACTTTGTGTAAGGTGTGCTTATCTAGTTTCAAATTCTCAGAAATTTCAGCAACAAACTTTCGAATTACCTATGACATATGTGTACTCTTAAATGCACAAAGAGAACGATTCAAAAGAGGTTTATTGACTAAGGGTTGTGAATGACGACATTTCTGTTTCTTGCATCAATATATGACGAACAAGGATAGAATAGAACTTATCAAATGGTTGGGGAAGGTCAAGTCGTTTCTGCAAAAATAGAATGGTACATGTCTGTTGCCTCCCTCAGATTTAGATTTGGGGTCATTCATTTGTTCTTCTTCCTTGAAGAAGGTTGCCATTGATTAGAAGTAAGGTTCTGCCTAAGTTAATCATGTGCATGCTTTATATTTTATGAAAGCATGCTTTAAGATGCTTCTGATTTGTGATGGTATGCAGTTTTGTGCAGTGTTTACTCCAAGCTATATACGGTTAGCAATTTCCAAGAGTGACGACCAAGAAGAGAAAACTGGATTTAAGATTCGTTTTGAAGACTACAATTTTCCTTTTTTCGCCACTAAAAAATAAGATAAACCATTCCATAAAAGTGTAATGTTATTAACACAAGAAACTGATATTTTTAATCCAAACAATGCATACAAGAAACTCAATCCAAATTCTTCATTGTAATTTGTTACAACAAAAGTGTGTAGTGCTACCATTAATGCATTAGAATACTGTTTGATGACAAAGTTAAATTCCTCAAAAAGAAAAAATGTGTACAAATTCCATTTACAGAGTTGGCCTTGCCATAAGTGATTGTTTAGCAGAAACTGGATTTTTGCTGGGATTAAATGATGCAGCCTAACAAAAGAACTCAGATGGGCTGTTCTAGAATTGTCAAGACAGGTCATTATCTCTCCTCCCAATCAAAATACTCCATCTCTTGCATTTTCCAACAAGAACTTTGTGAACAGGCTGCAATAAGAAATAGCACCCATTTCACCATCAATCATCCCTGTCGCGACCACGACCAATTTCCTTACTGAAGCTCTGCTTCTCAAGTTCATCAGGGATTCAATTGCCAGCTCCGAACATGTTGCCAGTTTTTTACCCCAAAAAAAACATGTTCTCAGGTGCAACTTGCAACAACAGGGGCATCAGAGGCTTCAAGATCAGCTCTGATTTCGTCACCACCTATCTCACTTGCAGGTGTTGCAATCTTCAAAATGTTTACAAATCTCTATGTAACTCATGAAAGTCCATTGCACTTGATATATCTAGAAAGGTTCATTGACTCAGCAGACACTTGAAGGCTGATTTTCTGTCTGAAATGATGATGACTTGAGCAATGCCATGTGTGTACATATCTGGTCTGTTCCTACAAGTCCAAATTAGAAACGACAAATTAATCGTAATAGGAGTCTAAATGAACCTTAGAAAAAGGTGTTCAAGTCCAGGAAAGATCTAATTAAACATCCAACAGAAATGAAGCAAAGGACAATAAATGAAAATAAATTACCCGGAAAAAAACAGTCTATCTCAATTGAGTGTTCAAAACAATAAAAAACCAGTGACATGACAATAATAACCAGTGGATCAACAGACAAAACAGTAATAACACATAGATGATACTTGATGACTTACGATAAGAGGCACTTCCAGCATCCAACAGAACCATGTTTAAGACTATTTGTGTAGATCAATCCGTTAATTTTCTGCTGTGCTTAAGATATCTCAAAAAATCCATTGGCTCATAAGACAATTGAAGGTCCATTTTCAGTCTGAAATGCTGATGACGTGACGCAAGCAATGTATGAACCTGCTTAGTCTGATCCTACCAATCCAAATTGGAAGTTGATGTTAATAGGATTTTAAATGAATAAGCAACCAAAAAGTTAATTATTTTACATCTTGCTGACAAATTAATCTATGAACCCTCTCCGCCACACCCCTCTCCTTTCAAATCATCAAAGACCCTTCTATCCCTATCCAACAAAACAACGAAGTAAATTGTCATTACATCACATCTCCCCAAAACCATATAGCCCCAAAAGTTTAAGCTTCACACACAACAATGCATTACAGGACGCAGGGTTAAACCAGTTGATTCTTACCTCCTTAACCAGCCGCAACCATATAGATAAAGCTACACAATTAGTATAAATTCCTCCATTGTTGAGAAAGAAAGGGATTTTAAAATAGTATGAAATAAGATGGCTCCCATCCGTAGTTTCTTATTCTGTGTGGCTGACTCCTTTAACAGTACAAAAACAATAAGAGAATAATTAATTACATAATACAATCAAAAAGATCCTTGTTGGTTAATTTGTGGGTTTGATCCTCACCTTCCAGTTTGCATCGCAAAGCTTCAGTGTCAATCTCATCCAGTAAGTCTTCTGCATCAAAGACAGCATGCTTGAGCTTGTTAAGCCACTCTCTCACAGCAGGGTTCCCAATTTGCTTCTCCTCTGCATCATTGAGCACCGCAAACAAAATCAACAGTGTCGTCTTCAGGTTCATGAGGAGTGGTTCGTCGAGTTTCTTCTGCTGAAATAAGTTGATGAACTCGGCTGAAGTAACTTGAAGTGCGGCACCCTTTGTTTCAAATAATTGCAGAACACACCGCTTAGGACAAGAAAGCATACCATTTCTCTTTATCAAATCAGCTCACAGAAAATGGTTGCTGTGTATCACTTGACGCCTCTCTCTCCACTTGCCCAAGATCGACAAACTATAAAAGATGTAAGAATGAGCAATTTAAAGAGATGCAAGCTTTCCCAGTTATTACTGATATTTAAAAATAAAAATAAAAAGTTCGAAAAGCAAAGTTACTCGATGATGACTTTCTTACCTCTTTGCAGAGTCTTTGATCCTACAAAATAATTGCAACACAGCCACTTATAAGAAGCATTTCTAGCCTCCAGTAGAAAATTTCAAACAGAAAAATGTTTACAAATCCTTATGAGATATCTGAAGGCTGATTTTCTGTCCCAAATGATGATGAGTTGAGCGATGCCACGTATGAAAATGTTTGGTCTGTTCCTACAATTCCAAAATAGAATCAACAAATTAATTGTAATAGGAGTATACTTTATAATTTTGGTGATAATACATTCTAAATGAACCTTAGAATAATGCTGGTTTTAATCAATGTAGACAGTTGTGAATATGAAACCGCAAATTATACAGCTAACCTAACCCTTGTTCAAGTTCAGGACAGATTTAATTACGAATCCAAACAGAAATGAAGCAATGGACAGGAAATGAAAATAAATAACCCAGACAAAACAGTCATCAACAGAAATAAAGCAAAGGACAGGAGATGAAGCTACTATGGAATGAAGCAGCCGATGGACCAGACGATTAGTATAAATTCCTCCATTGTTGAAAAAGAAACGGATGAATGATCACTTTTGAAAAAAATTATGAAGTAAGAGGCCTCCTTTTTTATTTTGTGTGGCTGACTCCTTTTAACAGTACAAAAACAATAAGAGAAATAATTCATTACATAATACAATCAGACAGGTCCCAGCTGATATATGCAAACTACTGTTGATTATCAGAAATTTTAAATTCTGTATTGTTGTCCCCCCTCTCCCCCCCCCCCCCCCCCACCCCAAACCGTCGCTGTTATTAAACAGTTATGATGAGGCAAAAGAATGAAACGAAAACAAGTGTTAGAAAGTAAACCTCCAGATCACCAAAAGATCTAATTGTGACTTTCCATTTGTCAAGCAATGTTTGTGATCAGAATTACAAGAGCATAACATATCTACACAAGCTTCAAGCTGGTAACAGAATAGAAAAGATGAGACAGCATGCCAACAGGGAAGGAAATGCGGATGCGAGTTTGTGCCATGCCACCTATGTCAAAAAGTAGGCTTCTGCAGTTCAAGATAAGCAAAACCTGCTTTCATTAGAGGAAACAAAAACATTACAAAACAAGGGACAAGTTATCTACTGGACAAGCTAGACTACTCAAGCTAAACATCCTAACATTACAGGAACGAAATATAAAATACAGCAGCACTCCACTAGTAACATAAATGAATTCTAAAAACAGAGTGTGGTTGAAGACTGACTGCGACATTAACATATAAAAGCATTCATCTCCTGTCTTATAAAAGCATTTTTTTTCTTATGTCTAATAAAAAACCAAGGCTTAACAAAGAAAATGAGAGGGGTGACAAACAGGGCCGAAACAAGCTTAATTCACTAAGAAGATTTTGTAATTCCTCAATGTTCTCTCTCCTCCACCTGTTGATACTAAGATAATATACATGCAGTACCTAGGAAAGTACAACTTAAGGTCACCAGTTGAACCCTAATAATATACTGTGAGTTTTATCTTACACCTTAAGCTCACAGGTTATCCATAGACATTGTATACAATTTAAACTAGCTCAAATGAGACTCAAGTACATTTTTATTACAAAAATAGTACCTCAAAATGTGCCAGTTGAGATGTTCCGTAGAAAAACAAAGAGCTATAGTAAACCCTCCTCTGGAAATGACACATAAAGAAGCCTTGCAAATGAATAGCTCTCCAAGAGAAGATATGTTGTCCTGCAAACAGACTGCTAATTATTCAGCATTTGAGATTTAAATAGGATATAAGTTGTTTACTGAGATTTAAATAGGAAATCAGATTGAGTGTTTGTGTTAAGTACTTTGTATGTGAGCGAGAGGGAGAGAGCTCATATCTTATGATCACACTTCTTCGCCTATCTTGATGCAAGGAATGTGAGATACCTTTTCTACACGGCAAAACAAAGAGCATGAGACCAGTAAAAAGCAGTGACAATGCAAATGACAAAAAGCTATGATTTTGATCAGATGCGTGAAATTATTAGAAATTCGGAGATTGAATTTGGGCAATGTCCAACATGTGTTTGGGTTTTTGGAAGAGAGAGAATATGTGTTTTGGTTTTTGTATTCAATTAGAAGAAGAGAAGCAGTTTTTTAAAGTAAGAGAAGGCACATACCTGACCTGACTTTGATTTGAGAGTTGAGGGTTGACAGTGAAATATGGAATATCTCATATTATATGATCACTTCGTCGCCTATCTCTATGCAAGGAATGTGAGATATCTTGGCCCAATCTTGTCCCGTCTTATTCTTATACCTTTTCTCCAGGGCAGGACAACATTTGATACACAGATAAGAAAGAGATGGCGGCAAACCCTCTTCTGGCAGGCATTGGAGACTGCGACAATCCGAAATATGTAGCTCTTGAAGAGAAGTGACGTGTCCAAGACCCTTCCCGTCCAAAGATTTCAGAGTTGATAGATTAGAGATGCTGAGAGCGTGAAGAGTGGTAGGGAGCAGCTGTTCCTTGAGCAACGTCTCCACGACATGGTCACTTCTGATATGAAGTAGTTCAAGGGAGACAAGTGCTTGCAAACCCCAGTACTCTCCCGCTGATGAAGCCCTCAGTCTCTCACAATTCCCAATGCTAAAACATCGGAGGTTGGGAGGCAAACCCCCATCTTCTGCAAATGACTCCAGATTCGGAAGATTCCAAATCAACAAAGCTCGAAGGGCTGTGAGGGTGTGAAGGCGTTCGGGCAATGACTTCAAATTCTCGCATTCACCGACTACAAAGTGAATCAAGTTGGGAGTGGGCAATTCTCCCTCGTGAAAACACACCATTTTTGGACATTTATAGACATGCAAGTCATTGAGATGGCTGAGATTCTCAACAGCTCCTTCTTCTTCAATCAAGGAAAGGGATTCCAGATTCTCACAATCACGAATGTGAAGCTTCGTCAATTTGGGAAAAATGCCCAACGGGAAGGACCTCATTGAATCACAGCTATTAGTTATACGCAAAGAGTCAAGCGAGGTTAATTTGGCCAACATCTCATGAGGTAGGAATTCTAATCTCCTACAATATTCTATAGTAAGTGATGTCAATGTAGTGGCTAGGCCATCTTTAGGGCACGACGAGAGTGTTGGACAATTCCGAAGAGTCAAATGTTGAAGACGGTTGCAGTTGGGCAAGCACTGTACGTCAACAACATCTTGAATCTCAAGTTGGGACAGGAGCTTTGTCTCTAATAATGATAACAGAGTTTGGCATCCACCACTTATTTCCAATTCTTCAAGGGATTTATAGTTAAGACTATTGGTAGTTGTGGTAGTCGCCCTTCCATCATGTAAAACCTCACACCTAGACACCGTAAGCTTCTTCAAGCAAGGTAGCTCACAAGGCAAACTTCCTCTCAGCTTCGGACACTTGTTTAGAATCAGCTCCTCGAGACGAGGAAAGTCTGGACCATATTCACCTCCACTTGCACTTCCACTTGGTACCCATTCCTCCCACTCTAGCATCTCCCTAAACTCTAGCTTCTCCAGAGATTGAAATGGCTGAGTCAGATTAGCTCCATTTTTGCCATAGAATTCAACGCCAATCATCTTCACAAACTTCATTCTTTCTATGCAGAGCTCTTTGAGTGCCCGTAGTCGCCCAACTGGTGGGAGTGACCAACAATAACTACAGTCACTGAGATGCATGACTTGTATGTTAGAAAAAGATGAGTCTCCTAACCAATTCGGAAAATTGGTTCCACCATAGAATTTGATGGATAATTTCTCCAAATTCACACAAGGCTGGAGCTTGTCGAGTACATCTTTCTCCTTTTGGGAATCATCAGCATCCTCTGCACCCCATGAAAACTCTAACTCCTTGAGATCTTTCTTGTGCTTCATATTGGCGTGCAGTGCATCCCTCGCATCAACTACATTTTGTAGCTTCAAAATTGATAGTTTTCCTCGAAGTTGCGGGAACTCCCTCAGTTCTCTTATGCCTGACCTAGTAGATTTGCCCACAACAAATGCAGTCAATGTTCTCAAACTTTTCAGTCTACCCATTTGCACCGGCATCTCTTCAATTTTAGTTCCACTGACATCAAGATGATGCAAATTAGCCAACTCCTGCATGCCTGCAGGCAATTTATTTAGAGAACTACAACCTCCCAACGCCAATTTCTGTAAATTAATCAATTTTCTAATGTCTGCAGGAAATTCAAGGAGTGAGGAACGATTTGACAATAGTAATGTCTGCAAGTTGTAGAGATTGCAAAGTGCCCCAGGTAACCTTTCAATTGCGGTATGGGAAATATCCAAGTAGCGCAAGTGAATAAGGTTTGCAATAGAATCAGGTAACTCAGTGACATTTTGATAATGTGACAATGATAACACCCGTAAACATCTTAATGATGGCAACAAATCTTGCAAAACTTTTTTACTTACAAATTGTTTTCTCCAATATATATATGGATTTAAAGAGGTAGGTAGGAAGGTCCGCAAACATTTAGCCTCATATAATGGTTCAAATCTTGGAGCAGCGTCAAATCTTCCCCTAGCATATGACAAATGACGAGCTCTTTTAACTTCACAGGATGCCCCAACTTCGAGCCTAAGGCAAAACCCCTGAGACATGAACATAGCCAAGTCATTAATGAGATCATGCATAATGAAGCTGAATTTCCTTGACTTTTGAAACAACGATCGTGATAACAGCTCATCAAAGTATCTTCTAGCCAATGCTTCCATCCTTTTTCCATTCTCAGCTTTTGGAATTATACCTTCTGCAATCCATAATTGAACTATATCTTCCTTTTCAAACTCATAATCCTTTGGAAAAATTGAACAATAAGCAAAGCATCGTTTCAACTGAGCAGGAAGATAATGGTAACTCAACCCTAGAGCCGGAAGAATGTTAGTTGTATCATAGGGTTGGTCCCAAAAACTGTCATTTAGTATTCTATTCCAGTACTCGAAATCTATATTGCAACGTAACAAACCCCCAAGTGTTTGTGCAGCTAAAGGCAACCCTTTGCACTTGATTGCAATTTGCTTTCCAATGTCTTCCAAGTTTGAATGTGCACTACACTTTTCATTTCCAAATGCATGTTTTGCAAGTAATAACCAGCAGTCCTCTTGCGACAATGGTTCTAAGTATTGAATATGAACATTTTGCATGACATATGCTACATTTTTGTTCCGTGTTGTTATAATGACTTTACTTCCCCTTGTTCCTAAAGTAATAAAAAGGGCTCTAAGGTAGTTCAAATCCTCATTATTCTCATTCCATAGGTCATCCAACACAAATAAAAATTTCCTTCCCCTCAGTTGCTCTCTTAGATCTTCTTGAAGCAAATTCAGATTTGCCATGTTACAAGGCTTTGAAGTGACTGCCTCAAGGAGAGTTTTAGTAATTTTAATATAATCATCGCAGTCTGGAACACAAGCCCAAGCTTTAAGTGTAAAATTCCCTTTCACCTTATCGTCATTGTAAAGCATTCGAGCAAGGGTTGTCTTGCCAACCCCACCCATTCCAACAATGGTGAGGAAAGACACAGCATCCTTTCCTGCATCATCAGATAGCAACACTTTCGATAACTTTTCTTTGACTTCATCTCTACCATATACATAAGGTTCAAGAACCAAGGAGGTTGTTTGAGTTCTTTGAGAAACCTTCCTCCCAACAACTTCTCCCAGACCAAGAGCACTTTTCAGTTGTACAAAGTTTTCTAACCTTGCTAGTAACTCTTGTATCTTATCATTCATGCTCTGATAAAAATGATTACGAGAAGAAAAGAGCAAGTTCCGCACCTTGTTGGTAAATTTTCCAGTTTGATCTTCACCTTCGAACTTGCATCGTAAAGCTTCCGTGTCGATCTCATCGAGTAAGTCCTCTGCATCAAAGACAGCATGTTTGAGCTCATCGAGCCAATCCCTCACAGCAGGTTTCTTAATTTGCTTCTCCTCTGCGTCATCGAGAACTGCGTATAAGGTCAACAGTGTCGTCTTCAGCTTCATGAGGAGTGGCTCATCGAGTTTCTTGTGCTGAAATAAGTCGACGAACTGGGCTGAAGTAATTCTGTCGCACAATACCTGGACGGAAGCAGAGATAAGAGCCTCTCCGATCAAAGCCATGTCTTTTATCTTCTCTGCAGACTGCAAGGGATTTGGATGAAGTAAAATATTCCAAGATTTGCAAGTAGCTAGGCTAGCACAACTTGGAAATACAGGTTTGTAACACAAGTATGGAAGCTTTTTGAGACTAAATATCATGAACTTGTAATCTTGGCCTTGGAAAACCCTCTCTCTTTCAAGGACTGTTCCTTCTTTGTTTGTGGCTGAAAACTTTTCTATGGCCTCACATGGGGATGGGTTCGGCAAAGTTGGACGCAAAAGCTTTTGAGAAATTGTTGGTGGACTTCTTCAAATTACTCGTGTGGGTGCGTGGGACCCACACTGGCAGAAATGGTACAAGATAACTTTTCTCATTTTTTGGTTGGACAAAGAATATGAATTATCACCAGCAAATTCCAATTTTGAATAATAACGCAAACTTTTCTCTTCGACTTGGGAATTGTCCGCGTTCTTTGTGTGTTTGGGTAACCAAACTTTTCTCATCAAACCAACAAATAATGGTACAGTTACTAGTATCAGATATTCATGCTTGAATCACACAAATTGCAAATAGCAGTTTGCTTCGATCTCTTTAAAGAGAGCGATATATTCACGAATCAACCTAATATATGACTGCTACTTCTAAATTATAATTTCATCAAGTGGAAAGAAGTCTCCAAACCAATGTGGCCTCGCCTCAAGGCTAGGACTACACATCTCAAAGAAAAAATGAGCCAACTGATGGGCTATGTCTTGTAAGATTCCACCTTCGATTAATTACTTTCCTCCACTGAAGTTTGTTTTCCACTCAAGTATTAATTAATTTGTTACTTTATGTAATCAGCTATAGCAGCAGCTGTATATAGTTGGTTAGAAAAAAGAAAATGAAAAAAAAAAAAAACAGAGAATTAAGGGAGAACCCAGGACCAAGCTGCCAGCCGAGGTCTCCACCCACCCACCCCACCCCGTCAGCAGCAAAGCCTCCGTCCTCTCCTCACTGCCATCGAAGCCTCCCTCCTCTCCTCGCCACCATTGAAGCCTCCCTCCTCTCATCGCCACCATCGAAACTAAGTTGACCATAACTCCCTAATCAATGTTTTTTTTAGAATAAAAAAGAGAAATTTATGTTATTAAAAATTAAGTTTTTCCTTTTATGTAAAACTCTTATTCGAAACCTTTAAATATAAATATTATATAAAACAAAACTTTAAAAGTAAAGTAAAAATACAGAAACAAAGAAATATAAGCAAAATAAGTCAAGAGTAAGAAAGCAAGCTAGTTATGGTGAAAGCATGTCAAAGACGCTGATCTAAAACCTTTGTAGCCTCCCTATGTGTAAGTAATGAAGGTCTACAAGACTCCAAGATACAACCCCCAATACGCAAGCTCAAGGTCCGCTATGAGCACGTTCACAATCGAATAGAAATCTCCAAGTCACAAAATCGTTGCCCAAAAATAATAATATGGAAAGTAGAAAATATATGAAAGTAAGAGAATAAAGAAATCAAATTGTGACAGAGGAGTGGTCTTTTATAGGCATCCAATACTTATAACATTCATACACATTAAATCATAAAAATTAAGGCAATAAACAGAAAATAAAAACTGAAAATTAAACAATTGCAATTCCCATAACAAATAAAAGAAAACAGCCGAAATATTAAAACAAAATTTAAAAATGAAAATGTTAAAATTTAGAAGCCTTTCAAATAACAACAATTTGGACGTATATACGTATTGTTTCTGACTTATGTCTGTCTAGTTGATTAACCATAGTGAAGGTGAATTGGACAAATCTACTCCACCCATATGGCAACGTTGTTTCCGTAATACGCCTTCGGATATATGCAGATCCGCCTGAACAAAAGGAGAGAAACAGAGTGGTAGTGTTGTTGGATTCACAAATGGCTTCAACGTTTTTATTCCACCACATTTATTCTCTGTTCTGTCTATTTCTTTATTGATTTTTCTTTTTCTTGTCTAATGGTGATACATTGTTGAAAATTCTGTTTTAACATGCCTTTCTTTGTCCAGTTGTTTTCAATCCTGGCTTTGTTACTTGTGGGTGTGTATATTTTTGTTTCATTATTTTCTAAGTTTAACCAATGGAGTCTAAGGACGAGCTTGTTCTTTGTATAATCATAAAACAGGTTCAGTGGGTCTGGTATAGACATCAGAAGCAAAGTTCATTATCTATATCTATATATATCTATATATATAAAGCAAAAGGCAAATAATGGTGAAATATTCAAAATATCAGAAAATGCCCTTGGTTAATGCAAACATTAAGAATTGAAATTATTAATTAAATGAGAATAATATGGTAAATTCATACTTTTTAACTTTTTTTAAAATAAATTTATTTATTTTTTTAAAATAAGCCTCTCGCATGCGCAAAAGCGCGTGCGGAGAGACTAATTTTTAATAAAGAGTAGGCACACTGGAGAGCCACAACAGTAGCCCAAGATTCCAACAGTAGAAGGTAAGGTTCTTTCTGAAAATCAAGAAAAAGCAGGAAAAAAAATTGCATCCCAATTTCGTTGGGTGATGAAAGATAGATAGTGGCATGCTTGGGCCACACGAGTAGCAATATGAAATCGTATATGACTGCTCATCATATAGCTAGTAAAAACCAGAACACAAAACTAGCCAAAAGAAGAACGCTTGTTTCTAGAGAATACAACACGTTCAAAAAAGCCTATGGAGAAGGTAAAGCACGTTCAAAGCTATATATATGGGGAGAGTAGAGCACAAGCACATTCAAAGTTTATAGGGTTTAAGGCCTGGTAATTATATATAGTGTAGTACAATATATATTCTTGTGGTAAAACTTGTTCACGTGTCATAACTTAGTCACGTGGACAATTAAGGAGAGACTCTCTGTAGGGGTCTTTTTCTTCTGGCAGCAAGTGGGCTGGGCTAATGAAGTTGTCCCCTTTGTTTGAGTTCGAAATTAAGCCCCAAAATGCTTCGAAAGGGCAGCAAAGCCTTAGGAAGTATTTTGGTTATCTTCTCCAACTACAGCAATTTCACAAATAATTTCCTCACGTTCACAGATAAGCTTTTAGGCTTGGCATGAAGGGCATGTGGCATGAGAGCAAAGTTATCATGAGTTTAGCACTTTGGAAAAAAAAGGAAGTTTGTGAGTTCCTATGGAGGTTAGAGGCTCTAGTGGAAGAGGAGGGAGGCTCTAAGGAGGTTTGATGAAGAATTTTGGGTGATTTTCGTAGCTTCCAGCAGCTTAGCGGAGACTCTGTTAGAACTGTAGCGATTTTGCCAAAGCAGGGGAGATGGGGAAATGGGCTAGCTAAGCACGAAAATTTGCTGGGTTTGAGAGAGAAAGCTTGCTCTCTGAAGGTTGTGGGTTGGTTTTGTGTTGGGTAGGAGAAGCCCTTTTTATAGTTGCTGGGGTTTGTTCTTCTCCAAGAAACCCTAATGGTTTCTTCTCAACTTAGCTAGGTTTTCCTCTTCCTTTCTGCTCCTCCTTCTTGACTTTTCTCATGGTGGCAAGATCATCTCTGCCAATTACCATAAAATCAGAGATTTTGGGTGCTCCAAGTTTCTTCCAGTGGCTGCCTCAGAGAGGAGCTCCCCCTTTTCACCCATCTTCTTTCTCATCTTTCTTCCCCTTTCCATGGCCAAACCTGAGGAAGGAAAGAAAGTGAACGTGCCCGCTGGTTTAAGAGATGGCATCCTCCCTTTCATGCCAAAATCCCTTGGTTTCTTGAATTCTTGCATTTGGAACTCGTTCCCAGCAGCCACTCACGTGTAGCTTTCCAATGTTCCCTGGTGGTTTTGTCTTCAAACCAAGTGCCAGGGCTTGGGCTGGTTTTATCCTAATCATGTTGGCTTTTGGGACAACCACAAGATCTATCCAATGGATGGGATAGCTTTGACAAGTGTTGGGCTTATTTTGGCTAGCTTTGTTCTAATTGGGTCAATGGGCTATTTTGGCTAGTTTATTGGATTAATGGGCTATTTTGGTTGAGGCAATGATCCATTTCCTTTCTTGTGCTTACCCATGTTTGGGCCTAAGAAATGGGCTTAAGTCTCGAGGCCCCCAAGCGACCCGAGACTTCCATTTCTTGGCCCATTGATGGGCCCCATGATAACTTGTTACCATCCATGCCACAACCCACTCAAGCAAGCCCCGGGCATCCGAGTGGCTTGGGCCCACTTAAGCCTGTTGTGGGATAATAATTTCTTGGCATGGCGTGTTGCTTGGCGTGCTTTTCAAGTATTATAAGATGATTGGCATGGGTTCGCGGGACTAAATGCATTTTTATAATTTTACTCTTAGTTTTTAGCACGGTAGATCTTTTTGGCATGATATGGCTTGCGCATGGCCGACTTCTGTATACTTTAAATCAAGACTTTTTCCCAATAATATATCATCTTGGGCCGAGAATTTATTCAAGACCAACCCAGGATTTTTTGGGCCTCAACACTCTCATACAACGAGATAATTTTTCCACATGTCATTATGTTATTAGCCGGAGATAGCAAAACAGTTCTATCTTCGTTACAAGTAAGTTTTTTTCCTACAATTAACCCCACCTTCAAATCACCACTGCCGCCTACTATTTCCAGACCCAAACCCAGACCCCAAATTTGAGGTTGTCGAATCTCGAACTTATTTCTAGTTACCAAAGTCTCAGCCATTAACACAAACACCAAAGCTTCCACCTAAACCCCACTGCCAACAATATAAGGTGGGCAAGAGCAAGAGAAAGGGGTGCGGTCACGGTTTTGGCTGGTAGATTACGGGTGTTGGGTTGGGAGGCGTGATTGTTGGGAAATTCGCTTCTTTTGAATGTTTTAGTTTTATTTTAGAAGATAAAAATTAAAGTAATGAGTACATACAATTCCTGCTGGACAATATGTATGGCTATTTTCAATTCTCTCTCTTTTGTGATAAGTTTTTGATTTGCATATTGATGCGGTGTTCCAGATGAGAAGGGCTTTGATACTCTACTTATAAAAGTGTAGAGTAATAGATTGTTAATGCATGTAATTTTTTTTTAATTTTTTTATATATAGAAATTAGGTTGTGTGATCAGCTTAGTTTTTTTAACAAAAAAAAGATCAGTTACTTATAGGTGGGTCAATGTGTAAGCTTTTGTTTTGAGTTTGTTTTTTTGGCTTTTCACATATAAGCGCTTAATATATAAACATTTTAGAAAAAACCCTTCAAGTCCAAATACTTTGGAAAAACCTAATGGTGTAGTTTTAATTTTAAATGAAAAAATGGAAACACACTAAGAACCAATTAGAAATTGACTAGTTGTTAGCAAGGGCTTTTTTCTCAAATTGGTCTCTCTAATGGCATGTTTACTTATTAGGAATGGGGTATTGAAATGATTTAAATTACTAGTTCTCCTATGTTTACTAACATATGTGTATTGTAATGATTTCACTTCCTGACTTCCCCCTCGTTTACTATATACATAAGGAAAAAAAAAAATTAGGGGGAAGTAGTTGATGTGTTTCCAATACCTTGATCAAGGAAGGAATCATAAATTTTTTAGTGCGTGGGCTAGCTAAATGTTGTAGCTTAACAAGAAGAATTAAATCTTACCTTTATAGTTTGATTCCATTAAAATGTTTTCGCATCAACCGAATAAGCTTCACAAATGCAAAGTAAAAAATATATATTAATTGTAAACACAAGAATAATAGAATTAGATTAAGATACTATTCCATTTTTTAGAACCTTTTCCCATATGTGAGTTTTAATTAGACATCTGAGAATACAAATACATTTGAGAAAAAAAATATATTTTCCTAATGTGTGGGCTATGTAGGTTTTTTTTTCTACCTTTTGCCAAAGACAGCATACTTTGATGTTGTTTGATAACTATTTCATTTTCAATTTTTCCTTTTTTTTTTGAAAATTGAAAAATTAAAACAGTTTCAAAAACACCTTTTTGAAAACAACTTTGTTTGAAAACAGAAAATTAAAAACTAAAAAGGCAGCATACTTATTGCTTGTGGGCCGTTTAGCTATAGGTTTGTATATATTTTCTTCAAAGCTTACCTATGGTACAGCCCACCACAGCCTTGATTGTGGTTTCGCCCTTGACCTTTGCTTCTCCCAGCAGTAGCTCTGTTTGAACGACCAGAGAGTTGCAGTTGAAGTTTCATGCTAGAGTTGACGACCCTGTCTGAAATGGCTTGCTAAGGGTTTCAGTTCAAATTGCCCAAAACCCAACCAACCAATCGACACAATGGAGGACCTCGCAAATGCGTTCTCTGTGCTGGAGCTTGACGCTGAAGACGACGATCAAGCGCGAGAGGCCACTTCTGTTTCCAAAAACAAAGATGACACTACAAAATCTTCAGGTTAATTCGTTTTCCATAGTTACTGTAAGTGCCAAGGTTAGGGTTTAGGGTTTAGGCATTTCTGAAAGCCATTGCTTATCTGAAATGCTAGCTTATGCTAAATGCAACTGCTTTTCTCATCTTCCAAGAGTTGCTTTTGATTATTCAGCCCCAAAATTGTGAACAAGTTGGATAAAAGCTGGACGCTTTTTTTAGTTTTCTGGATTGGTTGTGTATCAGATTAAGCTTTCCTGAACTTGCTGGTTACTAGTGAAGCTTCCTGAACTTATTTGGCTGTGTATTTCTAGGGGTATTGATTGAGCCGAATAGGAAGGATTTCTAGGCCTACGGATCTGATTCAGCTAATTTCTGGGGGTCCCTAGGAAATATTTATTGACTTTTATACTTTTTATTTATATTCATGGATGTTATATATTTACATATACAACTCAATTGAAGATGTCCCATAGCCAACAAAGTTCTTATTTTTGAATAGGTCTGTTTTTGGGAGCCTTTTCTCGCTGTTGTTGGTTGTGAGGTTTTGTTTTGTTTTGTTTGACGATGGTGTTGTACAGTGGATATCTTATCCACTGTAACTTTTATTTTCATTTAGCTGTAGTAAAAGTTTGTTTCTCACGATTAAAATTCATAATTTTTTCTTAATATTTTCTTTAAATGGAAGCCATGTTCATCATAGACTATAAACTGGGTATTTATTTAACCATATATGGTTTACTCTAGGTGACTATTGGTTGATAATCTAGCTGGGGTGATTGAAGTATATGAATATCTTCATTCTAATGATTTATCTTTGAGACAGGCAAGAAGACGGAGAAGAAGGTCAACAACTCTGATAACATGTTGCTAGTAAAAGAGAAAGAGAGTCAGCAAAATCACAAGTTGCCCCTGGTATGGATTGACTTGGAAATGACTGGTGAGGATTATATTGGTTGGTCAGAATATAAGAATGTCTAACTAAATAACAATGATAATTTGTTTGCTACTCTTGGGAGATAAACTCTATGGGAATTATTTATATGGAGTAAATACATGTTACAGGACAGAAATTAATTGTTGTTAATGCCCATGGAAAGGCATCTCTCAGTTTCTTTTCATGTTCCCCTCTAATCTTCTCCCATCTCTGTAGAATCTCTTTGCCACATAACACTGCTAGTATGTTTTTTTCCCTCTTCCATCTTTCCATGGTTGAGATATCCGGACGTTGTAGACCTTTCTCCCTGTGCTTCTTGATTGAGAATATCATTGTCAGTCTAGACTTGACAGAAGGCCTTGGTGTCTTGAGTCATAGGTATTCTCTCCTGTAAGTCCTTTTTCAACACATTGATAATCAATCACACCGTTCCAATGTTTAGTCCATCCCTTATTATTTGGAAGACGAAAGTTCCTGGTCATGGTTGAATAAATACTTATCAGGTCCTTCAATCAAAGGGGCCATATTTTCATTTATCCCCTCACTGGTTTACTAGGTGGAAAGGGGTTGCAGAGAGCATTGATCATCTCTTTCTTCATTGTCCAGTGGCTTTGAGATTGACTTGGATGCTGCCCTTCTCATGTAATGCCTTATTTGTGGAGAGTTTGTGTGCTTTTAGTGGACGGTAGAAGGTAAAGGTGCTCCCGACATGTGGCGTGTTACCCATAATTTTGGCGATATGGACTGAGAGGAGCAACTTAATATTTAGGGGAAGGATGGGCAGTCTGTCGTTTGCCTATGGGATAAGGCTAGATTAATGGCTTTGCTTTGGGCACCAGTTTCTGTTGCATTATTTGACTGCCCCTTCTTTCTTCTAAATATTTGGATTGGATGCTGCTGTTTCTTAGGTTTTCTGATTGTAGTTGACTGGTTCTTGTTCTGTTTTGTTTGGATAGGAGTCGTTTTGACTGTTTTTCCTGCTAAGGATGTTCGGCCTAGATTGAGAGTTGTTTATTCGTGGACTAGTAGTTGACTATGATTGTAGTTTTCAGATTTTTTTACTTTTTACTATACTCATTCTGTTTCCTATCTGAAAACAAAAATAATGAGGCACATATAATATGTAATGCTAGACCTGTACTTAAATCAAAGTTACCTATTCTTATGTTGTCTGTTTACAGACCAATTAATAATTTCTATGGTAAACTTGCCCTAAAATGTGATGACATGAAGATTTTCAAATTTATCTTCCCTTTTACTTCTGTCGTGCAGGTTTAAATGTTGAAGTTGATCGGATACTAGAGATTGCCTGTATAATTACTGATGGAAAATTAACCAAATCAGTAGAGGTATTTTCTCAATTAGCATCAGATTTGCATAATTTTTTAAATTTTATTTTAGGGTTATATTTTTCTCTATGCCTCTGTTTGTGTTTTTCCATTTTCATATTTTGCAAGTGTTGTTTATTACGTCATATATCAACACAATTAAATCTTCTCATTTATCTTTCCATGTTTAAAATCTGCAACTGCAGTTGTTAACTACTTTATTGATCATCACCATTTAGTCTTCTCATTTATTTGTATCTTTGTCACTGATTGCTATTTAAAAGATTGTAATTTTAAAGGAGTGAACTTCAGTAAATGGTATCATTTTCAATATTTTATCTTTTCTTATTAATAATTATATTTTAGCACACATAATTTTGTTTGTTCCATATATGTTTTATTGACTTTATCCACTGACTGAAGATATACATTCTTTCATTTTCTGCCCCGTGGAAAGATATAATGAAATCTTGTGTTCACAAGTAAATCCTGTCAGTGAAACATCATATATTGGGACATATTCTGAGATTTTGTGAAAGAATGGTTATAAAAAGCCAACTATATGCCTCAAATGCCCTGAGTTTTCTCTCAGTAGAGTATTCATACATAATTAACATGCATGTCCTATAAATTTATAATTTTTTTTGCTGCATCTATTTGCATCCAATCCATTTTTTCTTAGTTTTTGGTATGTTATTCTGAAGAAAACATTCAGAAAATAGTACTTCCTCTTTTTAGATATGACATGTGTGCTAAAGAGTCCATCAGTCAGTCGATCAATTCTCTTCCTTCAGTTAATTGAATTTCGATTTGCTATGTAGGGGAACTCTAAGAATATCTGTCAGCAGTTTGTAATTTATTTATGTGATTTTGGCGAGTGTTTGAGACTCATGATATCTTGTGGTGGGGTTAGTATATAGTTATTTGAAATTGGCTCTCACCTGGCTTTACTTATCGAGTGATGGCTCGGGACTTATAACCCAACAAAGAATCTTTTCAAATTCTCACTCTCACTCTAGCCCCACACCCGACAAGAAGTTTCAGAAGACCAAAATATCTCAGATAGGTTCATTACTAGGTTTCAAAAGGGCAGGGTTGAGTTTTGACAATCCTAAAAGAAGTTTCAGGACTGATATTCACTAGCATCTTAACTATGATGAGAACACTCCAAGGCTTCTTCATTCTCCCATTTTCTTCCTTAAGAGACTGGAAATGGGTCGTCTTCATCAAATCTGTTCCTGTCATCATATTTCTAGTGGAGGGGTACCATTACCTCCCTCAGGGATCCACCCACTCATTGAACCAAATTCATGAGTACTTGGGAAGGCTGGATCATTATTTGATAGCTTTGTCTTCGTAAGCTGCCATTTGGGCCTTCTTCTTGGTTCTATTATCATCCTGTGGAATATTCATAGACATGGTTGCTGTAATTAATAAGCTGACAGGATACAGGGCATAAAAAAGATAATAGGTGTAAACTAGGACCTGTTGTTTAACTTACCAAGATAGCACATGAATGTTCAACTTTTTCAGCGTCTTTTTCCCCAACTCTTGTTTAACTCAAATTGTTGTTTTTGGGATTGTAAAGGCTACATCCTTTAAATTCGAAGATGTTAAACAGAACACCTGACTGAGTTAAGGATGTTTATTTATGCGAATTAAATGAGATGTTATCCTTTCCCTTTATTCTTATTCTTATCTTATTTTGGTTCACTTGTTTATTTTATTTTATTTTTATCATTTGTGCTCAATTTCAAAATGCATCTTGATTCCCTAACTAGTATTGGCCCATGGTTTCCTTATCTTTAAAAATAAAATTAAAAATTAAAAAAAACTCTTTCTTCCCTTTTATCTTTCAGGGCCCTGATTTGGTTATTCATCAAACTAAGGAGTGTTTAGATAGGATGGGAGAATGGTGTCAAAGTCATCATGAAGCTAGTGGTAAGCAGGGTGTTATAAACCGCCGTCCAACATTGTACACCTCTTAGTAACATTATGTATGCAGATACGTTCTATTTAGCTCCATGCATCATAACTTAGGCATGAATGTATTATCATTTTAACATATGGTGTATGATTTCACGACTAACAAACTTTATTAAATTTAGGGTTGACAAAAAAGGTGCTCGAAAGTACAATCAGTGAAAGAGAAGCTGAAAAGCAGGTGTGTAAGAACTCTTTTTAGAAATAAGCTTTTGTTTGTTGTTTTTGCTTCTAGCATATGCACATTTCTGAACCGTGTGACCATGTTAAGCAACACCACTAAATTTTGATAAAGATGTTTTGTAATTTCTGGAGTGTTGCTGGCCTTTCTGTAATACTTCCTTTCTATGACTCTGCTACTCCTGAAGTCGACTTTTGGTATTCCAAAACAGCTTCAATAACCTCATCATTAAATTTTCTCCTTTTCCTAAGCAACCCTTGGTATTTCTACACAACCTTTATTACTTTATTACAGAAGCTGAATGGCTCTTTAAGTATGACCGACTCTTATAACTAGACCCCGGAAAAAGTGAAAGTTAATAATTATCTACATCAGGATGTAATTAAGAATATAATGCACTCATGGAACTTTAGTTTTGGTTGGTATCATTAATAATTATTCTATACTTGGATAATAGTCTGGTTTTTTTTTCTAATTAACATGCATGTGATTCTAATAACATGTGTTTAATTATAGGATTGAATATATAAGATAATTTTTTCCATGGAATTACCTTTAAAGAAGTCTGCCTCTCTCGTTGTTTAAATAACAAGGGACCTGGAACCTTTGGACATCCCCTTGTGCAGAGAAGAGAATTTGGTACCCATTGTGCTTTTCCTTAGTTGTTTTTGAATAAGAATTATTCCACCTATTTGTGATGAATAACTGAGATTATTTATTTGTACATATATACTACTTATTCAGTAATCATCCTCTTTTTACTTCAATTGTGACCTTTAGCTACACTCTAGTTATATTCGTTATTGATATTCCAGTTGAGTACTTTTTCTTTATATTTCTGTGTAAACAAGTGTATGTTTCAATACTGCAGGTCATAGAATTTGTAAAGAGAAACGTAGGAACATATACACCTCAGTTAGCAGGCAATTCAGTTTATGTGGATTTTGCATTTTTAAAGGTAATGTGAATCACCTTTCCTGGATTTTATTTATAATTAACTCAATTTGAAGTATTTGGTTATTAATAAAACGTTGCGGTATGGAAGTCTCGTCTTTCACTCAAATGAGACGCACCTATATATTTTGTAAGCTAATGAGCATGCAAGGAAATACCACACTATGCAGCAGATTTGTTATGTCCATTTTTCACTTATTTAGCTGTTTTTTTTCTGTTATGTCTGAACTTGAAAGCTTTTCATGCCGCTATTGTGAACTTGAAATCTAGAAAGGGCAAATCATGAGGGCAGGGGAGCTTCGAGAAGGGTTTTTGTAAAAATAAGGAGAGAATAAGATGCATCAATCATAACTCATAGAAATTTAGAACAATTTTAGTTGGGAACTTCTTCAAAGTAAGAAACTAAATAAGAAGCAAATCTCTTAATTTAGGCAACTAAGTCGCACCCTTAAACAAAGAATCCTAATTATAGAGCATAATTTTACCCTCAAGCAGAGAATTGGTGGCTTGATATTACAGTTGAGGATTACACCATTATAACTAGAACATGATTTTATTAGACTTGGGAAGGATAACAACATGAAGAGAAGATAAGGCACTCTACTGGGGCGGTGGTCTTCCCACAAAAGTGGAAGCAGTAAAAGTTCTGGATGTTAGGCCTATTAGCTCAGTATCAAGCTTGTATAAAATTTAACTTTTTTTCCCAAAGATTGAGGAAGGTGCTGGGAGATTCTATTTCACAAGCGCAAAGGGCATTTGTAAAAGGATGTCAATAATTTTTTTCCGGGTACAGGGAGAAAGGACAGCAGATTTTAGATGTGGTACTTTTAATTGAAAATGTGGTTGTGGAGGAAGTGAGAACAAAGAAAGAAGGATTAGTTTTTAAAGTTGATTTTGATTTTTGAAAAAGCCTATGACTGTGGATTGTGGTTTATTGGATTTTGCTTTGGAACGAAAGGGGTTTCTTGGGCTGTTTTGAGCGAGTGGATTAGGGGATGTTTGTATTCAGCTAATTTTTTCAATTTATCATTAAGAATAAATTATGTATTCTGGAAGATAAACTTGAGCTATTGCCTTGATCGCCTATGTTTTTCCTCAATAAAAATGAAGGGTTTGTACTTGTATGTGTTTTGAAAGATAAGATAAGCTTGGGTTGTGCCCTTGGCTGCCCATGTTTTTCCTCATTTTGTTATCGTAGTCTATTTGAATTTAATTAGCCTGGTTGGATTTCTTAACAGTTTTTTTCTTCTTTGTCTGTCAGAAATACATGCCAGATTTGGCTAGCCTTTTCTCCCATGTAATAGTGGATGTTAGTAGTGTTAAAGCTTTGTGCATTCGCTGGTATCCTAGAGGTAAAAATTCTTACACTACCTGGTTAATCCTGTAGTTTATCTCTACCACTAAAAAGACAAGTAAATTCTCTAAATTGGTTTTAATTTTTTCTTCAATTGTTTTAATACTCTCCTCCCATGTTGATATGCTTGAAACTTCATCCTAGACAAGTTAAAGTGCTTTCATGCTATGTAGCCACTATGACCACTTTAAGGCCATCAGAACTAATAACACGGTATACTAAAACCTTTCTTTTTTTTTTTTTGAAAAGAAACAGTATTATTCAAATAGGATTACAAAACAGAAAGAAAAAGCTCTGCACTACAACACTACTGCTTTCCAATCTAGGTGGATAAGCTGAAAGCTGATATCCTTAAATTCTACAGAAACAGAGGCCCAAAGAGATGCCCAGACTCGGATACGATCCCATATCATCTCTACCTCGTCCCCCATCACATTCTCAAAAATTCTCCTATTCCTTTCCCCCCATATTTGCCAGAAAATTGCCATCATGGCACAGTTTCCCAACACTAAACCCTTCCTCCTCCCACCAAAGAATCTGAACCTGGCATCCAACACCTCACTACAAGTTGCAAAGTTTCCCCATGTTATCCCCGTCTCCCGGGATAGCTTAGCCCACAGGGACGAGGCAAAGGGACATAGCAAAAAGAGGTGATCCACAGATTCATTTTCTTTTTTGCACAGGACACACCAATTAGGAGAGAAATACCAGCTGGGTCTTTTCCTTTGGACCAAGTCGCATGTGTTAATTCTGCCTTGAGCGATTAGCCAAACTAGTACTTTTACCTTAGGGGGAGCTTTAGATTTCCAGATTACAGCTGGAGGGAAGCAGAGATTTGGATGGGGATTTACCATCAGGTGCCTAGTAAAAGAAGTACAGGAGAATACTCCTGAGGGCTCTAAGTTCCAAACTCTGGTGTCGCATCTACTAAGAACCAACATGACCTGTTCCAATCTGAAAAGTAGCTCAGATAGTTCCTCTATTTCCTCATCCCTTAGGTTTCTACGGAACCCAAAGTCCCAGCTTAGTGGAAGGGCATTCCTGTCTATAGAGATGTCTGCGATTTTGGCATTTTGTTTACGAGATAGTCGGAAAAGGCGAGGGAACCTCTCCCCCAAAGTCGTATCTCCCAGCCACACATCTTCCCAAAATCTTACTCTTTCACCATTTCCGACCTTGAGGCGACAACAAGCAGCAAAATAACCCCAAACTTTGATTATTTCAGTCCATGGACATCGGCTGGAACCTACCGATATTATTTTAGAGTCCCACCCATTCACCTGTAACCCATACTTACTCTTAATCACATCGTACCAGAGGGTATTGGTTTCATTTTGGAATCTCCATAGCCACTTCCCAAGTAAGGCCTCATTACGTTTCCTTAGATTTCCAATCCCGAGTCCCCCATTTTCCTTTGGTAAGGACACTACCTCCCATTTCACCAAGTGGTCCTTCCTACCTTCCTCCACACCTTCCCACAGAAAGTTTCTGATTGTCTTCTCCAGCCGTTTTGCCACACTAGCTGGAATTCGGAATAGTGATAAATAGTAAGTTGGTAGGCTGCTCAATACTGCCTGAATTAGAGTCAATCTTCCCCCTCGAGATAGAAACGCCTTGCTCCAACCTTCTAACCTTCGTTCTACTTTCTCTAAAACCGGGTCCCAAAAAGGTAAGCTCCTAGGTTTTCCCCCAAGAGGCAGCCCAAGGTAAGTCAGAGGCCAGCTTCCTTTGCCACAACCTATCTCAACGGACAGGCCCTCTACTTCACTGTTTTCTGCATTAATCCCAACAATTGAGCATTTTCCTCTATTTATTTTCAGACCAGAACACAAGTTGAAAACCTCCAGAATATTTAGAAGATTGCGAAGATTTCCTTCCTTGTCAGATAGGAAAAAAATAGTGTCATCTGCAAACTGAAGGTGTGAAACCATCACCCTATCTCTTCCCACAACCAGCCCCTCCACCAAACCCCTTTCTTTGGCCCTTGTGCAGAGTCTGCTCAGTGAGTCTGCTACCAAAGTAAACAGAAAAGGAGACAAAGGGTCTCCTTGTCTGATTCCCCTAGAGGCTCCAAACTTTCCCCTTGGCCTTCCGTTTAATAAAACTGAGTAGTTTGCAGATTGAAGGCACCCTTTTATCCATTTCCGCCAAGTCAGACCAAAGGCCTTTTTTTCCAGCACATAATCCAGAAAGCCCCAATCAACATGGTCGTAGGCTTTCTCAAAGTCAATCTTGAATACGAACCCCTTTTGCTTCTTCTTTCTCGTTTCCTCCACCACCTCATTAGCAATCAATACCGCATCCAAAATCTGCCTATTCTTTATGAAGGCACCTTGCGTTTGAGGAATGGTGTCCTCCAACACCTCTCTCAAGCGCGCTGCCAAGACCTTTGCTATGATTTTGTACAGGCTTGAGATCAAGCTAATAGGTCTAAAATCGCCCACTTTGAGTGCTTCGACCTTTTTAGGTATTAGGCAGATGTAGGTCTCGTTAGTAACCCTATTCACCACACCTGACTCATGAAATTCCTCAAACACCCTCACTAGATCGCCTTTTACGATCGACCAGCAGTGTTGAAAACAGGCCAAGGACATACCGTCAGGGCCTGGAGACTTATCCTTCCCGCACTCGAAGACAGCTCTTTTAATTTCCTCTTCTTCAAAAGGTCTTTCCAACCATGAAGCCTTCGTCTCCTCCAAGGCACTCCAGTCTAGACCATCTAGTCTAGGCCTATCCCGGTCCTCACTTGAGTATAGGTTCTTGAAATATAGCAATATTTCCTGTTCTATTCTGCCATCATCCCCAGTTAAGGACCCATCTGCCAATTCCAATTTTTCAATTAAGTTTCGCTTCTTTCTGCAGTTTACAATTCTATGAAAAAACTTTGAGTTTGTGTCCCCCTCTTTTGCCCACACCACCTTTGCTCTTTGTCTCCACATACTCTCTTCTTTGAAAACCAGCTCTTCATATCTTAGCCTCAACTGAGCTCTTTCCTGTCTTCCAACTTGTGATAGATGGCCCCCCTCCTCCATTCGGTCTAGATCCTTAATTCGAACCTCTGCTTGTTTCAATTCAGAGTTCAGCTCACTGTTAATTTCTTTACTCCAAGCCTTCACTCTATCTTTCACAGTCTTTAATTTCTTCATGAACTTGAAACCTTCCCACCCTTGTTGATGCTCTTCTAACCACCATTCTTTGAATTTTCCTCTGAAGTCGTGCTGCTTCAGCCACCAATTCTCAAATTTAAAAGGTACCGGTCCCCATTTCTTTGCATTCAGATCCAATAAGATAGGGCAGTGGTCAGAGATTACCCTAGGGAGAGCCACCAGCCTAGCGTGCGGAAATAATTCCTCCCAATGTGGATTGAACAAGAACCTGTCCAACTTTCTTAAAACTGCATTCTCCCTCATATTTGACCATGTAAAAGCAGCATTGTGAAGAACTGGATCACATAGGTTTGTCTCCCTTATGAAGTCATTAAACACAGTCATACTCCTTGTGATTCTTCCCCCGTTAGATTTTTCAGATGGGGATCTAGTAATATTAAAATCTCCTCCAATGCACCATTTCGAGCCACATAACCCATATAAAGCAGCCAATTCTTCCCACAGCAAAATTCTTTCTCTTGAACCGTTTGGTCCATACACCCCTGTCAGCCACCACTCTTTTCCTTCTGTGTCTATACAATTGATGGAGGTCGTGTATGAGCCCACCAAAGACTCATTCACCTTAATAGCTTTTGTGTTCCACATGACTAGAATCCCTCCTGACGACCCGCAAGATGGGGTAAAGACCCATTCCTTAAATCTCGTTCCCCAGATACTTCCAATTAATTTCCGGTCAATGGACATCTTTTTTGTTTCCTGGATCAACACAATATCTGCACCCTGCGTCTTTAGCAGCTTCTTGACCACCTCTCTTTTTTTCCTCCCTCCCAAGCCCCTAACATTCCAGCTTACTATCTTCATTGGATCACTGAGTTGCTGCCCTCTTTTCCTTTCTCTCTTTTCCTTTCATAACTCACCCCGAATTTCAGATTTTCCAATTCTCGTTTTCCTTTTCTTTTTTTCACACTTTTTCCATCTTGGTTGTTCTCTGTACAGCTGTTCTCTTTCGCCCATCTCAGGTCCATATTTTCTAACATTGATTCCAAGATTTTCAGATTTCCATTGTGGCCACCTTCCTTATTCTCAACATGTGTTGAGCCCAGCTCCTGATTCATCCCCTCTTGCTGGTCTCCCTTCTCAAGAAACAACTGTTGTAGGTAGTATTCCCCTGTTACTTCTTCCCCCATAACCTCCAAATCCACTGTATCTTCGTACTCAGACACCATCTCAGAGCTTGAGGATTCTTCCTGATTATCCATTTCTGTGCAGTTGCCCAAATCCCGATCTGATTCGAGTCCCGAATCTGACCCTGGATCCTGAGTCTTGAAATAGCCGCCCATAAACTCCATATCAGTTTGTGTTTCTGCATCTGATAGGTCGCAGAAACTTTTCTGAGTTCCATCGATGAGGCCAACTTCCTCTTCATCAGATCCCTCCTGTTGCACGAAACCATCTACAGAGTCTTTGTCAGAGTGGTTCAGCACGAGTGGCCCTTTTCTTTTACTTTGTTTTTTTGAGCCACCTTCCTTAATCTGCTCACGTTGATTTCCAAAGCTGTAGGGGAAAGCACGTGCTAGACCCCTTCCTTTGCTTTTGTTCTGTCCAAATCTTGTAAAGAATCTTGACTCTGATGTAGGGGACTTTAAATCCACCCACTTGCTTCTCAGGCCCACTCCAAAGTCACTGTTGCGAGTGGGCTTGTTTGTTGGCAGCAATAAAATATCATGGGCTTTCCAAACCTGTTTGTTCTTTTCATTTTGGTGACTTAGGCCCATTATCCTCCCCCTGCCTTTGGGCCCAACTTCAGCTTCTCTGCTGCCCAAGCTGGTATCTTTGAACACCCCTCTGTCCCTAACTTCCACGTTGTACAATTCTTTTGATGTTGCACGCGACTGTTGGTTAAGCGTGCATGTTTCCATGTTGCTGCCACAAACCAGTGGTGGTATCCACGTGACCTGGAGATCAGCGGACCCGCATGCGTTTCTTTTTCCTGTATATCTGCCATCTATCGAGGCAGCCTCGAAATAAGGCCCTCCTTCCTTTGTCTTCTGTTTTTCCCGGCGGTTTGCTCTGACCCAAGTCGGCGCCGGATTAAAATCCAGTGGGTTATTACGATCTGGCTGGGATGGTCTTATCGCTGGTGAAATCGGTCTGATTTGAACATAATACACCTCATTTCCTTCTGCTAGTTTGAGTAATTCGGGTAAGAAACCGACCAAGTTCTTCCTGACTTTCAGTTTGGCTTCAAAGAGATATTTCAGCTTCTCCGTGTTCCAACTCACCTCCAGCAGACCCCCGCAGGCGTCACCAATTCGTTCAAGGTACTTTTTGGACCACCAATGAATCGGAAGCCCAGTGACAGCAATCCATCCCCCATAACTTACCACTTTTGTTATGTTATTCTTCAAACTTTGCTCCCAGCACCATAATAACACCTCTGGTTGTCCATCTATCTTCAACTTACTTGCTCTCCCTACCCTTGTTGCCTCCTCCTTACTGTTGCAAGCGAAAAAAGCTCTGTTATTTTGGTATGGAAATAGCTCTACTCTGAAATGGAGCCAGCTTCCCAAGGCTTTTTCAATGTCCTTCCAAGTCTGGTGTACTACTTGTCTTTCACAGGCTACCACCCAACTCCAGTTTTGCATTTCTCTTCCCGTGGCTGATTGGGACAAGTTGTGTTGTTCCACTATAGTATCTGCCTTCTCCTTTTCCGCTTTTGTTTGCACCGCCTCCTTGTATGACTTAGTTGTGGTAATAGTTCTAGCAGCCGGCTCATTCTGGTTCTCTCTCCTAAACTCAGGTCCACTCTTTAAGGCGGTTTCGCCGAATAAGACTATCTCTAAGCTTTCCTCCAGTTTTCTCCACCCCATCCCTCTTGTACCCTGTGGACATACAACGGACGATACAACTCCATGCAGACATTTCGACAACCTCAGAAAGTGTCCGTTCTTATTGCTTGATTTCTCCATCCACAGTTGATAGGAATCTCCTCTAAATTTTCGAAAGAAGCTCTGTTCCCCCCTACCCACAACATCTTGTATCTGATTTAAAATCCACCGGGCACATCCCAGTTCGACGGATATGTGGAAAACTTTCTCTTTGAGTCTCTCACTAATCAAAATAGACCCCCCGAAAGATAAATCATCAATCTGAATACAAAAAGTTTTAGCTTCAATCCTAAAAACTCTAGGGATGTGTCTCACACTCCTCACTACCCGGTCTCTCCCCCTATGCATGATAGGAACTAGTCCTTGCTATTTTTGTGCCATAACCATCTTGATTTTTAGCCGATGAAATATTTAATTTTGCAAAAGTACGCCAGTAAGTAGAATTTGTACTAAAACCTTTCTTTAGTTGACTTTCTTTTACTACAACAATGTACGGCCTTGTAATTCGCCACCAATTTTTAGTTGACTAATAGAAACTGTGTTTGTATATGAACAACACTGGTGACAAAGAGCTTAACAATGATGAGGAATATGGTGGTTAAGAAATATTAAATTGAATAATTTTCTAAAGTTGTTGGAATGACCTTCAAAACTGAGCCCATGGGAAAATGTGGACAAGCCACCCACCTCTTCATGATATGTGGAATAGTATTAAAAAAGTTTTCAAGCAATGCAAATTTTAATCCTTTTTGTCTTCATCTTGTTTGTTACCTTAGCTTGTTATGTGGCTTCTCAGAACTTGGTTGGGCATTTTTTTTGCTGCTCTGTATATTGAAATGTGTTTGCCTGGAAACTTCATTTGTATTGTCCTTGTTTTACAGATAATAAGAAAGCCCCTACTAAAGAAAATAATCACAGAGCCATGGATGATATTAGAGAAAGTATCAAGGAACTTAAATACTACAAGGAGAATATATTCAAAGCATTTAAAAAATGATACAAGGCGGCTCCAAAGTTCTAATTCTATGGATTGCTTCATTGAGGTTTGACTTGGAAAGTACTTCCATACTAGCAGCTTATGTACAATTAGTTCTGACCCTTTATACATGTCTGTCCATTGCACTGTAACGAAAACTATGTCGATGCATTGAACTATCAAGGATTAATTTGTGTCGGGAATCTATCATGTGGTGATTGTTTTTAATCTTAAATTTCATTAGAGATTTGGTTGTACTTAATGTTAATAGATCTCGTTCCTCGACTCTTAATTGTATGATTGTTTTTTTCTTTGCCTTAAATCTAATTGCAAGTGTTACATTTGTTTCTTAAATACTGAAAAGCATCCTAAAGAAACAATTTGACAAGTTTTCAGTGCCCTTAGAAGGAACTGGGTTGCCTAATCTTACACAACTCAAATTGTTGGTGTGTTTACTCTAGACGGTTTCAAGTTTTTGAGATTCTTGTTTTTTCGTTTTCCACAATTAGATGGTTGAATAGGATTTAATTTGTCTTTGATACATTTTATTTCCTCCTACTGTAAAAGGGAGCTCATTCCCTCATTTGTAATCAACCCATTTTAGAAATCAATCAAAGATCGTAGAGGGTTGAGATCTTTTCAAACTGTCAATTGTTCTTTACTATTCTATATCCATTTGTTCTTTAAATTTTATTCACTTCACAAAAAGAAAAGGGGGCTGTGTAAAGATATTTACTAGCAACAATAAGATCCACTATGCCAAACAGAATAAATTGAAGTTGATAAAATAGAAAACAATTGTATTGTACGGAATGCCTTCTAGAATTGCTAGTGTTTTAGTTTTCTAAGTGTGTGTGCTTAGGCTTTCGCTGCCCATTCTTCAATTGATAGCAAACAAAAGTAACGAGTCCCTAATTTTATGCATTTATTGTTCTTTTAATTTAAAATTTGCATGTATGTAATGCTGAAAATGAATTTTGAGTTTCTCGATTATAAACATATAGAATTCATTATTAGCATTACATATATTCAAAATTAAAATACATAAGTAAGGAGCGCCACCATCGCTTGTACTTTAAAAAAAAAAAAACACACACACACATAAGCAAAGGGCTTGTAGTAAAGTAGTTAAGAGCAAATATAAGGTCTTAGGTTTGATTTCTCCTCTCTCAATATTACTTGTATTAAAAAAAAAAAAAAAACACATAAATATCCGACTATGGAGATGTGAAGTAATAATATACCTATAGAACTCATACACATGACCAAACCCTATATTCGTCTCAAACTTGACCAAATGCATTAACATGTGTATCACATGATAAATGGAAGGACTCGACCACTCACCCCTGTAACCTACTGAAGTTTGCATTCTTCTTAGGGATTTTTGTAAAAATGTCACTTGAATTTATACCTCAGTTTCAATTTTTCGGGCGGTAAAGGGGTCATGTGTGATGTGTTTTGGGGGCGGGGTGGGGGAGAAAGGGAGAGAGAGGTCTCTTTTTTCTCTTTTTTTTTTCCCTTGAAAATAGAAAGACTAAAATACCCTTAAAAATGGATGGAAAATTGGATGGTGTTAAAGTAAGATGACAAATCATGGATTTCGAAAAATTAAGCTAAGATTTATTTTAAATTTTTCTTTAAAATGACAAATTGAAACTGAGGTACAAGTTCAAGTGACATTTCTACAAAAATCTCTTCTTATAGTGAGGTCAAGTCCACATCAAACTTAAACTAATATGAATTGACCATTCAAAAAAAAAAAAAAACTTGCAACTTGCAAGTATTTGATAACTCACCTTCAATCCCAATGCCATATCGCTCTTCGTCTCCAACCTTCATATTTGTTGCGTTTTTCTATCTATAACAAATTTTTCATATTATATATTTTAATGAAGAACGTTGGGGACATGTTTTTACTGTAGACGTGGTCACATTCTCTGTGTTTGAGCGACTGTGAATAGCAGTTATCTGCCACATATTTTGAACACAAACTCAAATTTGCTGATGCTGATGAGCTATATAGATGTTGAGTGTAAACACAATATAAACGTTGTGTGATAAGCGTACATCATCAAATAATGGTATATTTCCATAAATTAATGACAAGCCATCACCAGAGATACGAACATAAATTTGAATTAAGATACCCTTTCTTGTTGACTTGTTGGTATCAAGTTGATTAACTAGGGTGAAGCTGAAGTTGGCATATCTACTCCACCCAGATGGCAATGATGAAGCTTCTGCAACATCCAAATACACGGCCGAGTGCTCTACTTCTTTGCTCCCCTTAGGAAATATAAGGATCCGCCTGATTATATATATACCAACCGGAGAAATTAAGCCCAGAGCTAATTAACAATTACATTAAATATATCACCCTCATAAACAAATTAGTACGTTTGTACGTACCATTTATAACCACCAATGAAGAACACGTCGGAGTAACGCTTTGTGTTAGTCAACTAAGAGAAGTGATCAACTCTCCAAGCGAATTCCCCAGAAGACAAAGGGTCGTCCTGTCCCTCATTCTTCATTATTCTATACCATGCAAGTTCAAACATGAAAATAATAGCCAACGTCACACAAATATCACACAATAGATGCTAGTTTTGATTAAAATCGCATATATAGCACATGTAGAGATGCAAAACAAAGCACCAATATATTAATAAATATAATAGTCCGAAGGCGTACCTTACACACCAATTCATATGTCAATATTAATAAATATATGTAATCAATTAATGTGTTAATTATGTAGTCAATTAATGTTTGGTAGCCTACAATGTTTGGTAGCCTACAATGTTTGGAGGCTTGACTAGGTTGGTAGCCTACAATGTTTGGTAGCCTACAATGTTTGTAGGCTTGACCTTGGGAATTCCAAGTTGCCTAACTTTGGGGGCTTGCCTAACATTGTGGGCTTGATTACTTGTATATATATGTGTTGATTGTAAGTAATGAAACATAAGTGAAAATCAGAAAATATTCTACAACTCTCATTCTCTCTACACTTTCCACTCTCTACTCTCAATATTCTCTATGTTTTAGCATGGTATCAGAGCCTATGGCTAATCCTTAAGATCCTCTATCAAATTGAGAGTCGTTGGCGTTTTTTTCATGTTGCTGTAAATTCTCTTGTTTCTGTTAAATTTCCTCTCTTTATTTGTATGGGCAATAAGTCCCTTGGCCACGATGGCCTAATTTGTTTCCTATGGGCAGTACGTCTCTTGATCACCATGATCTCTTTCCTCCGTGAGCCTCGTCATCGCTCACCGAGCCATTTCCTTTCCTCCGCGAGCCTCGTCACCGCTCGCTGAGCCTTTTCCTACTCGGCCTTGTCTCTGTCCTGCCCAGCTACACTACTGCCGATGTTCCCTTTGCACAGCCACTCTGGTGTTTGCATCATCTCTTTGCTCTCTAACGAGCTCTCCTTTCAACTCTCTCTTTCCAACCCCTCTCATTGTTTAGCTCTCGTATAAGCTCTTCTCTGTGTTTGAGTTTCTCTCATTGGGATTTCTCTTCCTTATTTGCTCTTCTTTTCTTTATTGATTTTATTTGCTTTTGCCAACTTGTAGGCCCAAGGGTGTTTTATTTTCTTGTCTTATTTCTATCTTGTCTACCTTTTTTTTTCCCTTTCCAATTTGACTATTTCTCTCTCTCACGCCAACATCTTGTGTTTTCTTATTTATGGTTTCTTTTCTCACCACCTATCACATACTTCTTACTTTATTCCCCTTTATTTCCTTAAATTATTTCTTCCACTCTATTTCCATCCCATTTTTGTCTGATATATTTCTTCTCCCTTGTTGCCTTTCACTTTTCTCTGTGTTACCCACGGGTGTTTTCTCCTCATCTCTTCGTTCTCATGCACACCACATTTGTGCCTAATGTTTTGGTGGGTATCAAAGTTTTCTGTCTACCCATATATATATATATATATGAAAATCTTTTCTTTGCTACCTCTTCTCTTTCACGCCAATCACTTGGCTTCCTTTTCCCTTTATTTTATTGGACTTGTTTTGCACCATATGCCTCTTCCGTTTCAACACCTCTTACACTTGTCCACGTCACCTACCCTATCTATACAATATTCATCCCTTTCTCTCTATGTGTGCATACACGTCATCCACCTTCATTCATTTTTAATCCTTCTTTCTTTTTGGGTTGCAGACTCTTTTCCATCTTTTATTCCTTTTCTCCAGTTGTCGGATGCCCATCTCCATTCCACCTTTCCTTGCATTTGTTTCTACCACGAGATTGGCATGTTTGAGTCTCTTTACTATTATTTCATTTTCTCTTCTTCCAAATCTCGACCCTCTACCGGTGTCAGATTTGAGGGGGAGATAGATGCAACTTTATTTGGGTGCTGCAACTTTATTGTCATTACCGGTGTTGCTTTCTCCAAATCTCGACCTCATACGTCGTCGGATTTGAGGGGGAGTGACACTGCTGCTCATCTATTCCGCTGCCTGCAATTCAGTTACCTATCTGCCATGACTGATTCTTCTACATCTGAGCTTCAGTCAGCTTCTGTTTCTCAAGTGCCACTGCTCTTATGGTTCTGACAACCCCTTCTCTTCAGGGGGAGAGGAGGAGTGAAGAGAAGTTGTGTCTGCAATAATGGAAGTATTTGTGACGCTGCTAGTATTGTTGTTGCTGCCTACTATATCCTTTGCTAGTGCCAGCTGCTGCCTTTTGTGTCCCTTTGCTGTTAATAGTGTTGTTGCTCCTACCTGCTGCCTTTTGTGTCCCTTTGCTGTTAACAGTGTTGTTGCTCCTACCTGTTATGACTCTTGTTGGGGACAGTGTTGCTGGGGATAGTTATATTGCTCTTGCTGGTGCTAGTGTATTAGATTTCTCTCACTGGTACCAGTGCCACTAATCATACGGCTCCATCGACCCCTTCTCTTCAGGGGGAGAGGGGGAGTGAAGAGAAGTTGTCTCTGCTGTTGCTGCTGCCAGAGAAGTTGTCTCTGTTGTTGCTGCTGCCATAGTTCTTTGCCCTGCCTTGCCCTTGCTGGTGCCAGTGCCTTGTACTGCTCTTGTTGGAGCCAGTATTGTTGCCCCTGCCTGTTATGGTGCCAATATTGTTGCTCATGCCTTTGCTAGTGTGTTTCCGTTGTGGTCACGCCCATTGACTTTGCCTTTGCTCGTGACTTTCTTTGCCTTGCCTTACCCTATTTTTTAGGGTTTGGCTTTACCTTGCCACACTTTACCATGCTTTGCCTTACCTTGCCTTATCCTATTTTTTAGGGTTTGGTTGCCTTTGCCTTTGCCTTTGTCGTGCCTTACCCTATCTTTAGGGTTTATTTTCACCTTACCTTTGCCGTGTTCACAGGGTTTCTGTGTCCTTTACCTTACCTTTGCCGTGTTCACAGGGTTTCTGTGTCCTTTGCCGTGTTCACAGGGTTTCTGTGTTCTTTGTTTTGCCTTTGCCTTGTTCGCATGGTTTATGTGATCTACCGACCAACTGGCTGCACTTGGATTTGGTGTTGCCACCGACAGACCGAAATGATTAACTTCGATGTGGCCTTTGCTCCACGTGTGGCCCACCATGTAGTGGTCCCACGTGAGGGGGCATGTTGAAGTGGATCGACATTTTATTAAGAAGAAGCTCGATGCAAACATGTTAATGAGGGAAGTCTCTTGTTATAGCTTTTCACAACTCTCTTGGCAAGTTGGGCATTGGTGATATCTATGCACCAACTTGAGGGGGAGTGTTAATTATGTAGTCAATTAATGTGTTAATTATGTAGTCAATTAATGTTTGGTAGCCTACAATGTTTGGTAGCCTACAATGTTTGTAGGCTTGACCTTGGGAATTCCAAGTTGCCTAACTTTGGGGGCTTGCCTAACATTGTGGGCTTGATTACTTGTATATATATGTGTTGATTGTAAGTAATGAAACATAAGTGAAAATCAGAAAATATTCTACAACTCTCATTCTCTCTACACTTTCCACTCTCTACTCTCAATATTCTCTATGTTTTAGCAAGATCGACTTCAGCATCAGCTAGGATAGTCCTTCCCGTCTTTATTTCCTCCTCTAAAACATCCATATCTCCTCTCAGTCTTTCACTTTTCCTACGTTTTTCTTCATACCGACAACAGATTGCACATGAAGTTCCAGCCAAGCCAAGTCAAATTTGAAGGTCTCAAGCTCCTCCCATAACAGTTGAAGACGTTGACAAGCATCAGGCGTCATATCCTTGACCTTTGTCTTCTTCAGAAACTGCAAGAGTCTGCCCAAAGCTGTGAATGCACATTGAATAAATGAACGGCTCCTCTTCTTTTGGCACTCAATCAAGGAGGGATAAGACGAACAAACTTCCTCTAGAAATGGAACAAAAGTTTTCTCCACACGCCCTAAGCCCGAAAATCCATAAGTTCTCCAGTTCCTTGGTCTTCTAAAATCTTAATACTGTTACGGACTGAAACTTAAAACTTCAATAACACATACATCATTCACAAGGTACCCTTTATCATGGTCACAAAGCTCTCTTAGAAGAATGAATTCGGTAAAGTCCCAGTGTTTGTACCCAATTTTGGTCAATAGACCAAAACTGGTTACATCCCCAAAAAGGAACATGGCAAGGGCCCAAGCCCAACAATTGTTTATGGGTTATATTTTTCTTTAAAGAAAAGAAAAAAGATCAAAATCCAAAGCCCAAAAGCAGAAGGCCCAAAACGATTGGACCACTGACAGAATAAAAAATCGAGAACCGTTCGAAACCCACGCGAGATTAGAGAAGGAACATCAGCATTAAATGACGATTTGACTTTTCTCTCTTCCAATAAGAAAAACCAGCCGCCGAAGGAAGCCACCAAGCCAGGTAAGAAGCCAACTTGCACATCAAATCGCCAAGGACGAAGACGCTTCAGACCAAGGAACCAATTCAAGGAACCAGCGGTTCTCGTCAGAAAGATCAATCTCCCTCTCTACGGACCAGTTCAGAACGTCAAATCAGCAAGCTGACTTTGGACAACAGGCAAATATCCTTACCCAGTCATCATCATTTGAGACCTCCTCTGCCTCTATAAATAGAGAGCTTCCAGCACAGAAGAAGGGGACTCTCTCTCCAAAACTAGACGCAACGTCTTGTAAAACACTCAAAAAAGCACTCAAGGCATTCCAGTTATCCCGTTCAGATTTCAGATAGCCGGACGATCTCTGTGTTCGTCTTTTTATTTCTCTGCCATTTCCATGGTATTATTAACTTATGAAAATGTTCAGTTTGATGTCTGTATAATTTAGTCGGCTATGAACCTTGGACCACCATGATAATGTATTTTCATAATTTGAAAGTAATAAGCACGGATCTCTACTGTTTCTGTCATTAATTTAAAAAGTTAAGCGAATGAGAATGATGGAACCCATATCTAAAGAGCTATGTTATGTTTATGTTTGCTTCTATTTCTATATATGCAAAACTTAAGCTATTCCCCCGCTTTCATTTTATTTAAATTATAAATATCACTAAAGGTTTTTAGCCCGAATCGGGCCACATAAGGCTTGAGGGATGCAAACCAGCTGGGCCCGAAAGTCATATAGTTGGGCCCGAAATTGTGGTTAAATTATATATATATACAGTTATTCTCTTATCCGGATGTCCGCACGTTATTATCGTGCGGATCCTATTGTAAACAGGCAGGAAAACAGAGAGGGGTAGTACAAAATACACTGCGTCCGCACGATAATAACGTCCGGATGTCCGCATAAGAGAATTTCTGTATATATATATATATATATATATATATATATATATATATATATATATATATATACATTCGAACTCAAACTTAGGTCTGTAAACCCACACGAGGCGTTTACTGACCAAGAACTTTGTCTTTTTCCCTTGCTTGGATAGGTGTTGCTCGCACCAGCCATAGCCGACATATACACGAGAGAAAGAATTGTGAAGTCCTCTTAACTGGGGCATAGAAAAGAACCAAACCAGGCCAGTACCCCACCTGGTGCACAATGGCTTGAATAGAAGTTCAGGAAGAAGGCGCAGACTCCACAAAATATCAACCACGCTCGCTCATACCAGGTCTGTTGGACTGGTCATAATCCAACAGTGGCACGCCTATAGAGCAGAACCCATGAATCAGAAGAATTTCAGAAGTTAGGCCCAAGGCAGGGCTGGACTGGATTTCTTGTCAACCTGATTCAACTTTCAATTTTGTTGAATAGTGAAATAACATCTGCGTGGGCCAAGAAGGAAACAATCGGGGCATTGGTGTAGGTCTAACAGCTCCTGTATTCTTTCGAGCACGCCCACTACGACATTGGGCGAAAAGAATACTTGACAGGAGAAGAGAACCAACATATTTTTGGCACGCCCGGTGGGACTTTCACTCGTGTATGGTGAGGAGGACCAGAAGGAAAGTCTATATGGCGGAGTCCACACAAGCTACTGACGAGAGAAACAAAGGGATCGTGGAAACAGAGTCAATGGAGTCTTCCACAGAATACCCCTTTGAACGACTGGAAAAAGCCATGAGAGAAGGTTTTCAGACGATGACCACTTCCATGACCAATTCCATGAATCACATGTCCCAAAACATTGTCCAGACCGTTGAAAAAGGACATGAGAACACAATTCTGCAAGGAAACTAGACTAGGGCTCACCTGAGTCAAATCTTCGAACGAATCATACGAATGGCACAAGAAGACGACGCGCCCAGGAAAGAAAAAGGGCTCCTCGAAAATGAAAACACCCCCTCAGGAGCTCCGAGATATTCTCCGGGTCAGACAAGCGGCCATGCTAACTCAACGTCTCCCAAAATGGTGATAGGAAGTTCTTGCGGAACACCTTTCCAAGTTACTAACACAGGCACTTCAGACAAAGCACTCGCTGGTCCAATCGCTACGCAAGCAAGTAGTCCATCCAAGGAACCAGGAGGTCAGCGGTCCACACCTTCTGGCAACTCTTCCAAATATCAAGCACCAAGAACCGGTGAGGCCGCCTTACCACCAGGACCCATCCGGAAGAATATGTACGCTGAGAAATGGAGAGAACCTGCAGGATTCAACGTCCACATTGCCCACAACAACGGTAATAGTGGGGGTAACGGACGGGCCAGGCGAGATCATGCAAGGATCGCCGAGCAATCTCAAGACTCTGACGACGAAGACGAGGCAGGACAGAACCCTCAGGCCGCTATCGAGCCACCTCCGGTATTCCATCCGGACGAGGCCATACGAAATGAAATAGAGGGGCTACGGCAGCTCGTTTATAATGGTCAAGCCGGAATCAGAAGGGCGGCTCGACCCACATACCAGAAGCCATATCCTGCATACATCGATGATTTACCCTTCCCAAGGGGATTCAAGGTACCAAATTTCAGCTTATTCAACGGAGAAGATTTGTACGCATCTGCATTAGAACATATTGGGCGCTTCTCGGCCCAATGCGTTGCCATTGAAACCCAACCTCTTCTGAAACTGAGATTGTTCGGGAGTTCCCTCTCGGGCCAAGCATTCACATGGTATTCAAATTTGAGCCTGAATTCTATTACAGGATGGGCAGAGATGGAGGGAACTTTTATGGAGCAATATTATCGGCCCGAACCTGAAGTCACTATCAATGACCTGACGGATATGAAGCAGGGAGAACATGAAACGGTACAAGATTTCATCGCCCGTTTTAAGAAGCTCAAGATGAAATGAAAAATCCCCATGGATGAGAAGCACTTCATCAAGATGGCCCAGAATGCTCTCAGGCTACCCCTTCGAAAGAAATTCGACGATCAGGAGTTTATGGACTTGCAAGACGTGGCTCAACGAGCTGGGAAATATGAACTGTTGCTCCAAGAAGAGGCGCAAAGAAGGAACAGTTCAAAGCCCATCTACTTCAAAAACCCAGTCCACCATATGGAAGTCATCAATGAATTTGCTGAAGCTAGCGAGCAGAACGTCGGTCCGGAGGTATCACTCGCGGAGATTGTTCAAATAAAGAATCCAATCACCTGCAAAGCAGTAATAAGACCTGGAAAAGAGCAGCGGAGTAATCCTCCACCGACCGGAGGTTTCGTGCCTTACAAGCAAAAACATAAATCATATTCCTTTGATCTTTCCAAAGCGGAAAATATCTTTGATGAACTGCTCAGGGGGAAGGTGATCAAACTGGACGAGAAACACGTATTTCCAAAGCAAGAAGAAGTGAAAGGCAAATTGTTCTGTAAGTGGCATAATTCCTTTTCTCATGCTATTAATAATTGTGTTCAGTTCAGGGATGCCATCCAGGATCTCATTAACGAAGGTAAGATCCTCCTGGACAAACCAACCTCGATGAGAGTCGACAACGAGCCGTTTCCCACTCACATGATTGGGGTCAACTGGCCCGAAAGACAAAATAAGAGGATCGTAGTGGATATTGAGAAAGCAAGAAAGGCTAGCTCGTCATTGATAGAAAGACCAAAAGCAACCATCACGGCCGGTATCGTGATGTGCAGCCGATGCAAATGCGAGTGCGAGCTCGAGATACCTGCTGCAGGAGGAAACATAGACGAACGATTGCTTCAAAACACGGTCGACGATGACCAGAACTACCACAGGTCCGAAGCCCGAAACTATGGCCCTTTTAGCCCACGACTGGGCCCGAAGGGTAATTTTGAAAAATTTCGAGAGGTAAGCGGAAAAGCCACCCAAGAACCATTCATACCGAAGAATGCCGAACGCATGAGGTTAGAAGATAGAGACGAATGGCGCACAAGATTGGTCCGACCTGAATCCGGGGCATCATCTGCACAACCTGGGAAGATGCGCGTTCGAAATGAAGGAAATAGCAGACCATCCACCACATCCAACTCGACCAATGTAAAACCAATCGAGCCTGAAAAAATTGCAACGGTCCGAAACGGCAGATGGTACCTGGTGGGAAGAGGAGGCAAGCCCGAAAGGGAACTGACCAATACCCAGGCCCGGAGAGTCCGGAGGCAATATGGGAAGTCCAGAAGACATTTGGAAAGCCAAACGGTCAACCTTGATTTCGTTGCCAACGCTGAAGACAGGGATTATGAAGTACAAAGTAGAAAGCGACCAACCACTGGAGTCCTTAGACCGAAAGCATCCCCACCTTTCCCAAAGATCCAGGAAGAGCAGGAGCCAAGAGAGTCAAAGCCACAACACCGTGCTTCAGCTGATCAGTCATCACTTCACTCAAAATTACCAAGGCTCTCAATAGGCAAAACTATCCTCAAGCGCCCTGCAAGGGCCGAAAGTGAGGTCGTTTCTCATGATCAGAATACTAAAGAAATAATGGCAGCAAGGCACGAAGGCGGACCATCAAGGTCTGGTTTAAAGGTGATAATGCCGCAAAAGATGATTCGGGCTAAGTTATCCATGGAAGAAGAAGAAGAAGATGATAACATGTCCGAAGAAGAGGATGACGATTGGTTGAACTATGAACTCGATCATGAGGAGTTTAAAGCCGCCTTGGGATTAAAAATCGGAGGCAAAGAAGAAGGTGAGCAGCCTAATCACACCCCAACCTTAACGTTCGGAACCTGGGAAGGGGACCCAAGGGCCACTATCGCAACAGGACAGGCTGCAGACCGAACAACCTCAAGAGTCACCACACAGAAAGAATGTCGGGAAAATCAACCTATGGAAGTTGAACCGACACATGCTGTTCAGAGAACTATGCCCATAAATATGGTGTACATCCTCCCAGCTTTCTATATATCACAAGAGGATCAGCCAGGATATATGGAGGGCGATAGTCTAGTTGGGGATCACCCAACCGCATTGATACACATAATCGATGATCATGATGAAAGGCCTGAAATTATGAAGATAAATGAATCAAGCACGACTGGAAAAATGGAAAATTCCAAGGAAGGAATTCCTCGGGTATTCTTCACCAGACCAACCCGAGCCATGACAAAGCATTTGAGACCTTTGTTCATTTCCGCCAGAATCAACGGTGTACCATTTAAGAAAGTCCTAATCGACAGAGGAGCTGCTGTTAATATCTTACCATTCAAAAGATTAGAGAGGCTGGGAAAGAACAAGGCAGACCTCATCCCCACAGATTTGACTGTATCTAACTTCGCAGGGACCATTACTGCCACCCATGGCATTCTGGTAGCTGAATTTGAAGTCGGATCTAAGAATCTGATGGTATCATATTTGGTGGTAGATAGCACGTCATCCTACCATGCTTTAATGGGCAGGGATTGGATTCATCAGAGCATGTCTATACCATCTTCCCTTCAGCAAGAGTTACTGATGTGGGACGAAGAGTTATAGGATTATGAAATGATAAAGGCAGATCCACAGCCATTCCTGCCATCTGCCAATAGCATTGACGCACGGTTTTATAACGAGGACATAGCTCCTCTCACCATTCCAGAACTAATCAAGAACGGCCACTCTCCAGTAGTGATGGCCCAGAAGTTCATCCAGCAGGGCCTCATTTTCTCAGCAGAAGAATGGGAAAGGCCCCAAGTATCCTTCGCCAATTCCCATGGATAAACACGACCTACAGGAGCAAGAGCCGCCTCTGGCAGAAACATCTCTAGTGGAACGGCTGCAAACGGAAGAGGTAATGCAAGAAGAATTAGGAATGGATCCAGCCAACTACATGGCTGAATTTGTTTCTGAAGATAACTGGGCCGAATCAGCAGGGCTAAATGAAGAAATCCAATTAGGGCCCACTAAGCTCAGCACGACACCTCCAGAAATTCAGGACCCTCTTGAAGAAATTAATTTGGGAACTGATGAGGATCCAAGGCCAACATTCATCAGTGGCCTCTTGGACCCTAGCATAAAAAAAGAACTAATTTCTCTCCTACAAGAATTCAGAGACTGTTTCGCTTGGCATTACCATGAAATGCCAGGACTGGATAGGAGTTTGGTAGAACACCGATTGCCCATAAAAGAGGGCTATAAACCAGTAAAGCAGCTAAAGCGAAGGATGTAAGTCGAAACTGAGTTAAAGGTAAAAGAAGAGATCCAGAGATTATTAAGGGCAGGATTCATTAGGCCAGCCCGGTATGTCGAATTGTTGGCAAACATCGTGCCCGTTCTCAAAAAGATCACCAAGGCTGTCAGAGTATGTGTCGACTACAGAAACCTGAATGAAGCTACCCCAAATGACGAATACCCTATGCCAATGGCTGATATGCTGATTGATGGAGCAGCGCGTAACAAGATTCTGTCATTCATGGATGGCAACGCAGGGTATAACCAGATCATGGTCGCTGAAGAAGACATTCATAAGACAGCATTCAGATGCCCAGGACACGTGGGAGCATATGAATATCTGGTCATGCCCTTCGGGCTGAAAAATGCAGGGGCCACGTATCAAAGGGCAATGAACGCCATTTTTCATGATATGATGGGACACACCCTGGAAGTATATATAGACGACGTGGTCATCAAATCAAAGGAGCAGGAGGATCATGTGGAAGACCTCAGAAAAGCTTTCATCAGAATGAGGAAGCATCAACTGAAAATGAACCCAAAAAAATGCGCTTTCGGCGTCCAGGCGGGAAACTTCCTGGGTTTTTTGGTTCATCAGAGGGGCATCGAAGTGGATAAGAATAAAGCCAAGGCAATCATTGACGCCCCTGTTCCTCGCAGCAAGAAAGAATTGCAGAGTCTGCTCGGAAAGATCAATTTCCTCAGGCGATTCATCGCCAATTCGGCCGGGAAGATCCAACCTTTTTCTTCGTTGCTGGGAATAAAGGACAAGGATCCATTCCTATGGGGGCCAATCCAACAGGAGGCATTCGATCAGATAAAGCAATACCTGAGTAACCCACCAGTCCTCACGCCTCCAAGAAAGGGCGTCCCTCTAAAATTGTATATTTCTGCTTCAGATAACTCTATCGGTAGTTTGTTAGCCCAAGACAATGTAGAGGGCAAGGAACAAGCTGTATTTTATCTGAGTAGAATATTACAGGAGGTTGAGACTCGTTATTCTGCCATTGAAAAGCTCTGCCTTGCGTTGTATTTCACAGCAGTAAAGTTACGTCACTACATGCTTCCTTTTACTGTTCATATAATAGCCAAAACTGATCTAATTAAATACATGCTCAATAGACCTGTCCTAAGGGGACGATTAGGAAAATGGATTCTGGCTCTTTCAGAATTCAGTTTCAGATATGTTCCCCAGAAGGCAGTCAAAGGGCAGGCTATTGCGGACTTTTTAGCTGCCCATCCTTGCGTTGAAATTGAGGATTTAAGCGCTATGGAAATAGCCGACCTAGGTTTTCCGCTCGAGCAGAGAGCTCCAAAAATGAAAATCAAGAATGTTTTTGGGAAGTTACCCGGTCAGCAAGGACAGGTTTTGATCCCTGTAAAAACTGTCCAGATCAAGCCATGGAAATTATTTTTCGACGGCTCAAGGTTGGAATCGACGGCTGGTGCAGGCATTGTTATTGAGGATCCATTCGGAGCCAAGTATGCATATTCATTTCAGCTCGATTTTGACAGTACCAACAATAGGGCCGAATATGAAGCTCTGATTATCGGCCTGGAAATGGTACTAGAGCTTGGGGTTACCCACCTGGAGGTCTTTGGAGACTCTCATTAATAATCAGGCAGTTGACAAATGAATATAAATGCAGGGATCCGACTATGGCAGCCTACTACGTCGCAGCTCGCAACCTGAGCTCTATGTTCAAAGAAATATCGGTCAAATATGTCCCACGAAACGACAACTTGGCGGCCAATGAAATGGCACAAATAGCATCTAGCATCCAGATACAAGAGCACCAGTCCGAAAGGATCATTAAAGTTCAGAAGAGGTCATTGCCTTCGATCCTCAGCAGAGGAATGGATCTCGAAATAAATACAAATGAAGTGCAGGTCGGAGACTGGAGAAAACCTCTGATCGATTACCTGAACAACCCATCTCCAAGGGTGAGCAGGAAAGTCAAGTACCACGCCACCAAATTCCTAATCATGAATGGAGATTTGTTCCGACGGACCAATGAAGGAGTCCTCTTGAGATGTCTGGGACCGAAAGAGTCTATGAGGGTCATGGGAGAAATGCATGAAGGATCCTGTGGTGCTCACCAATCCAGAAAAAAGATGCGATGGCTAATTAAAAGATATGGCTATTTTTGGCCAACTATGGAAAAGGACTGCTTTAACTACGCCAAAGGTTGCGAAGATTGTCAAAGGAATGGTCCGATACAGCACCTGCCAGCTATCCCTTTGAATCCGATCGTCAAACCTCGGCCTTTCAGAGGATGGGCTATGGATTTTGTAGGCAAAATCGTGCCCAATTCGAGTAATGAGCACACATTCATTATCGTGGCCACCGATTATTTCACAAAATGGGTGGAGGCGAGTGCAGTCAAATCTATCTCTTCCTCAATAGTGATCGCCTTCATTAAACAACACATCATCCACAGGTTTGGAATTCCAGAAACAATCACGACTGACAGGGGCACATCCTTCATTTCCAAGGAAATCCAGGACTTTTCGGACGCCTACGGCATTAAATTCGTACAATCTAGTCCTTACTTCCCACGGGCAAACGGTCAGGCATAATCTACTAACAAAGTCTTGATCAACATCATCAAAAAGATGGCCGAGAACAACCCTAGGGACTGGCACGAAAGGTTATCCAAGGCGCTTTGGGCGGATCGGACCTCGAAGAAGACATCCATCGGTACAACCCCTTTTCCATTGACGTAAGGTCACGATGCAGTTCTCCCAGTTGAAATCAACGTGCAATCTCTACGCCTAGAGAAACAATCTGACATGGATGACGCAGCTTATATTGAATCCATGATGAAGGAATTGGAGGAGTTAAGCCCGATTCGGGCCAAGGCCTTAAATCATCTCATGATTGGAAAACAGGCAGTGGCTCGGGCTTACAACAAAAGGGTCCGAGGAAAGACGTTTGAAGAAGGAGAGCTCGTCTGGCGAGCTATTCTACCCCTAGGAGCCCACGTGTCAGGATTCGGGAAGTGGAGCCCAACTTGGGAAGGTCCATTTCTGGTGAACAGAATCTTGGGAAAAGAGGCTTACCTACTGCAGGACAGGGACGGAACCCTCCACCAACACCCTATTAACGGGCAATGGTTAAAAAAGTTAATTCCTTCTTTATGGGAAGCAACATGCATCGATCTTAGTAATGACCAAGGGGGTAACGCATGATGCAAAATCTTGTTGGCTAAGAGGTTGTAACTAATTACCCGCATTAAGGGTGAACATGTATGGACAAAAGTTTGTTGAAATTTTATATAGCCCACTTGCAGTCTCATACTTAATTAATCATCCATCATCAAAAGCATTCGAAGGGCAAATAAAAGAGTAGAAAATTAACAGAGACGTCCGAAACAAGTTTAAATAAAGTTTACACCAGCAGATCTAACAGGGTCTTGATCTTGTCCGAAAAATGCAGCACGTCCACGCGCAGCCGATCCACACGGATTTTCTTCAGCTTTTCATTCCACAATTCCAGCCCAACATCCATGTCCGCCTTATCCAGATCTTCTTTAGCCGAGGACAGGATAGTGAGCATTTGGTCCGCCGCATCCTGAAGCTCTCTCTTCTGCACTTGCATTCTTGCCAGTCGAGCCTCTGAAGTTTTCAAACGCCAACACACTTGCTTCAGCAGTGCGTCCTGTTCATTCAGCTCCTGGTGTTGCGCCTCCATCACCTTCTTTGCTTGGGCTAGCTCTGACTCCAAGCCAGGAAGAACATCGGATGTTTGCAGCAATGGATCATCGTGTTTGAATTTACCAGCGAGGGCTTCCAAATCAGTCTTGGCAGTTTCGCAGAAGGTTGCGAAATCAAGGCAGGCACGACAAATAGAGTCTAAAGCGCTAAGAACTTTGGCACCTTGCTCGTCCGCCACTTTATCTTCCAAAGGCAGCGCCAGCCACTTCCCTAGCAAAATCTTCGCTCTTGCATTAAAAATGAAGGTGCTGTCAGAACTCCTAGTACCTGAGTCTCCTGGTGCCTTCACATGCGCAGAACCAAAGGTAGGTTCAGTGGTAGATGTGGCAGCCGGCACCTTGGGTGAATCTTCTTGGGCTCGGGGGGCATCATTATGAGGGGCATTCCCTCCTTGGTCATTCTTCTCGGCCAGAGTTTCTGCTGTAGGGCTTTTTGCCATAGGAGTAGCTTCTTCGGACACCTCCTTCTCAAGACCAATAGTCTCAGTTGGAATGGAAGAAGTTGAAGTTACCTGCAACAAACCCACATGTCAGAAGATACTTACCAAGAATCATTATGAAGAGGCGTTTACTCGGACCATACCTCGGTCCGATTGTCCACCTCACTTGTGCCTCTACTTTGGGCTTCCTCCACTTGTGGGACCGGCCCAGCAACCTAAGGAACCATGTATCAGTGTTGTTTCTATTTTTTGTTATTAAAAAAAAAAAAAACGATCATCACTTACCTCAGCAGCAGAGACAACTTCAGCAACTCTTCCCTCGGACCCATCACTGGGAAAAACAGTGCTTGATGGCGGAACAATCAGAGGAGAAGAAGAAACAGGAACCTGCAAAACGAATCAGAAGAATAAGTAAACCCAGAAAGAAAATAGAGGCAAATCAAGGAAATTTAGAGGCCCACCGGAGCAGCTCCAGGAGCCTCAACAGAAGAAACTTTGGCCCGCTTGCTTGAGGCCACTTTGGGCTGAACCTTTTCTTTCACACCACTCCCAGCTTCTTCTGGTTGAGACCGCTTTCTGGCAGTAACGTGAACACCTGTTCTAACCAATAATCGGACCAGAAGTTAGAAGCAGGACTAAAGTGGTCTATCCAAGAGAAGGCGAAATTTTTTTTTACCTTGGGGATAAGAAGAGGGAGGATCACCACCAACTTGCGAAGCAGGGGGAATGGGAGCTCTTTCCTTCTGTTTTCGCTGAACGAAAATAGGAGTCCTCAATCCACCAGCAGTCCCCCGCCCCAAAATCGTCAATTGGCTGGGCGTGCAGAAGGACTGATAGTTGACCGAAACTGCATTGGAAGACAAAGATAATTATGGGCACGCCAAGAAAAAAAAAGGGAAAGGAGTAAGTCTCTTACCAGTCAGGGATAGCTGGTTGTCTTCCGCAATCTGTTCAAGCAAAATCCGCTTGGCCTCGCCCTTGAGATCCCTCCGAAAAGGACAGTTCTTGAAAGCCCTCGGATATGCCTCGTGCAGGGGACCATACCTACTTAAACAATGATCCCACCAGACTTGGAAGGATTGAGTACAGCAGCAATCAGGATCATAGGGCCTTAACTCCAGAATTCGGGCCGATTCTCTAATCTTGGCCCGAACGCCCAAGAGATCATCCTTACTTAGTTTGGGGAACCTGTAGGACGAACCCTTATTAATCAAGGAATAGTGCAATTCAGGAATCACTTGGGGGCATCCAAATTGTCTGCTGAAAAATTGAGGACTGTAGGCCTCTACCCCATACTGGTAGTTTCTGGAGTCCATCCTCCCACCACAAGGCAAGTCTCGCGTCTGCAGGCATGAGAAAATGTCCATGTTCTCAGAGGCCAAGGGGGCTTTGCCACCTCGAGGACCCTGGCAAATCGATCGATTTTCAAACTAAGGCGAACCCCTTTTCAGATTCATTAGCCACTGGAAAACATGCCTAGTCTTCCGACATAAAAAGAAGGTAAAACACTCTTCAGTGGTCTTACCGGAAGCAGTACTCAGCAGTAATTCCCTCAAGGGAATGGTGTTAGAAGCAACCCGCAGCTTTCGGGCCCGCAGTTCAGGAAAAGTCCACTGAAGCCAGACCTGAACCATCCATAAGGGTCCCTTCACGTTAAGATTGATGGGTTCCACTGTCGCCTCCCTCAAGGCTCTGTAAACAGAGGCCAGAATCAAGGGACCAGTGGCAATGTCCCTATAAGAAGACAAGCCTGCAGCCAAATGGAGCCACTCCATGGTGATACAATTGGAAGCACTAGGGAAGATGAACCTGTTCAACCAGTATAACAGGAACATCACATGCTCCCCATCTGGATAGTCAATTTCCTGATCCATAAAAGTCCCCATGAAAGCCCCATAGGCCCGATTAGAACCAATCAAACTGATAAGAACCTCGAGGTTCTTCTTTCTCTCCTTCTCCTGAGAAGAGCCATCCTCAAAGTCCCCCGACCAATCAGCACTCCGCCCATGCGGTCGAAATCCAAAAATCACGGCAAGATCAAGGATGGAAATCGACATAGGCCCGACCCCAAAATTGAAGGTGTTGGAAGCACTGTTCCAAAAGACCAGGGCCGAACCTAGGAGAGGAGAATCGGCCTGTGGTTGAATGACGCAGCAAGTGATGGCTTGATAAATACCGTTATCAAGCCAGCGATCCCTGTATCGAGGCTCCATTCTCTTCACCCAGTCTGCCCAACGTAGTTCAACACTTGACACATCGATTTTTGGGAAGAACCGGGGAAGCATTTTGTTCCAATTTGACCAGTCGACACTCCCTTTGCGACAGACCGGCAACGGAGCACGAACAAGATGCACCTCGTAGTTCCAAAGCTGATCAAATTTCTGGTCAACGTACCGAGGGCCTAATATGCAGTGGGCATTTGCAAAGCTGATGGCATCTTTGCACAAAAAGAACTGGGCATGGCCAGCAGCAAACCTTTCGACCCAGCCGTCAAAAACGGCGGCAAAAGTGTTTACTCCCGTCTCGGAAAGAAACGGCGGTCCGGCGGAAGCGGTACCGGAAGAGGAGGCATCAGGAACAGAGGTCGACGATTTCTTAGGCGCCATTTTTCAGAAAACACTGGAAATGAATAGGAATTCAAAAGTTCGAAGGGAAGAAAGAAGTTGAAAATTTTCGCTCTAAGGAAAATACGGACTCTTTTAACACGATTTCGAAAAGACAGGAAATGGAAAGACGGAAGAAGGGGGAAGGCTCGTGTCAGATATTTAAAACCCGACACGACCTTTCAATTCAGCCGCCTGACAAGTTTCCATCAGTGTGACACGTGTTCAGAAAAGGGCATGATGGGTTCAAGGCGCGACACTCAACGAAGCAGCGCTTGAGGACACGACGCGTAACGGACAAAAAGCCCACTTTATGAGAATAGGCCCAAAAAAACAACTTTGGAAGGGCTTTTTATTCCTTAAAAATGAATATTGGTACCAGGTTTGTACACATTGGGATTAAATGACCACTCTCCTGAAATTCGATTTGCCTAAAATCGCAGTTATTGAGCCAATTAATGGTTGGATGAAAATAACTGTCAAAGACAAATTAAAGGAGAAAGAGTACCATGCCATGGCATGGTCTAAAACATAATAATGTCTACAGGCCAAAATAAAATTAAAATAACTGGAATTTAAGCGATAAATTCTAAAATTGTGGAAATTAAGTCCGACAGATTGTCCATCTCCAAGTCAAGGGCCCGCCGGGTAGAGTTTAATTTCTTGCTGGCCAATCTGGCCCGAAAGGTGCGAGAAGTCAAATCTTGAACAGCAGGTTCACTGGCCGCAATTCGGGCCCGAATGTCCGCCATCTTGGCTTCCAGCTCAGCCCTCAATTTGAGATCGGCAGAAATTTCATCCTTCAAAGCGACCTCCTCCTACTCCAACACCTCAAGCCTGTCCAGAACCTCCTCCGCCGCTTCAACAGCTTCTACAAATCCTTCTCTGCGATCACAATGATCTTCCAGAATCTCTTCAGGATCTACCGCAGAAGGAAGGGTACTTTTGATAACGCAGATATGCTTCAATGTTCTGCTCAGCCATCGGTCCAGGTGATTGCACGCAGGGGCAATGTGTGGCTTCACTTCAGCAATCTGGCAGAGAAGAGGCTGAATCTTCGAAAGGGTATCATGATCCTCCACAGGATCGAAAGTTGGAGCCCTAATCGTGTTCCACAAAACCTTAAGCCCTTCCACTGCGTTAGCAAGCACCACATTCGGCTTGCTCAAGGTCATCAGGACTTTCCTGCCCTTTGCACTTGTAAGGTTGGTAGCACATCTGGACTGGGGCCCGAAAGCCCCAGATGCTCCAAGATTTGAAAAAATAGGGCGGTTCATGTGGGTCATAGCTGAATTTGGTGCGGGCAGAGGCTCATAGGGAGGAAGGTCAACTCATTCCTCGAGCTTGATAGTCCTCACTTTCAAATGAATTTTTTGGGGGCGCCCATCGTCTGTAAAAGGCCCCGTAACCTTCTCTTTGCCTGGGCGCTGCAATCGCAAACAACAATCTCAGATAGGTATTGAAGGAAACCGAAGAAAATTCGAGCAAGGTCGAAAAGTCGAACCTGAGGAACTGGCATGGAATCCAGTTCTGGTTCATCTCCTTCGCTGGAAAAGGAATCCATTCTCGCCCTCTTTTCACTAACACCTGGGACCAGAAATAAGTAATTTTGTTTAAAAACCCGCTTATCAAGGGTAAGAATGACTTTAAAAAGGAGAGAAATTCGAACCTCCTTCAGGATTGACGTTCTCAGAGCCCGGCGAGGGTGGAGCCCTTCGCTTTCTCTGAAGGGGCAAGTCACCTCCCTCCTCTTCGTCTTCTTCTTCTTCTTCCTCTACCAGAGGGGCCTTTCCCTTATCTACGCTTGATGGACCGGGACCAGAGGGGTCAGAAGAAGAGGGGGGGGGGGGGGGAGGGCAAAGGATTCCTCCACTCTTGCACCTGAAGCAGCATCGCCAGAAGGGGTGACGTCAGCCCGAGTTGCGGCCAGGAAAAACGACCCATATCAGGAAAAGGTATCGGAAAAGAGATGAAGGGAGCCTGTGAGTAAGATTAATCAGGGACTTACCAGTGGTTTCTGGAACAAGAGGTTCGCCTTGAATCGTCTCTGTCAATCACGAAAAACAATCCAGATTGTTAGAAATTGACAAATCAAGACTAAAAAAGAAAGCCAAAGTCTCAGACACCCACCTATTACTGCTATACCTTGGAGATGCTGCAGCCTCCTCCTCATGGACTTTTCTTCGTCATCCGTCATCTCTCGGGCAAAAGGGCAACCTTGAAAAGCGGAGACGTGGAAGAGCTTGGCAGGTTCAGGAAGCCAGGAAAATAATCTCCCCTCCCAAAATTCGTGGAAGTTTGAAGTGCAGAGTGAGGAAGGAGTATACGGGGGCACTCTGGCCCTGACAGTTCGGCTCCTCCAAGACCGTATTAATTTTACCACTTCAGGTCTCAGAGCCAAATTGCGCTAGGAGCTGCCCTTGTTAGCAGAGCTGTACCTCAATTCGGGGATAGGCTGGACAAACCCAAATTGCCGGCTGACAAATTGAGGGTTATAAGCTTCAACTCCATAGCGGCACCTTTTGTCATTCATGACCCCTCCGAAGGAAAGGTCCCTACTAACCAAGCAAGAGAGGCTCATGTCAGCATGGAGCTGAGACCGGAAATTGGTCAATTCCCTCCACTGACTAGGAGCTTGGTGAAGGCCGCCGTCTGTGAACCAAGGAAGGTCGCAGCCAAGGGAACGAAACCAAATTTCGCTGGGGCGCCTTTTGCACTCCCGAAAAAAGACAAAGCACTCCTCACTGCTGACCAATCTTTTCGGAGCGATGGCTAGAGCGATGGCAGGGACTTCGTCTTCAAGATACACCAAATCTTCGGTCCCAAGCTCTGGGAAGTACCACTCCAGCCATACTTGGACCACCCAGATAGGCCCACACACAGCAAGGTCAAGAGGATTGACCGTTATCTGGTAAAGGCAGTGGTAAAGCGACGCCAGCATAAAAGGGCCAGTAGCCAGACCCGACTCGTTATGAAGGGCTTCGGCCAGATGCATGTACTCGGGGCTGACACTACCATCCACATTGGGGAAGACGAATCGGTTGAGCCAGAACAGCAGAAACATCATGTGCTCCTGTTCACGGTCAGCCATGCCTTGGAAAGTCATCATAAAACCAGAATAGGTTTTCAGGCGAAGAACCTCGGCTTTGCTCGCCTTCATTGGAACTTTGACCCGCCGATTCTCCAGTTCATAGTCGCCCATCGCATTAATATTTCCGCCCCAAGGCTTGAAGCCAAAGAGGGCCGCCATGTCCAGAACAGTGGGGGTCATAGGACCTGGCCCGAAGGCAAATGTGTTTGAAGTGCTGTCCCAGAAATAGAGAGCGGCCCCCAACAGCGAAGGGTTCAGATTAATCCTGTTTTTTAACAGCAGAATGGCGTAGAAAATCCCATTTTGCTTCCAAACGTCTGAAAATAAGGGCTTCATCTCGTCTACCCAATTTGACCAAGAAAAGTAGACTTCAGACACAGGAACGTCAGGGTTGGAGCCCAACCGCTCCAGATTGGCTTCCCATGAGCTCCAATCGATGTCCTCCAAGCCATACGCGAATGGAGTGCGAACCAACCGAGTATCTAGCGAAAGAAGAGCTTCGGGTTTTGCTTGAAGATAGTAAGGACCCAGAAACGGCGTCTGGAATGGGCCTCTCAAGGTTATCGGAAAAGGGGAATAGACCGGCGACAGGACGTCCGTCTGTTCCTGAGCAAGGGTTGAAAGGAACTCATCAGCGTGTTCCGTTGCGGCCTGCTCGGAGAGCCACTCAGGAACTCCGGTGGAGACTTTCGCAGCCTTTGATTTCTTAGGAGCCATGGCAAAAAAAAATTCTTTTTCTGGTTTAGGTTTCTTTGAAGGAAGGGGAAAGGACGATGAGCGCGAAAGCAAGTGGAGAGAAGATGTGCGTATTGAGCAAACAACTTCAAAAATAAGAAGCTGAGAGGTTTTTGACAGGCCGAATTAATTGCCAGACGTGATAGGACAGTTGCTGTCACGAACCTGGCGCGTTACTTTCAAAAATTCTCTTTTCGTGCGATTGGACATCGTAGGAAGCTGGGGGTCAGTTTTAATAGACTTGACCCAAGCCCATTAAAACCGGGGGGCAATGTTTGTACCCAATTTTGGTCAATAGACCAAAACTGGTTACATCCCCAAAAAGGAACATGGCAAGGGCCCAAGCCCAACAATTGTTTATGGGTTATATTTTTCTTTAAAGAAAAGAAAAAAGATCAAAATCCAAAGCCCAAAAGCAGAAGGCCCAAAACGATTGGACCACTGACAGAATAAAAAATCGAGAACCGTTCCAAACCCACGCGAGATTAGAGAAGGAACATCAGCATTAAATGACGATTTGACTTTTCTCTCTTCCAATAAGAAAAACCAGCCGCCGAAGGAAGCCACCAAGCCAGGTAAGAAGCCAACTTGCACATCAAATCGCCAAGGACGAAGACGCTTCAGACCAAGGAACCAATTCAAGGAACCAGCGGTTCTCGTCAGAAAGATCAATCTCCCTCTCTACGGACCAGTTCAGAACGTCAAATCAGCAAGCTGACTTTGGACAACAGGCAAATATCCTTACCCAGTCATCATCATTTGAGACCTCCTCTGCCTCTATAAATAGAGAGCTTCCAGCACAGAAGAAGGGGACTCTCTCTCCAAAACTAGACGCAACGTCTTGTAAAACACTCAAAAAAGCACTCAAGGCATTCCAGTTATCCCGTTCAGATTTCAGATAGCCGGACGATCTCTGTGTTCGTCTTTTTATTTCTCTGCCATTTCCGTGGTATGATTAACTTCTGAAAATGTTCAGTTTGATGTCTGTATAATTTAGTCGGCTATGAACCTTGGACCACCATGATAATGTATTTTCATAATTTGAAAGTAATAAGCACGGATCTCTACTGTTTCTGTCATTAATTTAAAAAGTTAAGCGAATGAGAATGATGGAACCCATATCTAAAGAGCTATGTTATGTTTATGTTTGCTTCTATTTCTATATATGCAAAACTTAAGCTATTCCCCCGCTTTCATTTTATTTAAATTATAAATATCACTAAAGGTTTTTAGTCCGAATCGGGCCACATAAGGCTTGAGGGACGCAAACCAGCTGGGCCCGAAAGTCATATAGTTGGGCCCGAAATTGTGGTTAAATTATATATATATATATATACATTCGAACTCAAACTTAGGTCTATAAACCCACACGAGGCGTTTACTGACCAAGAACTTTGTCTTTTTCCCTTGCTTGGATAGGTGTTGCTCGCACCAGCCATAGCCGACATATACACGAAAGAAAGAATTGTGAAGTCCTCTTAACTGGGGCATAGAAAAGAACCAAACCAGGCCAGTACCCCACCTGGTGCACAATGACTTGAATAGAAGTTCAGGAAGAAGGCGCGGACTCCACAAATTATCAACCACGCTCGCTCATACCAGGTCTGTTGGACTGGTCATAATCCAACAGTGGCACGCCTATAAAGCAGAACCCATGAATCAGAAGAATTTCAGAAGTTAGGCCCAAGGCAGGGCTGGACTGGATTTCTTGTCAACCTGATTCAACTTTCAATTTTGTTGAATAGTGAAATAACATCTGCGTGGGCCAAGAAGGAAACAATCGGGGCATTGGTGTAGGTCTAACAGCTCCTGTATTCTTTCGATCACGCCCACTACGACATTGGGCGAAAAGAATACTTGACAGGAGAAGAGAACCAATACCCAGTCACTCGAATTTGCCACAAACTCATGCTTAATGTCTGAAAATTCGAAGGTAAATCAAGGATTACAAAAACATTAATATCAAGAATTAAAGGTAATGAACATACAATAAAGCAATATTGATGATAGAGTGGCCCGTTGAAGTGCAACAGGTTAAACTGTTGAAAATACCAATGCCTATTTTTTACCAATCGGGGAAGGGGAAGGGACTTCAAACTTGGGAGGACCCTTACTATAGGAAAAAATAAATAGCACTAGACTAAAAGTTGGTATACTAAAACATAATTGAAGCACATATAGCATAGAAAAAATATTAGAAACACAAAACAAAAAAGAAAGGTGGACTAATGATCTTCAAAATCCGAACACTTTCCCCTCAAATTATTTAGTAAAGAATAAAACATGCTACGAATTTCGAACAAAACTGATGTGCTGATCAAGAATTTCTCCGTAAATGATTGCTAAAACTACACTTAATTTCCACTACAACTTAGGCAACACATGCTTAGAAAGTGGTCGGCATCATATTCTTGCATATGAAGATATATGTGGCATCTAAGAATGTGTCACCACTGCTAAAATATGAAACCTAAGAGCAACTCCAGCAGCAAGGGCAAGGGGAGGGCTAGGGGGAGGCAAGCCCAAAAACTCGTTTCCAGCAACAAAACCCAGCCCAGGCAAGCTGTGGGACCCAACGTTAAAAAAAATTTGACGTGCCCCGCTACAGTCCCCCAACGGCTCTCTTCCACGTGGCGCAAGCTGGGCTCTCCGATTCGATTTTTTCCAACAATCCAACGGCTCCGATTTTTTGTGCAATAAAAAATTGAAAAAAAATCGAAATTTTTTTAAAAGAATACAAAAAAAATACTGAATTTTTTTTTCTATAAATACCAACAAATACTCTTCACTTTTAACACCAAATCCTCATACATTTTCTTCTCCTTCTACTCAATATTAAGTTTTTTCCCTTTCAAGTTGTATTTTTCTCTAGGAAATATTATGGGTTCTTCTAATGAAACCGGAGGGGCATGGAGCACGATGGAAGATGTTTTGTTGTGTGAGTGTTGGGTCTAAATTAGTCATTGTCCCATAACGGGTAATGAGATGAAATTCTGTCATATGTGGAAAAAAATTCATCAGGAATTTTGTGAAAGGGCAATGGGTTCGACCCGTACAGAAATGGCATTATCTAGTAGGTGAAAAATTCTTAATAAAGAGTTGGCGAAATGGAGAGATGCCTTGGCAAAAGCGATGAACAACCATAGAAGTGGGGAAAACCTTAGCAATGAGGTAAATTATTTGTAATTTTCGTTTTATTAATTTCTATGTCATTAATATTTATTTAAATGTTTCTTGCAATTTACATATTTTATTGATATTTCTTGTATTTCCAATATTTATTTAAATGTTTCTTGCAATATTTATATTTTGTTAATATTTATTGCATTTCCATTATTTTATTTTTTAAACATGTTGCATTGACAATATTTTTTAAAGTTTCTTGCATTTCCATTATTTTTTTTTATAGATTATGCAAGCACAAATGTAGTTTGGTGCTACTGGGCAAGGCAAAAAAAGCTTCACTCATACCCAATGTTGGGAGGCAGTGAAGAATTGTAAGAGATTCCAAATTATTCTAACGGGTCCAGAGGTGGTGTTGAACGAAACGCCACTCCATGAGACACCGGCATCGGATTCACCTATGGATTCCCCGATGAGTCAAGACTCACCTATCGAAAGGGAGCCTAGGCCTATTGGGAGGAAAGCGGCGAAGGCGAAGAGAGGGAGTAATTCTACCAAGAATGCATCTAAATTTTTGGAGGACATTTCAAAGCACCAAGCCATGAGGATTGAAATGGATATGAAACAACAAGAGCATGATATGGCAATTCAACTAGAATATGCAAAAGAAAGGGAGTACATACGCAAAGAAAAGGAGTATGTACGCCAAGAAAACATTGAAAAATAGGATCGGGAAACCATGGCCATGAATACAAGCCATATGTCTCTTGAATCAAAACAATTTTGGAAGCTAGAACGAAGGGATGTTATGAGACGAAAGCTTTTTCGTGACGATGGACCTAGCAACACGGATTGGTTAAATGATCAAAACCATTAAGTTAGTTTGCTTGCCTTTCATTTCATTGTATTTTTTTTTTGTTTAATAAATTAGTGGTAATTCATGTATTTTGTTTTCTTAGTTGTATTGATTTTCTTTTAGTGAATAAAGAAAATATTCAACAAAATTCTTTTTTATTCATAACATTCCATACATAAAAATCAAACCACAACCAAAGCATACAAAATAAAAAAACCACAACCAAAGCATTAAAAAAACAAAAATCTTACCCAAAATAAAAAAACCACAACCATACATATGAATAGTATTGGCACGTACGAACCCAAAAATCTTACCCGAAAATATTATCCAAAATAATTGTTTAAGTAAAAAAAGTTGTGAAAAAAACAAAAAAATGAATAGTAGTTGCCATGGCAAGGGTTTGACTGCTGGAAACACACATATGGGAAAAAGGCAAGGGCAGCCACTATTCACGTGAATAGTGTCAGCCCTAGCCCCCCCTTGCCATGGCAAGGGTTTGACTGCTGGAAATGCTCTAATATGAGAATATTTTTTTTGTGGGAATTTTCTGTGTATTTTTCTCCTTGTAGGAGGTTATATTTATAATACAACGAAACTTTAATGGGTAAGTAATAATAAATTCCCATTTCTATTTACAGTAGGAAATAAGTAATTAAAGTAATTCAATTACAATTATAATAGGAATTCTTGGTGTGAAAGGAAAGTAAGTCAATGGTCCACAAGTCACGCCAACACTCCCCCTCACGTTGGTGAATAGATGTCGCCAATGCCCAACTGATCCAGTGAATTGAGGAATGCTTTACTGAAAATCGCATTTGTCAAAATATCTACCAATTGATCCTCCGACTTTACGAAAGGAAAATAAATCACTTTAGGTTCGAGCTTCTGTTTGATATAGTGTCGATCTACCTCAACATTTGGTGCAATCATGTTGAACTGGATTCTGTGCAATAGCTATTGCAGCCTTTTTGTCACAAAAGAGATTCATTACAGATGTAGGTCTATACCCAAGTTCAGTAAGCAACCTCTTTAACCAAATGAGTTTGTAAATTCCTTTGGTCATATCTTTGAACTCAGCTTATGCACTGGATATGACAACCACCTTCTGTTTCTTGCTCCTCCATGTAACCAAATTACCTCCCACGAATGTGAAGTAACCGGATGTGGATTTCCTATATGTTATACTTCCTGCCCAATCTGAATCTGTGTAACCATCAATATTCAGATGACCATGTTTTGAGAACATAAGTCCTTTTTCGGGTGCAGACTTCAAATATCTAAGTATCCGAATAACTGCATTCATGTGGTCTTCACTCGGAGAATGCATAAATTGACTGACGAAGCTCACCGCATAAGCAATGTCAGGCCGAGTATAGGACAAGTAGATCAATCTTCCCACTAACCTTTGATATCTTTCTTTGTTGGTTGGAACTTGATCCGGGTGTTCTCCAAGATAATGATTCTGAACAATAGGAGTGTCTACAGGTTTGCAATCTAGCATTCCTATGTCTGTCAACAAGTCCAAGACATATTTTCTTTGAGAGAGAAATATGCCTTTTTGTGATCGGGCCACCTCAATCCCCAAGAAATATTTGAGTTCACCTAGATTCTTCATCTCAAATTCAGTAGCCAAATAGTCTTGCAGCTGAGATATTTCATGTTTATCATTCCCAGTAATAATCATGTCGTCAACATAGATTATTAAAGCTGTTACCTTCCCTTTCTGATGTTTCAAGGATAGAGTATAATCTAAGTTACTCTGTCAGAAACCATTGTTCTTCATTGCCATGGTGAACCACCCAAACCATGCACGCGGTGACTGTTTCAGTCCATACAACGCCTTTCATAATTTGCATACTGTTCCAGTCTAAGTAGTATTATATCCAGTGGTAATGTCCATATACACCTCTTCCGTGAGTTCTCCATGTAGGAAAGCATTCTTTACATAAAACTGGTGTAGTAGCCAATCCGTAATTTTCTTCATAATCTACACCATAAGTCTGTGTGTACCTTTTCGCCACAAGTCTTGCTTTGTATCGCTCGATAGATCCATCAACGTTGTGTTTTATGGTAAATACTCATCTACATCCGATAGTCTTTTTTCCTTGTTGTAAAGTTTCTAGTGTCCAAGTCTAATTCTTCTCAAGAGCTTTCATCTCTTCATTTACAGCTTCAACCCACTTAGGATCTTTCAATGCTTCAGCAACCTTGGTTGGGATATGTGTTGCGTCTATTCAGCTGCACCAAAATGGATTCAGCTACATCCTCAACTTGTGATACTCACAAGTGAACGAGTCGTTCGGTAGTATAACATATGTAAGTGCGAGGTCGATTCCACAGGGATTGGTGATTGAATAATCCAATTCAGTTTTCCTACACAAAACAGAAGAACAAGAAAGAAAATAAATAAAACAAGAAAGAAAGAAAAGAAAATAACTCAAGTAGATAAGTTCCCAAGTTCAATTAGATTAAAGGATTGATTCTAGCTAAAGTATGATTAAGCCATGGTGTTTGGTCCTAACCTTGTGTTCCTAATTCCCTAATTTGATCATTTGTTGTCTAACCTAAAATTAAGCATTAGGAACCCATTAAGCATAGAAGAACAATTTAAACAACCAAGTATGTATCTAATCCCTGTTGTCGAATGTCCATACATACTCTTCCTATTCATAGTTCAATTCGAATTAAAGCATGGTGTCTACTCTTAATTCAAACCAAGATAGCTAACATGCAAGCCTAAATGGTGATCAATCATTCAAACTAGCATATTAACTTATAAGCATAATGAATAAGAACAAAAACCATAACTGAAACTTGGAAACTAATTAAACTTGAATACTTAAGAAAGAATGTACATTACAAATAAAATTAAAGTAGAACTTGAAAACTTGAAGGAAAATTTAGTAAAATCATTTTGTTACAACAATTGACAACTTGAAAAGAAACTAAGAGAATTTGAGGGAGAAAAGGGAAGAGAGCTCTAGATAAGTGTTTGAGAGCTCCCCCCCTTGGGGTGTGTTTTGAATCTTGAAGACTTCTTTATTTATAGGGCTAAGAGGGGGGAACATCATGATGAATTCCCACACCATCCTTCATCTTTTGCTGCTGCACCTCAAGCTTTCTTCACATGGTTTCAAAGGTGATCAATTGTGGCTGCCCTTTTGCTGCCAACCCATGTGGTCTTCTTTTGGTTGCTGAACAAAAATGAGTTTTCTGAACCAGGCTTGGTGTAGGAAGGCCAGAGGTTTCAAGACGTATCCAATGGGGCTCAAATTTGGATATGTTATACTAGACACCCATTGGAAAAACTTCTATGAAGAAAGTATTCCCATCGGAGAAGTACAAGTGTGCGTTTTGGGCCTTGCAAGTTGGCTGCCGAACAGAGACTGGAATTGATTTCATTTCATTTCTTTCCTTTCTTTTTGCTTCACATGCATGCACATGCTTTTGCCAAAGCCTTTTGCCTTCTCTCTCTAACTCAAAACCTGATCTCCAGCTCCAAAGTGATCTGCCAATTCAATTCCCACGTTCAAAGGCTGATGCAAAATGCCTCTCATTATTCCTCATTCTTCTCTCTCTCCTTTCCACCATGGCACTTTAACCTTTGTCTCTTCCTTGTCCCCTTTGCCATGATGTATCTTTGTCTTCAAAATATTCTCTTTGTCTCAGAAAACCCCACTTAACTAAAGTAATTTATTGTTACCAAATGACATGGTAACAAGTAGAAATAAGATGCCATCAAGTGGAGGTGAAAGCTGGCCCAAGACAGATTTCAGAGCTGTGGTAACATGCTGGATCCGATGGAAAGGCTATACTTGTCCAATGGAGCTCAAATTTGGATATGTTGGACTCAACATCCATTGGAACAAGTTTCATGAAGATCTTCACCTCATCCGAGCACCAGAGCATGCTACGCCAAGGCCACGAAGTTGACCTATGAAAATGAACAAAAAAAGAATTTATAACCAATAAAGCACTTTTATTTCATTTTCATTCTAACCAAGGTAAAATCTATGAAAACACAAAAAGAAAGTAAAAAGCAACAAAATGTCAAGAACTAACTCAAAATGTTAGGTGAATAACATGATAAATCATGTGTAAAAATGAACCGAACAATATGAATAGTAGACAACTAATGCACATAGGCCTTGAGTGGTTCAGACAGCTTCTCAATGGATACATGATTCGCAATTGGATACTTTACGTCTTGCAAATATCAGGTGAATAACGGTTTGGTGGCTTCCCACGATTTTTCTTGAAAGGTAATTGGTATCCAATATATTTATCCTTTAAATTCACAAGTGTAGTAGGAGTAGTTACCTCAAGGATATTCTCAGGATATTGGTCCGTTGGTACTATTGAGTTAGAAGAGGGGTCTTCATCTCATTGTTCTGTATTGTCTGTAGGTGTGGGACTCGGATTAGAAACATCTTCGCAGGGGTCAAATAGGTCAGGCAATTGATAACTGTGAATGGGGGATTAATCGCTTTTCAGCAGAGAGCAATCTCGTGCTCCAGACTTGGGATGATCGATCGTGGGGTTTGGACAATCGATCGTTTCTGTACATAGGTGAATTTTTTCATTTTCCAATTTGCTCCAATTCTGCTCTTCACTTCATACCTCCCGTTGAAGCTTAGAATTGGATGATGGGTCATGAAATAACATCTCAGATTCCAAAACTGTCACATCCAAAGTGACATAGGTATGTCTGGTATGAGGGTGATAACAGCGGTAGCCTTTCTGATGAATGACATAACCCTAAAAAACACAACAAAGTGCATAGGGATCAAGTTTGCTACGTTGATTTTTGTGGAGATGAACGAAGGCCTCACAACCAAAGATTCGGGGTGTGAGTACCAAAACAAAAGGCATGGGCCCGTGTTGCGCAAGCATTTGTAAGGGAGTTTTAAAGGTCAAGACACTAGAAGACAAGCGATTGATCACGTGGATTGCAGTAACAATAGCATCATCCTAATGATGGCGAGGAACATGAGCGCCAATCAGAAGTGCTAGGGGCGGTTTTAAGAAGATGTCGATTCTTTCGTTCAGCAACACCATTTTGTTGTGGTGTCTGAAGACAAGTTGTCTCATATATAATTCCATGTTGTTGGAAGTAAGCTGTTGCGTCGATTCAGCTGCACCAAAATGGATTCAGCTGCATCCTCAACTTGTGATACTCGCAAGTGCACGAGCCGTTCAGTAGTATAGCATATGTAAGTGCGAGATCGATTCCACAGGGATTGGTGATTGAATAATCCAATTCAATTTTTCTACACAAAACAGAAGAACAAGAAAGAAAATAAATAAAATAAGAAAGAAAGAAAAGAAAATAACTCAAGCAGATAAGTTCCCAAGTTCAATTAGATTAACGGATTGATTCTAGCTAAAGTATGATTAAGCCATGGTGTATGGTCCTAACCTTGTATTCCTAATTCCCTAATTTGATCATCTGTTGTCTAACCTAAACTAAGCATTAGGAATCCATTAAGCATAGAAGAACATTTTAAACAACCAAGTATGTATCTAATCCCTGTTGTCGAATGTCCATACATACTCTTCCTATTCATAGTTCAATTCGAATTAAAGCATGATTTCTACTCTTAATTCAAACCAAGATAGCTAACATGCAAGCCTAAATGGTGATCAATCATTCAAACTAGCATATTAACTTATAAGCATAATGAATAAGAACAAAAATCATAATTGAAACTTGGAAACTAATTAAACTTGAAAACTTAAGAAAAGAATTTACATTACAAAGAAAAATAAATTACAACTAAGAAGCAAAAGGAAAGCTAGAATTGAGAACTAGAAAGCAAAACTAAGAGAATTTGAGGGAGAGAAAGGAGGGGAGCTCTAGAGAAGTGTTTGAGAGCTCCCCCCCTTGGGGGTGTGTTTTGAAGCTTGAAAACCTCACTATTTATAGGGCTAAGAGGGAGGAACATCATGATGAATTCCAACACCACCATTCCTCATTTAATACAATCCATAACTCCCACTTCATCTTGTCTATGTTAGTGTGGTTGGAATCAATCCCATCCCATACTTCTTTTGCTGCACCTCAAGCTTTCTTCACATGGGTGTTCAAAGGTGTTCAATTGTGGCTGCCTTTTGCTGCCAACCCATGTGGGTTTTCTTTTGGTTGCTGGAAAAAAACGATTCTTCTGAACCAGGCTTGGTGTAGGAAGGCCTGAGGTTTCAATATGTATCCAATGGGGCTCAAATTTTGATATGTCATAATAGACACCCATTGGAACAACGGGTATGAAGAATGTATTCCCATCTGAGCAGTACAAGTGTACGTTTTGGGCCTTGGAAGTTGACTGCCGAAAATAGACTGGATGACAATGCATTGCAGTTAGCTTGTGGGCTTGTTTTGGGCTTGATCTTCCCTCCTACAAAATCTGGAAAAATCTGGATCTTCAAACCCTTTGAATTTTCTTTCCAAGCATATGCAGCCCAACTCAAGAAAAAATCGGAAAGACCTTCAAATGTCATTTTTGGCCTAGTAACGCAAATGCTGCCGAATTTGACCTTAAGTTGCCAAAACTTGTATAACTTTCTCTAGAAGACTCGGAATCATGAACCGTAAAATTCTCCAAAAACTAGACTTCCGCATCTTTTCAATGATGTATGGCTCATCATCTGGTTCTTCTTGAGCAAGTACAGTCCAATTCGTGAAGTTGACTGATCTGCAGACACCGATGAGCTAACTTGTCTCCAAAATGCATTTAATGAGTCTCAAGCTTATTACACTGAAACAAACACAAAATTTATTAAAAGCACAAGTTTAACTCAAAAACATAATCAAATCATAAGTTAGAAGGGTACAAAATGATATATAAATATGCACCGATCAAAAGCCTGAAAGTCATGATTGACAAATTCTCCACCATTGTCTGAGCGAATAATCTGTATTTAAGCAATGAATTGAGTTTTCATCTGTTTGTGGAAGAACTGAAAATGTGAAAACACTTCGTTTTTATTCTTCAGAAAATAAAGCCATGTCATCCGTGTGCAATCATCTATGAATGTGACAAACCACCCAAAGCCAGAAGGAGCAGTGATAGGTGAAGGTCCCCAGACATCAGAGTGAATTAACGTAAACAGAGTAGTACACTTGTTCGTACTCAACAGATAGGGCACACAGTGACTCTTGGCCAAAATACAAGTGTCACAGATGAAGTCAGAGTCCTTGTGGTATAAGATGCTTCATATAACTAAAAGACGGATGTCCCAATCGACGGTGCCACAACCAGATTTGCTTTTGTTTGCTATTAGAGGGATGCGTCACACTGTTTGCCATGTCGAGACTGAAGTCATCTACATAATATAGCCCCCCTCTCTTAGTACCACGACCAAGAATCTCCTTAGTGTGAATATCCTAAAGCAAACAAAAACTCGGAATGAGTACACAACAATTGGTCAGTAAGCTAACTAACATACATCAATTTATTGGATAAAGATGGAACAAGTAAAGTATTAGACAGTGAGAGAGAGATGAGAGTGCAATAGTGCCAGCCCCTGTCACATGATAAGTAACTCCATTGGCATTAGCAATACAAATTCATCGGGGTTGTGTAGTATTCAGAAAATCATCAGGATCAAATATCATATGATCAGTTGCACTGGAATCAATTATCCAACTCGTGGAATCACTCTTATCCGAAGTATGAAATCCATAACCAGTACCATTACTGGTCGTATCGCTCTGTGTTCGATCTTTCAGAGTAGCCCACCATTTAGGGTAGCCATGCAATTTAAAACAATATGTGCAATCTCGTCCATGTGTTGGGGTCGGTAGTCGGGAAGTCATAATCTGTGCAACGGAAGATGCATAGTGTGGGAACCTAATTAATTCAACCTAGGTCAAATAATTCCTTCCATTTGGGGATTATTTGACCTAATCAGGAATTATTCAATTTAATTGGGGGTTACTCGATTAAATAGAATGATTCCTAATTAGGTTGAGGATTGATTTAAATTCCTACGAATATTCTCAATTAATGGAGGAGTTACCTAATCAAATTAGGTATTGATCTGATTGCTATCCTGATTAGGGATTTGATTTAAATCAATAAATCAAATCCCTAATTAAGTAAAATCTCGCCAAATTGGGGAGGAATAATTCCCTTCCATCTACGGAATTATTCCTCTGAAACCCTAGCTCCCGAGACTCCTATAAATACCTAGCTACACACAAGGGTTGAGGTACGTCTAAACTCCTACTGAAACTCTGCAGAAATTATCTCTCAGAAACCCTAGCCACCTCCTTTCTCTCCCTCTTTTACATAAGGCTCCGGCCGCTCGGTTTACCCCATAAAAACATATAACTCCGTACCCTATTTTAGCTATCGTTTCTCTTCAGATCGATTGAACTGACTTAGGCATCGGAGGGCCTTTGGCCAACACCCCCCGGGTGTGGTCCTCTTATTGTTATTCGTTTTGCAGGGAGAAAGAGAGGCGGAGAAGACGAAGGAATCTTTAGGCGAATATTCCCGTGGGAGGAAATTGGCTCCCACAAATTGGTGCTTTCATTGAGAGCACGAGTTATACTCAACGCGTGCTCAAGTAATCCGTTCCTCCTATTTTCCAATCCACCGAAGCCTTCCAAACAACCATGGTTGGAAGCAAGATGACGAGAGGCAAAGCCGCCGCCATGGCTCAATCCGCGACGGCCCAAAGCCACTCTACCCATGATCCCGCGATCGACATGGTGGCGCCACCACCTCTCACCACCGCGCCGGTCACCGCAGCCACCCAAGGCGCCTTGGCCGGATTTAGCCATCCTCATGGCACCACCGCCGAGCATGGTGGAACCTCCCACCGCCGACTTAGGCCCTATCTTGGAGCAACTCCATCCATTCCCTCCATTGCCTCCGCGCTCGACGCACGCTCCCGCGTACACCTCCAATGAAACCCTAGCCCGTATGCAGTTGGGCTCCACACACTTCTCTCCTCCCGATCCACGAAGTCAAGCAGACCTCAATTTGAGAGTTGACCAGCTAGCTCTGAGAATGGACGACCAAAGCAATTTGATGAGGCAGCTTCTCAACCAAATCAATCTAGCTCAAAACCTTGGCCTTGGACCACTGGGCGAAGAGAGAAGGATGGACGACTGCGCCAACAGGCAGATCGACGGGCGCCGAGCAGGTCAAGCAAGCATGAGCAGACAAGGAGAGGGACAACAACGTGATCAGCTCGCCAACATGTCACAAGCATCCGCAAGCCACACCCAGAGCGACGTGCGAGGAAGGCAGGGCCCATGACTCCACGTCCGCGACCGCCTAGGCCCGCAGAGGAGTGCTCCTCGAGGGCTAGGCTCCCAGAGAGATCAGCCTGACGACCATCGCAATGAGGATCGTGAAGAAAGGCGCTCTGCTGTTCACTCGTCGAGGAACATTCTTCAAAGGCTAGGCTCCCAAGGAGGTCAACCTGACAACCTTCACGGTGAGAACCGCGAGGAAAGGCGCTCCGCTGCTCACTCTCGAAGGACCGATTCTCGTCGACAAGCTGCGGAAAATCACTCGCAAGCGCAGTCCACCAACACGCCGCCTAGGCAACACAGCCAAGAAGCTCGAACCTTGCGGATCAATGAGGAGGTCAATCAGCGTTGTCCAAATCGCGAGGGTCGCCGACGTGTCCAACCAGCAATGCGTGCAGAGGACATCAAGAAACTTGTGAGTGACCAACTACGAGACTTGAAAACCGGCGGGAACTTCGAAGATGCCCTGCGCAAGGAGATGGACCAAGCTAACTCCACGCCTTTCACTGTCGAAATTGAGCAGGCGGCTCCCTCGAAGGGATTCTCGACGCCTTCGTTTACACCTTTCAAGGGAGACTCCGATCCCGAGAGCCACCTAAAACACTTCAAAAGTGTCATGATCCTCCACAAAGCCGACGACGCGTTAATGTGCAAGGTGTTTGTGATGACCCTGCGGGGAGCAGCTCAGGACTGGTTCCACACCCTACCATCTGGGTCGATCAGCAGCTTCAAGGAGTTGGCATACATCTTCGCGAAAGAATACACGTCTTACCGGACAATAAAGAAGAACCCCGACCACCTGTTCAACCTACGCAAGAAGTTTGACGAATCCCTTCGAGATTACATCAAGAGATTCAAAGCAGAAAAGGCCAACATCGTAGGATGTGACGACCGGATCGCGTCCTCTGCTTTTAAGAAAGGCCTTCCAGCTGAACACGACTTATACCGCGAGCTGACTATCGCTCCCAGCCAGACTCTGGCAGAGGTCTTTGCAACCGCGGAACGTTATGCGCTCTGGGATGACGATCGAATCGCCGCAAAGAAGTCTACTAAGCAGGAAGATCAACCAACCAAGAGGGCAGGCCAAAAGAACGATGGGTTCAGCAACAGAAACAAGGACAAGCGCAGGTCACACCCAAAAGAGGACGCGACGGCAGGAGAGAATTACACCAAATTCTCCATCCCCATACACCAAATCTTAGCCCAAGTGAAGGACAAACCTTGGGTAAGAAGGCCGCCACCCTTGAAGGGAGATCCGGACAAAAGGGATACCAGAAAATACTGCGCCTTCCATGGGGCACACGGGCACACCACAAACAACTGCTTTGCTTGGAAAACGCACCTTGAAGAACTCGTGAGAGAAGGACACTGCACGGAATTCATTGCGAAGCAGGCCATCCAGCGGATTGAGGATCGCGACATCGCCAAGGAGCCACCTCAGAAAGTCATAAGGATTAACACGATCCTAGCCGACTCCGAAGAGTCTGGGCTGACAAGCAAAGAGAAGAAGAGGAAGATCAAGCAGGCCACGGTGGTCTCCCAAGTCTCGACCGACCTTCCACCGGTGGAAGACGACCCAGTGATCGGCTTCCAGAAGAAAGATTTGATCGGCCTCGACATGCCACACAATGACGCCCTTGTCGTCAGCATTCAAATCGCTCAGGCCATGGTCGACCGAATCCATGTGGACGAAGGCAGCGCAGCCAATATCCTGCAGTTGACTGTCATCCAACAGATGGGCTTGGAAGCAAAGATCAACAAATCAGCCAGGTCGCTGACTGGCTTCAATGGCGCAACGACGGTTACCGTGGGCACCATAGATCTCGACGTCTACTCCCCACCTGTAATCAGCTCACAAACATTCATGATCATTGACGAAGTCTCACCCTACAATGGCATCCTGGGCAGACCATGGATTGGTAAGATCAACGCCATCACCTCCGCTACTCATCAGAAAATCCGCTACCCAATTCCTGGGGGCGGTGTCGGCCAGATCAACAGCGACCAGGCAATGGCGAGGAAATGCTCAGCTCAAGGGCTGAAGAAAAGCAAGCCAACACAGTTCCTCCCTGTGAATCAAGCAGACCTGGAGGGAGCAGAACAGCCAGACCCCGTTCCTAGCAACCGAGCAAGCCAAAAGGGGAAGGGGATAGCTATCCCCTTATAGCAATCAAAGCATCAGGACCAAGTCGAGGAAATCCGTCCGGAGGTCTCCCCTGAAGAAGGATGGAAACCCGAAGAGGATGTCGAGCTAATACCCTTGGATCCTGACCAGCCAGACAGAAAAGCGCGGATCGGCTCGCGCCTAAGCCCAGATGAGAAGGCGGAGCTGACCACCTTCCTCCAGAACAACAAGGACATGTTTGCATGGTCGCCATCAGACATGCCAGGCATCGACCCAAACATCATCTGCCATCGCCTCCACGTCAACCCTGCCAGCAAGCCAGTGGCACAGAAGAGACGCAACTTCGCCCCAGAGCGGGTCGCAATCATTGAAGCCGAGATCGACAAACTTCTAGCAGCCGGCTTCATTGAAGAGGTCTCCTACTCGGAGTGTGTTGCGTAGATACGGCTGCACCAAAATGGATTCAGCTGCATCCTCAACTTGTGATACTCGGAAGTGCACGAACCGTTGGTAGTTTAGCGTATGTAAGTGCGAGGTCGATTCCACAGGGATTGGTGATTGAATGATCCAATTCAGTTTTCCTACACAAAACAGAAACAAAAACAAAGAACATGAAAGAAGGAAGAAAATAAGAAAGTAACTCAAGCAAATAAGTTCCCAAGTTCAATTTAGATTAATGGATTGATTCTAGCTAAAGTATGATTAAGCCATGGTGTGTGGTCATAACCTTGTGTTCCTAATTCCCTAATTTGATCATTTGTTGTCTAACCTAAAATTAAGCATTAGGAACCCATTAAGCATAGAAGAACATTTTAAACAACCAAGCATGTATCTAATCCCTGTTGTCGAATGTCCATACATACTCTTCCTATTCACAGTTCAATTCGAATTAAAGCATGGTGTATACTCTTAATTCAAACCAAGATAGCTAACATGCAAGCCTAAATGGTGATCAATCATTCAAACTAGCATATTAACTTATAAGCATAATGAATAAGAACAAAAACCATAATTGAAACTTGGAAACTAATTAAACTTGAATACTTAAGAAAGAATGTACATTACAAGAAAAATAAATTAGAACTAAGAAAACATTAAAGAAAGCTAGAATTGAGAACTAGAAAGCAAACTAAGAGAATTTGAGGGAGAGAAGGGAAGGGAGCTCTAGAGAAGTGTTTGAGAGCTCCCCCCCTTGGGGTGTGTTTACAAGCTTGGGAAACCTCACTATATATAGGCCTAAGGAAGCTGAAAATCTGAATTAAGTATGGCTAATGCATACAACACTTGTTTTATAAAATCTGAAATGGTTGATGCACTTCACTAATGCATACAACACTTGCATTATAAAATCTGAAATGGTTGATGCACTTCACTAATAAATCCCACCAGCAGCCCTAGCTCATCTTCATGTCACCATGACCAAGCTTCCAACCAGAAATAATAGCTCATCCTGAGGTCAGCATGACCAGCAACTTCAAGGGCTTACGAATTGGGCTTCCCTTAAGCAAATTAAGACTTTAAGCACTCAAACTTGAAGTTCAGAATGTCTTCTTTCCAGCCATATATCATTTGGGCCAATCCAAGGTCGGAGGAGGAAGTTAAGGCCAAAACAAATTGCTAACTCATTTTGCGCGCTGATAAAATCCATCCTGAGCATGGCTCTGTGTTTGCTAGGTAACAGACTCCATATTTATCCAATGTGACTGAATTTTGGATATGTTATAGTATACACCCATTGGAACAACTTTCATGAAGAATGTGGCCTCATCCGAGCTGTGTAGGTGGCTGAAACAAATATTGCAATGTGACCTACGGAACTGGACTGGCAGGGGGCTGTAGCCAAAATGAGTTTGTCTTTAAGCACTTCTTCCCTTCATCCAAATTAGGCCTTAACATGCTTGAATTGCATGAATTATGCTCTCTTGCTCTATTTGCCTACAAAACACACAAAGGAAGGCAAATAACTTAGAAATCTAAGAAACTAAGCAAAAGAAGTAAGTAAATAGGGCATGTATATGTATGAAATTATGAGCTTAACACACCCCCAAACTTAGATTTTGCTAGTCCTCGAGCAAAACAAAAGAAAAAAGAAAAAGAAAAAGAAAAAGAAAAAGAAAAACAAAAAAATAAAAACAAAACAAGAAGTTAACTAGACCACTTTCGTAGGTAACTCGATTGCATTGAGCGTATGCAACAAGCCTTTAAACCTCTAGGCATCCCTAGTAGGAGGAGTTGTGTCTCCTGAGGGTTTAACAGATACGATACCCACAAATGTTTTTCTAACTCTACAAAACAAAATGGTTAGAAAACTTATTAGATTTGTTAGTCCTTAAGCAAAACCAAAAACAAAAACCAAAACAAAAATAATTACAAAAACAAAACAAAAGTAAGACTCAAAACAATCTTCCCGAACATTTTATGAAGAGAAATGACTCATGCACATAACTCAAAAGTTTTAACAATAAAAGCTCAGTTTTAGACAATATTTACAAGGTGGCAAAGTTCAAAACACAACATGCTCAAAGTGTGGTAGTGTGATAGCCAAATGCAACAAATTCCCCAATATTAGTTTTCACACAATTTCAAAAATCATACAAAGCACAAATTCAACTTCAAATCTCACCAAAATTTTCCTCTCACAAATGAATCACTCAGAAGAGGGCTACAATGCAACACTCAGTTATAAACATGAGATTAGAGTTAAACCATAAGGGACTTAACTCGCAATAGAAAGATGAAGAACTTGCATTAATATGATCTCAAGAAGGATGCCAAACACTTAAAAGTAGAAAAATAAATGCAATTCAACCACATGACATTTAAGATCAATTTAGGTCTTTAGCATAGGTTGTAATGGGGCCAAGGGTGTAAGGTGAGTAAGAAATGAAGGGTATGGATAAAACAAAGTCCAAGAAACTCAAAATATAAGAGCATAAAACAATTGTTTACAAGACTTCGAATCATCACGATTAGATTTTTTCTTTTACACGATCAAAACTCCTTATACCTTCATTTACAATTATTCATACTCCTTTCCTTGAATTGAACAAACACCAATTTATTTAGAAGGCCCAAAAATGAAACCCAAAAATGAAATTTCATTCAACCACCACTTATGTAGTCAGCCGGTCCGGGGGCAGGGGGAGCTACACCCTAGACACCATGGAAGGGAAGGAAATTCCACGACAGTGGAATGCTTACCATCTCCGAAAGTATTATCCATGACATTTCCTCCTCAGTCCCAAGCAGATGACTGAGCCATGCACACCTATGAAGAAGAGAAGCAACTGCTAGAAGCTTCTGGTTTTTGTATCCAGTTATTTCCATTCTCGAATAAAGCACTGTAACCTTATAAACATCAATATAAGTTCAGTTTCTCATTCTAGAATGTCTTATCTGCGTACTCATTCCAGAACATCTCCATATAAGTTACCCATAAGCAGCGTCCTTCGGGAGACGCAGGGCGACGACCAAAGCGTCCTTCGGGAGACGCAACCCATAAGAAGCGTCCTAAGGGAGACGCAGGGTGCGCCAGGAATTTCCTAAGGGAGGTATCCAGGTTCCTATCCGTTTCCTAAGGGAGGCAGGATAGTCACACAGTTGCCCATAAGCAGCGTCCTTCGGGAGACGCAGGGCGACGACCAAAGCGTCCTCCGGGAGACGCAGCCCATAAGACGCGTCCTAAGGGAGACGCAGGGTGCGCCAGGAATTTCCTAAGGGAGGTATCCAGGTTCCTATCCGTTTCCTAAGGGAGGCAGGATAGTCACACAGTCACCCATAAGCAGCGTCCTTCGGGAGACGCAGGGCGACGACCAAAGCGTCCTTCGTGAGACGCAGCCCATAAGAAGCGTCCTAAGGGAGACGCAGGGTTCGCCAGGAATTTCCTAAGGGAGGTATCCAGGTTCCTATCCGTTTCCTAAGGGGGGCAGGATAGTCACACAGTTGCCCATAAGCAACGTCCTTCGGGAGACGCAGGGCGACGACCAAAGCGTCCTTCGGGAGACGCAGCCCATAAGAAGTGTCCTAAGGGAGACGCAGGGTTCGCCAGGAATTTACCTACAACGTATGCAGATCGCGCCCGGAGTCCCTTAAAGGGGACCCTGGCAACTATGAATCTCCAAAATAAGATGCCCAATCAAGATACAGGCTGGTTACTCAAGCAGTTCACAAGTCAATATGCAAATTGAAGTTGAAAAAATAACTGAAATTTCCATAGCAAGCTGACCAACCGGCCAAGTTCAACAAAAGGGAGATGGTCAGACGAGACCAATTATTCTAAACAAGAAAGCAGACTACAAAAGCTGAAAATAAATAAAGAAGTCTTCATCTACTCCGAGACGCCAGTAGGAGGCCCTTGATCTGCAGTCTCTTCTGCATCCGCCTGATCAACCATGCCTTCAGCAGCTTCCCCTGCTTGCTCCGCGACATCTGCCATCATCTCATCCTCCTCGGCCCTATCCGCTCCAACTGCCTGCTCTTCAGCTTCCCCTTGCACACGGAATATGTCAGGACAGAGTGTCTCAATGTCTGCATCTTCAATTGCATACAAGGAAGCAGTCCCATCCGCACAAAGCAGATAGCCCAACTTGTACGCATCAATGGTGGCTTCAGACTTGGATTTTTCAGCAGACTCGTGGTGAGCGCGAAACCTAGCCAGGAGCTTTTCATAGCTGTGGGAGATGTCTGCATTCTTGCGCTCAAGACGAAAGAAGGCATCTTTTCGGCTAACCAAATCAGCAGCAGAAGAGCTGAGCTCGGAATCCTTCTCAGCAAGAGAGCTTTTCAACTCCGATATCGTCGCCCTCGAATCAGACGTCTCGGAAACCTTCTCAGAAAGAGAGCTTTTCAGCTCTGATATCATCGCCCTCAAGTCAGACGTCTTCTTCTCACAACGGGCCTGCTCGGCAGAAAGCTTACTGGCAAGTTCAACATTCTTCTTCTCCAGCTCGCTGAGCTGGACAAAAGAGGGGGCAACATCAGATGAGTTCCGAACAGTCTGAGCAGCAAAAATCAGTCCCTTTTGAATTAGGTGAAATGCCGCTTCCCTCTGATTTTCCAAGGAAAGACTCGAAAAGGTGCCCAGATCCCCAGCCTGACGGATATGATCAACCAGCTCAGCACAGGAGGACGGGTTTGACAAGAAGTTCGTCTTGAGCAGATCAGACACACGTGCATACCCTATTTTAGCTATCATTTCTCTTCAGATCGATTTAACTGACTTAGGCATCGGAGGGCCTTTGGCCAATACCCCCCGGGTGTGGTCTGATCGGTGCATATTTACATATCATTTTGTACCCTTCTAGCTTATGATTTGGTTATGTTTTTGAGTTAAACTTGTGCTTTTAATTCTTTTTGTGTTTATCTTTCAGTTCATTGAGCTTTAGGTAATAATGAGGGCTTTGGATAGTAAATGATGCAATCCATGCATGTTAGGGCCTAATTTGGATGAATGGATGAAGAGCTTAAAGACAAACTCAATTTTGGCTACAGTCCCCTGCCAGCTCAGTTTCGTAGGTCATATTGAAAGCTTTGTTTCAGCAACCTACACAGCTCGGATGAGGCCACATTCTTCATGAAAGTTGTTCCAATGGGTGTGTACTATAACATATCCAAAATTCAGTCCCATTGGATAAATATGGAGTCTGTTACCTAGCAAACACAGATCCATGCTCAGGATGGATTTTATCAGCGCGCAAAATGAGTTAGCAATTTGTTTTGGCCTTAAATTCCTCCTCCGACCTTGGATTGGCCCAAATGATATATGGCTGGAAAGAAGACATTCTGAACTTCAAGTTGGAGTGCTTAAAGTCTTAATTTGCTTAAGGGAAGCCCAATTCGTAAGCCCTTGAAGTTGCTGGTCATGCTGACCTCAGGATGAGCTATTATTTCTGGTTGGAAGCTTGGTCATGGTGACATGAAGATGAGCTAGGGCTGCTGGTGGGATTTATTAGTGAAGTGCATCAACCATTTCAGATTTTATAATGCAAGTGTTGTATGCATTAGTGAAGTGCATCAACCATTTCAGATTTTATAAAACAAGTGTTGTATGCATTAGCCATACTTAATTCAGATTTTCAGCTTCCTTAGGCCTATATATAGTGAGGTTTCCCAAGCTTGTAAACACACCCCAAGGGGGGGAGCTCTCAAACACTTCTCTAGAGCTCCCTTCCCTTCTCTCCCTCAAATTCTCTTAGTTTCTCTTTCTAGTTTTCAATTGTTATAATGAGATCTTTGTGCTGAAATTTTCCTTTAAGTCTTTCCAAGTTCTACTTTAATTTTCATTGTTATGTAAATTCTTTTCTTTAGTTTCAAGTTTGATTAGTTTCCAAGTTTCAATTATGATTTTTGTTCTTATTCATTATGCTTATAAGTTAATATGCTAGTTTGAATGATTGATCACCATTTAGGCTTGCATGTTAGCTATCTTGGTTTGAATTAAGAGTAGACACCATACTTTAATTCGAATTGAACTATGAATAGGAAGAGTATGTATGGACATTCGACAATAGGGATTAGATACATGCTTGGTTGTTTAAATTGTTCTTCTATGCTTAATGGGTTCCTAATGCTTAATTTTAGGTTAGACAACAAATGATTAAATTAGGGAATTAGGAACACAAGGTTATGACCACACACCATGGCTTAATCATACATTAGCTAGAATCAATCCGTTAATCTAATTGAACTTGGGAACTTATCTGCTTGAGTTAGTTATTTTCTTTCTTCCTTGTTTTATTTATTTCCCTTCTTTTTCATTTCTGTTTTGTGTAGGGAAAATGAATTGAATCATTCAATCACCAATCCTCGTGGGATCGACCTTGCACTTACATACGCTATACTACCGAACGGCTCGTGCACTTGCGAGTATCACAAGTTGAGGATGCAGCTGAATCCATTTTGGTGCAGCTGTATCTACGCAACATGGTCCTCTTATTGTTATTCGTTTTGCAGGGAGAAAGAGAGGCGGAGAAGAAGAAGGAATCTTTAGGCGAATATTCCCGTGGGAGGAAATTGGCTCCCACACATAGAATGCAGGTTTAGTTGGAATATGGATCGGGATCTGAGCAGGAGTCGAGGCCGGAGTCGGAGTCAAAATAGGGATCTGGGTCTGAATCAGAGACAAATTCGAGGTCAGGGTCGTCATCGGAGTCAGGGTTAGGGTCGGGGTCGTCGTCGTAATAGTCGGGGTTGGGGTTGAGGTCTTCAAAATAGGATCCTGATTCAGGATCGGGTTCGGGGTCATCAAAATAGAATCCTGATTCAGGATTGGGTTCGAGGTCAAAGTCTGCATCTGTAGGAGCTGAGCCACTTGGGAACTCAACTCGGCTATGGTTGGTTGAGAAGGAGAGAAGGAGTCAGTGGTGCTACCTCTATGAAACCTAATATGAGAATATTTGTTTGTTGGAATTTTTTGTGTATTCTTCTCTTTGTAGGAGGTTATATTTATAATACAACGAAACTTTAATGGGCAAGTAATAATAAATTCGTATTTCTATTTACAATAGGAGATAAGTAATTAAAGTAACTCAATTACAATTATAATAGGAATTCTTGCAGGTGTGAAAGGAAAGTAAGTCAATGGTACACAAGTCACGCCAACAACCACACCAACAGGCAGGAAGCAAAAGCATAAGAAACTGATTGAGCTATGAACTTATGGATCAGAATCATCCCGAGTGACGATCAGCAAACGATCTTAGACTGGATCAATTGGCCAACTATACGCACATATATAAGCCAGCTCAAGCTAATCCAATACCAGCATCAGCATGGCAAGGATAGCCGAAGGAATATGCTTCATGAAGCCTTCGATACTATTCTAGAAAACAATCATATAGACCTGTATATGTACATAATTTACACAATAGACAAACTAAAATGGTGAAATAAACAACATGATCAGTAAAGGAAAATAGATACTCTTTCTTAATGATTTCTTTCTATCAAGTTGATTAACCAGGGTGGGTCTAAGCTTGGCATATCTAGTCCACCCAGATGGATATCTTGAAGGATCTGGAACGTCCAAATACACCGACAAGTAATCTACATTGTTCCCCTTGGGAAATATGAGGATCCGCCTGACCATACCAACCAAGGAAATTTAGTCCATAACTTAGCAATTTAGGCTACAAATGATTTTAAAAAAACTCACCAATTATATGTCAAGATAAATATTTAAGCACTGATTTTGTGCTTGTAAATTGGAGAAATAGCCAAATACGTACCAGTTATAACTTATAACCACCAATGACGAAAGCGTAAGCGTAATGCTTTGTCTTATTCAACTTAGAGAAGAAGTCAATTTTCCATGTGAATGTCCCAGACACAAGCTCCTTCTCTCCTTTATCGTTCTTCATTCAACCAACATCAAAGCTCAAACCTGTACAACATATAGTACACAAGTAGACCCCATAACACCAAATATCCTTGAGCAAAAAACAAAAACACCAAATACATATCACACAACAAAACTACTTTGGATTTGGAAGACAGAACAACATATCACCAATGGTCCAGGGGCGTGCCTTCTAAGAGAGAGAGAGAGTGTGAGAGATTTGATAAAAAGCAGAAGAAATGGGAACTATTGTGTACCCAGGAAATTTTTAGAGAATGGACAATATTTAAAAGGTTAAAAGCTCAAAAAAATAAAACGAAACAAAACAAAACTACCAACAAATACCATCCATATTTCGTAGCTACATGTACATGGCCTTCATTTTTACCCTCCCACAAGCCTCAGACTCCTAGTTCCTACCGAAGTTTTGAAAGGCGATACTCTTTCGGTCGCTTAAGGTCAATTGTAAGCCTTGAGGCATTGAGGCGTGAGCCTTTCATGACATGAATTTTTTTTTTCCCTAAGAAATACATTTAAGTTTTCATATCAAATAACTAAGATGTTCCACACAAAAAATTAATAAAGGTTTTACTACAGACATGACTTGAAAGGAAGGGATGGAGAGCATCCATCGTTCCATTCTTCATTTTTTTAATTTGGTGATTGTTCCACCAAACATACCCTTTTTATATCCTAAGAAAATGAAACTAATATACTAAGACGACTGATGAGCACAAAATTAATATAAGTTTTATCCTTAAATTTATATTTGTTAGTATTTTCTTTTGTATTATGTAAATCTATTAGAGTATTTGTATTGGTTATTTCCAATCTTTGTTTTTGTATTTAATGAGTGGTTGTTTGTAGATATTAAGTGTCTTCCACCAATGGCATGAGGAGGAGAATGAATAAACAATGAAGAGGAAGAACTCAATTTGGATTTGATGACTTTGCCTTTTACAGCTCATGCTGTACAGTCCATTTGCAGGCCTGACAAACGAATTCTCCCATGCTCAAATGAATAATTATCCTTCATGACACTTGTTCAAAAAGATGTCGACTATAACATATCCAAAAATTGGAGCAATTGGATAAAAACTCAATCCACAGGCTGTCACACACCAAGACAGGTTCATAGAAGACAGCTTGCATATGCAGCTTGAATGAAAGGGACTTCATGCTTCTATAAATAGGCAGCAACTCAAAGAGAAATTAAAAGAAGGGGAGAGACGGAAAAGAGAGGAATACAAGAGAGGTGATAGAGGAGAGGTGATACAAGGAAAGAAAGAGAACAATGATGGAAAGGAAAGAACCGAGAGCTAATAACTCTTTTAAAATTGTTCTTCACCTTTCCTAGTTCTCATTTAATTTATGTATTTTAGTTTCTTTGTTTTGTTTTAAATATTAATTATGTCTATTTAAATTACTTAACTAAGGTTGGATGAAACACCATTATTAAATAAAGTTCTAGTTTTTATTTTCAATTCTCAAATATTGTGGTGTTCAATGATTATAATTTTCACTTCACATGATTAATAGATTAATCATCTTTTCACCACTTCTATCATGTATTTGTGACATGTAACATGTATTTGTGGTAGTTAAGAGTTTGGATTAATCTATTAATTCATCCTTGGTTTATATTTCTAATTTACAAATTTCTTTGATATTTTGTTATTCAAATAAACTTTTTCACATAGGATGCTTAGGAAACTTTGATCCTTTGTAGTTAAATAATTTTGTTTACATATTATGCTTAGAATTTGTACTTATGAAGGGAAGGAAAATTTACTTATGATCTAAATTACAAGCTTAATTGATAAATCTTGAGAAAGCAGTAGATTGATTTCTAGATTGCTACTCCATGGGAATTGAAAGATAAATAATTAGGATCTTATGGAATAATTAATGGTGTGGATTCTAATACCTTAGCTATTTTTCTCATAAATGTAAATCTTAATTTCTGTTTATTGTCATTTCTATGGTTTATTTAATTTTCTTTATTAACAAACAAATCACCATTTGAATCAACTAGGTTGGCAATGAAATTAACTTGGGTATAATTGGTTTTCAATCTTTACACGCAATCCCATGGGTACGACCTCGCTCTTACACGCTTATGCTATATTCGATTCGTGCGCTTACGAGTTTATAAATTTTAAAAGACACCGCTTTTGGTGACAACAAGTTTTTGGCGCCGTTGCCGGGGATTGCAACGGAAAACTAATCAAATTTTGGTTAATTAAATTCTTCCACTAGTTATAATTTAGTTTTGTAATATATATAAAACTTAAAAAAAAAAAAAAAGACGAAATTAAAAAAAAAAAATTAGATTTGGTCAATTCTCTTGTTTCTATTGTAATATATATATAAATTTTATAAAAAAAATTTATAAAAAAAAAAACGAAATTAAATTTTTTTTTATAAAAAAAACAGATTTTGTTAATTCTCTTGTTTCTATTGTAATAACATTGTGTATTGATTTTTCATTTCTTTGTTCCAGTTATATCATCAAAGCTTCTTTTGGTGCAGCCTTGGACTTGGAAGAAGTTTTATATTTTATTTTAAGAAAGTTCTTTTTTTTTAATGTCAATTTGTGTGCTTGTTTTTATTGCTTGAACTGATTTGTGTGCTTGTTTGTACAGGTATCATAAGATTTTATTAGAGGAGTGAAATTAAAGGTGCGTTTTGGACACCTGCAATTTAGGATAGCTCAATAAAAAAGGGAAAGAAGACAACTCTAATCATAAGGAGGAGAAGTGTGGAGTAGTAGGAGAAGTCGCGACCTCCAAATGCATCCATGCTCAACCTAATCGCTTCAAGAGGGAGCATTCCAATCCTTTCTCTTTTCTTGTTTTGTTATTATTATTATTATTATTTTATTTTTTTAAAAACAAATTTTTTATAAAAAAAAAAAAGATTTTTCATATGAGCTAACTTTTGGTAACTCCAGTGAGCGTCTTCGTCAATACAGTGTCTAGGAGTTCTTTAGGCGACACCTTCGTTGTTTAAGAAGTTTGGGTTTTAAGCGGGACCATTGTGACCCCTCCAACCTTCCCGGATTCCATGGCTGTGTTTTCTGAGGCCCTTAACTGGTCATCCATGAGTTGCTTGAATATTTGTGTGTTTTTAAAATAAGTTTTTTTTTTATGTAGTATTAGTTTTTTTTTATTGAGTGTTAAAAAAAAAAAAAAAATTGCTTATTTATTTTTGTATTTTTTGTCATCAGTGATTATTTTTTCGTGTTTGTATAGATTTTAGTTTTCTTTTTGTGTGTTTTGATTCATTTTGGTCTTTATTTATTTTTGCTTGAATTTTTTTGATTGTTTTTTATTCTGCAATGGATAAATACCAAGGGATTGGCACGCATATTTTCCAGGTATTATCTTTCTATATCATTTACCCTATTATTTCATACATTTGCTATGCTTTTATTTTGAAACATTAAGGACAATGTTTGGGGGTAAGGTTTAGAAGTTTTGTTTTTAAATTAGTAGATTGCTTCTTGATTGCACACACAGAAATTTGGCTCAAACACTTATTCATTTCATAACATGTGATTACATACACAAACGTGAAACTGCGTACATAAATTTTTGAATCACATGTTTCTTTTCAGATTCTGAGCCACCTGAGGCATCATGCTAATTGCCTCTATTTGCTCTTACTTGTAGAACCTGCAAAAGTTCGACATGATCATTATTTCTCTTCTGCAGTGCTTCTACATTCTGGTTGGCACAGTAGAGCCGTTTCTGCAAGTTCGCCACCAGAGCTTTCAAGGAGGCCACCTCCTCACTCAGTGCTGAACACTCCCGCATCCTCGCCAGTAAACGCATGCCCAGATTTGTAGCTGAGACCGTGTGGAGCACAGTTAAATCATGGGACTCCTCCACCGCGACCTTATCAAACCTCTGTGCCACATACATATGATCTGTCGGTGTGAGTCTACTAACAGTCATGCCTCCTAGCAGCACTGCTCTATTTGGGATTGACTCAGAGAAGGTTGAGGCCGAGCCATGATGATACGATGAGTTTGGGAAGACAGGGTTTGGAGGAGCACTTATCTGCGCATTCGGTGGTGCAAGTGATAACTCAAGGTTGAGGTCATCAATGAGCATAGCTGATGATGCCATTGTTTTGCTTCTGGATTATTTGATGGTTTTCCTTGAGTTTTCAGGAAGAAATGCAGGGTACTCCGACACTTCACCAATGAACAGTTTAAATAGACATCTACTGATGAGGGAGTCGACATCCACTTCGGATCTCTAGATTGCTATCCAGCCGTTTGCCCTTTTTTTTTCTCGGATCCCTTCGCTTCACGAGGATTTTGCGATCGCGTGCATTTCGAGGGGAGCATTTCTACTTTCACTTTACTTTTATTTTTTTACCTCCGTGTTTTCTGGTGTTTTGTGTTTTTGCCCGTTACTTTCACTTTACTTCCATGTTTTGTGTTTTTGCCTGTTACTTTCACTTTCTGTTTTTGCCCGATACTTTGATTTTCTGGTGCTTTGTGTTTTGCGTATCCTTTCCAGTTTTCGTTGTTCTTTTATTTTAAGTTTGGGAAGTGTGCTTACTTTTTCTTTTTCTTTTGCAACTTAATTTCTTTTATTCCTGAAAAGAAAGAAAAGCAGAAGAAGAAAGACGAAACAAACAGGCACACCAATAATACATTAGAAATTATTTTTTCACAGTGCTCGGTGTCTCGACCATAGGAGCTTTGAGTTTGGCCCTATGGTTGTCATCCTCTGAGTTTTCACGCACAGCCTCTTGGGGCTCACCACTTGAGCTCCGAAAGATCGCACTTTTAGCTTGAGCGTAACTTCTCTCGCGATCTGGTTGCTTGCGTTTCCCCGGTCGGTCTAGGTCCTCCAGTTGCTTTCGCATGTCTCGAGAGTACAACTCTACCATCTTTGATAGGTTTTATTCTCGTCCCGCAATACTTCTAGCTGGTGTCGATTCACCTCCACTATCCTTGACCTCTCCCTTTTCAAGCTTTTTATAACACTCTGACAATCTTCAACCATACTTCGCTCCGCCGCCAACTGACTATTCAGCATCTCTACCTCATGGGACTTCGCAAGTAGGCGATGACCCAAACTTGCGACACATGTTGTACTCTGCACGCTCAGTGCCAGGGCGTCGCTCACGACCCGATTGTCATCCCTTGTGCCCAGCACACGTATATCTTTAGGAGTCACTAGATTTCTCGCAACTCCAATGGCAACATCGTTGTCCAAGAGTATTGAGTCATTTACTGTTACAGGCCCCCGTGCGGAGGCAAAATAGGGCACCCACACTAGTGCCACTGCTTGGCCCCATGTCTGAGTCGGTCGAGCTAAGTTGAGATCCAACGAAAATGGATAGGAAGAGGCCATTTGATTTCTCACTTTCTTTTCTTCTTTCTTTTCTCTTTTGTGTGTTTCTGAGTTTGTGTTTTTCATTTTTTTCTTTGCCTTTTTTAGACTTAGTTTTTTCTAAACCCTAGCCGCTGCGCTTCTGAGTTTCGCTTGCCCCTACGACTTATCTCCATCTGCCGCACCCGTCCCCCAACCCTCTTAATTGCATTTATGCCTTTTAGCGCTTTCAAGAAATAAAAAGTCGTCGCGCCTTCCTACGAAGCCAATAATTCTGGCTTGGGGGATGTGAAAGCTGCCTCCGCGCGCCGACACGTCCCTCACCCCTTTTACCCATGACTTCCCAGGAACCGAGGCATCAGAGACCATGCTCTCCTTTTCAGAAATCCCACTCCCTGCGCTTCTGCTCACGTTTCTATAAAAAAAATATAAAATAAAAATAAAAACAATAATAAATGTTTGGGCTTTCATTTGGGTTGGGTTTTCAATTGATTTGAACGTTCTCATGGGCTGGATTTATGCGTGCGTAGAACTGTTGTTAGGGCTTACTGTTGTATTTGGTTTGGTTTTGTTCCGTTTGATTTTGTTTTGTTTTTGCAACTGAGTTGTAGTTTTAATTCTTGTTTGTTCTTTTATTTAATTGCTTTAATCCCTTTCATTTCTTGTTATAACTTTGCTAATGCCTAAATTCTTCAACATTGAGGACAATGTTTGATTTAGGTTTGGGGGTAAGGTTTAGAAGTTTTGTTTTTATTATTATTTTATTTCACCCAAAAAAAAAAAAAAAAAAAAATTGGTGTAATCTCTAGATTTTTATGCTTACTTTCATCAAATCAGATTCGACACTCATGAATGATTTTTACGATTGGAAACATATGATTAAATTTTAAACCCATAATTTTAGTTTTTTTTCTCTTATTTCTATTTAGTGGATAATTCATGAGTTATACTTTGAATTCTCACATGCACATCAACACTTTAGTGAGAATGAAAGAAAAGATCAATTATAGTTAACTTTGTTGTTTTAAGCCGAGTTAGATGACATTGCTCTTGATTGACCTTGGCGTAAAAAAATAAAAAATAAAATAAAAATAATAATGTTAATTTATCCAGAGTTTTACTTAGTAACCGGGCCTCTTGCCTAAACAGCAGCAAGTGTTCGCGTCAAACGGTAAAGTTTTAGGGTAAATACATTTTGTGACTAGTTTAGTTCTGTAGCCTTTTTAACTCGAGTTAATAAGCCCTTAGGGGTGTTTCTACACCTAATGCCTTAAAACCTTTGGTTTGAGAGTCGTTGGCCTAAATCTCGCTACATGGGTTAATTAGAAAGCTTAATGGAACTAAACATTGCACAGTCACAATTTAAAAAAAAAAAACACACACACACACAAATGTATATATGCCTTGGTTAGTTATTTGCACTGAAATTTGATAATGATTGAAATAATGAGGTTACTGTTATTGAAATTGACTTTTGTCTCTAAAAAGTGTTGGTTCACTTAAACACCAAGGGAAACAAATGAAAAATTTACTAAATGATTATAAGTGATCGTGACTTTATGTGGGGATTAATTTGAAGCGTGTTTGCTCTTTTAAAAATTGTTCATGAATTTTCAATCCAAATAGCTTTGATGATGGTTAAGCATTTGTTTAAAGTTTCAATTTCGTTGTAGCATAATTTTAATCTCTCATTTCGATGTTTGTGGGTATCATCACTGAAAGCCCTCACGAGACTATACTCGTCCACTAGGGTAACCTAGGGGTTTAAAGGCTTCTTGCATATGCTAAATGCAATCGAGATCCTTGCGAAAGTGGCTTAGTTTTCTTTTCTACTTAGTTTTTATTTTCTTTTGCTCGAGAACTAGCAAAATATAGGTTTGGGGGTATTTGATGAGCACAAAATTAATACAAGTTTTATCCTTAAATTTATATTTGTTAGTATTTTCTTTTCTATTATGTAAATCTGTTAGAGTATTTGTATTGGTTATTTCCAATATTTGTTTTTGTATTTAATGAGTGGTTGTTTGTAGATATTAAGTGTCTTTCACCAATGGCATGAGGAGGAGAATGAATAAACAATGAAGAGGAAGAACTCAATTTGGATTTGATGACTTTGCCTTTTACAGCTCATGCTGTACAGTCCATTTGCAGGCCTGACAAACGAATTCTCCCATGCTCAAATGAATAATTATCCTTCATGACACTTGTTCAAAAAGATGTCGACTATAACATATCCAAAAATTGGAGCAATTGGATAAAAACTCAATCCACAGGCTGTCACACACCAAGACAGGTTCATAGAAGACAGCTTGCATATGCAGCTGGAATGAAAGGGACTTCATGCTTCTATAAGTAGGCAGCAACTCAAAGAGAAATTAAAAGAATGGGAGAGACGGAAAAGAGAGGAAAGAGGGGAATACAAGAGAGTTATTAGCTCTCGGTTCTTTCCTTTCCATCATTGTTCTCTTTTTTTCCTTGTATCACCTCTCCTCTATCACCTCTCTTGTATTCCCCTCTTTCCTCTCTTTTCCGTCTCTCCCCTTCTTTTAATTTCTCTTTGAGTTGCTGCCTATTTATAGAAGCATGAAGTCCCTTTCATTCAAGCTGCATATGCAAGCTGTCTTCTATGAACCTGTCTTGGTGTGTGACAGCCTGTGGATTGAGTTTTTATCCAATTGCTCCAATTTTTGGATATGTTATAGTCGACATCTTTTTGAACAAGTGTCATGAAGGATAATTATTCATTTGAGCATGGGAGAATTCGTTTGTCAGGCCTGCAAATGGACTGTACAGCATGAGCTGTAAAAGGCAAAGTCATCAAATCCAATTGAGTTCTTCCTCTTCATTGTTTATTCATTCTCCTCCTCATACCATTGGTGGAAGACACTTAATATCTACAAACAACCACTTATTAAATACAAAAATAAAGATTGGAAATAACCAATACAAATACTCTAATAGATTTACATAATACAAAAGAAAATACTAACAAATATAAATTTAAGGATAAAACTTGTATTAATTTTGTGCTCATCAAATACCCCCAAACCTATATTTTGCTAGTCCTTGAGCAAAAGAAAATAAAAACTAAGTAGAAAAGAAAACTAAGCCACTTTCGCAAGGATCTCGATTGCATTTAGCATATGCAACAAGCCTTTAAACCCCTAGGTTACCCTAGTGGACGAGTATAGTCTCGTGTGGGCTTTCAATGATGATACCCACAAACATCGAAATGAGAGATTAAAATTATGCTACAACGAAATTGAAAATTTAAACAAATGCTTAACCATCATCAAAGCTATTTGGATTGAAAATTCATGAACAATTTTTAAAAGAGCAAAGACGCTTCAAATTAATCCCCACATAAAGTCACGATCACTTATAATCATTTAGTAAAATTTTCATTTGTTTCCCTTGGTGTTTAAGTGAACCAACACTTTTTAGAGACAAAAGTCAATTTCAATAACAATAACCTCATTATTTCAATCATTATCAAATTTCAGTGCAAATAACTAACCAAGGCATATATACATTTGTGTGTGTATTTTTTTTTTTTTAAAATTGTGACTGTGCAATGTTTAGTTCCATTAAGCTTTCTAATTAACCCATGTAGCGAGATTTAGGCCAACGACTCTCAAACCAAAGGTTTTAAGGCATTAGGTGTAGAAACACCCCTAAGGGCTTATTAACTCGAGTAAAAAAGGCTACAGAACTAAACTAGTCACAAAATGTATTTACCCTAAAACTTTACCGTTTGACGCGAACACTTGCTACTGTTTAGGCAAGAGGCCCGGTTACTAAGTAAAACTCTGGATAAATTAACATTATTATTATTTTTTTATTTTTTATTTTTTTACGCCAAGGTCAATCAAGAGCAATGTCATCTAACTCGGCTTAAAACAACAAAGTTAACTATAATTGATCTTTTCTTTCATTCTCACTAAAGTGTTGATGTGCATGTGAGAATTCAAAGTATAACTCATGAATTATCCACTAAATAGAAATAAGTGAAAAAAAAACTAAAATTATGGGTTTAAAATTTAATCATATGTTTCCAATCGTAAAAATCATTCATGAGTGTTGAATCTGATTTGATGAAAGTAAGCATAAAAATCTAGAGATAACACCAATTTTTTTATTTATTAATTTTTTTTTTGGGTGAAATAAAATAATAATAAAAACAAAACTCCCCTAAAAACAAAACTTCTAAACCTTACCCCCAAACCTAAATCAAACTTTGTCCTCAATGTTGAAGAATTTAGGCATTAGCAAAGTTATAACAAGAAATGAAAGGGATTAAAGCAATTAAATAAAAGAACAAACAAGAATTAAAACTACAACTCAGTTGCAAAAACAAAACAAAATCAAACGGAACAAAACCAAACCAAATACAACAGTAAGCCCTAACAACAGTTCTAGGCACGCATAAATCCAGCCCATGAGAACGTTCAAATCAATTGAAAACCCAACCCAAATGAAAGCCCAAACATTTATTATTGTTTTTATTTATATTTTATATTTTTTTTTATAGAAACGTGAGCAGAAGCGCAGGGAGTGGGATTTCTGAAAAGGAGAGCATGGTCTCTGATGCCTCGGTTCCTGGGAAGTCATGGGTAAAAGGGGTGAGGGACGTGTCGGCGCGCGGAGGCAGCTTTCACATCCCCCAAGCCAGAATTATTGGCTTCGTAGGAAGGCGCGACGACTTTTTATTTCTTGAAAGCGCTAAAAGGCATAAATGCAATTAAGAGGGTTGGGGGACGGGTGCGGCAGATGGAGATAAGTCGTAGGGGCAAGCGAAACTCAGAAGCGCAGCGGCTAGGGTTTAGAAAAAACTAAGTCTAAAAAAGGCAAAGAAAAAAATGAAAAACACAAACTCAGAAACACACAAAAGAGAAAAGAAAGAAGAAAAGAAAGTGAGAAATCAAATGGCCTCTTCCTATCCATTTTCGTTGGATCTCAACTTAGCTCGACCGACTCAGACATGGGGCCAAGCAGTGGCACTAGTGTGGGTGCCCTATTTTGCCTCCGCACGGGGGCCTGTAACAGTAAATCACTCAATACTCTTGGACAACGATGTTGCCATTGGAGTTGCGAGAAATCTAGTGACTCCTAAAGATATACGTGTGCTGGGCACAAGGGATGAATCGGGTCGTGAGCGACGCCCTGGCACTGAGCGTGCAGAGTACAACATGTGTCGCAAGTTTGGGTTATCGCCTACTTGCGAAGTCCCATGAGGTAGAGGTGCTGAATAGTCAGTTGGCGGCGGAGCGAAGTATGGTTGAAGATTGTCAGAGTGTTATAAAAAGCTTGAAAAGGGAGAGGTCAAGGATAGTGGAGGTGAATCGACACCAGCTAGAAGTATTGCGGGACGAGAATAAAAACCTATCAAAGATGGTAGAGTTGTACTCTCGAGACATGCGAAAGCAACTGGAGGACCTAGACCGACCGGGGAAACGCAAGCAACCAGATCGCGAGAGAAGTTACGCTCAAGCAAAGAGTGCGATCTTTCGGAGCTCAAGTGGTGAGCCCCAAGAGGCTGTGCGTGAAAACTCAGAGGCGGACAACCATAGGGCCAAACTCAAAGCTCCTATGGTCGAGACACCGAGCACTGTGAAAAAATAATTTCTAATGTATTATTGGTGTGCCTGTTTGTTTCGTCTTTCTTCTTCTGCTTTTCTTTCTTTTCAGGAATAAAAGAAATTAAGTTGCAAAAGAAAAAGAAAAAGTAAGCACACTTCCCAAACTTAAAATAAAAGAACAACGAAAACTGGAAAGTATACGCAAAACACAAAGCACTAGAAAATCAAAGTATCGGGCAAAAACAGAAAGTGAAAGTAACAGGCAAAAACACAAAACATGGAAGTAAAGTGAAAGTAACAGGCAAAAACACAAAACACCAGAAAACACGGAGGTAAAAAAATAAAAGTAAAGTGAAAGTAGAAATGCTCCCCTCGAAATGCACACGACCGCAAAATCCTCGTGAAGCGAAGGGATCCGAGAAAAAAAAAAGGGCAAACGGCTGGATAGCAATCTAGAGATCCGAAGTGGATGTCGACTCCCTCGTCAGTAGATGTGTATTTAAACCGTTCATTGGTGAAGTGTCGGAGTACCCTGCATTTCTTCCTGAAAACTCAAGGAAAACCATCAAATAATCCAGAAACAAACCAATGGCATCCTCAGCTATGCTCATTGATGACCTCAACCTTGAGTTATCACTTGCACCACCGAATGCGCAGATAAGTGCTCCTCCAAACCCTGTCTTCCCAAACTCATCGTATCATCATGGCTCGGCCTCAACCTTCTCTGAGTCAATCCCAAATAGAGCAGTGCTGCTAGGAGGCATGACTGTTAGTAGACTCACACAGACAGATCATATGTATGTGGCACAGAGGTCTGATAAGGTCGCGGTGGAGGAGTCCCATGATTTAACTGTGCTCCACACGGTCTCAGCTACAAATCTGGGCATGCGTTTACTGGCGAGGATGCGGGAGTGTTCAGCACTGAGTGAGGAGGTGGCCTCCTTGAAAGCTCTGGTGGCGGACTTGCAGAAACGGCTCTACTGTGCCAACCAGAATGTAGAAGCACTGCAGAAGAGAAATAATGATCATGTCGAACTTTTGCAGGTTCTACAAGTAAGAGCAAATAGAGGCAATTAGCATGATGCCTCAGGTGGCTCAGAATCTGAAAAGAAACATGTGATTCGGAAATTTATGTACGCAGTTTCACGTTTGTGTATGTAATCACATGTTATGAAATGAATAAGTGTTTGAGCCAAATTTCTGTGTGTGCAATCATGAAGCAATCTACTAATTTAAAAACAAAACTTCTAAACCTTACCCCCAAACATTGTCCTTAATGTTTCAAAATAAAAGCATAGCAAATGTATGAAATAATAGGGTAAATGATATAGAAAGATAATACCTGGAAAATATGTGTGCCAATCCCTTGGTATTTATCCATTGCAGAATAAAAAACAATCAAAAAAATTCAAGCAAAAATAAATAAAGACCAAAATGAATCAAAACACAGCAATTTTTTTTTTTTTTAACACTCAGTAAAAAAAAACTAATACTACGTTAAAAAAAAAACACTTATTTTAAAAACACACAAATATACAAGCAACTCATGGATGACCAGTTAAGGGCTTCAGAAAACACAGCCATGGAATCCGGGAAGGTTGGAGGGGTCACAATGGTCCCGCTTAAAACCCAAACTTCTTAAACACCGAAGGTGTCGCCTAAAGAACTCCTAGACACTGTATTGACGAAGACGCTCACTGGAGTTACCAAAAGTTATCTCATATGAAAAATCTTTTTTTTATATAAAAAATTTGTTTTTTAAAAAATAAAATAAAATAATAATAATAATAATAATAATAACAAAACAAGAAAAGAGAAAGGATTGGAATGCTCCCTCTTGAAGCGATTAGGTTGAGCATGGATGCATTTGGAGGTCGCGACTTCTCCTACTACTCCACACTTCTCCTCCTTATGATTAGAGTTGTCTTCTTTCCCTTTTTTATTGAGCTATCCTAAATTGCAGGTGTCCAAAACGCACCTTTAATTTCACTCCTCTAATAAAATCTTATGATACCTGTACAAACAAGCACACAAATCAGTTCAAGCAATAAAAACAAGCACACAAATTGACATAAAAAAAAAAAGAACTTTCTTAAAATAAAATATAAAACTTCTTCCAAGTCCAAGGCTGCACCAAAAGAAGCTTTGATGATATAACTGGAACAAAGAAATGAAAAATCAATACACAATGATATTACAATAGAAACAAGAGAATTAACAAAATCTGTTTTTTTTTTTTTTTTTAATTTTAATTTCGTTTTTTTTTTATATAAATTTTTTTTATAAAAGTTATATATATATTACAATAGAAACAAGAGAATTGACCAAATCTAATTTTTTTTTTATAATTTCGTCTTTTTTTTTTTAAGTTTTATATATATTACAAAACTAAATTATAACTAGTGGAAGAATTTAATAAACCAAAATTTGATTAGTTTTCCGTTGCAATCCCCGGCAACGGTGCCAAAAACTTGTTGTCACCAAAAGCGATGTCTTTTAAAATTTATAAACTCGTAAGCGCACGAATCGAATATAGCATAAGCGTATAAGAGCGAGGTCGTACCCAAGGGATTGCGTGTAAAGATTGAAAACCAATTATACCCAAGTTAATTTCATTGCCAACCTAGTTGATTCAAATGGTGATTTGTTTGTTAATAAAGAAAATTAAATAAAGCATAAAACATATATAGAAATGACAATAAACAGAAATTAAGATTTACATTTATGAGAAAAATAGCTAAGGTATTAGAATCCACACCATTAATTATTCCATAAGATCCTAATTATTTATCTTTCAATTCCCATGGAGTAGCAATCTAGAAATCAATCTACTGCTTTCTCAAGATTTATCAATTAAGCTTGTAATTTAGATCATAAGTAAATTTTCCTTCCCTTCATAAGTACAAATTCTAAGCATAATATGTAAACAAAATTATTTAACTACAAAGGATCAAAGTTTCCTAAGCATCCTATGTGAAAAAGTTTATTTGAATAACAAAATATCAAAGAAATTTGTAAATTAGAAATATAAACCAAGGATGAATTAATAGATTAATCCAAACTCTTAACTACCACAAATACATGTTACATGTCACAAATACATGATAGAAGTGGTGAAAAGATGATTAATCTATTAATCATGTGAAGTGAAAATTATAATCATTGAACACCACAATATTTGAGAATTGAAAATAAAAACTAGAACTTTATTTAATAATGGTGTTTCATCCAACCTTAGTTAAGTAATTTAAATAGACATAATTAATATTTAAAACAAAACAAAGAAACTAAAATACATAAATTAAATGAGAACTAGGAAAGGTGAAGAACAATTTTAAAAGAGTTATTAGCTCTCGGTTCTTTCCTTTCCATCATTGTTCTCTTTCTTTCCTTGTATCACCTCTCCTCTATCACCTCTCTTGTATTCCTCTCTTTTCCGTCTCTCCCCTTCTTTTAATTTCTCTTTGAGTTGCTGCCTATTTATAGAAGCATGAAGTCCCTTTCATTCAAGCTGCATATGCAAGCTGTCTTCTATGAACCTGTCTTGGTGTGTGACAGCCTGTGGATTGAGTTTTTATCCAATTGCTCCAATTTTTGGATATGTTATAGTCGACATCTTTTTGAACAAGTGTCATGAAGGATAATTATTCATTTGAGCATGGGAGAATTCGTTTGTCAGGCCTGCAAATGGACTGTACAGCATGAGCTGTAAAAGGCAAAGTCATCAAATCCAAATTGAGTTCTTCCTCTTCATTGTTTATTCATTCTCCTCCTCATGCCATTGGTGGAAGACACTTAATATCTACAAACAACCACTCATTAAATACAAAAACAAAGATTGGAAATAACCAATACAAATACTCTAATAGATTTACATAATATTAATACAAAAGAAAATACTAACAAATATAAATTTAAGGATAAAACTTGTATTAATTTTGTGCTCATCAACGACATCGTTTTAATGAGAAACCCAAAAGGAACAGCGCACATCTTCTTCCTGGTGCATCTTCTTCCTCGCGCATCCTCTTCCTCGTACATCTTCTTCCTTGCATAGCTTCTCTGTGCCAGAAAAGAAGTGTACAATTCTAACTAGACACACATATAAAGGAGTCTTGTCGTAGTAGATGCGATTTTTAGCTACCAAAACATGAAAGCCTCATTTAGACATTTAATCAAACAAATGGTGAGCACCATCAGAGGTGCAAATTCCGGCCTCTCCAGGTAATTTTTCGGTGAGGGGAAGTGTAGCTGCACCTCCTTGAACCTTAATAGATCCGCCACTGCTATCTATTAAACAGTTAGTTGATTACGGATTCCTTTGTCTGTACATGTATTACATTATCCCATGAGTCACTTTAATAAGTTTTTAATGAACTAAAGGGACCGTCCCTCTTCCCACCCAAACCATCTAAAACCAAAATTATCAGAAAAAAGGTACCCCATTTGCCAAACATAACTGGGTTTTTATTTCAATAAAAAAAAACAAAAAAACAAGGTTTATTTAGGCTTATTTACAGTAATACCCCTTGAAACTGCGATCAAATTTCACTTTGTCCCCCCAAACTTAAAATGGCCCACTTTCCCCCCTTGACTGAGGTTTAATGTTCCACTTTGATCCCTATCGTCCACTCCATCTGTTAACTTCAATGACGTGAAAACAGTGTTTTTTGAAATTCCATACACATGGATCATTATTCACCAATTGAGTGAGTGGCATGGCAAGTGGTGCCCCCCTTGGCATAGAGATTGCACACCATTCCTTCCCTCTATTTCCCTCATCTCCTCCTCTCTCTTCCCTCTGAACACCACGACTGCAAGATGCTTTGTTTTTCCTTCCATGGCTTCACATCCCCTCCTTCCCTCCTTGCCCCTTCTCACCATCCCCTCCCTCAGTTTTTTCCCTCTTATTCCTCTTTTGCTTTGATTTTGTGCAGTTCTTTTGTTTTTGCACATGTTTTGGTTTGGTTTCGATTGTTTAGGTTTTTTGCAGATTCTGGAGTTCCTGTATAGATCTATTCCAGATATATACTTTTCCCAAGGACTGCCAATTGGTTTGGTCGGCTTGGTCCTTTGGTGGGCAAATTTGGAGAGGTCATGACTTGGCTACTTCAGGATGAAGGTGGATTTTGCCTTTGTCAGGCCTAGGCTACGTTGGAACTCTATGCAGAGAGATGGCTGGCTGATTTGGCAAGGTATGCCCGACACCTTGGGTGTTGTCGTGCTAAGCTAACTGGTGGCAAATGTTCTCCCATTTACATTTCAGGGTTTGGCAATCATGTTCCAACTCGACATTTTTGGTACGGAGGTGGTCGTAGTTCTCCGTCATTTTGGCAACATCGGCACGAAGTTGCTCCACTTCGGTCTAAAGATACGCATCGATTGAAGGTTTCCTTTTGGAGGATTCCACATGGGGGGTGTGATGCTTAGTGCCAAGGTTAGCTTCACTCGGCATGACGGAACGTGATGTACTGAAAAGACGATGGGTTCTGAGAGGCAAAGGAGCCAACAAGACTAGTAGAGATGTGGGATTCAAAAGTCGTTTCCCACAGACGACGCCAAACTGTTGACACCCAAAATCGGGTGTCAACTTAGATAGAAAAAGTGCGAAGTCTTCAACAAGATTAAAGGGTTATGGACCTTCGGCCTAGAAGCTCATCCTGCAGAAGAAAGATGGAAGAAGCAACCGTCAAGCTTCGAATACCGATGTGATACATGCCGAAGACTAACTGATGCTTAAGTCAGCAAGTGTGGAGCATATAGTAATTTGGGCAAAGTAATAGTAAAGGTGAAAAGTAGTTACTCTTTTTACCTGGGCACTATTCCTCTTTTATAGAGAAATGAAACTGGGACAAAGTTTTGATGTGGGACTTTGTGCAAGTCACTCTGGTGGCGACACGTGTCCAATGCTTAGGTTATGTAGTTGAGAGCTTCAGCAATTGCCTTCGATTGGCAATTGCCACATCGGAGGAAAGATGTCTTTAATAGCTGAGATCATGATTGTGTCATCAGTCTAGGGGTCTGTTTGCGCAATGATCTCCTAATACCGAATGTACTCAGTTGATTATGGTACAAACGGCTACTTTGTTTCTCTTGTACCAACCAAGTCAATTTAGGCTATAGAAAATAAAAACTCACTATTATATATCAACATAAATATCTCAGCACAAAATTATGCGCTTGAAAATTGGAGGTATCGCCAACTAGGTACCAGTCATATAACCAATAATGACGAAAACGTCATAGTAAAGCTTTGTCGTATTCAACTTAGAGAAGTCAATTTTTCATGTGATTGTCCCAAAGACAAGCTCCTTTCTCATTCTTCAAAGGTCAAAGTCAAACCCTTAAATACATAGTAACACCAGATATAATAAAGCCAAATGAAAAAAATGACACCAAACAAATATCACTCAACAAAACTTCTTTTGAATAAAGCGTAGAAAATTAAGCTACCATGTATCGTAGGTTGGTTGGTGCTCTTCAATATCTTACGTTCACTCGCCCTGAGATAGCTTATGCTGTAAATATTGCTTGTCAATTCTTGTCTCAGCCTACTGGAAAATTGGCTCGCATAAAGGATACTAATTTTTGGACTAGCGACCGGTCGCACGACATTTGCGACCGGTTGTTTCTGTTGTGAAAATGGACAAACACTTTCACTCACTCCCCTAATGATCTTGTTGTTAATGGACTTTGTGACACACACAAGGATGGATGAATCACACACACACACACTTGAGAAACCAACCAAGCACAAAGTGACACAAGTATTTTAGAGGTTCAGCAATTGCCTACATCCTCTTGGTGATCCCCTTGAGAAATTCACTAATGAAAGAATAAGTTACAACTTTGGTTTACAAAGAAACCCCCTTAGAACTCTATTCTCTCCCAAGCTCTCTTTTCTCTCTCACCCCTTGCTCTTTGATACACTTGTGAACACTCTCTCACACTTGGTGTTTCCCTTCTTTGGTGTCTAGACTACTCAAGACTCAACTCAGCTCTCTCTTGAACTGATTGCCTTCTCTCTCTTCCTCTTCTTGGTGAGATAACCTCCCTTTGAACACAATAGCTCCCAGCTACTTGACAACTTTGAGATTAACCACACAACTTCTGTCTTGCTTCCTCTTCCTTTTAATACACAAGCCTTTGGACTTAGGAGAAGGCTCCATCTTTTCCTCCCACGTTCTCCCCTTGGTTTCCAGACTTGGACCACAACTTGGGCAGAACAAAGGCTAGGCATTGACAGCTGCAACTTCAGCCACCCTATCGAGAGCCATAGGGTAGGTACTCCTTGAAGCAAGTCAACAAACATCCTTCAATGCTCCCTCAAACCTCCCAACTGATTGCCAACCTTCATTTAACTCAGAAGTGACCCCTAGGGTCCTTGGAAATCGGTGGGAGGCGATAGCCATTGAAAATAGAGTTGGAAACTCGAGGAACAAACAGAAACAGCACCTCTGGGCGACCGGTCGCAAGCACTGGGCGACCGGTCGCTTTTACACAGAGTCTTCAGCATTTCAGATTTTCTTCCTGCGACCGGTCGCTCATCGATTTTTCTAAAGACTTTGAATCTGCTTCTAAACGACCGGTCGCTATTCCCTTGCGACCGGTCGCTTCCTGCGACACTTGCATTGTAAATGTGAGCCATTTTACAACAGTTTCTTCACAGAGTCGATGTCTGGAGCTAAGACGACTCGCGACCGGTCGCCAGCTATTTGCGACCGGTCGTTTTCAGGCAGAGTCGAGGCCTGGAGCGAAACCTTCTTGCGACCGGTCGCAAGCTACCAACGACCGATCGCCAGACACGTGCTGTTTCGAATTTGCACTGTTTCTCAACAGTTTCTTTAGTGTGCTATCGTTTTCTATCCACTTGCAAGGATATTTTTTAAGTCACTTCTGACTTAAATGAAAGGTGGCAAGTTGCTGGGAAGCAAGGAGAGCAAATTAAGGAAAGATGTTGGCTGTTTCAAGGTGTTCCTACCTTTATTGGGTAGCTGAACTTGTAGCTGTCATTATCAAGCCCTTTGCCTGCCCAAGGTGTGATCTACTTCAGTAAAACAAGAGCAGAACGTGGGAAGATGTGATGAGGCTTATCTCAAGTGCAAGGGATTGTGTATTTGAGAGAGAAGGAAGCAAGACAGCAGAGAGAGAGGCAAAGTAGCTGGAAACTAGTGAGTCAAGTAGAAGAGAGAGTTCTCAAGTGTATCAAGGTGTTGAGCAAGGGTGAGAGAGAAACAGATTGTGAGGGTAGTGTTCTAAGGGGGTTTTCAGTTGTAAACCAAAGTTGTAACCTATCTTCATTAGTGAAATTTCTCAAGGGGATCACCAAGAGGATGTAGGCAAAATTTGCTGAACCTCTATAAACACTTGTGTCATTTGTGCTTGGTTATTTTCTGTGTGTGTGTGTAAGACTCATCCATCATTGAGTCTTGTCCAAAGTCCATCAACAACAAGTTCTAAGGGGAGTGAATTGGTCTTAATTCACAACAGGCCTTTGTAGTCTTTATAAAACGCAAGAGTCGGCCCAAAGCTGTGAATGCACATTGAATAAATGTACGACTTGTCTTCTTATGGCACTCGAGCAAGGAAGGATAAGACGAACAAACTTCCTCTAGAAATGGAACAAAAGTTTTCTCTACTCGTCCTAAGCCCCGAAAATCGATAAGCTCCCCAGTTTCTTGGTCTTCTAAAATCTTAATGCCACTACGAACTGAAACTTCGACTTCAACAACACATAAATCATTGACAAGATACCCTTTATCATGATCACAAAGCTCACTTAGAAGAATGAATGATTTAAAGCCCCAGTCACTCGCATTTGCCACAAACTCATGTTCTGTATCTATGAAATGAAATGTATCAAGGATCACAAAACTTTAACCAAGAATCAAGCATATAAATGAACAGATAATAAAGCAATATGAATGATATAGAAAGCCCATTGAAGCGAATAGATAAATAAGAAACATAACAAGTAAGAAAATATTTGACTGACTTAAAAGCCTTAATTACAGTATAGCTTATTCTCCAACATTTACCTGGAGCACATATATACTAGGAAGTTAAATGAACCACATATATCAGTACTCCATTGCAGAAAAATCTAAAACCATAACAAAACTAAAATGTTGGACTGATGATCCTCACAACTCCAAACACTCTTCCCTAATGTATTTAGTAGAGAATAAATATGCCACAAAATTTTGAACAAAAACTCAAATTGGCTGATGCTAGAATTTCTCCATTAAAGATTCCTAAAACTTATTAGTTTTCCACTCTACAAGTTTACAACTTAGGCTTCGCATGCCTAGGAACTAGGTGACATCACAAAAACAACTAAAAGAGTCATATGCATGCCTGACCACAACAATAGGAAGTAATAAGAACAATATGAACTAATGGGTGAAAACCATCATGATTGATCATGAAACAATCTTAGACTACTGGAAAACAATATGTGCCACATACGTACATATATATGTGCCATCTCGGTCAGCCTATAATCTCTCAATCACAGAGGATCACAGGGTCATTACCATTTTCATACTTATTCGTCCATTAATAGAACAAACAAAATAAATAATTGATTGAGACAAGGGGAAAGACATTGGACCTGAAGAATGAAGAATGAAGAATGCAGAATAACATGAAGTACAATTAATGCAAGTGATTTGCACATTTTAACACAAGCATTTTGATGTCGCATAGTAATATATAGTGTAGCAGATGAACCATCCAGATCATATCTAAGGAGATAGAGGGAGGACTGTTTAAAAAAAATTGTAGGAAAAAGAATCACTCAATTCCATTTAACAAGTTAAATTAACAAATGACAAGCCACAACATAAAAATCCAGCATAAATTCGAGTTGCGAAATAAACAACATGGTCATGAGCAGAAAAGATATATACTCTTTGTGATTGACTTCTTGCTATCAACTTGATTAACCAGGGTGAGCCTGAACTTGGCATATCTGGTCGACCCAGATGGCAATGTTGAAGCGTCTGCAACATCCAAATACACGGACAAGTAATCTACGTTGTTCCCCTTGGGAAATATAAGGATCCGCGTGATCAAACCAACCCAAGACGATTAAGTCTATATACTAACCAATTATTATCCCAGAAAAAAAAAAAAAAGAAAAAAAGAGTCTACCATTTATAGCCACCAACGACGAAAACATCAGAATAATGCTTTTGCTTGTTCAGCGTGGAGAAGTTGTCGATTCTCCAGGTGAATGTCCCAGACACAAGGTCCTCCTCTTCCTTCTCCTTCACTCTACCAAGCTCAATCCCTTAAATATATTGTAAATGAAGTAGAATAACGAGCATAACATAACGGAGGACGTACTTACCTTCCAACTGACGAATCTGTCATGAGAGAAAGAGTCTTGATAAAAGTAGTGGAAATTATAATTTGGCAGACAAACTATTCTTCTTTTTAAATCCTTGTATTGAACCCTAAACCTCTGGAAGAGAGACAGTCACTTAATTACGGCATATTGGTTTTACAAATTCCGCCAAATCCTTTTTCTTTTTCCTCATTGCATCATTTCATCCAATGCGTCACCGAGGAAAGAACCAATGGTAAAGCACTGTATTTAATTGTTTTTTGTTGTTGTTGTTGTCAAAGTAGACCTTATTTTCGCGCGTATCTGGTTTGAATAAAGGGGCTTCAATTCTAATATTATAAATATATAAATAAATTCTTGCAATTCAACCTCTACAAGGATTCATAAAACTCAAAATTTTCGGATTTCTTTTTAGAACCTTTCAATACCTATATATTTAAAAATTACTCCAACCATTTGAAAGATCAAGCACAATACATGTTGAAAGTTGAATGAAATTTAAGGACATTTGTCCCACATTTGTAGAAAAAAGAAAGAGTGAGGTCTTTATAAGTGTGGAAGTCCCATACTTAGTAAATGGAAGTTGGGTCAAGTGGAAGTCAATTGGGCTTCAAAGTGATGGGCCTTGGGCACTTTCAGATTTAAATTAATTTTTTACTTTCAAATTAATAATTTTTTTTATTAATTCGGATTAGTTTAATTAACTATTTTCTAACAGTTGTAACTCTTCTGATAAGGTTTCAGAAGTTTATTTAAACCAAACAAAGCCTCATTCGTCAAACACAGAAAAAAGCATTCTACAAGCTGTTGCGTAGATACAGCTGCACCAAAATGGATTCAGTTGCATCCTCAACTTGTGATACTCGCAAGTGCACGAGCCGTTTGGTAGTATAGCATATGTAAGTGCGAGGTCGATCCCACGAGGATTGGTGATTGAATGATCCAATTCATTTTCCCTACACAAAACAGAAACGAAAAAAAAGAAAGGAAATAAATAAAACAAGAAAGAAAGAAAATAACTAACTCAAGTAGATAAGTTCCCAAGTTCAATTTAGATTAATGGATTGATTCTAGCTAAAGTATGATTAAGCCATGGTGTGTGGTCATAACCTTGTGTTCCTAATTCCCTAATTTGATCATTTGTTGTCTAACCTAAAATTAAGCATTAGGAACCCATTAAGCATAGAAGAACATTTTAAACAACCAAGCATGTATCTAATCCCTGTTGTCGAATGTCCATACATACTCTTCCTATTCATAGTTCAATTCGAATTAAAGCATGGTGTATACTCTTAATTCAAACCAAGATAGCTAACATGCAAGCCTAAATGGTGATCAATCATTCAAACTAGCATATTAACTTATAAGCATAATGAATAAGAACAAAAACCATAATTGAAACTTGGAAACTAATTAAACTTGAATACTTAAGAAAGAATGTACATTACAAGAAAAATAAATTACAACTAAGAAAACATTAAAGAAAGCTAGAATTGAGAACTAGAAAGCAAAACTAAGAGAATTTGAGGGAGAGAAGGGAAGGGAGCTCTAGAGAAGTGTTTGAGAGCTCCCCCCCTTGGGGTGTGTTTACAAGCTTGGGAAACCTCACTATATATAGGCCTAAGGAAGATGAAAATCTGAATTAAGTATGGCTAATGCATACAACACTTTGTTTTATAAAATCTGAAATGGTTGATGCACTTCACTAATGCATACAACACTTCCATTATAAAATCTGAAATGGTTGATGCACTTCACTAATAAATCCCACCAGCAGCCCTAGCTCATCTTCATGTCACCATGACCAAGCTTCCAACCAGAAATAATAGCTCATCCTGAGGTCAGCATGACCAGCAACTTCAAGGGCTTACGAATTGGGCTTCCCTTAAGCAAATTAAGACTTTAAGCACTCAAACTTGAAGTTCAGAATGTCTTCTTTCCAGCCATATATCATTTGGGCCAATCCAAGGTCGGAGGAGGAAGTTAAGGCCAAAACAAATTGCTAACTCATTTTGCGCGCTGATAAAATCCATCCTGCGCATGGCTCTGTGTTTGCTAGGTAACAGACTCCACAATTATCCAATGGGGCTGAATTTCGGATATGTTATAGTATACACCCATTGGAACAACTTTCATGAAGAATGTGGCCTCATCCGAGCTATGTAGGTTGCTGAAACAAAGCTTGCAATATGACCTACGAAACTGGGCTGGCAGGGGACTGTAGCCAAAATTGAGTTTGTCTTTAAGCTTTTCATCCATTCATCCAAATTAGGCCCTAACATGCATGGATTGCATCATTTACTATCCAAAGCCCTCATTATTACCTAAAGCTCAATGAACTGAAAGATAAACACAAAAAGGATTAAAAGCACAAGTTTAACTCAAAAACATAACCAAATCATAAGCTAGAATGGTACAAAATGATATACAATTATGAACCGATCAAATACCCCCAAACCTAGATTTTGCTAGTCCTCGAGCAAAACAAAAGGAAAACAAAGATAAAAACAAACAAGAAGTTAACTAGACCACTTTCGTAGGTAACTCGATTGCATTGAGCATATGCAACAAGCCTTTAAACCTCTAGGCATCCCTAGTAGGAGGAGTTGTGTCTCCTGAGGGTTTAACAGATACGATACCCACAAACGTTTTACTGACTCTGTAAAACAAGGTAATTAGAAAACTTAAAAGATTGTTAGTCCGTAAGCAAAATAAAAAACAAAAACAAAAATAATGACAAAAACAAAACAAAAATAAAAATAAAAATAAATAAATAAAAACTCAAAACAATCTTTCCGAACATTTTATGAAGATAAATGACTCATGCACATGACTCAAAAGTTTAAAAGCTCAATTTTAGACATTATTTACAAGGCGGCAAAGTTCAAAACATAACATGTTCAAAGTGTATTAGTGTGATAGCCAAATGCAACAAATTCCCCAATCTTAGTTTTCACACAATTTCAAAAATCATACCAAGCACAAATGCTACTTCAAATCTCACCGAAGTTGTCCTCTCACAAATGAATCACTCAGAAGAGGGCTACAATGCAACACTCAATTATAAACATGAGATTAGAGTTAAATCATAAGGGACTTAACTCAAAATAGGAAAATGAAGAACTTGCATTAATATGATCTCAAGAAGGATGCCAAACACTTAAAAGTAGAAAAATGGATGCAATTCAACCACATGACATTTAAGATCAATTTAGGTCTTTAGTATAGGTTGTAATGGGGCCAAGGGTGTAAGGTGAGTAAGAAATGAAAGGTATGGATAATACAAAGCCCAAGGAACTCGCAATGTAAGAGCATAAAACAATTGTTTACAAGACTTCGAATCATCACGATTAGATTTTTTTTTCTTTTACATGATCAAAACTCCTTATACCTTCATTTACATTGATTCAAACTCCTTTCCAAACACCAAATTATTTTGAAGGCCCAAAAATGAATTTTCAAACAACCGCCACTTAATCACAACTTTCTCTTTTCTTTCACCAATTGTGTGATTTTTTTTTTTCTGCGTTTTTGATGTAATATCCCTTCCCAAACTTAGCTTGAAAAACACATCCGAATTAGAGCTCATGAATTCCTTAGAAAGGTAAATATTTGTTTTTCGGGCTAAGGTGAGGAAATATAATTGGTAAAATGAAAGAAAAGGTTTACATGTAGGCTCAAAATGGTAAACAATGGAAAATCATGCTTAAGCATGCATAAGGTTAGCTTGAAAGGCACAAACGATCCAAAGAAGGCCTTAATATCACTTCTTAAAATGTCATGAAGTCAAATTGCATAAGAATGAATGACTTTTAAGTGATCAACCAAATCAATGAATAATGAGATCAAACCATAATTGAAACTTGGAAACTAATTAAACTTGAATACTTAAGAAAGAATGTACATTACAAGAAAAATAAATTACAACTAAGAAAACATTAAAGAAAGCTAGAATTGAGAACTAGAAAGCAAAACTAAGAGAATTTGAGGGAGAGAAGGGAAGGGAGCTCTAGAGAAGTGTTTGAGAGCTCCCCCCCTTGGGGTGTGTTTACAAGCTTGGGAAACCTCACTATATATAGGCCTAAGGAAGCTGAAAATCTGAATTAAGTATGGCTAATGCATACAACACTTTGTTTTATAAAATCTGAAATGGTTGATGCACTTCACTAATGCATACAACACTTCCATTATAAAATCTGAAATGGTTGATGCACTTCACTAATAAATCCCACTAGCAGCCCTAGCTCATCTTCATGTCACCATGACCAAGCTTCCAACCAGAAATAATAGCTCATCCTGAGGTCAGCATGACCAGCAACTTCAAGGGCTTACGAATTGGGCTTCCCTTAAGCAAATTAAGACTTTAAGCACTCAAACTTGAAGTTCAGAATGTCTTCTTTCCAGCCATATATCATTTGGGCCAATCCAAGGTCGGAGGAGGAAGTTAAGGCCAAAACAAATTGCTAACTCATTTTGCGCGCTGATAAAATCCATCCTGAGCATGGCTCTGTGTTTGCTAGGTAACAGACTCCACAATTATCCAATGGGGCTGAATTTCGGATATGTTATAGTATACACCCATTGGAACAACTTTCATGAAGAATGTGGCCTCATCCGAGCTATGTAGGTTGCTGAAACAAAGCTTGCAATATGACCTACGAAACTGGGCTGGCAGGGGACTGTAGCCAAAATTGAGTTTGTCTTTAAGCTCTTCATCCATTCATCCAAATTAGGCCCTAACATGCATGGATTGCATCATTTACTATCCAAAGCCCTCATTATTACCTAAAGCTCAATGAACTGAAAGATAAACACAAAAAGGATTAAAAGCACAAGTTTAACTCAAAAACATAACCAAATCATAAGCTAGAATGGTACAAAATGATATACAATTATGAACCGATCACAAGCACATTCACATTGTCTGAGAGGAAAACAAACAAAGTTCACCAAATTCTAAATCCTAGTGCTAGGGCTTAGAATACAAATAGTTGAATCCTGGGAGGCAATCACTTGTAGAACTTCAAGCACCGAGGAGGGGTCAAGGTTTTTCTCACACAGGTCACCGCTGTCAAGTTTTCTTCAGAATCTGAACGTTGGTATACTCCTTCTCTCGAGCTCGTCGATGTCCCCCTCCCCACCTCGTGCGTCGTTTGGTCCAAGCTGGTTTCGCGGTGTGGTTGGTTCGCTCTGATGATTAGGGTTTGACGGCTAGGGATTTATCTGCCCTAGCGTCGCTGCTATTATCGTTTTGCACGGCTCCATCTACACCCTCATAGTTGAATCTGGGTGTGTATTTCTTGGCTTTGTGTGGTTGTGTGTTCGTGTGGGTCTGCAGCCTTCATGGTGGCTTGATGATGAGGGATGCGACAGGAAAGGTTTCACGAGGTGCTGGTGGTTTATCGATGGTTGGCATTTAGGTTTTTTATGGGGCAGTATGGATCTAGTGCGTTCTACAATTTTCGACGGATAGATCTATGTTCCTATCTCTCAAGAATCTTTTGTGGTGGGGCTCTGAGATCCGAGTAGTGATAGAGCCCTTAATGTTTTTGAGCAATATTTCGGGCGACACCATGTGACGAATTCTCTTAGTGAGTGTAGAATTTGCATCAATGAGTTTGCTGATAAGGCAACGAAGGCAAATCTCGAGAGTCTCCCAATTCTCCCTGATGTGTTCACTGGAACGTTTGGGGCTTGGCATATGATAAACGTTCATATTATGATGCTTTTCTGTTGGATGTTCATCAAACTAAGAGGCCAATCTTGAAACCCCATGCCCAATCGGGTAGGGGTCTAGATTAAGAATCAAAGAGTTGGTATTTGGTACTTTTGTTGACTTTATTCTGACGTTCACGGCATGTTGTTCTATACATCGAACTATGTGAGGTTTTTCTTTGACAATATTACGTTATGGTGGGTTGTTCTTTGAGGGGATTGGAGTTATGCTTTGTTTTGTCTGTTTTGGTGGAGATGGAGTTGCACTCTTGTGTGCTCTCTCCTATGGGGTCTCCTGTGTTGGTTTCTATTAGTTTCTTCATTTCAGGTTCTTTATAGCCATTCAAAGTGTGCTTGATCTGGATTTTCTTGTCAGTCCATGCCTTGTGTGGTACTCTTGTGTGCTTGATCTTGATTTTCTTTCTTGTTAGTCCATGGCATGTGTGGTACTCTTTTCTACTCTGGGGGTTGTCCAATGTGGTTTTCCTGTGAAGGTTTTAATAAGGTCACTGAATTCGTGCTGGTCTTTGTATGCCTTTTTTGTTTATAAATGAAATCTTATTCTCAAAAAACAATGGTATATTTGATGAGTTGTGACAATTTATGAATAAAGTTTTGATGAATGAAATTAAAAACCGAAATGTTGTGCCCTTTGCCTTTTGAATAAATTTAACTATTTTCTGTTCAAATAAAATAATTTAATTCGTAAAATAATTAAGTTTTTCAACATATTCGTATGTGCAGTCTCGTTCACCTGGTCACTAGAGTTCAAGCAATATCTTGGTCACTTACCGTTGGATCTCATCTAACGGTTTATGCTGCACAAGTCCCAATTTAAAAAAAGAAAAATATATATATATTATACAGTCCCCTTTCCCGCCTACTTATTGGCAAAAGAAAAAACTAACTAACTATCTAAGTCTCAATTGTTGACGTGAGTCTCTTAATTAATTAAAGAGATTTATTTCCTTGATTAATTAAGGGATTTACTTTTTTATTTTATATAGTTGACAAATCATTATATAATTAGGAGATACTATCCTAATTGATTACTGTATTTATTTCCTTGTAAAGCACTTATATAAACTCCTATATATACCTAATTGTAGAGAAGAATAAAACTTAACCTAAAGTATTCAAATCATATTCATATTTTAGCATGATTCATAGATTCAAAAGAAAAAAATATGGAAAGAATCAAAAGGAGTTGCAAATATAAATTTTAAAAATTCATAACCACCCTAGTTTTACTAGTACATATTATAAAGAGTTAATTACACTTTAGTACCCTGTGCTTACACCCTTAAGACATGTTAATCCCTATCTTCTCAATTTTTACAATAACATACCCGGACTTTTAAATTTGTTACAATGTACTTCCGCCATTAGGGTTTCCGTCAGATCTCTCCGTTAGTTGCCTACGTGGCACTTTAAGTCCCATATTTTTCAATTTTTGTTAATTTTAAATTGATTAAAAAATGAATAAAATATTTATAAAAAAACCAAATAAATAATAAATAAAAATCTCTCTCTCTCTCTCTTCATTCCCCATGACTCCCACCCTCCAACACCACGAACCCAGAACCCACGGAGGGGAAAGCTCAAAACCTAAACCTAAAAGGAAAGTTCGTCCTTTAATTCTTGCCAAAACCCTCAATTTCAATCTCACCATCTCATTCTATCACAAATCGTAACCCTTATTCTCAAGAAGAATGCTTCTCACTCCGGGTCACTCTCCTCGCCACCTCTCATCCCCTTTACCGCTGCAATTTCAGATAGTTCCGTTCAAACGCCAAGAAGTTCCGCCCAAATCACTTCCAAAAACCTTAGGCCATCCCACAGTCCTCAACGAAGACACCTTTGTCGCCGCAATCGAGAAGATAATCGAAAGGGACTTCTTTCCGGATATCTCGAAGCTTTGGGACCGCCTTGACTAGCTCGAAGCGATCAAGACCCGCGACCCGGTTCAGATCCATGATGCCCAGTTGAAGATCATTGGGAGCCGCGACTTTATGGGCCAAATGTAGTCAAAATGAAAACCCTAAGCCACTGACCGAACATTTTGTTTTGATTTAATTAATTTGATGAAGCTTTCCTGATACCTCAAGTTTAAGTTCTGTATGTTCTGGATTTTTTTGAATTTGAATTGTGTAAACAATTTCTTTTCTGTCTGATGGCTTAATCTGTTGGATATTGACAAATGGTTCATTGATTTTCAGTTGATTTTGCGTCTTGGATGTTTTAGGATATAATTTGCTATGTTTGAGTTTCTTGGGTGCTTTGGTTTCTTTGTAATTCATGTTCTTTATGGTTACAGGGCATATGCTGTGGTCCAGTGAGCATATCTATATTTCTTTGCTGTGCTAGCTTTGATTTGATTTCTCAATGTTTTGCCTAAACTTACTCATTTTTAGTTTTTAGTTTGTTCATTCTTCATGGGGCTTCATTTCTTGTTGTGTTTTTATCCTCAATGCAGGGGGGGGAGATGGGTTCTGGGTTCATGGTGGTTGGAGGGAGAATGCTGGAAGAGAGAGAGAGATTTATTTTTAAATATATTTTTAGTTTTTAATATTTTATTCTTATTTTAATCAATTTAAAATTAATAAAAAATTGAAAAATGTGGGACCTACAGTGCCAAATTAACGGAGAGATATGATGGAAGTCCTAGCGGCGAAACCACATTGTAACAAATTTAGAAGTTTGGGTATGTTATTATAAAAATTGAGAAAATAAGAATTAACATGTTTTAAAGGTGTAACCACATGATACTAAAGTGTAATTAACCCTATTATGAACACTGGATATCTTCGTCAAATAGACAAAAATATGCACCCAAGAGAAACTTGTACAGTAAATTAAGTTAATGGATAGCCTAGCACAGCATCCATATCTATCTTCTTGAACTCTGCTTCTGCCTTTGCCAAGTCTCTTTTCGCTGCCTCAAGATCAACTTCTGCAGCAGCGAGGACATCCCTTTGCCTCTTTATTTCATTCTCCAGAATTTCCACATCTTCTCTCAGTCTATCAACTCTTCCTGCCCTTTTCTTCATGACCAAAACCGACTGAACATGAGGCTCCAGCCAAACCAAGTCAAATTTGAAGGTCTCAAGCTCCTCCCATAACAGTTGAAGGCGTTTACAAGCATCACGGGTCATATCCTTGGCCTTTGTAGTCTTCAGAAAACACAAGAGTCGGCCCAAAGCTGTGAATGCACATTGAATAAACGGACGACTTCTCTTCTTATGGCACTTGAGCAAGGAAGGATACGACGAACAAACTTCCGCTAGAAATGGAACAAAAGTTTTCTCTACTCGTCCTAAGCCCCTGAAATCGATAAGCTCCCCAGTTTCTTGGTCTTCTAAAATCTTAATACCATTACGAACTGAAACTTTGACTTCAACAACACACAAATCATTGATAAGATACCCTTTATCATGATCACGAAGCTCACTTAGAAGAATGAATGATCTAATGCCCCTGTTACTATCATTTGCCACAAACTCATGTTCTAATAAATCTGTGAAAATCAAGGATCACAAAAACATGAACCAAGAATCAAAACATGTGTATAACGAAGCAGTATGAATGATATAGGAAGCCCGTTAAAGAGAACATATAAGAAACAACATAACAGGTAAGAAAATATTCTGACTCAACTTAAAAGCCTAATTACAGTATCCACTACAACTAAGGCGTCGCAGCCTAGAAACTAGTTGACATCATATGCTTGCATATATAGGAACATACAGGTGACATCACCAAAAACAACTAAGAGAGTCATATGCATGCCTGACCATCATGAGAAACAATGATCAGCTATGAACTAATAAATGACAATCATCATGAGCGATCAAGATGAATTCACAGTTTTAACACAACCATTTGGTGGCATAGTATACTAGTGTATATCTAGCTTGTAAGCCATTCGACCATCCAGATCATAACTAAAGGAGAGATAGGGAGGATTGTTGATACTAGAAAAAACCAGAGTTGAAGTTAATATAGGTAAAGAAATTATTTTTCTTTCTAATGTAAGTTAAAAAAACCACTAAAAATTTCATTTAACAAGTCGCTTTAACAAATGACAAGCCACAAGATAAAGATATATACCCCTTGTGATTGACTTCTTGCTATCAAGTTGATTAACCACGGTGAGGCTGAACTTGGCATATCTGGTCCACCCAAATGGCAATGTTGAAGCATCTGCAACATCCAAAAACAGGGACAAGTAATCTACGTTGCTCCCCTTAGGATACATAATGATCCGCCTGTTCAAACCAACCCAAGACGATTAAGTCTACATATTAACCAATTATTATCCCAGAAAATAATAATAATAATAATAAGTCTACCATTTATAACCACAAATGACGAAAACATCAGAATAATGCACTAGGTTGTTCAGCTTGGAGAAGTTGTTGATTCTCCAGGTGAACGTCCCACACACAAAGTCCTCTTCTTCCTCTTCCTCCTTCATTCTACCAAGCGCAATCCCATAAAATAAAAGAACAAAGAAAAAAAGAGTAGAATAAAACTCATAACATATATAACGGAGAAGTACTTACCTTCCAACTGACGAGTGGAAAGTAAATTTGGCAGACAAACTATTCTTCTTTTTAAATCCTTGTTTAATACCCTATACCTCTGGAAGAGAGACAGTCCGAACACGCCACAAAATATGCCACAAAATATTGAACAAAAACTCAAATTTGCTGATGCTAGAATTTCTCCATTAAAGTTAGTAAAACTAATTAGTTTTCCACTACAACTTGGGCCTCGCATGATTGCATATATAGGAACAAACATCACAAAAACAAGAATCATATGCATGCCTCCTCCACCAAGAAATGTAAAAGAGAGAGAGATAGAGAAAGATAGGAACATACATATGACATCCCTAAAACAAGAATCATATGCATGCTCCTCCACCAAGAAATGTAAGAGAGAGAGAGAGAGAACAAAAGTCTCCTTCTTCTAGAAATAAAATTAAAAAAAAGAGTGAGAGCGAAAATCTACTCCAATGGTTTAGGTCGACTAGGCCCGGCCAGCTCTAAGATTAGATAGAACTTGGACCGATGGTTTGAAATCTTGAAGACAGCCCGTTTAAGCCCATGTAAGCCCAACTAGACCCACCCATAGAGTTTGCATAATATTGCATTTAATATCATAAGTGCAGTGGGCTAATTTAAATTCAAGCACCTCAATTGATTTCGTTGGTATTGAAAATAGTGGCAAACTAGCAAAGGTGTCCGTGCGTTGTTGCGGGTTTTAAAACTGTCTTACATGTGTACAAAGTTGTGAAAATATGTAGTAAGTTTAAGTTACAAAACAAAGACTAATAACATATTTTATATGTTGCTTGTCATCTTAAAATATTGGACATATTTTATTAAACCAAGCAGCAATCAAAATATCAACAATTTGAGCTGCTCCTTGTTCAAAAGAGTTTGTACGTGCCTTTACATATATGCTACTAGTGGGGGAAGGGGATTTTTCTGCCTTGATGTTTGTTTAAAGGGGATCTATCTCTTGTTAGCTCTACTGTAGAAGTGGTTTTTGTTCTTTCTTGTCTTTTGCAGGAGTTTTAACTCTGTTGGTACAAATTCGGAAAATAGCAAGTGTTAGTGTAGATAAATGGAGAAATTAATTAGCCAAATCAGCCAGAGCAACCAAAAACAACACTGTCAAGTTAATTAGGCACGCTACTATGCATAGCATAGAGCCAGTGAGGATGTTTTGAGTAAAGTAATAATAAAGAATGATACGCTGATCAATGCTAAGATAGTAATATATAAATCAGCCACTAAAATTTAGTATAAAAAGTGGGGAGAGTGAGCATCAAAAGAGAGAGGGGCGAAAAGGGAACATAAGTAAAAATTTAGTAAAGGGAAGAGCAGAAAAGGTTTAGTGGAGGGCATTTTCGGCAATCCACTGTGCTGAAGAGAAAACAAAACTGAAAACCACATTAAAAAAGAGGGGCATTTTCGTCATTACAATATGCTTAAGAACAGTGTAGGGTGGATTGAGCTTTAGTATATATATAATTTATTTGGTAGATATTTGGCTAGCGGATGCGAAATTCTTGTCTTTCAATTACTTCTCCTAGGCACTGGATCTGGAGTTACATGTATGGCAACATTATCTCCCAATCAACCACCACACAAACTCTTGAAATAATCTAATATATCAGTTACATGCATCCTTGTACAATACAAATGATGTGCAACCCAAATGATGCATCATGTATCAATTCCACATGTAGGAATCCCTTGGTTAATTAATAAAGAGCACAACTCCTACGCCCATAAAGCAGATATTCTTAATACAAAGATGGTTCTTTAGTTTAGTAACAAACAATTTGCAGGTTTCAAACTTTACTTTTCTCTTTCCAATGTCGATGTAATCTTCTCCAGTACAAAATTGCTCCACCGTTAGGAGCGTTTCAAACTTTATTCCAAGGCCAGAAACCTCCTTTTTCTAGTCATTTCTTCATTTCTTTGGGGGTCTGAGTCATAGCAACGTGAACGGGGATGTGGTTTCCCACATTGAAAGGGCCTGCCGGCTTCATCCATCCTTAGACCTCTTATCTTATTTTTCTTAAATATTCCATTCTAAATAAGAGCCTGCAACGACAACTCCATAAATCTGGATCATCCTGGTGAGTTTCTCCTTCAAATTGAATACAAATTTTAAGACTTAGAATGACCATATATAATTATATATACGTCTGTGTGTAAGAAACATGCAAGCTCTCAATCCTCCTCTCTTTTTATCAATGAAATCTGGAAAGCTTCAAATCAGGAATAAACAAACGTCAGTCATCTATGCATATATATTGAAATAATTAATTTGAGTTTTTTTTATTCATTTATTTTTTTCATTTTTCACTTCAAAAAATTAATTTATTCTAACTTCATCTAATACTGTCTTTCTTTTTCTGAAATAACGTGGGTATCTTAAGTAGAAGAAAGTTACAAGAAATCATTCATAGTGGGATATAGACTAGATGATTTTTTTTATTTTCTTTTATTTTTGGAAAAAACAGAAAGAAAAAAAACGAATCTTTTTTAAGAGCAAGAAGATAATACATGACGGTCATATTGATCTCAAAATCCCTGTAGGAATCCCTTAATTAATTTAAAGAGTACAACTCCTATGTGCATAATATATTTTCACTACTACTATGATGTAAAGCACCAAGTTGATGCTAACAGGGTCTAGCTCTGTGAAAAAGGGTTTTGATTTGGAAATAGTGATAAATAATAATAAAAAGTTGGAAATCTCATGGCACTTTAATAGTGTGTGTGTGAAACTACCATGGTATATTAAAGCAGACGAGTGCAACAAACAATTTAGTTACATTAATTGTTTTTGTTGTACAAAACAATTATTTCCATATATTTTGGCATATTAATAGAAGCAGAGGTAGTTAAACGTGGAGTTCTAGTTTGTACCATTGCAATTTATGAGTTCTAGTTTGACATGTGATCGTAAAGACTTCCATTTTAGAACTCATATATTTGATCGCATTCAGTGTACTTGTTCCCCTGTAAGCACCTACACACATATCTTGGTGTCACCACACTGCATGACTTGAGACCTTGTCATCCTCTACATTTAGAGAAGATATTATGTGTACTGGTCTTGGCGGAAGATCAATGCCCAATTGATATTCCTATGACCATGAACATTTTAGAATGTGACTAGGGACCATGATAAGTCTCAATGTATGCAATCTCATTACATAATTCTCATGTCTACTTTCATATTCCTAGGACTATAGTTGTTTTACTTTTATGATAATAGATCAAATATCATGGTTGAAAACAACTAATCTTGCCCATGAATAACTTAATAAGTTATTACAAACGATGTCCTTAACATTAACTATCACATAATTAGATGGCTTTAAGGGCATAGTAGTAATAGCTAAATGGAAGAATCGAGCAGCCGGGTCCAATTCAGTCACAAATACCAAATTTTGGTAACTGGAGTGTCATTTTATGTGTGGTGATGCAAAATTAGTGAATGAAGTAAGGGCACATAAAAAATGAAAACGAAAATTGAAAATACTTTCAAGTTGTTTTAAAAAAATAAGGGTGATTTTGAAAACTGAAAAACGAAATATGTTACAATTTAAAATAATAAAAAAGTGAACAACGAAACTGAAAACTGAAAATGAAATGGTTATCAAACAACATCTTAGTTTTTAATTATTTAACAATAGTATTTGATGAGTTGTGACTAATCATGAATAAAGTTTTGACGAATCAAATTAAAAGCCGAGATGTTGTGCCCTTTGCCTTTTGAATAAATTTAACTGTTGTTTGTTCAAATAAAATAATTTAATTCATAAAAGAATTAAGGGTTTGTTTGGTATCCTACTCAAAAATCCATATTTTTTTTAAAACATGAGTTTAAATACTAATTTTAAGATCTAAAAACTTGTTTGGTATTGAATTCCAAAATATTTTCAAGATCTAAAAAAAATTGAAATTAGAATAAGAAAATCATAAACGCTAATTCCCAAATTGAAATTAACAAAAGAAGAGAGAGAGAGAAAGAGAGTGTCTATGGAGAGAGGGAGGAGAGAGAGAAAAAAAAAACCCTAAAATCTCACTTTGTTTTGTTCTCAATAATGGGGGTGTTGAGGTTTTTTTTTTTTTTTTTTTTTGCGTTTTTAAAAATGGGTCTACCAAACGGGTTTTTTCGGCTTTGGACTTCTGTTTTTTGAGTTTATAAAATTGAATCCAAGTAGGATACCAAACGGGCCCTAAGTTTCTAACATTTTCGTATGTATATAGAATCATAGTAAATTTTAATGGGGTTTTACCAAAAAGGAAAAATAGGAAGGCAAAATTTTAAAATAGTCTGCCCCTTCCAAAATTGGACAATCCAGTCCAATCACTGTCATTCAGTGACATGGAATATTAACTCTTTTGTCACTCACTGAGAGTACATTGACAAATTCATAGTCGCTTTCAGTAAAGACAGATTCATAGCCGCCGTCAAGTCCCACCTCAAAAGCTCCCTCCTTCTCTCCCACCCCAGATCCATAGCCGACATAGCCTAAGGCCTCAAGCACTGGCACAAGAGCCCCCACCACAACCTTCACCACCACATTATCGTCGTCTCCAACACTGTCACGGCCGCATCTAACCACGAGACCGCAAGTATGGTTTGTGGGTACGGTTTGTGTTTGCTTGATTTTTGTAATGGAGTTTGCATTGAGGAGCTTGTTGATTTAGCCACTCCCCTCATAAATCTCCTATGGTGATGAAATTCAATGAAATTGAAGGTTAGAGCATCTGACAGGGATGAGGGAGAAGGGAGAAGTTGGGGTGTGGGTGTGGGTGTTGGTAGGGCTATAGGGCTGTAGGGCTGTAGGGCTGTAGGGTGGGTTCGGTTGGGGTGATTGTACGATAGGGTGGGAGGGGAGGAGGTCGTACCGGGAATGATTTTTAAAAAAATATTTATCATTTATTTTTATTTTTTTTGTAAATATATATATATATACTTTTTACATTTTTTATTGATTAACTAAACTAATTTTCATTTTGTATTTTGACAAACCATGTGGCACCATATGAGTGGGACTATGTGACATATTTATTGCCACGTCAGTAGTGGTTAACAAACTTATAAACGGCAAGAGTAATTGTAGGTATGAAGTTGGTAGGAAAACCAATTTGTGTATGCGACTGAGACGAAAAAAATTTGATGTATCAAACTCTAAAACTCGGTAAACTTTACTGTATTAAAGTGAAAATTACCCTAACTTTTTTATCATTGCTGTATTTTAATCTAGAAGCAGAAAACAAACATAACATGTACACCAGTAAACTATCATATGCTTATGCTAGACAATGGGGATAGCCTCAATGGTTGAGCTTGAGTGGCAACTTTCCCCCCTAATTGTCACCCATGTTCAAACTAGCATTGAAATATTGTGATACCCATATACTGTACAGTCCCCCTCCCCTTCTTACCTATTGGCCAAAAAAAAAACCTATGGTTAATTACAGTTTAGTACATTGTGGTTACACCCTTAGGCCCTGTTTGGTGGGCTGGACCGGATGAGACTTTTTCAATTAAAATGGACATTGGTCTAGTTTGTTGTTTGGTGGGCTTAATTGTATCACACACTGGCTAAGACCTCAATTTTTGTTTAGGATATGAATACAGCATACGCTGGATATCAAAACCCATGTTGAGACATGGGTTTTGAAGACTACCTCACGTCGTCTCCTCTTGCCGAATGTGAAGTCTCCCTCCCGTTGTCTCCTTTGCTTCATCTCCTCCACGTCGTCTCCCTCAGCCACTTCGCGTCGTCTCTGCTCTATCTCCTCTCCTCTCTCCTCTCTCATCTCTCTCTCTTCTGATTTTTCTTTTTTAAAAACTGATTTCTCTGTTTGTTATCCATATTTTTCTGGGTTAGATATTGAGTGCTGTAGTTTTTTGGGTTTGATTTCTTTTGATACCTTTCATTGAAGATCTTTCAGATATGTTTCCATCCAGAATTTGCAGAATTTTTTTTATTTTTGAATGTTGTTTTTAGTTTGTATTTTCTATGATCTGAAAGTTATATTGTAGATTTTTTTTTCTTCTTTTGTTTCAAATTACCATATTGGTTTTGGTCTACAATCTTTTCTCTTGTATAATAATAATAAAAAAAAAGAGATAGATTTTCTTATGATAGAAAAAGATGAATTTTTTATCTAATAAAGAGAAATTTCGATTAGAAAAAAAAATACTAAAAAAAGAGGAAGAAAGATTCTGAAGACAAAAAAATGTAAGGCATTGATGCAAAAAGTTGGAATTTTGCATTTGATTATTGTTAATAATAAAATAAAATGATTTATTAAAAATATGTTAATTTTAGTCTGTTGTTTGGTGCAAAAAATGAATATATGACTGGATTCAGAACCTAGCCAGTCCAAGCCAGCCCAATTCAATGCTTCAAAGCCCATCATAATCAGTCCAAGCCAGCCCATCAAATGGGGCCTTAAAACATGTTAGTCCCTATCTTTTTAATTTTTATAATCACATATCCCGATCTTTTAAATTTATTACAATGTGGTTCTGCTATAGGGTTTCTGTCAGATCTCTCTGTTAGTTGCCTACGTGGCACTAGAGATCTCACATTTTTTTTAAAAAAAATTTTAAATTGATTAAAATATAAATAAAATATTAAAAACAAAAAAAATTAAAATTAAAACAAAAATAAAACTCTCACTCTCTCTCTTTATGCTTTCCCTCTCCCCATCGATTTCTTCTCCCCTCATTCCCCATGACCACCACACTTCCCCAGCTGAACCCAGAATCCAGGGCCCTCCACCCTAAACCCTAATATGAAATGGGTTTTCTGACTGCCAGGAAAGTTTTTCGCCTCCTCTACGTTCTCCCTCTCCCCTCATCCCCCCGCCCCCCCCGGCAACGAATCCAACAATGACGAGAGACCACAGCCCACCACCCTCCTCCCTACCCCTCAACCACCGCATAGCCCACCCAAAAAAAAAATTTCTCAAGACACCAAAAAATACACCCAACCCACCCACCTAGATTCCACCACAACAGAAACCCCCACCCCACAGACCCTCCCCCTCCTCCCTCATTATGTTTTTCACTCACAAACCCCTCAACCCTCAAACCACCACCTGCAACCCACCCACATATGCAAACAATGTTCGATTTTTTATTTTTTATTTATTCCCAATTTGTTGGTTTTTGAATTTGCAAAGAAAATAGTTGTGGTGGAAACTCAAGTTGAAGAGAGAGAGAGAGAGAGAGAGAGAGAGAGAGAGAGAGAGAGAGTTCCAAGTTTTCTAGGCTTCTAGCAGTTGAAGGAGCAGTTGGGGTCAGGGGAAATAGAGAGAGAAATGGGCTTCATGTTGCGCCATAATGGGTATCCAATTATGAACCCTAAACTGATCCTATTCCTAGAATCCTTAGGAGTCATTTCATTGAAGCCATATTCAAAAAACAACAAATTGAAATATGCAAATTACAAAATGTTTTTAGTAAGCAACAGAAATCAAATCTTACGATTTCAGCTTCCTCTTCCTCCCGGCCATAGTGATTGGGAATGAATATAAATAGGGAGTTTCACTAAAATACCCAAAATGGGGGCTGAAATTATAAAAATACCCAACACTCAAAACACTTTATAAACATACCCAAAACTCATCATTACACACACTCAAAACCCATTTATAAACATACCCAAAACCCATCATTACACACATACCCAAAACCCATTTTGGGTATGTTTCTATGTTTAAATAGTGCTTGGGTATTTTTATAAATACATGTCTAGGATTGGGTATTTTTATAAATATCTAATATAAATATATATCCTAATTGGAAACCCCCAAGAAAAAGAATCTGGTGACAAAATTAGGGGAAAGTCATTTAGTTGAGCTCTTTTTCCAAATACTTTGATTCTTTTCAGAATCGACGGGGGAGAGAGAGAGAGTTTTATTTTTATTTTTGTTTTTGTTTTTAATATTTTAATCATATTTTAATTAATTTAAAATTTTAAAAAATAGTGTCACGTAGACAACTAATGGAGAGATCTGACTGAAACCTTAATGGCGGAACTACATTGTAACAAATTTAAAAAATTACGGTATGTGATCGTAAAGATTGAAAAGATAGAGACTAACATGTCTTAAGGGTGTAACCACAAAGTACTAAACTGTAATTAACCTAAAAAACTATCCTCTGCTGCCCAGCATGTGTCACCTGCGCAGTCTCCTTGATTCATAGAATCCAAAAAAAAAAAATATGGAAAGAAAAAAAAAAAAGTTGCAAATATAAATTTTAAAAATTCATAACCGCCCAAGTTTTACTACTACATATTATGTAACATTGGATATCTTTGTCAAAGAGACAAAAATAGGCACCCAAGAGAAACTAGTACAGTAAATTAAGGTAATGGATAGCCTAGCTTAGAGCAAGTCCATCAGTGGGGTTTGGACTGAGGCAAGGGGGGGTTTGGGAGAAAAAGGGCCTTCAGCAGCAAGGTTTGGCCCGAGTTGGTGGTGGGGTCCATGAAGTCGGGCTGGCCTGAGGGCAGATCCAGCCTCAGGTCCAAAACTCGGGGGAGCTGACGTCATCGATGACGTTAGCCCTGCACGCGCCCAACGGCTCTGGGACAGCTGGCGCCATCTGGGCGCTCCGATCTCCTTTCTCTCTCCAATCCAACGGCAGCAAATATTTTTGCTATAAAAAAATGAAAAAAATTCTGATTTTTTTTTTTAAAATACACAAAAATACTGTAATTTTTTTTCTATAAATACCTACCATTACTCTTCACTTTCAACACCAAATCCTCATACATTTTCTTCTACTTCTACTATTATTCACTTTTTACTCAACATTTTATTCACTTTCAAGTTTTATTTTTCTTTATCAACTTTATGGCTTCTTCTATCGATGGTGTTGGGGCATGGAGCACCATGGAAGATGTTTTGTTGTGTGAGTGTTGGGTCTAAATTTCTCATTGTCCCGTCACGGGCAATGAGATAAAATTCTTTCAAATGTGGAAAAAAATTCATTCCGAATTTTGTGAAAGATCGGGTTCGACCCGTACGGAAATGACATTGTCTAGTAGGTGGAAAATTCTCAATAAAGAGTTGGGGAAATGGAGAAATGCTTTGGCAAAAGCGATGGACAACCGTAGAAGCGGGGAAAATCTTACCGATGAGGTAAATTATTTGTAATTTTTGTTTTATTAATTTTAATGTGCTCATATTTTTTTATAAATGTTTATTGCATTGTCAATAGTTTGTTAATATTTCATTAATACCCAATATTTTGTTAATGTTTCTTGCATTGCAATTATTTTTTAATGTTTATTGCATTGACAATATTTTTTAATGTTTCTTGCATTGCAATTATTTTTTACTGTTTCTTGCATTGACAATATTTTTTAAAGTTTCTTGTATTTCCACTATTTTTTTTTAAATAGATTGTACAAGCACAAATGTGGTTTGGTGCTACTGGGCAAGGAAAAAAATCTTTTAACCATCAAGAATGTTGGGAGGTAGTCAAAAATTGCAAACGTTTCAGAATTATTCCCACGGGTTCGGAAGTTGTGTTGAACGAGACGCCACTCCATAATTCAACGGCATCAGATTCACCTCTCGATTCCCCGATGAGTGAAGACTCACCCATCGAAAAGGAGCGGAGGCCTATTGGGAGAAAGGCGGTGAAGGCAAAGAGAGTGAGTAATTCTACTAGTAATTCATCTAAATTTTTGGAGGAAATTGCAAGGCAAAGCGCCATGAGACTTGAAATAGAGAGGAAAACCCAAGAAGATGACAGGATATTTCAAATGGAATGTGTACAACAAAGGGAGTATGTACGCAAGCAAAACATTGAGAAGCAGGATCGGGAAACCATGGCCATGGATACAAGCCATATGTCCCCTGAAACAAAACAATTTTGGAAGCTAGAACGAAGGGATGTTATGAAACGAAGACTTTTTCGTGATGATGGACCTAGCAACACGGATTGGTTAAATGATCAAAACAATTAAGTTAGTTTGCTTGCTTTTTATTTTCATTGTATTTTAATGTTTTATTTTGAAAATTAGTTGTAATTCATGTATTTTATTTTCATTGTATTTTGATGTTCTATTTTGAAAATTAGTTGTAATTCATGCATTCAATAAAATACCTTTTTATTAAAAACATTTCATACATAAAAAAAAACAAACCACATCCAAAGCATTAAAAATAAACAAACCACAACCAAAGCCTTAAACTAAAAAAACATAACACAAAATAAAACATAAACATAATAAATAAAACAAACTTGTTCACTTCACTTCATTAACCGTCATTGCCTTTCACCGCCCATAAATGCTCGATCAAGTCAACTTGACGTCGTTCATGAATATAAGACGATTGCATCTCCGTATATCGATCAATCATACGGGTCATTACACCACCGTCCCTAACCAACGGTTCATGCTGCACTGGTTCTCCATTTGGCCCCATGGGTTTTTCATAAATTCGTGTCAAGGCCATGTTCATTGGATCCGGTTCGTACACGTCTTCAGATGAATAATCATAGATTCATACTCATCCTCCACAATCACGTTATGGAGGATGATGCATGTCATCATTATGCTCCTCAGCACCTCCTCATCAAACATACGTGCCGCACCCCTAATAATAGCCCATCGGGCTTGGAGGATACCAAAGCACCTCTCCACATTTTTTCTGTGCCCCTTTTGATATGTAGCAAAAAAATTTTGCTTCTGGGATCGAGGATGCGGAATTGACTTGACAAATGTGGTCCACCTCGGGTAGATGCCATCAGCTAGATAATACCCATTTTGGTACACGGTATTGTTGATTTGATAGGTGATATTTGGGGCTTCACCTCTCAAAACATCATTGAACACCGGGGATTGACCCAAGACGTTCAAGTCATTTTGAGATCCGGCAACTCCGAAGAAAGCATGCCAAACCCACGTATCAAAACCGGCAACGGCTTCAAGGATGATGCTTTTTTGGCCTTTCCGATTCCCATAATCGAATTGCCAAGCGGTCGGGCAATTCTTCCACTGCCAGTGCATGCAGTCGATACTACCAATCATTCCTGGAAATCCTCTCTCTTCCGCTTTTTGTAGAAGTCGTTGCAGGTCCCTGGGCGTAGGGCTACGCAGGTAGTCCCTGGTGTACAGAGTTTCGACTGCATTACAAAATCTCACCAAGGTCTCCAAAATAGTGGACTTCCCCATCCGGGCAATCTCATCCACTTGATCAGCAGATGAGCCATACGCCAACATTCGGATAACAGCTGTGAACTTTTGCTCGGGAAGCAGTCCCAAATTTCCAGCAGCATTTCTCTTTTGAAAAAAATATTCATCATAATTGAAAATATCATGCATGACTTTATTGAACAAATGGGGTTGCATTCTATATCTCCTTCGAAAATCAACATCAGAGTACAGAGAAGTTGGGATAAAATAATCTTCCATAAGATTCTTACCCCGAGAATGTCTATGCCTGTCCACATTCGGTTTACGACCTTCTCGTGAATCACCACGGCTCTGATTTTCTTCATCTTGCATAGCCACTGCTGCGACAATTTGCATATCCAGTTCTGCCTGCGCCCTTTTGCCTGCAGCTCGTCTACGCCTTCTTTCTCTAAATTCTTGGATTTGCCTCTCCAAGAGCTCGTTCATGTCTGCCATTGGAGTATGAATTCTAAAATCTGAGAAATGAAAATGAAGAGAAGATATGGTGTGAGAGGTATGAACTGATGCTCTGGTTTTATAGAAAAATTTTGGCTGATGAGGATGACACGTGGCGCAATTGCTGGAAACGAAAATTGCTTTTTGCAAGGTGTTCGGTTCATTTTTACACATGATTTTTCATGTTATTCACCCTCTTATTTTGAGTTAGTTCTTGCCATTTAATAGCTTTTTACTTCTTTTTTGTGTTTTAATAGGTTTTACCTTGGTTATAATGAAAATGAGCTAAAAGTGCATTATTAGTGATAAATTCTGTTTTTGTTCATTTTCGTAGGTCAACTTCTTGGCCTCGGATCAGCATGCTCCGGTGCTCGGATGAGGTCATGATCTTCATGAGACTTGTTCCAATGGATGTTAACTACAACATATCCAAATTTGAGCTCCATTGGACAAGTATTGCCTATCCAACCAATCCAGCATGTTACCACAGCTCTGGAAATCCGGAATTGGCCAGCTTTTACCTCCATTGTGTCATCTTGATTATTCTTGTTACCATAACACTTGGTAACAAGAATTTACCTTAGTAGATGAGATATTTTCTGAAGCATTTGGCATCTTTGTGAGGACAAGGCTTCATCATTTGCAAGGGGACAAGAAGACAATGGGTGAAGACTTTGCATTAGAATACTAAAAGTAAAAGCTGGAAAGGAGGAGAGAGGGAAGCAAAAGGAAGTGCAATCTGATTTGGATGAGCTATTGAACGTGGGGGATGAATGGATCCTATCATTCTACACATTGAGAGCAGATTTTGGGAGAGTTGGAGCTAAGAGAAAGCCAAGGTGCAGCCAAGAAAAGGGGAGAAGAAGACTTCCACCATTGATGATCTTGAAGCTTTCATCATTTTCTGAAAATCTGTAAACTCTTTCTAATTTTTTTTTGAGTTTGTATTTGGAATAAGTATGAGCAACTAAACTCCATAGCTAGGGCTTAGGTTGAAGCCCTAAACATGATTACCTTATTGTTTTGATGCTTGAGTGTATGAATTTCTAAATATTGTTGATGAATTCCAATTCACCAAATTAATCTATCCTTGATGTGTGTTTTTCCTTGATTGGCCATCTTTGAAAGCATGCCTCTTGAGATTGTTGGGATTATGTATATCTTCATGTTTTCCTAAGCAATAGATGGATGGAGTAAGAACCATCCATGTGAATTGGTTTCTTGAATACCTAATGTAAACACCATGCTATTAGGATTCTTGTGATGTTCATATTCTCTTTGAACTTAATGGGTTTTCCTTGTAATCGAATCGAAGTACGAACCATACCTAGGTTCGGTTATGAGGAGAGCACAAGTATTGTAGCACGAACCATGCACTTTACGTATATTAGAGAGAATCAATGCGTCTTGAGCCACGACCCATGGTCTTGATTGCGAACATCTTCATCAACACGTTTAGAGTTCATCACTTGAGTATTCATGAACTTTGGTAGAATTGTTTAGGGTGGATTCCGAAACCCTAGTGTGTGTTACATTTTAATTTCACATCTTGATAATTCATCTCTGCCTTTCTTGTTAAATTTAGAGTCCATTTACTTTCATGCAATAGAAATAGGTCACTTGAACCAAACCAAAACACCCCCCCCCCCCAATGTGTGTGAGTTGTGTGTTTGATACATTGTGTGTCTTGTTTACTGAATTCTGTTTATTTTCGTAACTGTTTTGGACTTTTGGTCCGCGCTGTGTTCTTCGTTTTTGTGTGCTGAATCCAATCGTATAAAGAACGTGAAATTTGGATAAACGGTTGGAAAGTTATAGGCAAAACACTGGACAGAGGTCGAAACTGGAAAAACAGAGAAACGAATCTGCCCAAAAACGACCGGTCGTTACTGTTCAGCGACCGGTCGCACTGTTCACTGGTCACGGCACTGTTCACAGGTGATAAAGTGGTGATAAAATGGCGATAGAAAATGCTGTTTGTGTTTTTGTTTAGTTTTCTTGTGTTGTTTCATTTCTTTTACACTTCTTTACTCATTTTTAGTTTCCATTTTGCATTTGTGCATTTGTGGTGTGTCAATTAAGTGTTCTTTACGTACTCAAATTAGAACTTATAGGAAGCCGACAAGTTCTTCGTGGGATCGACCCGTACTTACATAATCTATACTTCAATAGATTCGTGCACTTGCGGGTATTTTTAATTGGTTGTTTGCACATTAATTTGTGTCCTCTTAGGAATGCAACAATTTTTGGGGCAGCCACTATTCACATGAATAGTGGCTGCCCTAACCCCCCCTCCCCCCCCCTTTGCCATGGCTAAGGGCAACTGGTGGAATTGCTCTTAGTATCCATATCTATCTTCTTGAACTCTTCTTCTGCCTTTGCCAAGTCTCTTTTCGCTGCCTCAAGATCAACTTCCGCAGCAGCGAGGACATCCCTTCGCCTCGAGGTCGAGTCGATCAAAGTATCCATGTTAGGCAGTGGGAATTCATCTTTCGGGTCGGCTCGGTTGAGGTCTCGATAATCCGTGCATATCCTTATCAAGCTGGTCTTCCTTTTCACTGTGACTATATTTGCTAGCCAGGTTGGATGCTTGATCGGTTTGATGAATGGAGCGGCTAAAAGCTTTTCAATTTCCACTTTGATTTGCATTTCAACCTCAAGATGGAAGTTCCTTCTTGGTTTTACCACAGGTTTGGTACCAAGCTCAATATTCAAAGTGTGACTCATTAAGTTTGGATCCAAACAAGGCATGGGTGTTTTGTCGTCTGAACTTTCATGGTTGTCAGCTTGCATCACTTCTCCTCAGTATTCAGGGCTTTCTCGTAAAACACAGTTGAGCCCCCAAACTCATCATAAGCGGTACACTGTTCGTCCGTCAGCCAGCGTAACCTTTGAGCATTGGGGCTAAGTGTAAGCATGATTGTTGACTTCCAAGTGTCTCTTCCTTTCCTGATCTACGATTGTTATGAGTTCTTCATTGCTAAGATCACGAACTTCGGCGCAAGAAGGTAGGCATGTTCCGAAAGCCTTGGATGGGTTGCTTCCAGCACCTGTGCATTCGGTGTAGAATTCAACCTCCGAATAATGGGCTTCGTTTTGGTTGAACGGTGCTTGATTTCCTGGTATGCGAATTGGCCTCAACCCAATCCTTCCCTTCACGCATTGGTGGTAGGTAAAGACCATAAGCTTGTGCTTGTTGAGCCATGGCTTCCCGAGTAAAGCATGGTAATCCACATCCACATCTACCACATAGAACTTAGTAAGTGACCGGTTTGGCCCCACCTTCAAGTTTATCTGTATGTAGCCGACTGTAACCTCACTCTCATTCCTGACACCGCTGATGCTTGTTTGAGACTGTACTATTATAGATAGCAGAACGCTAGCTGTTGTGAGCACAGATAGAGGTGATATGTTGACAGAAGAGCTCGTGTCTACCAAAGCTCGTCTTATAAACACGTCGTTGATCTGACCCTCCAAGTAAAGTGGCCTCCTGTGATCCAGATACAGAACTTCCATGTCTTCGTCAGTGAAGACAATAGCATTATTGTTTTCCAAGAACGACCTTTGCGGTTGAGCGATGAACCAATGAGGATTAGACTCTGAAGAGATGTTCATGATGGCTACAGCAGCTGCTTCCCTCGCTTGTGGTCCAAAACCAAGTTGATCAAAGAGTGACTTGAATTTTGGATTCCTCTGGAGGACTTGTGAGGTGGTAGGCCCCTGCTTCAGACCTAGGTAACGCTCCATCACACTCGTTTCAGCCTCTGTGAGATTATGAAACGTTATAGTAGCTGTTTCTTGTTATCCATACGAAGTCCCCAAGTAGCGTTTTTCCGGCATGTCTAATGTGAACACTTCGCTGCCTGAACCATTTTCCCATCCATTAGCAAGCAGCCATGGGGTGTTATAACTTGAAGGTTTTGAATATTTACGCCAGTAGGCCTTCTCTATGTTTCCGCAAGGTTCCCAAATAACTTCCGGCGGCTTTGGGTCATTCTTCCATAGGTGGCACAATTCATTGTCATCAAACAAGTCATCGGAGCATGTGATGACAGCTGCTATCTCCTTTCCCCTTTGTTTTGGCAAGGGGTCTTCATCAATGGCTTGCTTCCTATATGGGAGCTCAAGAATTCCCTCATGTATCTTGGCATGTAAGATCGTCTTTAGAGTTTGACAAGCAGTGGTTGGATGCCCCACGAACTGATGATAATGGCAGTACCTAGGATCACCCTTGTCCTCTCCGGTAGGGACTTTTTTAAGGCTTGAGAAATTTGATTGCGCCATCAACAAACATTGTGTCGAGAATGATCGGTGCATAATTACATATCATTTTGTATCCTTCTAACTTATGATTTGATTATGTTTTTCAGTTAAACTTGTGCTTTTAATAAATTTTGTGTTTGTTTCAGTGTAATAAGCTTGAGACTCATTAAATGCATTTTGAAGACAAGTTAGCTCAAAACGGTGTCTGCAGATTAGTCAACTTCACGAATTGGACTGTACTTGTTGAAGAAGAACCAGATGATGAGCCATATATCATTGGAAAGATACGGAAGTCTAGTTTCTGGAGAATTTTTCGGTTCATGATTCTAAGTCTTCTAGAGAAAGTTATGCAAGTTTTGGCAGCTTAAGGTCAAATTCGGTAGCATCTGCGTTACTGGGCCAAAAATGACATGTGAATGTCTTTTCGATTTTTTCTTGAGTTGGGCTGCATATGCTTGGAAATATAATTCAAAGGGTTTGATGATCCAGATTTTTCCAGATTTTTTTAGGAGGGAAGATCAAGCCCAAAACAAGCCCACAAGCTGACTGCAATGCATTGTCAATTCCAGTCTATTTTCAGCAGTCAACTTGCAAGGCCCAAAACGTACACTTTTACTGCTCATATGGGAATACTTTCTTCATAAAGGTTGTTCCAATGGGTGTCTATTATGACATATCCAAATTTGAGTCCCATTGGATACATATTGTAACATCGGGCCTTCCTACACCAAGCCTGGTTCAGAAGAATCTTTTTTTTCCAGCAACCAAAAGAAAACCACATGGATTGGCAGCAAAAGGCAGCCACAATTGAACACCTTTGAAGACCCATGTGAAGAAAGCTTGAGGTGCAGCAAAAGAAGTATGTGATGGAATTGATTCCAACCACACTAACATAGACAAGATGAAGTGGGAGTTATGGATTGTATTAAAAGAGGAATGGTGGTTTTGGAATTCATCATGATGTTCCTCTCTCTTACCCTATAAATAGAGAAGTCTTCAAGCTTCAAAACACACCCCCAAGGGGGGGAGCTCTCAAACACTTCTCTAGAGCTCCCCTCCCTTCTCTCCCTCAAATTCTCTTAGTTTCTCTTTCTAGTTTTTAATTGTTGTAATGAAATCTTTGAGCTGAAATTATCCTTAAGTTTTTCTTAATTCCACTTTACTTTTCATTGTTATGTAAATTCTTTTCTTTAGTTTCAAGTTTGATTAGTTTCCAAGTTTCAATTATGGTTTTTGTTCTTATTCATTATGCGTATAAGTTAATATGCTAGTTTGAATGATTGATCACCATTTAGGCTTGCATGTTAGCTATCTTGGTTTGAATTAAGAGTAGACACCATGCTTTAATTCGAATTGAACTATGAATAGGAAGAGTATGTATGGACATTCGACAACAGGGATTAGATACATACTTGGTTGTTTAAAATGTTCTTCTATGCTTAATGAATTCCTAATGCTTAGTTTAGGTTAGACAATGTTGTGTAGATTTAGCTCCACCAAAATGGATTAAGCTGCATCCTCAACTTGTGATACTCGCAAGTGCACGAACCGTTGGTAGTATAGCATATGTAAGTGCGAGGTCGATTCCACAGGGATTGGTGATTGAATGATCCAATTTAGTTTCCCTACACAAAATAGAAACAAAAACAAAGAACATAAAACAAGGAAGAAAGAAATAAGTAACTCAAGCAAATAAGTTCCCAAGTTCAATTTAGATTAATGGATTGATTCTAGCTAAAGTATGATTAAGCCATGGTGTGTGGTCATAACCTTGTGTTCCTAATTCCCTAATTTGATCATTTGTTGTCTAACCTAAAATTAAGCATTAGGAACCCATTAAGCATAGAAGAACATTTTAAACAACCAAGTATGTATCTAATCCCTGTTGTCGAATGTCCATACATACTCTTCCTATTCATAGTTCAATTTGAATTAAAGCATGGTGTATACTCTTAATTCAAACCAAGATAGCTAACATGCAAGCCTAAATGGTGATCAATCATTCAAACTAGCATATTAACTTATAAGCATAATGAATAAGAACAAAACCATAATTGAAACTTGGAAACTAATTCAACTTGAAAACTTAAGAAAAGAATTTACATAACAAAGAAAAATAAATTACAACTAAGAAGCAAAAGGAAAGCTAGAATTGAGAACTAGAAAGCAAAATTAAGAGAATTTGAGGGAGAGAAGGGAAGGGAGCTCTAGAGAAGTGTTTGAGAGCTCCCCCCCTTGGGGTGTGTTTACAAGCTTAGAGAACATCCCTATTTATAGTCCTAGGGGAAGTGAAAATCTGAATTCAATATGGCTAATGCATACAACACTTGTATTATAAAATCTTGAATTGGTTATGCACTTGTATTAGAAAATCAGAATTGGTTGATGCACTTCACCAATAAATCCCACCAGCAGCCCTAGCTCATCTTCATGTCACCATGACCAAGCTTCCAACCAGAAACAATAGCTCATCCTGAGGTCAGCATGACCAGCAACTTCAAGGGCTTACAAATTGGGCTTCTCTTAAGCAAATGACGACTTTAAGCACTCCAAATTGAAGTTCAGAATGTGTCTGATCCAACCACACAAGTATTGGCCCAATCCAAGCTCGGATGAAGAAGTTAAGGCCAAAACAAATTGCTAACTCGTTTTTGCTCGCTGACAAAATCCATCCTGAGCATGGTTCTGTGTTTGCTAGGTAACAGACTCCATATTTATCCAATGGGCCTGCATTTTGGATATGTTATAGTATACACCCATTGAAACAACTTTCATGAAGAATGTTGCCTCATCCGAGCTATGTAGGTTGCTGAAACAAAGCTTGCAATATGACCTACGAAACTGGACTGGCAGGGGGCTGTAGCCAAAATGAGTTTGTCTTTAAGCTCTTCATCGATTCATCCAAATTAGGCCTTAACATGCTTGAATTGCATGAATTATGCTCTCTTGCTCTTTTTGCCTACAAAACACACAAAGAGAGGCAAATAACATAGAAATCTAGGAAACTAAGCAAAAGAAGTAAGTAAATTTGGGCATGTATATGTATGAAATTATGAGCTTAATAGACAACAGATGATCAAATTAAGGAATTAGGAATACAAGGGTAGGACCAGACACCATGGCTTAATCATATGTTGAACCTATTCCTAACAACTAAAATGAGTTATTAAAAATAGCAACTTCAATTCTCGCAAGTGCACGAACCATTTATAGTATAGCTTATGAAATACGAGGTCGATCCCACGGAGAATGGTAACTTGGTTGCAAGTTAAACTACTTAGAATGATGGAAAAACTGAAAACAAAGAAACAAACTAACTAACAATTGGCAAGGTCTAGGACAGAATCCTAGCACCACACACGCACTCGAATGGGGGGTTTTTGTTGTTTAAATGAAAACAAGAGAATGAAATGGAAGTGCTGGAAGTAAACAATGGCAGCAATCAACGAGTTGTGAAACAATGATTGAGAAGTGTTAGAGCCTTGGAATCTACCACTAGTCTTCCTATCCAAGTTATGAATGCATAGAAATTGACTCAAGCTTCATTAACAATAGATTATCGCATACAAGCCTATGGTATCTAGGTGCAGGATGCATGATTCTCCTAAGGCATGTAATTGTGCATGGTATCTACACAACACGTGATCTCTAATATGCAACCTAAGCATGGTATCTACTTAGAATAAAGCATATAAGAGTCATTAAGTTCCTTGAGAATATGATAATCACACAAGTCCTAGAACATGGTATCTGTCCTAGTCAACCTATGGTTATTAACCCCTTGAATGATTCTTAGGCCATTCATGTGTTGCTTGTGAAAGGAGAGTAGAATTGGTGAATCTAAACCCCTTCCCAACCTGTGCTAGATGCATAAAATCCTAGTTAGCTACTCCAAGAAAACATACATCAAGCACATAATAAGCTGGAGATTAACAACTTGATAATGAAAGCAAGGAAATCAATTAACTATGAAATCATCCATAACATTGAATATTCATGACTAGGGCTTCATCCTAAGCCCTAACAAAATGGATTAGTTAAACATAATTATGAATACAGAAGATAAGAAATACATAGATAGAATAAAGAGAATAGAAGAACTAGTTGGTGGCAGCAAGGTAGTTTCCAGGACAGCTCCCAGCTCTACCTCCTTTGCAGCTAGCTCTCTTCTCTCTTTGTGGTGAATCTGAATGTGTGTATGGAAGTAATGGATGAAGTGAATTGTGTCTGGGATGTGGAATGGAAGTGGTATTTATAGGGAGAAGGAAAGGGGAATTCTGAATTGAATATGACTAATGCATACAACACTTGTATTTAGAAAATCAGAATTTGTTGTTGCACCAATAAATCCCACCAGCAGCCATAGGTCATCTTCATGTCAGCATGATCAAGCATCCATCCAGAAACCAATAGCTCATGCCTAGCTCACCATGACCAAGCATCCATCAGCTCATCCTCATGTCAGCATGATGTGTATTTTCATGGGCTCACGAATTGGGTTTGGCTGCATCAAAAGATGACTTTAAGATGTCTATTTTGAAGTTCAGAATGTCTCTGATCCAACCACACAAACATTGGCCCAATCCAAGCTCGGATGAAGAAGATAAGTCCGAAATGAACTTCTAACTCAGTCTCCAGTTTTTGCACATTTTGCACCATTTTGCTTCAAAAGCAATCTCTTGCTGCCTTCAACCTATAGAACACACAAACATAGGTAAGTGACTTGAAATAAAGAGAAACTAAACAAAATTACTAAGTAACGAAGGCATGCAAATGTGTGAAATTATGAACTTATCATCATACTTTAGCTAGAATCAATCCGTTAATCTAATTGAACTTGGGAACTTATCTGCTTGAGTTATTTTCTTTTTTTTCTTTCTTGTTTTATTTATTTTCTTTCTTTTTTTTCTGTTTTGTGTAGGAAAACTGAATTGGATTATTCAATCACCAATCCCTGTGGAATCGACCTCGCACTTACATATGCTATACTACCGAACGGCTCGTGCACTTACGAGTATCATAAGTTGAGGATGCAGCTGAATCCATTTTGGTGCAGCTGAATCGACGCAACAGAGAATGGCGTGGAATTCTTCATCCTTGCACGACAGTGGTGGGTACGTCTCCCTAACTTTTTGTTTGCGTGAGTTTTAGTCACCGGACGGCTTGTCATCCATAGCTAACATTTGATGTGCTTCCTTCTTCTCACTCCTCCATGTTCTTTGTCTGGTTGGTTTGACTGATATGCTTGTCTTCCTTACTGCTTCCAGCAGCTGGGAAAATTGGCTGATACTAATATTGTGAGAGTCCGTATTTAAAAATTTTAAAAATATTTATTAAAGAGGAATAAACATTATTATATATAAGTAATTATCTTGGATATATATATATATATATATATATATATATATATATATATATATATATATATATATTGTTTTACGTTTGTAGTACTATTCCAGTAATTATAAGCATTTTATTTTATTAATTTTTTTTTATATTTTTATATATGTTGAATTGAATAAGGGGCTTTATTTTAATATACATATATATATATATATATATATATATATGTATATATATGTGTGTATTATTATTGTCTTAGAATGTGTTTTAAAATATTATAATTCTTGGTGTAGAGTTATTGATGTGGGTCATAGAAAGATATTTACTAATTGAAGGTGACAGTTTTCCTTTGCTTTGAGAAACATTATAAACTTGCAAGCTGTTGGGATATTAATGAAAGATATAGTTGAGTCATTATTCCACTAGTACGTGTCTTCATAAAATACATTCTCATCTTGTAATGACTTGGAGTGGAAGGAAAATTACCTTGGCACCAAGATTAAAACGTGCTGACTATTTAAGTGATGATAGAATGTTTATTCTAGTATAAATAGAAAGCTTACATTTACAAGTTGTTTACTACTACATCTAGAGATAACATGCATACAATGTGATAGTTGTTAGAGAGGACTAAGGAGAGATGCAAGGAAAATATGATATTGGAGGATATAGAGAGCTTTGCTTGTGTTTTACTAAATTGGATTTATGCTTTGAGATCAAGGTAGGGATTTCTTGGGGGGCCTTTGACAGAGATTGATTTAATTAAAATTCGTGAGCATTATATTATGCATGGTACAGTTTGATTGTCATTCCTTGTATTGGATGTTTACGTACTCTTCACTATTTGAACAATGTTGACATAATTATACATGCATTGGTGATATTTTAAATGGCTACATTGTTGTTTAATTAAATTTCGTGAGCCCTATATTATGATTGATATTATAACTTGATGGATGTTCTTGATATTGGGTGTTTACATATTGTTAATTATTTAATTAATATTGGCAGGATTATATGTACATTGGTGATATTTAAATGATTACATTGTTTTTATGAGATATGTGAAAAGAAGAACTATATCATGTCATGGAAATTAGTTGGAGATGTTGGTTGGAGAAAATAATGATGGAAAAGAGGGTAATGGAAATAGTCTTTTGTGCAGTTGAGTCTAACTCTTGACAAGTACCAAATCTCAGGGATCCTACAATGCACATGGTTTTTATTGGGTGATTTGGGACTAGCGACAGGGAGTTAGACAAGATGACTAACAAAAGGGGAATTATGGGATGACTGAAATGGGTGTTAGTTCATATAAATGGGCATTCTGGATCAAGTGGTATAAGCATGGTAAGGGACGTGCAGGTCTGCTTGTCCAGTTATATAAATTAAAGGGATTAGATGAAGAGCATTCATGCATTAATATTATTAATGTGATATTTGGCTATGTGATTGCATGTCACTTAATTTAGTTATATCAATCTACTGTGGTAAGGTCTCATGTCCCTACTGAGCGGTGGTTGCTCACCCCTCACCCTGTTTAATTTTTCTGATGAATTAGTAGGCAAGATAAGGACTAAACCAGTTGAGGCTGAATTAAATGAGAGTGATAGAGCTTTATTTATTAATTGTAAAGTTATAAGATTTTGGGAGTTATTTTTATAAGAAAAGTCTATTTTATGTTTTGGCTTTCTTTTTATTTTATTTTACTTTTTATTTTCTCACACACCGAGTCCGGGGCGTGACAAATATTTTCCAAATAGACTCTGTAGTCTGCCACGATGATACTTATGCATATTTCGATAAGAGCTTCTTCATCCTTCTCATCATAGTAGTCTAAAGCCAGGTCCCGAAATCGGCCCACGAAGTCCACAGGGTCTTTCCCATGCTTTTAGCGGGTGTTGTTGAGTTGAGTTGTAGTGACTCTTTCCTCATGCTGGAAGTACTTCTTGCATAACCTGCGTGCCAAATCTTCCTAGGAATGAATGGAGCCTGGTGCCAATGTTGTGTACCACGTATAAACACGGTCGGTGAGGCTTTTTGAAAACTCCCGGAGACAGAGGTTGTGATCATCGGTGTGTGGTCCCAAAGCATCAATGAAGCAGTTGTCATGCTCTTTCAGGCTTCCTTTCATTCCATCGAAAAGGACAAAGCATGGTGCTTCATAGCCTTTGGGATATGGCTACTGGAGTAAGCTTGATGGATACGGCAGCTGAGGGACATACTTCCAATCCTCCTGGCTTCGCTTAGTTCCTTCTCCAGCATGGCGATGACATCTTCGTGAGTGACAAAAGATGGCCCCTTTTATTCAGAACCCTTTCCGGCAGCGGCAGACTCCTCTTGGGGAGGTCTTTCGTTTTCTTCACTCGACTTGGATACTAAACTTTTTAGTTCCTTGATTGTGTCCACAATCTCCCTCTGGGTTTCCCTCATAGCATGGATGGCTGCAATGAGGTCTGTGAGGGTGAAAGCTCCCTCACTTGCATGTTCTTCTTCTATAAGTGAGGCATTTTGCCTTAACTCCGAGTCACCGTGGTTCAGCTCGTCTTGAGAAGCCATGGTATTGCTTATGGTCTTCTTCCTTGCAGGCATTGATGAAGATAGTGGCCCAATCCCTAGTAGAGTCGCCACTTTATGCAGGGGTTTTTTGTTCCAACAGCTACAGATGGGCCTGGGTTGCTGTAAAGAGCAAATGGGTGGAGTTGCTGATCGGTTCATAATTGTATATCATTTTGTACCCTTCTAGCTTATGATTTAGTTATGTTTTTGAGTTAAACTTGTGCTTTTAATCCTTTTTGTGTTTATCTTTCAGTTCATTGAGCTTTAGGTAATAATGATGGCTTTAGAGAGCATAATTCATGCAATTCAAGCATGTTAAGGCCTAATTTGGATGAATGGATGAAGAGCTTAAAGACAAACTCATTTTGGCTACAGACCCCTGCCAGTCCAGTTCCGTAGGTCATATTGCAAGCTTTGTTTCAGAAACCTACACAACTCGAATGAGGCCGCATTCTTCATGAAAGTTGTTCCAATGGGTGTGTACTATAACATATCCAAAATTCAGCCCCATTGGATAAATCTGGAGTCCGTTACCTAGCAAACACAGAACCATGCTCAGGATGGAGCTTATCAGCGCGGAAAATGAGTTAGCAATTTGTTTCGGCCTTAACTTCTTCCTCCGACCTTGGATTGGCCCAAATAACATATGGCTGGAAAGAAGACATTCTGAACTTCAATTTAGAGTGCTTAAAGTTCTAATTTGATTAAGAGAAGCCCAAGTTGTAAGCCCTTGAAGTTGCTGGTCATGCTGACCTCAGCATGTGCTGGTTGGATGCTTGGTCATGGTGAGCTAGGTATGAGCTATCATTTCTGGTTGGAAGCTTGGTCATGGTGACATGAAGATGAGCTAGGGCTGCTGGTGGGATCTATTGGTGAAGTGCATCAACCAATTCAAGATTTTCTAATACAAGTGCATCACCCAATTTAGATTTTCTAATACAAGTGCATCAACCATTTCAGATTTTATAAAACAAGTGTTGTATGCATTAGCCATATTGAATTCAGATTTTCACTTCCCCTAGGCCTATAAATAGGGAAGTTCTCTAAGCTTGTAAACAGACCCCAAGGGGGGGAGCTCTCAAGCACTTCTCTAGAGCTCCCTTCCCTTCTCTCCCTCAAATTCTCTTAGTTTCCCTTTGTAGTTCTCAATTGTTGTAATAAGATCATTCTATTAAATTTTCTTTGTACTAAATATCAAACACTTTTCCTTTCTCTTCTTCTAAATTCTTCAAATACTCTCTTCTCCAAACACTTCCCAAACACTTCTCCCATTTCCTTCATCAAATTCTCTAAAGCTTTCAAACACATGTTCTTCCAAAATCCTCAAAGTTCTCAAACATCTCTCTACTTCCCTTCTCTTCCAAAAGTCTCCATGTCTCAAACACTTCACAAACACATTTCTCTTCCTTCCCTAAGTTCTCAAATTCTCCAAGTTCACAAACATCCTCCAAGTTCTCAACCACTCTCTTCCAAATTCTCAAAGTTCCTAAACACTCTCTTCCAAAATCCTCAAAGCTCTCAAACACATGTTCTTCCAAAATTCTCTAAAGTTCCCAAACACTTTCTTCTCCCTCCTCAAAGTTCTCAAACACTTCCTTTCTTCCTCAAAGTTCTCTTAGTTTCCTTAATGTTTTCTTAGTTGTAATTTATTTTTCTTTGTTATGTAAATTCTTTTCTTAAGTTTTCAAGTTGAATTAGTTTCCAAGTTTCAATTATGGTTTTTGTTCTTATTCATTATGCTTATAAGTTAATATGCTAGTTTGAAAGATTGATCACCATTTAGGCTTGCATGTTAGCTATCTTGGTTTGAATTAAGAGTATACACCATGCTTTAATTCGAATTGAACTATGAATAGGAAGAGTATGTATGGACATTCGACAACAGGGATTAGATACATACTTGGTTGTTTAAAATGTTCTTCTATGCTTAATGGGTTCCTAATGCTTAATTTTAGGTTAGACAACAAATGATCAAATTAGGGAATTAGGAACACAAGGTTATGACCACACACCATGGCTTAATCATACTTTAGCTAGAATCAATCCATTAATCTAAATTGAACTTGGGAACTTATCTACTTGAGTTAGTTATTTTCTTTCTTTCTTGTTTTATTTATTTCCTTTCTTTTTTTCGTTTCTGTTTTGTGTAGGGAAAATGAATTGGATCATTCAATCACCAATCCTCGTGGGATCGACCTCGCACTTACATATGCTATACTACCAAACGGCTCGTGCACTTGCGAGTATCACAAGTTGAGGATGCAACTGAATCCATTTTGGTGCAGCTGTATCTACGCAACAAGTTTTTGGCGCCGTTGCCGGGGATCGGTAACATTGTTTGATTCTATTTGGCTTTCCTACTTTATTTTTTTTTCTTAACTCAACAATTTCAAGTTTTAAAGTTAATGATGTTAATGGACCAGTTGTGTTTGTAGTCCAACAGAAAAGGACAATTGCCCAACAAGCAAGAGAACTGGGTTTAAGTCCCAGCTTACACAACCCATTGATGCTTGTTGCTTTGAAGCATGGAATTGGATGTGTGTTGATATTCCTTTTCAATTTAGTTTTTATTTCCTAATCCTTTTAATTCCATTTCAAGTTTGTGTGTTTGTTTTAGAAATTTATGACAGGTTAATAAAGAGGGAGAAAGAAGGCAATTTCAAAGATAGGAAGTGTGGAGTAGTGGGAGAAGTCGCGACCTCCAAATGCATCACGCTCGACCTAATCGCTTCAAGGGGAAGTATTTCGATCCCTTCTCTTTACTTGTTTTGTTTTTATTTTAGTAATTTTAAGTTTATGTTTCTTTTATATATATATAAAAAAAAAGATTTTTTATATGAGCTGACTCATGGTAACTCCAGTGAGCGTCTCTGTCAATACAGTGTCTAGGAGTTCTTTAGGCGACACCTTCGGTGTCTAAGAAGTTTGGGTTTTAAGCGGGACCATTGTGACCCCTCCAACCTTCCCGGATCCCCTGGCTGTGTTTTCTGAGGCCCTTAACTGGTCATCCTTGAGTTACTTGTATATTTGTGTGTTTTAATAAATTAAAAAAAAAAAATATTCAATTTGCAATTTGAAACCTCTTGTTTTTCTTTTCTGTTTCTTTTCTTTGAGTCATTTTCAGTTTTCCTTCCCACACCAATGATAAATCTTGAGTCTAACTTCTAATATGGCTCTTAGGAATTTGATAAGCATTGTGTTAGGTCTGAATCTTATTCTTTTGCTAGCTAAGTCTCACATAATTATTCTTGAGCTTTCTATGCACCTAAGCCATGACTATACACCTCTTGCATGTCTTACCCAATTGTATGCATTTTTTTTTGCTTGTGTGATTCACTGGAATGTTAAGTTATAACTAAGATATGATTTAGGCCATCTTTGTTAAGCCTCTTTCTTTTTCCTCCATCAACCCATACAATACATATTCCATTGTAAACCCTTTTGTGCCCAAACACTTAGCCATTTCTTTCTATCACCTTATCATCTATTAAATATCCTACCATCTAGGGGACATGTAGAGTATGATTGTATTTGAGATTGTAATGTATTCAAGGCAATAAATGAGCTATAAAAAAAACATCAAAAGAAAAAGAGAAAAGAAGTGTGGCCAATGTAGTCACGACCCTAGGGTGATATAAGGAGAAATCAAGGTGATCTAGGGTAAAGAGCCGCAAAATTGGGCCAAATATTATACAAAGTGTGTAAATGTCAAAATCAAATTGTGAAGTGATTCAATTGCAAAATCTGGTGTTGTGAGCTTTTCAATTTATGTGCCTTACATTTCAAACGTCCATGATCTTGTTTACATGTCATGCTCTACTTTGCTCCTTAGACTTTGTGTTTTCATATCCATTCTTTGTCTAACCATTACCATAACCGCATTACAGCCATGAGTAAAGTCCTATTGATCTTGGTTTAGCTTGGCAAACTTGTGTTCATTCTTGCAGGAATTCATATCGTTGTTTGAGAAGCATGAGTTGTATCTTCATGGCTACTACACACACACACCTTGAGCATGATTTTTGTGAGATTGTGGTAGCACTTGAATAATGTTTAGAACTTCCTTAGTGCTTGTTTTGTTCCTTGTTGAGCCATGTCTATGAAGTTTAACATTTCTGTTCGGTTGGAAGGTTAACGTTTTTGTTTTTTGTTTTGTTTTTGTTTTTTGTTTTGCTTAAGTACTAACAAATCTATTAAGTTTTCTAACCATTTTGTTTTGTAGAGTTAGAAAAACGTTTGTGGGTATCGTATCTGTTAAACCCTCAGGAGACACAACTCCTCCTACTAGGGATGCCTAGAGGTTTAAAGGCTTGTTGCATATGCTCAATGCAATCGAGTTACCTACGAAAGTGGTCTAGTTAACTTCTTATTTTGTTTTATTTTTCTTCGTTTTCCTTTTGTTTTGCTTGAGGACTAGCAAAATCTAGGTTTGGGGGTATTTGATCGGTTCATAATTGTATATCATTTTGTACCCTTCTAGCTTATGATTTAGTTATGTTTTTGAGTTAAACTTGTGCTTTTAATCCTTTTTGTGTTTATCTTTCAGTTCATTGAGCTTTAGGTAATAATGATGGCTTTAGAGAGCATAATTCATGCAATTCAAGCATGTTAAGGCCTAATTTGGATGAATGGATGAAGAGCTTAAAGACAAACTCATTTTGGCTACAGACCCCTGCCAGTCCAGTTCCGTAGGTCATATTGCAAGCTTTGTTTCAGAAACCTACACAACTCGAATGAGGCCGCATTCTTCATGAAAGTTGTTCCAATGGGTGTGTACTATAACATATCCAAAATTCAGCCCCATTGGATAAATCTGGAGTCCGTTACCTAGCAAACACAGAACCATGCTCAGGATGGAGCTTATCAGCGCGGAAAATGAGTTAGCAATTTGTTTCGGCCTTAACTTCTTCCTCCGACCTTGGATTGGCCCAAATAACATATGGCTGGAAAGAAGACATTCTGAACTTCAATTTAGAGTGCTTAAAGTTCTAATTTGATTAAGATAAGCCCAAGTTGTAAGCCCTTGAAGTTGCTGGTCATGCTGACCTCAGCATGTGCTGGTTGGATGCTTGGTCATGGTGAGCTAGGTATGAGCTATCATTTCTGGTTGGAAGCTTGGTCATGGTGACATGAAGATGAGCTAGGGCTGCTGGTGGGATCTATTGGTGAAGTGCATCAACCAATTCAAGATTTTCTAATACAAGTGCATCACCCAATTTAGATTTTCTAATACAAGTGCATCAACCATTTCAGATTTTATAAAACAAGTGTTGTATGCATTAGCCATATTGAATTCAGATTTTCACTTCCCCTAGGCCTATAAATAGGGAAGTTCTCTAAGCTTGTAAACAGACCCCAAGGGGGGGAGCTCTCAAGCACTTCTCTAGAGCTCCCTTCCCTTCTCTCCCTCAAATTCTCTTAGTTTCCCTTTGTAGTTCTCAATTGTTGTAATAAGATCATTCTATTAAATTTTCTTTGTACTAAATATCAAACACTTTTCCTTTCTCTTCTTCTAAATTCTTCAAATACTCTCTTCTCCAAACACTTCCCAAACACTTCTCCCATTTCCTTCATCAAATTCTCTAAAGCTTTCAAACACATGTTCTTCCAAAATCCTCAAAGTTCTCAAACATCTCTCTACTTCCCTTCTCTTCCAAAAGTCTCCATGTCTCAAACACTTCACAAACACATTTCTCTTCCTTCCCTAAGTTCTCAAATTCTCCAAGTTCACAAACATCCTCCAAGTTCTCAACCACTCTCTTCCAAATTCTCAAAGTTCCTAAACACTCTCTTCCAAAATCCTCAAAGCTCTCAAACACATGTTCTTCCAAAATTCTCTAAAGTTCCCAAACACTTTCTTCTCCCTCCTCAAAGTTCTCAAACACTTCCTTTCTTCCTCAAAGTTCTCTTAGTTTCCTTAATGTTTTCTTAGTTGTAATTTATTTTTCTTTGTTATGTAAATTCTTTTCTTAAGTTTTCAAGTTGAATTAGTTTCCAAGTTTCAATTATGGTTTTTGTTCTTATTCATTATGCTTATAAGTTAATATGCTAGTTTGAAAGATTGATCACCATTTAGGCTTGCATGTTAGCTATCTTGGTTTGAATTAAGAGTATACACCATGCTTTAATTCGAATTGAACTATGAATAGGAAGAGTATGTATGGACATTCGACAACAGGGATTAGATACATACTTGGTTGTTTAAAATGTTCTTCTATGCTTAATGGGTTCCTAATGCTTAATTTTAGGTTAGACAACAAATGATCAAATTAGGGAATTAGGAACACAAGGTTATGACCACACACCATGGCTTAATCATACTTTAGCTAGAATCAATCCATTAATCTAAATTGAACTTGGGAACTTATCTACTTGAGTTAGTTATTTTCTTTTTTTCTTGTTTTATTTATTTCCTTTCTTTTTTTCGTTTCTGTTTTGTGTAGGGAAAATGAATTGGATCATTCAATCACCAATCCTCGTGGGATCGACCTCGCACTTACATATGCTATACTACCAAACGGCTCGTGCACTTGCGAGTATCACAAGTTGAGGATGCAACTGAATCCATTTTGGTGCAGCTGTATCTACGCAACAGTTGCCCATGTGTCTCAGTTCAAGAGTCAAGCCCTAAGAGTGCTTTGAAAGGTTCGTGGAGCCTAAGAAAGCACTTTGGTTTCCTTCACCAACAAAACCAACAATTGCTTACATATAAATATTTTGGCTTAGCTTAAGGAGCTTGTGGCATGGGAGCTGAGCATTTATGAGTTTAGCATTAGAGAGCGAAGGCTTGGATTTCCTATGAGAAACAGAGGTTCAAAGCAGTAGGAGAGGGAATTTTGGGAAGATTTGTTGATGGAATAGAGGAAAATATGTGGGTGACTTGAGCACACTTCCAGCAGCTTGACAAAAGCTTCGTCACGCTCTTGGGTGGTTTGCCAGAAGAGAAAAGGGAAAGAAATGGAAGAACAGAGCTCGAAATTGAAGGGTTCCAGTAGTGAGTGGGAATGCTTGCTCCCTCTGGATGTGGTGATTTGATGGGTAGAAGATGTCCCATTTTATAGGCACTAGAAGCTCCTCCTTCCCAAGAAACCCTAGCTGGTTCTTCCCGTATCTGCCAAGTCTTCCCCTCCATTCCTCTTCTCTTACTTTGATTCATCCCAATTATGTGAAATCCCCCTAATCCAAACACACAGAGACAAGATTTTTTGGAGCTCTACAGTCTTCCCACAGCTGTCCCTGTGGCAATCTCCTATCTCTGGCAACACTCTCTTCTTCTTTCATTCCTTATTTTATGGTAAGAGCTGGTAGGCGAAGGAAGTGGGTAAAGGTGTTGGTCTGAAGGGTGTTTTGCTCTCAGCAGCCTGCACACGCAAGTATCCTTCGGTTTTACAGATGGTCTGTCTTGGATTTGTCTTTGGCCATGTGCTAGAGACTTCCTGGGATATTTTCTAAGTTGTTTGGGCCACTTCCTATGGTGATGGGCTAATTTTCTAAGCTGATGAGTTATTTTTCTCTCTTTCATACTTACCCACATATTTGGCCTTAAGAAATGGGCTCGAGTTTGGAGCTCCCAAGCAACCCAAAACTTCCACTTCTTGGCCTATCAATGGGCCTCATGAACGCTCGTAACCATCCATACCACAACCCACTCAGCAAGCCCAGAGCATTTGAGTGGCTTGGGCCCACTTAAGCTTGTAGCGTGGCTAGGACCAAAATAAGGATTTTCCGCTTTGCATTGCATGTTGTTTGGCGTGCTCGAATTTTGTCGCATTGTAAAGAGCTATGGTCGAGTCAAAATGAAGTTTGATGGGATAATAAGCATGAGTTCATAGAGCCGGTACATTTTACAGGCTCGTTACAACTCTTAGCATGATGGGTTACATATTTGCTTGGTGTGGCATGTGGACTGTGACTCGTGCGAGCGCGTACGAGGAACTTTCGCATACCCTAAATCGAGTTTCCTTTCAATAAGGTGTCGCACTGGGCTAGGAATATGTTTGGGACTAGCCTTGGATGTTTTGGGCCTCAACAACAATAAAACAACTATAGGCCTAGGAATATATACCATTGAACGCGATCAAATACGTGAGTTCTAGAATGGAAGTCTTTACTCACATATCAAACTAGAACTCATAGATTGCAATGGTGCAAACTAATCCTTAGACCTGGGACATCATAGATGTCTTGTGGCCATGTTGTTTGTCTTTGAGGGCGCTATACAATTGTGTTGTAGAAGACATGACCTAAAGATGTTTATCCGGACTCTCAATAAGGGGTTATGAACCTTTGGCCGAGAAGCTCATCTTGCAGAAGAAAGATGGAAGAAGCAATCGTCAAGCTTCGGATATCAGTACGGTACATGTCGAAGACTCTCCGATGATTAACTCAGCAAGTGTGGGGCATACAGTAATTTGGGCAGAGTAACAGTAAAGATGAAAAGTAGTTACCCTTTTTACCTGGGCACTATTCTTCTTTTATAGAGAAATGAAAATGGGAGTTTGCACAAAGTTTTGATGTGAGACTTTGTGCAAGTCACTCTGGTGGCGACACATGTCCAAGGCTTAGGTTATGTAGTTGAGAGCTTCGGCAATCGCCTTCGGTTGGCAATTACCACATCAGAGAAAAAGTGTCTTAAGTAGCTGAGATCATGACGGTGTCATCAATCTAGGGGTCTGTCTGCGCACTGATCTCCCAATACCGAATGTACTCGGTTGATTATGGTACAAACAGCTACTTTGTTTCCTGTGGGACCCTCCTGATTGTACCAACCAAGTCAATTTAGGCTATAGAAAATAAAAACTCACCATCATAAATATCTAAGTACAAAATTATGCGCTTGTAAATTGGAGGTATAGCCAAATAGGTACCAGTCATAACCAATAATGACGAAAACGTCACAGTAAAGCTTTGTCGTATTCAACTTAGAGAAGTTGTCACTTTTTCATGTGAATGTCCCGGATACAAGCTCCTTTCTCATTCTTCATTCTTCTACCTACATCAAGGGTCAAAGTCAAACCCATAAATACATAGTAAACAAGTAGCGCCCATAACACCAAATATAATTAAGCCAAAGAAAAAAAAAATGACACCAAACAAATATCACTTAACAAAACTACTTTTGAATAAAGCGCAAAAAATCACGCTACCATGTATCGTAGGTTGGTTGGTGCTCTTCAATATCTTACGTTCACTGGCCCTGAGTTATGCCGTAAATATTGCTTGGCAATTCTTGTCTCAGCCTACTGATGTGCATTTTGGTCTTGTTAAATGTATTCTTTGATATATTCAGGGGACTCTCACTTATAGTATGCACTGTACTTATGGTCTTATCTCTCTTGTTGGGTATAGTAGGGGTATTCATACTGTCCTCTGCTGCCCAGCACGTCTAACCTGCTAAGTCTCAAAGATTCATAGAATCGAAAGAAAAAAAATATTGAAAGAATCAAAAGGAGTTGCAAATATAAATTGTAAAAATTCATAACCGCCCAAGTTTTACTAGTACAGATTACGTAACACTTGTCTTCGTCAAAGAGACAAAAATATGCACCCAAGAGAGACTTGTACAGTAAATTAAGTTAATGGATAGCCTAGCTCAGTATCCATATCTATCTTCTTGAACTCTTCGTCTGCCTTTGCCAAGTCTCTTTTCGCTGCCTCAAGATCAACTTCCGCAGCAGCGAGGACATTCCTTCGCCTCTTTATTTCATTCTCCAAAATTTCCACATCTTCTCTCAGTCTATCAACTCTTCCTGCCCTTTTCTTCATGACCAAAACCGATTGAACATGAGGCTCCAGCCAAACCAAGTCAAATTTGAAGGTCTCAAGCTCCTCCCATAACAGTTGAAGGCGTTTACAAGCATCACGGGTCATATCCTTGGCCTTTGTAGTCTTCAGAAAACACAAGAGTCGGCCCAAAGCTGTGAATGCACATTGAATAAACGTACGACTTCTCTTCTTATGGCACTCGAGCAAGGAAGGATACGACGAACAAACTTCCTCTAGAAATGGAACAAAAGTTTTCTCTACTCGTCCTAAGCCCCTAAAATCGATAAGCTCCCCAGTTTCTTGGTCTTCTAAAATCTTAATGCCATTACGAACTGAAACTTCGGCTTCAACAACACAGAAATCATTGACAAGATACCCTTTATCATGATCACAAAGCTCACTTAGAAGAATGAATGATGTAAAGCCCCAGTCATTGTCATTTGCCACAAACTCATGTTCTGTATCTATGAAATGAAATGTATTAAGGATCACAAAACTTTAACCAAGAATCAAGCATATAAACGAACAGATAATAAAGCAATATGAATGATATAGAAAGCCCATTGAAGCGAATAGATAAATAGGAAACATAACAAGTAAGAAAATATTTGACTGACTTAAAAGCCTTAATTACAGTATAGCTTATTCTCCAACATTTACCTGGAGCACATATATACTAGGAAGTTAAATGAACCACATATATCAGTACTCCATTGCAGAAAAATCTAAAACCATAACAAAACTAAAACGTTGGACCGATGATCCTCAGAACTCCAAACACTCTTCCCTAATGTATTTAGTAGAGAATAAATATGCCACAAAATTTTGAACAAAAACTCAAATTGGCTGATGCTAGAATTTCTCCATTAAAGATTACTAAAACTTATTAGTTTTGCACTCTACAAGTTTACAACTTAGGCCTCGCATGCCTAGGAACTAGGTGACATCACAAAAACAACTAAAAGAGTCATATGCATGCCTGACCGCAACAATAGGAAGTAATAAGAACAATATGAACTAATGTGTGAAAACCATCATGATTGATCATGAAACAATCTTAGACTACTGGAAAACAATATGTGCCACATACGTATATATAAATGTGCCATCTCGGTCAGCCTATAATCTCTCAATCACAGAGGATCACAGGGTCATTACCATTTTCATACTTATTCGTCCATTAATAGAACAAACAAAATAAATAATTGATTGAGACAAGGGGAAAGACATTGGACCTGAAGAATGAAAAATGCAGAATAAGATGAAGTACAATTAATGCAAGTGACTTGCACATTTTAACACAAGCATTTTGATGTCGCATAGTAATATATAGTGTAGCAGAGGAACCATCCAGATCATATCTAAGGAGATAGAGGGAGGACTGTTTAAAAAAAATTGTAGGAAAAAGAATCACTCAATTCCATTTAACAAGTTAAATTAACAAATGACAAGCCACAACATAAAAATCCAGCATAAATTCGAGTTGCGAAATAAACAACATGGTCATGAGCAGAAAAGATATATACTCTTTGTGATTGACTTCTTGCTATCAACTTGATTAACCAGGGTGAGCCTGAACTTGGCATATCTGGTCGACCCAGATGGCAATGTTGAAGCGTCTGCAACATCCAAATACACGGACAAGTAATCTACGTTGTTCCCCTTGGGAAATATAAGGATCCGCCTGATCAAACCAACCCAAGACGATTAAGTCTATATACTAACCAATTATTATCCCAGAAAAAAAAAAAAAAAAAAAAAAGAGTCTACCATTTATAGCCACCAACGACGAAAACATCAGAATAATGCTTTTGCTTGTTCAGCGTGGAGAAGTTGTCGATTCTCCAGGTGAATGTCCCAGACACAAGGTCCTCCTCTTCCTCCTCCTTCACTCTACCAAGCTCAATCCCTTAAATATATTGTAAATGAAGTAGAATAAATACGCATAACATAACGGAGACGTACTTACCTTCCAACTGACGACTCTGTCGTGAGAGAGAGAGTCTTCATAAAAAGAAGTAGCGGAAATTATAATTTGGCAGATAAACTATTCTTCTTTTTAAATCCTTGTATTGAACCCTAAAACCTCTGGAAGAGAGAGTCACTTCGTTTTCTGGTCTGACTCTGAGAGAGAGAGAGAGAGAGAGATAGAAAGAGAGTCACTTAATTATGGCATATTGGTTTTACAAATTCCGCCAAGTCCTTTTTCTCTTTTTCCTCATTAGATATGGAAAATACTTGCCTCCTTTTTTGCCTCCTTCACTTCACTGAAAGTAGAAACTCCTACTTTACTAATCACAATTTGACATGTGTGCTGAAATTCTTCTAGTGTTTTTTATGAATTATTTTTGCATATGTGTCAAATTTTGATTTAGAGAAAATAGGAATGTCTCATTCTAAGTAAGTAGGGAAGCCGTGTCCTTATATAATTTTTTTTTGGGAAATAGCGGTATATACCACCAAAATTATAATCTCAATTAAAAATACCACCGGCTCCCAATTTTTTTACAACTAACATCTATAAATATAAAATTATTGTCCACTTATTGTAACCATATCAATTTTTCAGAAATGGGCTTCTCTCTCTACTCTATCTCTTCGGCCCGTCTCTCTCCCTCGTGTACCTCTCTCTCTCCGACGCAATTGTCTTTCTCCCTCAGCAGTGGCTGTTCATCCTCTCCACCGTTGACATCCATGAGGTACTCTTCATATACCTTTTCTTTGAAATTTGGTTTATGGTGTACGGATTTGTAAGAAATTGGTTTAGGGTTTTAGTGTTTAGGGGTTACTCAGAAATTGGGTTTGGGTTTATGGGTTTCTATGAACTGGGTAATAACTCACACCCACTCTCACTCGCTCGCAGGCACTGTTCACAGAAATCAAACTCTTCATTTTGTCACAGAACGTTTGGGCTTCGTTCAGCTTTGTCTGGGTAAGTCCCAACTATCTATATTGTTTGATGAGATTTTAAGCTCTGGGCTCTGTGATTTCTACAAGAATTAATTCCACAATATTCTGATTTTACTTGTTCAAATCAAAGCAAAGGAAGGGACGTTGTTTATGGATGGGTAATTGTCAAAAACGACTTCTGGAATCTACATGCTTATAATCAAATTTTGCAGATTGTCAATGGTCCACAGTCCACATTTGAGATTGAGAATTTTGTATGTTCTTGTTAGGCTGGTTTTGTTTTACCTCTTCAATCATTGTTAGCATATGGTTCTCTGGAACTTTTGAATAAATTGTTTAATCAGATGTCCAAACCGTTGGAGTTAATATCTTACTGTCGTAATGCATTTCATTTTCAGGCAATATGCAAGGATAGCCGCATTGTTCCTGGAGCGGCAACTACTGAAATTGAGTTAGCTAAGAGAGTAAAGGAATTCTCTTTTACAGAAACATGGTAAATGGCGTGAATTATTATTTTCTCAAGATGTTGTTGTTGTGTAGATACAGCTGCACCAAAATGGATTCAGTTGCATCCTCAACTTGTGATACTCGCAAGTGCACGAGCCGTTCGGTAGTATAGCGTATGTAAGTGCGAGGTCGATCCCACGAGGATTGGTGATTGAATGATTCAATTCATTTTCCCTACACAAAACAGAAATGAAAAAGAAGGGAAATAAATAAAACAAGGAAGAAAGAAAATAACTAACTCAAGCAGATAAGTTCCCAAGTTCAATTAGATTAACGGATTGATTCTAGCTAATGTATGATTAAGCCATGGTGTGTGGTCATAACCTTGTGTTCCTAATTCCCTAATTTGATCATTTGTTGTCTAACCTAAAATTAAGCATTAGGAACCCATTAAGCATAGAAGAACAATTTAAACAACCAAGCATGTATCTAATCCCTGTTGTCGAATGTCCATACATACTCTTCCTATTCATAGTTCAATTCGAATTAAAGTATGGTGTCTACTCTTAATTCAAACCAAGATAGCTAACATGCAAGCCTAAATGGTGATCAATCATTCAAACTAGCATATTAACTTATAAGCATAATGAATAAGAACAAAAATCATAATTGAAACTTGGAAACTAATCAAACTTGAAACTAAAGAAAAGAATTTACATAACAATGAAAATTAAAGTAGAACTTGGAAAGACTTAAAGGAAAATTTCAGCACAAAGATCTCATTATAACAATTGAAAACTAGAAAGAGAAACTAAGAGAATTTGAGGGAGAGAAGGGAAAGGAGCTCTAGAGAAGTGTTTGAGAGCTCCCCCCCTTGGGGTGTGTTTACAAGCTTGGGAAACCTCACTATATATAGGCCTAAGGAAGCTGAAAATCTGAATTAAGTATGGCTAATGCATACCACACTTGTTTTATAAAATCTGAAATGGTTGATGCACTTCACTAATGCATACAACACTTCCATTATAAAATCTGAAATGGTTGATGCACTTCACTAATAAATCCCACCAGCAGCCCTAGCTCATCTTCATGTCACCATGACCAAGCTTCCAACCAGAAATAATAGCTCATCCTGAGGTCAGCATGACCAGCAACTTCAAGGGCTTACGAATTGGGCTTCCCTTAAGCAAATTAAGACTTTAAGCACTCAAACTTGAAGTTCAGAATGTCTTCTTTCCAGCCATATATCATTTGGGCCAATCCAAGGTCGGAGGAGGAAGTTAAGGCCAAAACAAATTGCTAACTCATTTTGCGCGCTGATAAAATCCATCCTGAGCATGGCTCTGTGTTTGCTAGGCAACAGACTCCATATTTATCCAATGGGGCTGAATTTTGGATATGTTATAGTACACACCCATTGGAACAACTTTCATGAAGAATGCGGCCTCATCTGAGCTGTGTAGGTTGCTGAAACAAATCTTGTAATGTGACCTACGGAACTGGACTGGCAGGGGGCTGTAGCCAAAATGAGTTTGTCTTTAAGCTCTTCATCCACTCATCCAAATTAGGCCTTAACATGCTTGAATTGCATGAATTATTATCCAAAGCCCTCATTATTACCTAAAGCTCAATGAACTGAAAGATAAACACAAAAAGGATTAAAAGAACAAGTTTAACTCAAAAACATAACCAAATCATAAGCTAGAAGGGTACAAAATGATATACAATTATGAACCGATCAAATACCCCCAAACCTAGATTTTGCTAGTCCTCGAGCAAAACAACACAAAACAAAGTTAAAAAAAAAATAAGAAGTTAATTAGACCACTTTCGTAGGTAACTCGATTGCATTGAGCGAATGCAACAAGCCTTTAAACCTCTAGGCATCCCTAGTAGGAGGAGTTGTGTCTCCTGAGGGTTTAACAGTTACGATACCCACAAACGTTTTTCTAACTCTACAAAACAAAATGGTTAGAAAACTTATTAGATTTGTTAGTTCTTAAGCAAAACCAAAACCAAAAACAAACATAAAAATAAAAACAAAACACAAAACACAAAAAACAAAAAAACAAAATCAAAATAAAAACTCAAAACAATCTTTCCGAACATTTTGTGAAGAGAAATGACTCATGCACATGACTTAAACGTTTTGACAATAAAAGCTCAATTTTAGACATTATTCACAAAGCGGCAAAGTTCAAAACATAATATGCTCAAAGTGTAGTAGTGTGATAGCCAAATGCAACAAATTCCCCAATCTTAGTTTCCACACAATTTCAAAAATCATACCAAGCACAAATGCAACTTCAAATCTCACCAAAGTTGTCCTCTCACAAATGAATCACTCAGAAGAGGGCTACAATGCAACACTCAGTTATAGACATGGGATTAGAGTTAAATCATAAGGTACTTAACTCAAAAATAGGAAGATGAAGAACTTGCATTAACATGATCTCAAGAAGGAGGCCAAACACTTAAAAGTAGAAAAATGAATGCAATTCAACCACATGACATTTAAGATCAATTTAGGTCTTTAGCATAGGTTGTAATGGGGTCAAGGGTGTAAGGTGAGTAAGAAATGAAGGGTATGGATAAAACAAAGTCCAAGAAACTCAAAATATAAGAGCATAAAACAATTGTTTACAAGACTTCGAATCATCACGATTAGATTTTTTCTTTTACACGATCAAAACTCCTTATACCTTCATTTACAATGATTTAAACTCCTTTCCAAACACCAATGAAACCCAAAAACAAAATTTCATTCAACTACCATTTAATCATAACTTTTTTTCTTTTCTTTTCTTTCACCAATTGTGTGATTTTCTTTTTTTTTTCTTTTTTTTCTTCTATGTAATATCCCTTCCCAAACTTAGCATGAAAAACACATCCGAATTAGAGCTCATGAGTTCCTTAGAAAGGTTAATTGGTAAAATGAAAGAAAAGGTTTACATGTAGGCTCAAAATGGTTAACAATGGAAAATCATGCTTAAGCATGCATAAGGTTAGCTTGAAAGGCACAAACGATCCAAAGAGGGCCTTAATATCACTTCTTAAATGTCATGAAATCAAATTGCATAAGAATGAATGACTTTTAAGTGTTCAACCAAATCAATGAATAATGAGATCAAACAACAACTTTGATGACAAGAAAATAAGAGTATGTGTATAACACTCATGAAATGAAGTACAAGGCTCAAAAGCTCACATTATATGGTTATATAAGTCTAATTTATGCTTGATACAATTCTTTGGGTCATGCAAATCCTTTAATTGGAAAATTATGAAACAAATGGCAAGTGCAAAGAAGGTTTCGAACATGTCATGCTAGAACGATGCCAAATTAATTAATTAATTAATTATTATTTTTTACAATAAAAATTTACAAGGAAAAAAAATAAATAATAAATAAAATTCAATTTTTTATTTAAGTCATGCAACATTTATCACAATCTCATCAAATGTGTTCGGAAAGTGACTAAACAAGATTCAAAACAAGAAAGAAATTTAAATTTTTTTTTTTTTTTTAAATTTTAAGAAAAACCAAGTTTACTTGCTAAACTCCAATACCCCCAAACCTAGAAATGAGCATTGTCCTCAATGTTTAAAAATTAGCCACAAACAATGTCATAACAACAAATGAAAGGTATTAAAGCAAATAAAAAAAAAATCACAAAATCACAAAAGAAAACAAAAACAAAATAATTATAAAATAAAAATTACAACACAAACAAACAAAAAAAAAAAAAAATGAAACAGTAAACCCTAATCACACAATTCGGAAACCCAAAAAAATTTTGAAGCCCAAAGCCCACAATTTCGAAACACAAACCACAGTGAATTTAACCCACTTTGAAACCCAAACTAAAGTGAAAACCGACCCACAATTTGTTTTCAATTCCGGCTTTTTATTATTATTTAGTTTTGTAAAAACAAACTATCGAACCGTGATTAGCAACACAAAGAGCGGGATTTTAACATGGGTCATGATGTCTCGGTTCAGTGTAAGGGACCAACAGACAGGGCGAGACACGTGTCGACGCATAGAGGCGCCGCAGACTCCACAAGCAAAAATTACGGGCTCATGGAAAGGCGCGAAGACTTTACTGAACGCGTTCGTTCAGAAAAGACACGTCGTGATAAATGAGTTGGGTATGGTTGGAAGGCGAGAAGGTTGTGGGACTCGAGGAATGCTGGAGATTTAGAAATGCTTAGACGCTGCAATGGCTAGGGTTTGTCAAAGACTATGTATATAAGAAGGAAAAAGATGGGGATAAAAACAAAACCACAAACTCAGAAACACAAAAGAGAAAAGAAGAAAAAAAATCAGAAATCAAATGGCCTCTTCCTACCCATTTTCGTTGGATCTCAACCTAGCTCCACCGACTCAGACATTAGGCCAAGCAGCGGCACCAGTATGGATGCCCTACTTTGGCTCCTCCCGGGGGCCTGTGTCTGTCAATGACTCAATACTCCTAGACAACGATGTTGCTATTGGAGTTGGCAGAAATTTAGTGACTCCCAAAGATATACGTGTGTTCGGGACAAGGGATGACAACCGGGTCACGAGTGATGCCCTGGCACTGAGCGTGCAGAGTACAGCATGTGTCGCAAGTTTGGGTCATCGCCTACTTGCGAAGTCCCATGAGGTGGAGGTGCTCAAAGCTCAGTTTGCGGCGGAGCGAAGTATGGTTGAAGATTGTCAGAGTGCTATAAAAAGCTTGAAAAGGGAAAGGTCAAGGATAGTGGAGGTGAATCGACATCAGCTAGAAGTATTGCGGGATGAGAATAAAAACCTATCAAAGATGGTAGAGTTGTATTCTCGCGACATGCGAAAGCAGCTGGAGGACCTAGACCGACCGGGTAAACGCAAGAAAGCAGATCACGAGAGTAGTTACGCTCAAGCTAAGATTGCGATCTTTGGGAGCTCAAGTGATGAGCCCCAAGAGGCTGTGCGTGAAGACCCAGAAGTGGACATCCAGACAGCCAAACTAAAAGCTCCTATGGTCGAGACACCGAGCGCCAAGAAGAAATGATTTCAGTTTTTATTTATTTATTTATTTTTAAAGTTTTTTTTTTTTTTTTTTTATAATATAAAAATGTTATGCTATCTCAAAGAGACGATTGACCCTAAATTTAAAGAATGACAATCAAACAAAAACACGAAAACCCAAACATGAAATTTTTATTAGTTAAGTAAACACACAAATAGCTGCTTCTTCTTTTAAGAGAAAAACTTAAGGATGACCAGTTAAGGGCCTCAGAAAACACAGCCAGGGGTTCCGGGAAGGTTGGAGGGGTCACAATGGTCCCGCTTAAAACCCGAACTTCTTAGACACCGAAGGTGCCGCCTAAAGAACTCCTAGACACTGTATAGACTGCGGTTGCTCACTGGAGTTACCAAAAATTTAGCTCCTTCAAAGAATATCCTATGAGTTTTAAATTATAAAACCTAATAAAAACAAAATAAATAAATAAATAAATAAAAACTGAAATAAACACGCAATTCAAACAAGAATTTAAAAGAAGAGATGAGATTCTTGCACCAGGTGTTCAAGACGCATCTTTAATTTTGTCTCTTCTTCCAACTAAATTCTTGAGAAACCTGACAAACAAGAAGAAAACAATTGAAAATAAAATAAAATAAAATAACAACTGAAAAAAAGCAAAAACACAAACATCAGAAAATAGGGAGGCAAAAGTAAGTGAAAGTGTAAGCATGCTCCCTTTTAAAAAACAACGTGCTCGCAATTTGCGCCGGAAATGAAGGGATCCGAGAGAAAAGAGCACAGGATAGCACCCTCGAGATCCGAAGTGCTTTCGGCTCCCTCATCTGCATAAGTCTATTTAAACTCATCTCGGTGAAGTAGAAGAGCACCCCGCATTTCTTCCTGCAAATTCAGAGAAAAACATCAAAAAATCCAAAAACAAAACAATGGCATCCTCATGCACTCACCTTGATGATCTTAACCTTGAATTGTCCCTTGCGCCACCGAATGCGCAGATAAGGGTTCCTCCAAACCATGTCTTCCCAAACTCCACATATCATCACGGTACGGCCTCAAACTTTGCTGAGATAATACCGAACTTTTCTGAGGCAATGCCGAACAGAGCAGCGCTGCTGGGAGGCATGATTGGTAACAAGCTCACACCGACAGATCATCTGCATGTGGCACAGAGGTCTGACAAGGCAGCGGTGGAGGAGTCCCACAATTTAACTGTACTCCACGCGATCTCGGCTACCAATTTGGGCATGCGATTGCTGGCGAGAACACGAGAGTGTGCCGCGATGAGCGAGGAAATAGCTTCCTTGAAGGCTATGGTGGCGGACTTGCAGAAGCGGCTCTATTGTGCCAATCAGCACGTGGAAGCACTGCAGAGAAAAAATGAGGACCATGTGGAGCTGCTGCAGATTCTGCAAGTAAGAGAAAACAGAGGCATGCCATGAAGATGAAGATGAAGATGAAGAAGTTGTTTTTATTTTTAATTTACTTGAATGTTTTTTTGTTTTTTTGTTTTAAACTTTTATCTTTTTGAATGCAATGTTTGAATAAAAATGTGTTTTTAACACTCAGAAATAAACTAACTAACCACACCATGTAAATAAATAAACTAACCTAATAAAACAAAAAAAACATAAAAGAAAACCAAGAAGTTCCAAATTGATATTTTTTTTTTTTTTTGTTTTTTTGTTTTTGTTTTTTATTATTATTTACAACTAACTGACCACACAAAGAAAAAAAACAACAAAGAAGTTCCAAATTGCAATTTACAAGGAAAAATAAAAACCCAAATTTCAAATTTCAAATTTTTTTTTTATATTTATTATTATTGTTTTTAAAACACACAAATATACAAGCAACTCACGGATGACCAGTTAAGGGCCTCAGAAAACACAGCCAGGGGATCCGGGAAGGTTGGAGGGGTCACAATGGTCCCGCTTAAAACCCAAACTTCTTAGACACCGAAGGTGTCGCCTAAAGAACTCCTAGACACTGTATTAACGGAAGTGCTCACTGGGGTTACCATAAGTCGGCTCATATGAAATTTTTTTTTTTTTAAATTTTAAAATTTTTAAGATAAGAAATAAAAACAAATTAAGATAAAATGAAACAACAAACCATAAACAAAAATGAACTAAGTACTGTAAACAAATTCAAACAAACAATATAAATTGTTGTACTAAAAGAAACAAACCAAGAAACCAAAGAAAAAAAAAAACAAACAGCACTTTCTATCACCCGTTTATCACCATTTGGACAGATTCGTTTCTATGTTTTTCAGCTTCGACCTCTGTTCAGTTTTTAGGCTATAACTTTCCAACCGTAAGTCCAAATTTTACGTTCTTTATATAGTTGGATTCAGCATAGAAAAACAAAGAACTCAGCGCGGACCAAAAGGCAAAAACAACTACGAAAATAAACAGAATTCAAAGAAGAGAAAGGATTGAAATGCTCCCCCTTGAAGCGATTAGGTCGAGCATGGATGCACTTGGAGGTCGCGACTTCTCCCACTACTCCACACTTCCTATCTTTGAAGTTGCCATCTCTCTCCATTTTTATTAACCTGTCATAAATTTTTAAAACAAACACACAAACTTGAAATGTAATTAAAAGGATTAGGAAATAAAAACTAAATTGAAAAGGAATATCAACACACATCCAATTCCATGCTTCAAAGCAACAAGCACCAATGGGTTGTGTAAGCTGGGACTTAAACCCAGTTCTCTTGCTTGTTGGGCAATTGTCCTTTTCTGTTGGACTACAAACACAACTGGTCCATTAACGTCATTAACTTTAAAACAAGAAATTGTCTAGAAAAACATGAAAATGAAAAATAAAAATAAAACAAGTAGGGAAAAGAAATAGAACCAAACTATGTTGCCAATCCCCGGCAACGGCGCCAAAAACTTGTTGTGTAGATACAGCTGCACCAAAATGGATTCAGTTGCATCCTCAACTTGTGATACTCGCAAGTGCACGAGCCGTTCGGTAGTATAGCGTATGTAAGTGCGAGGTCGATCCCACGAGGATTGGTGATTGAATGATTCAATTCATTTTCCCTACACAAAACAGAAATGAAAAAGAAGGGAAATAAATAAAACAAGGAAGAAAGAAAATAACTAACTCAAGCAGATAAGTTCCCAAGTTCAATTAGATTAACGGATTGATTCTAGCTAATGTATGATTAAGCCATGGTGTGTGGTCATAACCTTGTGTTCCTAATTCCCTAATTTGATCATTTGTTGTCTAACCTAAAATTAAGCATTAGGAACCCATTAAGCATAGAAGAACAATTTAAACAACCAAGCATGTATCTAATCCCTGTTGTCGAATGTCCATACATACTCTTCCTATTCATAGTTCAATTCGAATTAAAGTATGGTGTCTACTCTTAATTCAAACCAAGATAGCTAACATGCAAGCCTAAATGGTGATCAATCATTCAAACTAGCATATTAACTTATAAGCATAATGAATAAGAACAAAAATCATAATTGAAACTTGGAAACTAATCAAACTTGAAACTAAAGAAAAGAATTTACATAACAATGAAAATTAAAGTAGAACTTGGAAAGACTTAAAGGAAAATTTCAGCACAAAGATCTCATTATAACAATTGAAAACTAGAAAGAGAAACTAAGAGAATTTGAGGGAGAGAAGGGAAAGGAGCTCTAGAGAAGTGTTTGAGAGCTCCCCCCCTTGGGGTGTGTTTACAAGCTTGGGAAACCTCACTATATATAGGCCTAAGGAAGCTGAAAATCTGAATTAAGTATGGCTAATGCATACCACACTTGTTTTATAAAATCTGAAATGGTTGATGCACTTCACTAATGCATACAACACTTCCATTATAAAATCTGAAATGGTTGATGCACTTCACTAATAAATCCCACCAGCAGCCCTAGCTCATCTTCATGTCACCATGACCAAGCTTCCAACCAGAAATAATAGCTCATCCTGAGGTCAGCATGACCAGCAACTTCAAGGGCTTACGAATTGGGCTTCCCTTAAGCAAATTAAGACTTTAAGCACTCAAACTTGAAGTTCAGAATGTCTTCTTTCCAGCCATATATCATTTGGGCCAATCCAAGGTCGGAGGAGGAAGTTAAGGCCAAAACAAATTGCTAACTCATTTTGCGCGCTGATAAAATCCATCCTGAGCATGGCTCTGTGTTTGCTAGGCAACAGACTCCATATTTATCCAATGGGGCTGAATTTTGGATATGTTATAGTACACACCCATTGGAACAACGTTCATGAAGAATGCGGCCTCATCCGAGCTGTGTAGGTTGCTGAAACAAATCTTGTAATGTGACCTACGGAACTGGACTGGCAGGGGGCTGTAGCCAAAATGAGTTTGTCTTTAAGCTCTTCATCCACTCATCCAAATTAGGCCTTAACATGCTTGAATTGCATGAATTATTATCCAAAGCCCTCATTATTACCTAAAGCTCAATGAACTGAAAGATAAACACAAAAAGGATTAAAAGCACAAGTTTAACTCAAAAACATAACCAAATCATAAGCTAGAAGGGTACAAAATGATATACAATTATGAACCGATCAGTTGTCCCTGAAACATAAAATAAAATATTGATGTCTAGACCAACTATTGGAACTTGATTTTGTAACCATTTTCCCAGTCATAGATTTCTGATTGGGCAGTAGTGCAATAACCTACTAAAGAAACAATGGTTTTGCAGATTGGATCAGTATGCTATAGCAAAATTTGCCGAAAGCTTTGAGATGGTGCCTAAAACGCTAGCTGAAAATGCTGGGCTTAATGCAATGGAGATCATATCTTCTCTATATGCTGAACATGCATCAGGAAATACCAAAGTTGGCCTCGACTTGGAGGAAGGCCGTTGCAAAGATGTGTCAACTCTTAATATTTGGGACCTCTACATAACTAAGTAAGCTGCTCTTTGTCTTGTAACAGTTCATGCTTTTATGTGAAAGTTCTCAATACATTGAATGTTGTTACAGCTGTGATGTTTGATGCAATTTTGGTTCTGAATTTTCATTAATTTTGGATCTAGAATTTGTTTGTAGAGGAAGCTTTTATTAGTAATCCCATTTTTGGTGGTTTTGATAGCCAATTAGTTCCTGTTGCGTACATTAGTCTCTCTTGGCTCTCTCTGTCTCTAGCGCAACTCTGTGTCTCTCTCTTTGCTCTCTTTCTTATAGCGCAGCTCTTTCTCTCTCTAGCTTCGTTATGTCTCTTTCTCCCCCTATTCGGTCTCTTGCTCTCTGTTTGGAATCGCGAACCCCTCCCTTTAGGTATGTCTTCTGAATAGCTGCTTGCAACCTTGAAGCTCTAGTGGATTGCCGACCTCGAAAAGGTAGTGTTGATGGTTATTTTTTTAATATCAGTGGGATTATGTGAAATGGGTTATATTTTGATTGTTTGGGTTTGTGTTAAATTCGTTTTGGTTTTAATTGCTTTGGGTTAGGTTTTGTTGAATATTCATGCTCATTCATCTGGGTTTGTACCAATTGCATTTAGATTGGTCTGGATATGTGAATCTTGAAACTTGGGATTTTCCATTTGATGTAGTAGATCTATATAGTGTGATTCTGATGAATTCTGGTTCACTGTTGTGTTAGTGGTGTACTGCTGTTGTGTTTGTGTTATTTTGCTATCGAATTGCTGTTACGTTGCTGTTATATTGCCATTATATTGCTGTTATATTGCTGTGATATTGCCTGGTTATTGTGGTTATATTGTGTTAAGGTGGGCTTGAGTTCAACTACAGTTCTTGAATGCCAACAAGGATTTGAGCTTGAACTGTAATGGTTTGAGAAGTTATTAATTTTGATTGGCTTGCCTTAGTTAAAGGACTCAGACTAGTGGCAATTTGAGTTATATTGCCCATTGCGTGTTTATGCTGGCTGTGTCTCTGTTAGGTGGGCAATTATCTGACCGAAGTCTTGAGAAGGTTGGCTTGAACATGAGGCACATGATCTGAAAGTTAAGTCATGATTGTTGATTACGTGTGCCCTCATGTGATCAAAGAGACAAAAGCCACCCCATTTGATCTGAGGGATAAAAATCTTACCCCCCCCCCCCCCCCCCCCCACCAAAAAATAAATAAAAATCTGTCTTAGTTATGAATAAGTTTGTAATGGTGTTAGGCGGACTTGACTAGTTATGAGTAGTCAGTAATGGTTACATGCATCTCAGACTCTCTATTTCTTTACTAAGCCAATGTCCCAAAAGCATATTGATCACCGTATTAATTTCTTATGACCACATTCTCCAAAGGATCTTATGAGTGCTTTCAATTTGTCAACAATGGCAAAAAATGGCCTGCGTTGCACCAAGTCCTTGTTGGCTGTACTTATGACAAATATTTTTGATTCATGGTTTTTGAGGGGACGATTATCTTATGGTTGGTTACAATGGGATTCCATTCAAAATTATAAAGTTTTTTAATATTTCATTTTTTACTTATTCTTTGGTTTTCCTTTTGTATGTTTGTCTCTTGAATGATATCAAGAGGTTGCATGTTGATTGATGGCGGTTAGTTGGGAACAGTGGGTTCTAAAATTGACCTCATTGTTTGTATTTTTCTTCTTCTTCTTATTAGATCATGGAGAAATATCTATTTTGATTTGAAATTCTGCATTTTTGAAATATATTGCGTTGGTGTTACTTGTGTACCTTATCTGTTAATATTAGCGTCATAACAAATTGTCTTATGCCACAGAAATCAGCTGGAGGAGTTTTGCTGCCCAAATTAGCCGTTAAATTTGAGCGGTATCTTATGGGAGTAGTATGCCTACTGTTTCTGTCTCGTTATGATTAATTTTTTTTTTTGAAGTAACAAGTTGAATATCAGGATATTCTAACGAGCGTTGTTATTCTCAGATTCTTTCTGTTGGTGCTGAGGTTGGGGAAGTCAAGGCTGGAAAGAAGGTGAGCAATTAAAACATTCTCAAATAATGGCAACTGTCTTCTGGTCTGAAATAATGTTGATTTGTGACATATATTGTTGCTTAGACAATAAGTTTCTGAGCTAGTGAGGTTTTTTGTTGTTTAATGGTTTATTTCCAAGTAGTGATTTAGGTGCTTACCATGTCATCTGAATTTTGAATCCTTATCCTTTTGCAGGTTCTTTTCTCGGACATAAATGCATATGAGGTAAGTAGAATTGATTCAGTTGAAAATATTATACAGCTCTGATGTTAAGAGTCTAAAATAAACATTGATGAAGGACTTCCACTGTTTTATATGAGTATATTCCATCACATTGTTAACCTGTGCGTTGTAACTTCTAGACACTTAAATGGCATAGAACGAACTTATTTACTTAACAATTGTCTTGTTTCATTTGCTATGACATCAAAATTATCAACTATCTAATCTCGGTTGGCTAGCATGATTGTCTGATACAATCACAGCTTATCTTGTGCCTGTTCCAGAGCATGCACAATTATTGTGTTGAGCATTTCTGACACAAAATTGGCACACGTTCTGTCTTGACTCCCAAGAATGGCCGACTGTAAAACAAGGAGCTGACATTTTTATCTTCTTTATAAACTGAAGTCTATGTTGTGCAAATGGTCTATGAATTGTTGCATGCAATGGGTGCATATGGATGCTTGCACTATGGATTGCCATTTTCTTTTACTGATAATGCATTTTTGACGTCTCAGGTGGATTTGGGAACAGATGGCAGGCACTGCTTCTGCAAAGAGAGTGAATTACTGGCCGTAGTTGAATAAAGTTTCAGCTACGGGTAGGTACATTGTTTTACAGGATTATTTTGTGAAACTTTTCATTGTCAAGACGGTTTTCCATGCAGTGTCTCCAACTCCCAAAACTATATATTAAGTTCAAATTTGTTAAGTACATGCTATTTCTGCATATGCATTGATTGCATGGGTTTTTGTATTATTTAATCTCCAATGTTGACACTTTAGAAATATTGGTAGGAAATTGGAAGGAGTGGGGAGAGGAAGGCATGATTTTACAGGAGGTCTTCCATCTAGATTTTTAAAAACCTTCTGAGAGAAAAGGTCTTGATCGTTGGATCAAATCCACAGTTGGGATTAGCTTAAAAAGTTATAGTAAAACTTAAACCAAAAACTGAAGCAGATTTGTTTGCTGTTTAGTTGGTTCAATCTGATATAGAAAGCATTCGAAATGGAATTGGGAATCCGATTAGAGGTTTTAAAGATGTTTAACTCATTTTCTGGTTGAATTTGTTTTAATCTGTACCATACGTACAATTTCTCCACAGCATTTTGAATGGATCAAACATCATATGAATCCGTTCAAAAGAAAAACAAATAGAAACACAGCTAATATAACAAAGCATTCTTTAGCGATCCCAATATCGGGGTATCAAAATGTATAAAAAATAGGCCACTACAAAAGAGCTTATAAAAAATCTTTAAATGAAAATGAACAAGAAATGGTGAAAAAGGTACGAGGAATATCGCTTGTCTTAAAAAAATAAAGATACGAGGAATATTGCTCTCAACTCCACACAATTGATCTTGGTTACAATTCACTGGTAGGGAGAATTCCTGACGAGCTTGGCACCTTGTCAAAGCTATTAAAAATAGCAGTTGACAACAACAACCTGACCAGGAATGTTCCTTACTCTTTCAGCAACTTATCATCTCTTGGCTTTCAGCAACTTTTAATAATGTGAATGGAAGCATTCCAGATATCTTTGGCCAAAAGACCAATATTAGCTATCTTGCTTTGGATGGAAATAGCTTGTCAAGTATGATCCATCCCTCCATCTTTCTTTTCCCTTCGCGGGATAGTATTGTTATGGTTCGATGGCGATTTATTTTGCATGTGTAAAATGTAGTCTGTAATGGATGTGTGTTTATTGTATGTAGATTCACTTAATATTGCTGTTCTATTGTATGTCTATTGTCTTAATATTGCCACCCTATTGGATGTATATTGTAATACTATTGCTATCGTATTGTGGTTATATTGCTCTAATATTGCCTCTATATTGTACGTATATTGGCCTAATATTTCTATTATATCGTATGTCAATGGCCATTTGGTCTAATAACAGAGCCTCCACTTCGTTGAAAGTAATCCTGAATTCAAATGTCACGGACACGACAATTGTTATCCATCCTTATATTAGCATGAATTGATGTTGACCTTTCAAATGATAGTTGGAGTTGCACATCGATTCATATTCAAAAGAAAAGTAATTCTCTCCCTCAATGAATCTTCGTTCAAAAGAAGGCAGCTATCAAATATTGGGTACAAAAATGCAAGATCCACGGTAAATTAATTGGGCACAAACCACATATTACAAAACCAGGATGATTTTTGGCATGCTTGAAAAGAGAAGGGCCAAATACAACAGAAAAGAAAATCCATTCAAGCTTTCTCACTAAACATGGCTCAAGCACTTGACCATGGTTTCAATCCAAACCTACCCAACAAGGGCATACCGCGTGTCCATAGTAACAGAAGAGTGGCATTTACAAAGCATGAACTGCAATATGTTTCTTTTTCTCATAAACAAAATTGTTACTAAAATGGAACAAAAGATCCCTAACATATAGCAATACAAGCAAAGATAGTCAATTGTCATACACACAAAATTAGTCCACATCCATCCCTGCAGGCTGATCTCTCTTACTAGGGCCACCTGCTGGTTTTCCCATTATAATCTGCAAGATAGTCAAAGCACTGTCAACAACCTTTTTTTTAATGAAGGTATTAAACATTAAATAGGCTGCAATCAGATAGATTCATCATTTCTCACACATTTTTAGCTAGCTAGAAAACCCCCAGCATATAGATTTTCTATTTACTATCAAGCCTTCTGCACTGAAGCCATATTCATTATAAAAGTTCAACATTTCCCAAACGTAACTTTCAATTTTATTTTATTTTTCCAAGTTAAAAACTAACATTTGCGACCGTTCTTTTGAGTTATAAAGGAGTTTGTGTTCTGAGTACACACGTGCATACATGCATCTGTGCCAAGTTAGGGGAACTTTAAAAAAAAAAAGAGAAAAAGACTTCACAAAAAGTCTAAAAGTATAAAATTAAATAAATAAATAAAAAGAATAGTCAACTAATTCATAAAGCCTCGATTTTTTTTATAAAAAAAACTGTATGTATAGCATTTTTTCTGCTTTGGCCTCAAAGATGCAATCAGGGATTCAAAGATGTAGTTCATACCAAATTTGGGTACTTCAAAATTAGGAAAACCATTGACAAATACGTAGTTACTAGTTACCTGATCTACCCGTAGAACAGTGCAGGCAGCATCTGCAGCATACTTGAGAGCAAAGAACCTGCAACAAACAGCCCAAGAAAGAAGATTGATACCTATATCTCATACGAAACAACTTCCTGGCCAACTTAAACATGTTGATTTCAATAAATTAATGAAACAGAACTACCTAAAGTTCATAAAATACCCAAAATGTTTGAAGTCGAGATGTTTCCAAGTTACTATTTATCAGTTATCCAAAGAAATCCTCACTTATTCCCGAATGCTATAATTCGTAAAAATCCTAAATGCAAACCATCAATGCTATTTGTAAAACAAATAAAAAATAAAAAGGTTGGCATTGTCACTCTGTTATCCTCTAGAAACCAACCATTTACTGAAAAAGAAAGATAAGAAACCTTTCGTAGTGGATATGTGGCTTAATTATTTACACAAATGAAATATAATAAAGAAAATAACAGAATGACTGGGTCCCCTGGTGAATAAAGGCTTTCAGCACAAAGATGTAGTTGTTAGACCACCAAATCATGAACTAAATTTTATACATCATATATGCATAACCTCCTAGCCCTATTAGTCGGCCAATGGACTTCAAAATGCACCACAATCCTCAAAACACCCATGCCAGTTAGTCACACTTTGATACAGAAAATCAACAGAAAGGATACCAATAAGATGAACCATTAATGTACGCAACAGGAACTAATTGGCTATCAAAACCACCAAAAATGGGATTACTAATAAAAGCTTCCTCTACAAACAAATTCTAGATCCAAAATTAATGAAAATTCAGAACCAAAATTGCATCAAACATCACAGCTGTAACAACATTCAATGTATTGAGAACTTTCACATAAAAGCATGAACTGTTACAAGACAAAGAGCAGCTTACTTAGTTATGTGGAGGTCCCAAATATTCAGAGTTGACACATCTTTGCAACGGCCTTCCTCCAAGTCGAGGCCAACTTTGGTATTTCCTGATGCATGTTCAGCATATAGAGAAGATATGATCTCCATTGCATTAAGCCCAGCATTTTCAGCTAGCGTTTTAGGCACCATCTCAAAGCTTTCGGCAAATTTTGCTATAGCATACTGATCCAATCTGCAAAACCATTGTTTCTTTAGTAGGTTATTGCACTACTGCCCAATCAGAAATCTATGACTGGGAAAATGGTTACAAAATCAAGTTCCAATAGTTGGTCTAGACATCAATATTTTATTTTATGTTTCAGGGACAACATCTTGAGAAAATAATAATTCACGCCATTTACCATGTTTCTGTAAAAGAGAATTCCTTTACTCTCTTAGCTAACTCAATTTCAGTAGTTGCCGCTCCAGGAACAATGCGGCTATCCTTGCATATTGCCTGAAAATGAAATGCATTACGACAGTAAGATATTAACTCCAACGGTTTGGACATCTGATTAAACAATTTATTCAAAAGTTCCAGAGAACCATATGCTAACAATGATTGAAGAGGTAAAACAAAACCAGCCTAACAAGAACATACAAAATTCTCAATCTCAAATGTGGACTGTGGACCATTGACAATCTGCAAAATTTGATTATAAGCATGTAGATTCCAGAAGTCGTTTTTGACAATTACCCATCCATAAACAACGTCCCTTCCTTTGCTTTGATTTGAACAAGTAAAATCAGAATATTGTGGAATTAATTCTTGTAGAAATCACAGAGCCCAGAGCTTAAAATCTCATCAAACAATATAGATAGTTGGGACTTACCCAGACAAAGCTGAACGAAGCCCAAACGTTCTGTGACAAAATGAAGAGTTTGATTTCTGTGAACAGTGCCTGCGAGCGAGTGAGAGTGGGTGTGAGTTATTACCCAGTTCATAGAAACCCATAAACCCAAACCCAATTTCTGAGTAACCCCTAAACACTAAAACCCTAAACCAATTTCTTACAAAATCCGTACACCATAAACCAAATTTCAAAGAAAAGGTATATGAAGAGTACCTCATGGATGTCAACGGTGGAGAGGATGAACAGCCACTGCTGAGGGAGAAAGACAATTGCGTCGGAGAGAGAGAGGTACACGAGGGAGAGAGACGGGCCGAAGAGATAGAGTAGAGAGAGAAGCCAATTTCTGAAAAATTGATATGGGTACAATAAGTGGACAATAATTTTATATTTATAGATGTTAGTTGTAAAAAAATTGGGAGCCGGTGGTATTTTTAATTGAGATTATAATTTTGGTGGTATATACCGCTATTTCCCTTTTTTTTTTGGGTTGAACATTACATAATTTTATCCATTGCGTCACCGAGATAAGAACCAAATGGTACCATAAAGCTGTCCTTGTTGTCAAAGTAAACTTTATCTTCCGTCACTTTTCTTTCTTTCTTCCTCTTTTTCTCTTTTCTTTTCTCTCCTTTTTTTGGACAAACCTTTTTCTTTTCTCTCTCATTCTTCCTTCTCTTTTTTTCTCTCCTCTTCTTTTTTATCTTCCTCTCTTTTCTTCTCTCCATTTTTCCTTCTCTCTTTTTTCTCTCCTCTCCTTTTCCTCTTTCTCTGTCTCTATTGCTCCTTTCGTTTCTCTCCTTTTTCTCCTTTTAGTTTCTCTCTCTACTTCTCTTTTTCTCTTTCTCTCGTTGTTGATGGCCTTCGTTGGCCTTGGTTTGATCGTCGATTTCGTTGTCGGATTTTGCCAATCTCGGATCTGAGTTTGCTTGCGATTACTGGCAATTTCGTTAGTTTTTTCAACTCCACCAAATATGATCGTGTTGTTGGCTTTCCATGGCCACATTATTTTTTCGGCTCAAGGAGTAGTTTTTTTATTATTCTTAGGGCTTGTTTGGGACTGCTTCTGTAGGAAGTACTTCTGCTCATAAGCACTTCTAACAAAAGCGCTTTTTATTATGAAAATCTTGAATTTTCATAAATAAAAAAATCCAAGTGCTTCCTTCTATGATCCCAAAGCGCTTCTAAACTTTTGTGCCAAATGCTGTGAGAAGCACTTTTAGTTGTCATAAAGCGCTTTTAACCCTTCCAGAAGCATTCCAAAACAACCCTTGTCTTCTTGTCATACACCGATCCAACAACCCACTATCTACCACTATATTGCTTTATGTTTATTAAGCTTTGTATTAGTTGTACCAACTTATATTATCTCTAGTTTATTATTATCAATCTTGTATAAATACCTCCTCTTATGGAGATGAATATAATCAATCAAATATTAGAGAATTACCAAAATCTTCCATGATATTAGAGCCTCATGGCTAACCCCAAATAGCGATCCTCCATTTGCCAACATTGAGATTCGTTGGAGCCCCTCACCCATAATAGGTGTTTGTCTTGTGAAGTCCTCTTGCTAACTATCACCTCCATCGAGCTCTCCTTTGGCAACCCACGGCAGCTCCATTTGTGGAAACTTTTTGATGAAGACGGCATGGCAAAAATTGAATGGACGGTGGTCAAAAGTCACCGGGAAGTGACGTTGTCATTGTTCACTGCAAGATAGGGAAGAGAGAGAAAGTCGCGAGGGAGGAGAGAGAAGGTAGTGAGAGGAATTTGTTGGGTGCACACTAGGGTTTCGTGGTTTTTAACCCACCTTCCAAAATTCCTATTTTACCCAAAATATTTTTAGACCATAACTTTCTCAATTTAACTCAGAATCTAGCCCACTACGCGTCTACGAACACGTGAGAGCGAGCTCTACACAATGGTGCAACTCAAATTTTGAACTTAACTCCCAGCCAAAAAGGACCAAAATTCTCTTAACTTCAAGGGTAAAATGCAACTTGTTACACATATGTATATGTTCGATAGGAGGATATTCAACAGGCTGCGATGATCGGCACTCAGGCACTAATTGGAGCTAGTTTGGCGACAAATAATGCACAACGACCGGTTGACCAACCCTCGGCGACTGGTCGACCCGGCCAAACACTGAATCTGACTCATGTTGTACCGCTTCAAATGCAGTCATATGCCATGGTGCTCGCTCACCTGTGAAGAAGACCATTGCACCTTCTCGACTAAAGGCTCCGACAGAAGAAGGCCATTGCACTCACTGTTGCAACCGAAATCACACTTGTGAAACTTATTTTAAGTTGAGTGGCTATCCAAAATGGTAGGAGGGACTACATCCTCGAAAAATCAGAGAAGTTGCCAGTGGTTCCGGTCGTGCCGCTCTTGTCACATAAGAACCCCGGTTATCTTGTGTTCCTCAGGTAGGATCTACCAGTACTCTGGCACTTGATGATGGCTCCAAGACCCTTAGTGACACAGGTAACTGCGGTCAAGTACTTCATACTTCTGATACAAGTGACTCCACTAGATGGTGAAGAATAGATTGTGTTTTTCTCAAAAAGAAGGTTCATTTAGACATCTAGATTATCAATAATTCATTTGATAGGCAATGGAAGACTTTAAAAAAAATCCTAGAGCCTAAAAACAAAACCTTTCAAGGGATCTTAAGGTTCAAAGAGTTGATGTGCATTGCAAACTACCATACTTGAGATTCAAGAGAGGAAGGTAAATAGAAACTCATCCTTGGAGCGCAACTTGAGTCCAACCCAAGTATTCCACCAAGTGATGGTGGTAGGATCCACTTTCTACTTCTCCTCCAAGCCAAAAAGTAGTGACCTCCAAAGTCTACACACCAAGCCTTCTCTTTGGAATGAAGATGATACACAAGAGAAGTATGTGGTGCTGGTAACACTACTCTTAGGACCGATTTTAGCTTGCCTTACGAAGAGAGATAATGATGCTTTCTCTTACTTCAAACCCTAGGGAGAAAGATGAGCTAAGTGGTGAATATATAGAACATATGGGAGAACCTTAGGGTTCTCCCTCTCTCTCCATTTGGACGGCATAGGGGGGTGGGTTTTCTCTTGGGCATCTTGGTCTAATTTGTCCTAATTGACTCTTCTCAAGACCCCTTTGCTAAAATTCCATGGGCCTTTAGTTTCTCAAACTATTCTTAGGCCCATTCTATTTCAACATAATTAATTAACTCTTTAATTAATTTTCTTTTAATCAATTAATCAAATTAATTAATTGATTTAACCGTTGATCTTGTCATCTTCCATTATTATCCAAATCGTAAGCTTATAGGTGTGCGATCCATTGGGTTCTAATTAGGGAGGCCGTGGGCGATCATGAACTCTTTCTTTTATCGATTATGAATTAAAAATTTCCCTTTTTAATTCTCCCTTTATGAGGACCCAATTACGGAATATCCTTAGGGCATCCACAAACTGTGAGTGACGTCTAGTAACGTATCACGGTTACCCAAGCTAATATAGAATATATTAGAACCCATTTAGTTGGAATTACAACACAATTCAATCCTTCTCTATTTCACAATGTTCTTGATCTCTTTAATAGGATACATAATTCATATCAAATCCCTAACTTGATCTCTATTGGCCAACTATGGTCGGAGATTACTGAATCAAATCTTAGAACATTCTCTTCCTCTTACTGGAAGTTGAGATACCTTGTCGTACACTCACTGGCCTCTATGGACTTGTCAACGATCTCAACATTACCTTGAATCGAGCCCAAAGATGAGCTCAACCTTATGATACAATCAAAGACCGACTATTCATCCATAAGGCAACCATGGTGCCTCAGGTCTAAGGATTAACCTTGCCTTATTGCAATCGAAGAAATCTTGTTTGACATACAAGTAGAACTTCCATACAAGATTCCTTAGTTTGATCACGTTCAGTGAACTCACTCCTTAGTAAGAACCTATGCACTTATCTTAGTGTTCACACACGAATGATTCGAGACTAGTCATCCTCCTCGTTGAGCAGATAGATTGCATACCAATCTTTGCGGTTTGTCAATGCCCAGTTGAACGATCCTATGACCGAGAACATTTTATGTCTGAGTTATAGGGAAAGGTCCATTTGCATCCAACCTCTTTACATCACTTTCCTTATCTCATTAATTTATGGACTTGTCAAATAGGTCAATGGTCATGCATGGACCATTACCTATGTTGACATATTTGCCCTTTTGTGTTAACCTAAATAATTGGTTTAAATGAAGTTTCCATGAAAGATTTCATCTAATGATTGGCTTTCAGGGCATACTTCTAACAAATGGTTCATTGATTCATGCGCGACTGACCATATGACATTTGATCCTAATGACTTTCTAAGTCCCACCTAACCAAGATGAACAGCTATTGCAAATGCAAATGGTGTTACTTATTATGTGACAAGGGCGCGCACCATTGCCCTTTCACTTTCTCTCTCACTTTCGAATACTTTTTTGTTCTGTCTCTATCAATAAATTGATATATGTTAGCCAGGCTACTAAGCAACTGAATTGTTATGCACTAATTTACCCCAATTTTTATTTTCTTTAGGAAATTCTCACCAAGGAAATAATTGGTCGTGGTACTAGAAAAGGAGGGCTTTACTATGTGGATGACTTCAGTATGGGAAGGGCAAATAGTGTGACAAGCACCGACAAATTTGGCTTTGGCACCGACGTTTGGGACATCCATCTTTTGGTTATATGATACATTTGTTACCCGATTTGTTTTTCGATTTTAGTGATTCTGACACTTGCATCTTAGCCAAGAGTCACTAAGTATCTTATCCTTTGAGTATGAATATGTTCCTTCTGCTTTAATTCATTATTATGCCTGGGGTTCATCACCTATATCTACTTCTTCTGGATTTAGATGGTTTTTAACGTTTGTGGATGATTGTACTCGCATGACATGGCTCTACTTGATGAAGAATAAAAATGAAGTGTTTACTCTATTTTAGTCCTTCCACAAACATATTGAAACTCAGTTCTCTACTAAGATCCAGATTCTCTGCTCCGACAATGGTGGAGAATATGTCAACCATGATTTTTAGAATTACTTCCAGAGGTATGGCATTACACCACGGATTACAAGTGCTCACGCCACACGATCCCCTGCCCTTTGTTTTGATGATTACACCACGGATCTTTAGGTGTGTGGCGTTTGTTCATCTCCATAAAAACTAACGTAGCAAACTTTATCGATATGCACTTCGTTGTGTTTTGTGGGATATGGCACCCATTAGAAAGGATATCGATTTTATCATCCCCCTACACAACACACCTATATCACTTTGGATGCGACTTTTTTGGAGTCCGAGATGTTCTTTCATGACTCGATGTCCAATTCTCCACTTCAAGGGGAGATATAGAGTGAAGAGCATAATTGGAGCACTCTAGAAGATGGAATAATTCACAGTTGGACAGAACCGATCAATTGCCATGACCCTGGGGATCAATCGCCTGGAATTCAGGAGCACAAGGTTGTTCTCGGCCAGAAAGCGATTGATCGCCCCGACTCTATCGATCAATCTCCCTGACCCTAGCGATCAATCCCTTAGAAGTCTAGAGCACGAGGCTCCTCTAGGTATAGAAGTGATCGATCGCCCACACCTCAATGTTCAATCACCTGCATATTTTGAAGAGTCTTCGGATTTAGGTCACTTTTTTATGACAAGGTAGAACAAGCTGAAGACCCCCTCCTTATTCCACATTACCGGTTGACCAATCTTCTAAGAATATCCCTGAAGTAAATACTCCTACTACTCCTATGAATATAGTTGCTAATTATGTTGGATATCAATTATCTTTCAAGCAGAGCCGTGGAAGACTACCAAATTGGTATTCCCTTGATATTGGCAAGACATCGAAGTACCCTATTGCAAATCATGTGTCCACTCAGAGACTTTTTGAACACCTTAAGGCTTTTGTGCATCAGTTGTCTGTCATCCACATTCCGACCAAGGTAACTTAAGCATTGAAAGATCCTAAGTGGGTTCAAGCAATGAAGGAAGAAATGAAGGCTCTGGAGAAAAATCAGACTTGGACACTTGAGACATTACCACAAGGAAAAAGAATAGTCATATGCAGATGGGTGTTTACCTTCAAACACAATGTTGATGGATCCATTGAACGATACAAGGCAAGACTTATAGCAAAGGGGTACACACAGACGTATTGTATAGAATATCCTTAGCTCCAATAGCAAAACTTAACACCATTAGAGTTATGTTGTCTCTTGCAACCAACCTAGATTGGCCACTACACCAGTTCAACGTAAAGAATGCCTTTTTGCATGGAGAACTCACATAATAAGTATACATGGACATTCCATCCGAATATGTTGCATCTACTCAGACTAGTGTACTATGCAAATTAAGAAAGGCATTGCATGGATTGAAGCAGTCATCTCGCGCATGGTTCAAACGGTTCACATGGCAATGAAGAACAATGGTTTCAAGCAAAACAAGTCATATCATACTATGTTTTTGAAACACCATGAGGGGAAGCTAACGACCCTAATAATCTATATTGATGATATGATTATTACTTGGAATGATGAATAGGAAATCTCTCAGTTGCAATACTATTTGGAAACAGAGTTTGAGATGAAGATGTTGGAATTTTAAAAAGGTTTTAAAAATTTTACCATTTTAATTTATTTAATTATTTTGTCTATTTTATTTTATTTATTGTGGGCGTTATAAATATTTAATTTTTTTTATGTTTTATTTCTATATTGAATGTCTTAATTTTATAGTTTAATGTGGTGAAAGTTACATGTTCTTGGATGCCTATAAAAGGTCACTCCTCCTTCACATTTGAACGACGACCACATAACACATTTAGTAATTCAATACCATACTACCACAACCACCACTATAATATGATTCTCTCATCTTCCACCTTTCATACTTTCTGTGGTTATATCATTATTTTGGGCACCGGTTCTGTGACTTGGAGACCTATATCCGACTGTGAACGTGCTCGTAGCGGACCTTGAGCTTGTGTATTGGGAGTCGTATCTTAGAGTCTTGTAGACCATCAGTACATGCACGTAGAGAGGCTTTTCACCATACCAAGCTTGCTTTCATAATCTTAATTTATTTTATTTTTATCTACCTAGTATTTGTTTCTTTAGTTTTACTTTACCTTAAAAAGCTTTCTCTTTTGTTTTATATATTGTTCATAATATAAAGTTTTTTGCATATGGCTTTACGGAAAAGAGGAAAACTATAATTTATATAACAGAAGAACCTTAGTGGACTCAAGTATTTATTGGGCATTGAGGTAGCCCGATCAAAGCAAGGGATATTTCTTTCTCAAATGAAGTATGTTTTGGACTTGTTGACAAAAATAGGAATGCTAGATTGCAAACTAGCGGACACTCCAATCATTCAAAATCATCATCTTGGAGAATATCCGGATCAAATGCCCACAAACAAAGAAAGATATCAAATGTTAGTGGGGAGATTGATTTACTTGTCACGTACTCAACTATACATTGCTTATGTGATGAGCGTTGTTAGTTAGTTCATTCATTGCCCAAGTGAACCATATGGATACAGTTCTTCGAATCCATAAATATTTAAAGTCGGCACCCAGGAAGGGAGCTATGTTCTCAAGAAACGATCATTTGAATATAGACATGGTCATACGGATGTAGTTTAGGCAGGGAGTGTTACTGACAGAAGGTGTGCATTAGGTTACTTCACATTCGTGGGAGGTAATTTGGTTGCATGGAGAAGCAATAAACAAAAGGTGGTAACCTTATCCAGTGCAGAAGCAGAGTTCAGAGGATGACCAAAGGAATTTGCGAACTCTTTTGGTTAAAGAAGTTGCTTACTGAGCTTGTTTATGCACCTACATCTATGATGAATCTTTTTTGTGACAACAAGATTGCGATATCCATTACACATAATCCGGTTCAACATGATCGCGCTAAACATGTTGAAGTGGATTGTCATTTTATTAAGCAAAAGCTCGAGGCCAAAGAAGTTCAATTTCCTTTTGTGAAGTCAAAAGATCAATTGGCACACATATTAATGAAGGCAAATTCTAGTAAAACGTTCCACAATTCAATGGGAAAGTTGGGCATTGAAGATATCCATACAAGATCTCTCGGTTGATAGTGTTCAGTGAATTCACTCTCTAGTGAACACCTATACACTTATCTTAGTGTCTTTACACAAATGAATTGAGACTAGTCATCCTCCCAAGCTCAGTAACCTATACACTTATCTTAGTGTCTTTACACAAATATGGTAAAGAGTGAGCATGTCATTACCATGGAGAGTTACATAAAAGCCCAATACAAAAGTCAACGAAAAAAAAAGGGGCTTAACCAAACAAAATAAAAGCCCAATCCAAAATACAAATAATTTAGGCCCAATACACACAAACCTTATAATCAAACCCTAGAAACAACAAACAGCCACCGCCTCCGCATGCCAAAAAAGAAGAAGGTTTAGGGTTTTTGTTTGTATATTTGTTTATGTTTGAAATAATTTTTTTTTGGGCTTCTTAGATATAGGTCCATTTTCATCAAGATGTAATGAATGCAGTCCACATGCTTTCCCTTCTCATTTGCAGTCTATTCTCACCAAGTAATCAATTAGTATGTCTATAATTTTTAAAGAATTTACAGTATATGCCATTATCATAAAAAGGAATTATATGAAAACACTTTTCCTAAAATTTGGTGTTTCTATGTATGTGTGTGTGTGTGTGTGTTTCCTTATATATGACGTTTCCTCTTATATATATATATATATATATATATATATATATATGTACCTGCCTTACAGGTAAATTTTTTTTTTCTTGAGTTTTCTTAAGTAATTTTTTCTAGAGTTTCTTATATATATATATTCATATACATACATACCTGCCTTCCAGGTAATAGGTTTTTTTGTGGTTTTCCAAAGCAATTTTGTATGGAGTTTGTTAGCGCTAAAACTGGACATGTAGTATTTAGGCCAACTTAAAGATGAGGTGGATGTTGAAGGTGAGGACCCTTAGTATGTAGGAGCATTCGGTAAATAAATAGGCATGCATACAGAAGACAAATGTACGTGGTTCACCCGAATAATGGGCTACGTCCACGGAGTAGTATGTTCTCATTACGATAATGTGAGTATACATTGCACATAGGTTTAAACTCAAGGAGAAGAGGAAGAATACCGAAGGCCGAAGGCTGAAGGTCGAAGACCGAAGACCGAAGGCTGAAGGTCGAAGGCTGAAGATCTAGCTGAAGGCCAATGTTCCGTGGGCTTGTAAATGGGCTCATAGGTAAGCCCATGAGGCCCAAATAGCCTGCCCAACCCTCTCCCTTTCTTGAAGGGGAGAGGTCTCCTTTTATAGGGAAGGGAGAGTCCCCTTCTCTTGTGTTTTGTCGATGTGGGACTCCCTTCCCTTTGCTTGGATTGGCTTGGGAATGCTTGGCCATATATTGTACAAACAGGAGTCCCCCAAGTTCCCGATTAAGGAGGTACTTTTCTTGATTGGGGACTTGTAGTCATCAATGCACTGGCCAAGTAATGCTTCAGCTCATTCTTTAGCAGGCTAATGGTTGATGACCGAAGGCTGATGGTTGATGGCTGAAGCTGATGGCTGAAGGCTGATGGCCGAAGCTGATGGCCGAAGGCTGAAGCTGATGGCCGAAGGCTGATGGCGCCGTCAGGGAGAAGTGTCTCCTGGAAGGTACCGTTCGGCATGGCTTTGAGAAAAGGCGCTGGAGAAGTGTCTCCTAGAAGGTGCCGTTCGGCATGGCTGAAGGCTGATGCTGATGGCCGAAGGCTGATGGCCGAAGGCTGAAGCTGATGGCCGAAGCTGATGGCCGAAGGCTGAAGCTGATGGCCGAAGCTGATGGCCGAAGGCTGAAGCTGATGGCCGAAGGTTGATGGCCGAAGGCTGAAGCTGATGGTTGAAGCTGATGGCCGAAGGCTGATGGCGCCGTCAGGGAGAAGTGTCTCCTGGAAGGTGCCATTCGGCATGGCTTTGAGAAAAGGCGCTGGAGAAGTGTCTCCTAGAAGGTGCCGTTCGGCATGGCTGAAGGCTGATGGCCGAAGGCTGATGCTGATGACCGAATCATTGGGGGGATGTGAAGACATCGCACGCACCGAATTATGCAAGGGTGCCGAAGGCCGAAGGCAGATGCCGAATCATTGGGGGGATGTGAAGACATCGCACGCGCCGAATGATGCAAGGGTGCCGAAGGCCGAAGGCAGATGCCGAATCATTGGGGAGATGTGAAGACATCGCACGCGCTGAATGATGCAAGGGTGCCGAAGGCCGAAGGCAAACGCCGAATCATTGGGGGGATGTGAAGACATCGCACGCGCCGAATGATGCAAGGGTGCCGAAGGCCGAAGGCAGATGCCGAATCATTGGGGGGATGTGAAGACATCGCACGCGCCGAATGATGCAAGGGTGCCGAAGGCCGAAGGCAGATGCTGATTGTAGGAGGTGCCGAGGGCATGGCTCAAAAGGGTGCCGAGAGCACTCGTGAAGGAGAACGACATAGCGTTTTGTGTCAATTCCCACAGACGGCGCAAATCTGTTAGCGCTAAAACGAAGGCCGAAGGCTGAAGGCCGAAGACCGAAGACCGAAGGCTGAAGGTCGGAGGCTGAAGATCTGGCTGAAGGCCAATGTTCCGTGGGCTTGTAAATGGGCTCATGGGTAAGCCCATGAGGCCCAAATAGCCTGCCCAACCCTCTCCCTTTCTTGAAGGAGAGAGGTCTCCTTTTATAGGGAAGGGAGAGTCCCCTTCTCTTGTGTTTTGTCGATGTGGGACTCCCTTCCCTTTGCTTGGATTGGCTTGGGAATGCTTGGCCATATATTGTACAAACAGAGTTTTATCTCAATATGAGTTTAAAGATCCATAACCAAGGTACTATATGAGTTCAATTACCTGGGCTATGGGGTATAACTACCTATACTAGAGGTAACCTATGGATTTAATTACCTTGACTAGAGGTAATTTATGGGTTTAGTTACATGGACAAGAGGTGTATACATAGGTATCTTACCTATTGTTAATATATGAAGTTTCCATGAACTCTTATTATAAATTTTAAGGTAGGTATACCTTGGGAAATTTTCAAAATTCAATTAAATTTAAATCAAATATGATAATTAATGTCCTACAAATCAATAACTTACTGGTTTTACAAATCCATAATTTACCTTATTTATGTTGTAGGGGCATAATTGGAAGAAAAAATTAATTAATAATTAATTAATTAAAAGTAAACATCAATAAATTGAAAAAGGCATATAATCTTAGGTGATGCAAAAGTCAAAGAACTTGGATCAATAACAACTTCTGTGTGGATCACACCCAATATCTCTCATCATAATTGGACTTATGCCAAATTATTTTATTTTATTTTTCTTTTTTGTCTTATGTTTGAAATAAATTAAGCCAACGGTGCAATCGTTTATGTGTGTGTTTTACTAGTAATGAGAATTTACACTATTGTTCAAATATCTTTCAAATTCAATCATACTTGATTTGGAAACCTCATATTATTACTTTCACCGTCGAGAAATATGGTGCCCAATACAAGGCTACAGATTACTTCCATAAAGAGCGTTTCGGTGGGATGATAACCTCCTCAGGGAATATAAGCCTATATATGCCTTGTAATTCTACGTTTCCTTGCAAATTTAATTTCCAAAAGTCGCTTCTTCGTTGTAGGCATAAGACCATCCCCAATGCATTTGGACTTAAACCCAAAAATTTCACTTCTCAAAATACAATAATTCATGTATTATCACTGTTAGTCTTAAACAGTTTTCCTCCCAACCATGTATTCTAAAAATTTCAGCTTCCATTTTTGTTAATTTTGTTTATGCTATAGTTTTTTTTGTATAAATATTTTAAGGTTAAAAAATTGAAATTCTAAAAACATATATTTTTTTTCATTGAAAATTAAAACGAGCACAACAATGAGTACAACAACATTATTGGTACTAAAAACGCGTAAAATAGTATTGAAGCTAAAAACGAGCACCACATGGCTTAAATTAAAAACAACATTAACTAAACCAAAAACACCAAGTGCTTAATAGTCTTAGTTTTATTGAATGAAATCATCAAATATAAATCTCAACTTAAATAGAGGATATACATATAAAAGGAATTTATACATATGAAATTTAAAAGCTGACTAAAGATATACAAATGAATGAGATCTATGTTTTCAGAATTAGGGGTCATCATTTGGCTCACAAATCTACAGGCCAATGATTTTTTTATAAAAGCCCATCCCGACCCGACCCAACTCAGACCATTGATGAGCCCTACTTTGAGTGCAAGAATCATCAAATATAACAAGTAAATTCAAAAATTTGCCTCAACCCAATCAATGGTAACTTCAGGCTTGGGAAAAGGTTTCTCGACGCACGGGAAAATGATGGGGAAAAGGAAACCCTCCATCCATCATGGGAAAACAAGCTAAAGATTTATTACCTTTTTATATGATCAATATGCCCCAATTAACAATTTAAAATGCAATTCTGCCTAGAGAAATCAATGTATTTCTAAATTATGGGTACATCCGGAAAGAAGAGAAGGGCTGCAGAGTTAAAAAACTTTATTTTAAAAAAAATCAAAAAGGGCACAAATGTCTTTATATTTTCAAGCAAGAAACTAAAGATGGAACAGAGTTGAGGAAAATAATAATAATATTGACTTACATTGTCGAGAAAAGTAATTAAAAACTATTGTTTTTCTGTTTAAACAACAATATCAGATGTATTTATTTTGAGCCATTAGATTGCTCACAATCTCTTATGGTAATGAATTGAAAGTTCCCTTGGCATTGTTAACAATGAGTCCTTATAACACTACTTTAAAACAAAAGATCGAGCTCAAGAAGAAGAAAAAACAACAAATTCCACATGCTAATAACTCTCCAAAAGCAATTGCAAATTGCTAATATTGTAAAATATCATGAAATACTGTTTACACAGGTCGAATGCAAGTACTCCATACATTTTGAATTATGTTCCACAGATTGCATAAATTTTGTAATTATCAAAGACAGAATTTTCCAAAATACGGCTAATGCCTCCCATAACCCAACTCCCTATTCATATCTGTATCATTACCAAAGCCTACTGCTGCCTTGGCCAAGTCTCTTTTTGCAACCTCAAGATCTATCTCTGCAACAGCTAGCCTGGCCTTTAGCCTCTTCACTTCAATCTCCAATGCATCCACATCCTCTCTCTGTTTTTGAACTTGCCCTGCCCTTTCCACAAGCTTCTTCAAATTCAGAGCAGTTTGTACAGAAGGCTCCAGCCAAGCCAAGTCAAATTTGAAAGTCTCAAGCTCCTCCCACAAAATTTGAAGGTGTTCACAGGCATCTTCAGTCATATCCTTAACCTTCGTAGTCTTCAGAAAATGCAAGACTCGACCCAAAGCCGTGAATGCCCATTCAATAAATGTACGACTTCTCTTCTTTTGGCACTCAACCAATGAAGGATGCCATGAACAAACTTCCTCTAGCAATGGAACAAAAACTTTCTCTATTTTCCCCAAACCCCTAAAATCCACGAGCTTGCCAACTGGAGTGAAGGGCACTTTGTCATGCTCCTTGACTATGGAAGGGTCAACATAGCTATCAGTAGGCTCAATGAAAACTTGTCTGGAACTTGGCGCATCCTGGAAAGCAACCACCTGTTCAGAACTATGTGTTGTAACTGATGAGTGTGGAACTTGTACAGAATCCACACTTGAAGGTTCCTGCCCTTGATCTTCTTGCTCTGAAGGCTCTATTGTTGCAGAACTGCCAGTTCCTTGGTCTTCCAAAATCTTAATGTCAACCTTACGGACTGAAACGTCAGCTGTAATAATACACTTATCATTCCTAAGAAAGCCTTTGTTAGAGTCACACAGCTCACTTAAAGCCACGAATGATGTGAAGCCCCAATCACTCTCACTTGAATTGAACCCATGCTTACTGTCTGTGAAATCAAAATATAGAAGCACAGAAAACTTAGTAAAAACTGCATGGCTAATTAAGAACTAATAAAAGATAACAATAGAGGAAGCTTATTCCAAAGTTTAACATAACAATATATAGGAGAGTTCAACCACTGTATAGGAAACTTCGCTTCTGATCGTAACCATTGGATGAGTCCAATGATTTCAAATACGATATATTCCTTATTAACAAAATACTTAGCCTCATGCATTGGAGCACTACTGGATATTTGTTATGTGCATCTATCTGGTATGATACATACATAAATATACAGATAGACACACATAAAGTGGACTCCTAGCCAGCTTTGGGGACCTGACTAAGCAAATCATGCCTATATGATTTTAAGATAGTTTTACCATTTCTTTTCTAGAGCTTAAAATTACATGGGCACAGGCGGCCAGTTGGCCTCCACCTTTGTTAAATAGAATGCATTTCTTTTTTCTTTTTCTTTTTTCAGATAAGCCCTAAATATTCAGAATTCAGGTAATGTGCTTGCAATGGTATCCATGTATTGGCAATGAAACTATAAGATTGCCCAAGTGAAATCCCAAACCCTGTAATAAAAAGCAGCAGATCTGTTCTTGCAGAAAACAGAATATTTTGTTCGAGCATCTTAACCTTCTTCTTATTAACCATTGCAATTAGATAATTATGGCTCATGTAAATCCTACTCAATTTCAAATACAACAAAGTTGAACATCCCCACATGGAGATAAGAGTAATTTGCTTTGTGTTTTTCCAGTTATTACCAAGTTTCTCCTTCTGGTCAAATAAGTTTCTTATTTCAAAATAATATTCAGACTGCAACCATTTTTATTAACCTGAAATCATAATGTCAGAGCAACTGAACCTCAAATCAGAAAGTAAAAGTCCATGAAGGGAGTGTATTACTATGTTTGGTCAGTTTCAGTAAGAGAAAAAATAACATTGTAAAATCATGTGCTTGGTTATGGCGAGAAAATGAAGGGAAATTCAGAAAAAATGAGAGAGATCTTAATGTTAATAGCCTTGAGAGAAATTACCACTTCTGGAGTATTTCCTAGAACGATGAAATGAAATCAGATTAAAAAAAATATTGAACAATAGAATACTATCGAACTCTATTATTTTATACAAAGGAAATCTCCATTGTATAGGAAAGAAAATTCCTGTAATTAATGGTTTGTCCAGAACAAAAAGAATAAATTTGCATATTTCCTTACTATTTCCCTCTAAGTCCCTGATTCCAAACAATTGTAAAAAATTTACTACACACCCTAGCCACAGCCTGATTGCCATTTCTTACAAAGTTGAATTGTAAGAAGAGGCAATCAGGCTGTGTTGCGATCATAAACAAAATTCACTCTACAAGAGGAACTGTGAGCCTGAATCAAAGCAGAAGAACCTCCATAAAAAGATGCAAGAATCACAACTTCCATTTGACAAATTAGCCTTTGCCATCATAAAATGAAAATATAGCAGACAAAAACACAAAAATAAAATTGAATCAACAACAATGAACAGTAAAGCAAATACCCTTTGTTATTGACTTGTTGCTATTCAGTTGATCAACCACAGTCAAGCTGAATTCGGCATATCTAGTCCACAGAAATGGCAAGTCTGAAGCATCTACAACCTCCAAATACACGGACAACTGCTTTACGTTGTTCCCCTTTGGAAATATAAGTATCCGCCTAGTCAAACCAACCAAGGAAATCCCATGATCAACAACAGATCATGAAAAAACACAAAACTTTGAATCATGTAAACAGCAGGAGATACATAAAAATACCATTTCCAATCACCGATGAGGAAAACCTCGGAGTAAAGCTTCTGGTTGTTCAACTTTGAGAAGTTTTCAATGGTCCATGTGAATGTTTTAGATACAAATTCTTCTACTTGCTGATTCTCCATTCTTGATCAACCCCAGACACATAAACAGTAAACAAAAATCACCAACTATGACATTCAAACTGATTATAACACTAACATAAAGTAGTTTAGAAGAAGACCCAGAACTCAAACTTACCTACAAATCGACAAGTCAAAGTTCGCAGAGAGACAAGGCTCTGCAGAGATGGCACGTCCGTAAACTCAAAAGCTAAGCAGGGGAAAGTGTACAGCCCACTGACTTTTCCAATTTTATATCGCGAAACTTTTGGATGAAAGGCAGATATTTTTCTCTCTTTCTACTACTTTTTATTTATTTGTCGTTTTATACTTTTTTTTTTAACGAGAAATGTTGTCACTTTCTTTCTCTACATCATTTTCATTTATTAGTAGAATTAGGCTAATAAATACTTGGTTTTTTTTTTTATCACAAAGCATCATTGAGGTAACCAAGCTATCTGATTGTGTACTCTTTTTTTTTTGGTGACATTTGTGGTGATTATAATTTTCTTAGTAGAAGCGACATTCTAAATTGGAATAAGGGGATTTCTCACACACACACAACTATTATGTCGTGGGAATTCGAAACTGAGACTTTTAAGATACAAGTTAAGGCTTTTTTTACTCGCCTAGACCCCCCCTCGGCTCGTGGTGCTTATATTAACATGGGTGCTCACAAACAAGTAATCTTTGTCCTCAACTTTCATCCAAAATTATGTTAAATTGCGGACATAGCATATATATCCAATAATATAATACCACGTAAATTTAAATAAAAAAGAAATATATATTTAAAAGAATTAAGAATTATAAACCATAAAAAAACCAAGGAAGAAAAAGACTAACACCTCCAGCGCACCAATCTTAAAAATAAAATTTTAAAAATTAAAAAAAATATTTAGAAAAGAGAAAAAGAATATGCCCCAGCAACCCCCTCCCTGGGTTTGCCGACAAAGCCTCCACCCATCACTGCTTGCCATGGCTGCCGCCCATATTTTTTCTTTTACCTTCCTTTCTCTTTCTATTCCTCCATTTTATTTTTTTATTTTTTTTTATGTGATATTCCTCCCTTGTTCTTTGTAAGCAAAACCTGCTCAAGGGATTCTTATTTTATCCCTTTTCTTTTCTATATTCGTCTATGGTTTTTGTTTGGGCCAAAAATGAAAAAAGGCCCAGTAAGGTTTTTTAAAGAGGTTTTATAGGCTTTGGGCCACTTGTTTCATTGAAAAGAGAGCTCGGCTTAAAAGAGAAGGCCCAAAGTAGTGATTCAGCCCGATGGGATTTAACGTTCTACTAAAGTTATGAGGCTTATTTACTGTAGTGCCTCATGAAACTTCGCTCAAATTTCACTTTACCCCCCCAAAGTTAAAGTTGCCCACTTAACCCCCTAAATCGTGGTTTCGTATTCCACTTTACCCTCTACCGTTATCTCCATTAATAACTTTGTTAGTTTTGATGACTTGGCATTGCTATTTTAGTCTTTTGACCACAAGTGATGATGTGTCATGTAAAAGGTCCACTTTTTTTGCGAGATTTTCTATTTAAACCCTGCACTTCTCTTTGTTCACCTCAATACTTAAATCATTAAGCTATAAGTTTTATTATTGTGTAAAAAGACAAAAAAAGGTCATCTAACTTAATAATTAACCCTAGTACATCTATATACACACCCCACCACTCTTCATATCAAGTTTTAGAAAAATACAAACTCCTCTACATCCTATTGTCAGATTACTCTTCTCTTTTAAAGACATAGAAAATTGACGAGCCTACCTCTTTAAATATGTGTGGGAGTTGATGGAAATGTTTGTTGATTATCAACTCAACAATACCCGAGTGTTGGAATTCCAATTACAGTTCTTGGAGAGAGGTAAAGTTGTTTTCTTTCTCTAGAAAGTGTTAAATTTCAGGTTTAGGGTTCTATTTGTTTGTGTTTTTTTTGCTATGAACAAAGAAAATTATGGGGTTTAAATAGAAAATCTCTTTTATTTTTTATTTTTTTAGTTTGGAGTGTATTTAAGGGTAGTTTGGGAAGATAGTGGGGTTTTCTTAGAAATTGTGAAAATTTAAATTAAAAGATGGGGTGAACTTAGAACATGGGGTGAACTAAGAGAAGTGTGGGGTTTAAATAGAAAATCTTTTTTTTTGCTTAAGTGGAATAAAATATATAATATAATAATATAATTACTTGTTTAGTTAAAAAAATATATAAAATTGGAAAAATTAATACATAAAAATCTTTCTTCTCCATCTCTCTCCCATGAACTCTCTCTCCCCTAACTTCATAACCCAAAGCCACCCTCGCCACCACATGGTCGAGACTAACGTTTCCACCACCGCCATCACCAAAACAGCAACGACACCAAATGACGCCGGCAAAACCGAAGTAAAAGTGACCCTCCTAAGGAGCCCAAGAAGAAAAATGACGTGTCGTCTACTTCCTAGCCGGAAGTGAATGTTGCCAAATTGAAGATCACGGAGAACTAGTTCCTCAACGACCCCGAAGACTAATATTAGTGTCACATGATCTCTCTCTCTCTCTCTCTCTCTCTCTCTCTCTCTCTCTCTCTCTCTCTCTCTGAAAATTTTCTTTGAAATCTTCAACTTTTTTGTTTTAGTTAAGGTTTTGATGCAAATTACAATAAAGTAGGGCTAGGGTTATTGGGTGATTTTGTAAATAATTTGAGGGATTTAAGAAGCCCAGTAATCTAAGCAATTACTTTGCACATGAATTTGACCTCTACCCACAAAGATCTCATTGCTCAGGCTTACAATGGTCGTTGATGAAGTTTGGGGTGAGTGAGGTCATGGGAGCAAGATGGAGAAGAAAGACTTTCATTTATTAATTTTTCCATTTTTTATTTTTTTAAATTAAACAAGTAATTAAAATTATTTATTATCTATTTTATTCCACTTAAACAAAAAAAAAGTGGGCCCTTTACATGACACATCATCACTTGTTGTAAAAAGAGTAAAATAACCATGCCATGTCATCAAAACTGATAGAGTTATTAATGGAGATGACGGTTGGGGGTAAAGTGGAACACGAAACCATAGTCAAGGGGTTAAATGGGCCACTTTAACCCTTTTTTTTTTGTGGGGGGGGGGGGGGGTGGCGCTGTTGCGTAGATACAGCTGCACCAAAATGGATTCAGTTGCATCCTCAACTTGTGATACTCGCAAGTGCACGAGCCGTTCGGTAGTATAGCGTATGTAAGTGTGAGGTCGATCCCACGAGGATTGGTGATTGAATGATTCAATTCATTTTCCCTACACAAAACAGAAATGAAAAAGAAGGGAAATAAATAAAACAAGGAAGAAAGAAAATAACTAACTCAAGCAGATAAGTTCCCAAGTTCAATTAGATTAACGGATTGATTCTAGCTAATGTATGATTAAGCCATGGTGTGTGGTCATAACCTTGTGTTCCTAATTCCCTAATTTGATCATTTGTTGTCTAACCTAAAATTAAGCATTAGGAACCCATTAAGCATAGAAGAACAATTTAAACAACCAAGCATGTATCTAATCCCTGTTGTCGAATGTCCATACATACTCTTCCTATTCATAGTTCAATTCGAATTAAAGCATGGTGTATACTCTTAATTCAAACCAAGATAGCTAACATGCAAGCCTTAATGGTGATCAATCATTCAAACTAGCATATTAACTTATAAGCATAATGAATAAGAACATGAACCATAATTGAAACTTGGAAACTAATCAAACTTGAGACTAAAGAAAAGAATTTACATAATGAAAAGTAAAGTGGAACTAAGAAAAACTTAAGGAAAATTTCAACACAAAAGATTTCTGGTTCCAACAATTGAAAACTAGAAAGAGAAACTAAGAGAATTTGAGGGAGAGAAGGGAAGGGAGCTCTAGAGAAGTGTTTGAGAGCTCCCCCCCTTGGGGTGTGTTTACAAGCTTGGGAAACCTCACTATATATAGGCCTAAGGAAGCTGAAAATCTGAATTAAGTATGGCTAATGCATACAACACTTTGTTTTATAAAATCTGAAATGGTTGATGCACTTCACTAATGCATACAACACTTGCATTATAAAATCTGAAATGGTTGATGCACTTCACTAATAAATCCCACCAGCAGCCCTAGCTCATCTTCATGTCATCATGACCAAGCTTCCAACCAGAAATAATAGCTCATCCTGAGGTCAGCATGACCAGCAACTTCAAGGGCTTACGAATTGGGCTTCCCTTAAGCAAATTAAGACTTTAAGCACTCAAACTTGAAGTTCAGAATGTCTTCTTTCCAGCCATATATCATTTGGGCCAATCCAAGGTCGGAGGAGGAAGTTAAGGCCAAAACAAATTGCTAACTCATTTTGCGCGCTGATAAAATCCATCCTGAGCATGGCTTTGTGTTTGCTAGGTAACAGACTCCACAATTATCCAATGGGGCTGAATTTCGGATATGTTCTAGTATACACCCATTGGAACAACTTTCATGAAGAATGTGGCCTCATCCGAGCTATGTAGGTTGCTGAAACAAAGCTTGCAATATGACCTACGAAACTGGGCTGGCAGGGGACTGTAGCCAAAATTGAGTTTGTCTTTAAGCTCTTCATCCATTCATCCAAATTAGGCCCTAACATGCATGGATTGCATCATTTACTATCCAAAGCCATCATTATTACCTAAAGCTCAATGAACTGAAAGATAAACACAAAAAGGATTAAAAGCACAAGTTTAACTAAAAAACATAACCAAATCATAAGCTAGAAGGGTACAAAATGATATACAATTATGAACCGATCAGGGGGCGCGGGTAAAATGAGATTTGACCAAAGTTTCATGGGGTACTATAGTAAATAAGCCAAGTTATTACCCACAATTCAAAAGGTTTTACTTGGGTAAATGCACGTAACCCAAAATATTAGCTTGAGTTAACTTCAACAATTGGGAAATTTCAGGAGCGAAAGAAGAACTGAGCAACTGCATTAAATGCAATTTGAGTCATGAATCTCTACTGAACCAACTTGCCTAGAAAAGTCATGTTGAGCCACTTCTCATCATCATCGCAAGGATCAAAGCACTCAAGCTTCAAGTCATCAAACGTTAATTTGCTCATTAATAAAAGAGTATACATCAAAGGCAACATGACTGAACACATATTACAAACACTTTTCTACACACATGAGCTTAAGAAAAATTAAGAAATTGAAGTCAGAAAAATTCGTTCAAATGATAATTTGGCACACCTCTTAACCAAATTTATCTCAAAGTGTATATTTCAAAAGCTGGTACATGATATCAGGTTACGTTGACCTTGTAAACAATCAAATTGAGACATGTAGAAATAAGGGGAGCATTTGAGAGTCCTCTAACACACAACATATGGTGTTGTCTCTTTTTCCTTCAACTATGATTTTTTCCACAGGGGGTTTTTTAAGCAAGGTTTTAACAAGGCAACATAAACACACGTATATCAATGTCCCAAACAAAGTTGTACTCTTTTTTCCTTCATTTAAGTATTTTCCCATAAAGTTTTCCTACCAAGGTTTTAATGAGGTAACCAATTAGTGACTTGCATACATCCAAAGAAGAGTGCTCCAAATGGTGGATCCCACAAGTAAAAAATAAAATGTGACGGAAGAGTGACGAAGTGGTTTTCAACCTACAACAACACAATGAATGCTATGGTTAAAGCCTTCAATACTAAGATAAATTGAGTTGGTGCACTACGTTTTGAAATCAATACACCAGATAGTGAGAAGAGAGACGTGAGCTCTTATACAGTGATGGATTGAGGATCCGAATCCCATGTGGTCATGGTGTAAATGTGTAATACCCTGAAAAAAAAAATTAAAAATTGACTTTCATATTTCCGTGAAAAACAATATTATGGTGAAGAATAATTATGGGTATTTTATCAAGTGATTTTGGATTGAGACTATTGAATTAAGTGTGTTTAATTTCAAGTTGGACAAAAATGCCCTTACGTAACGTTTGATGAATTTTTCAAAGGACAATTTAAGACATTGAAGTCAGACGATAGTAGTCGACTCAATGAACGCATAGGAAATCGTTTATGAATTTTGGGCCAAAATGACCAAAATACCCATATGTGTGAAAATTACCAAAATACCCTTGTAGGAAAAAAAAAGATAAAATTTTTTTTTTAAAAAGGAGGAATCTGCAACGTGTAAGCAAAACTATGCTCTTCCATATATTCTTCCTCCCTTCCCTTATACATTCCCTTCAAAATCTAATCTTGATCTCAATTAGGGGTGAGTTGTTCACCTATTAGAGATGAATCACCTAGTCTATGCTAAAAGTAATAATTGCTTAAGCTAAGATAAGATTGTAGGATGAAGGAGATGGAAGTTGGGTGAGGAAGAGAAGGAAGAAATGAGAAATCTCCAAGGGTGAGTCAAATTTCGAATTTCTGAATTTCAACTTTGTGTTTGTGTGATTCTAATCCTTTAAAGAGTATTTTAAGTCACTTGAGTGATAGGGAAATTGAATTAGAAGAGTTTGAACTCCCATTTTCGAGTTGGGTGGATAGAGTAATTTTTCAAGTATGATGATTTGGGTTCCATTTTGAGTTTTTGATGAGTTCTAATGATAGATATGAACTTTAGAAGAGTTTTAGAAGCCTTAGAGCAGTTTCAGCGTAGCGCATGCCAGGGCAAGAGGGGGCCCAAGCCCCATTTGTGCGTTCCAGCAGGCCAGAGTTGCCCGAGTAGGAGGTGGGTCCCAAATAACCGGGCCAGCCCAAGGGTGAAACGAGCGCATTCTCCAGCCTGAGGGCTGCTAATGTTATGCGCTAACGGTAGGATGGCATCGGTATTGCTTTCCGCCCACAGTAACATTCCATGTGGAGCATTTTGGGTTCTCCGATCGCTTTTGTCCTTCGATCCAATGGCTATCTTTTTTTTTTTTTGGCTAAAAAAATTACCAAAAAGTTCTAGAAATTTTTTCTATCAATACCTACCAATATTCTTCACTTTCAACACCAAATCCTCATACGTTTTCTTCTCCTTCTAATATTATTCACTTTCTACACTTATTCACTTTCAATTTTCATTTTTATTCACCATCTTATGGCATCTTCCATCGAAGCCGGAGGGACGTGGACAACCATGGAAGATGTTCTATTGTTTGAGTGTTGGGTCCAAGTTGGTCAATGTCCGATCACGGGCAATGAGATGAAATTCTCTCTTATGTGAAGAAAAATTCATGCCGAATTTTGTGAATATCGGATTCGGCTCGTACGGAAATGGCCTTGGCTAGGAGGTGGACAATTTTGAATAAAGAGTTGGGGAAATGGAGAGATGCGTTGGCAAAAGCGATAGATAACCATCGAACTAGCGAAAATCTTTGCAATGAGGTAAATTATTTGTCATTTCCGTTTTATTAAATTTAATGTCCTAATTTTTTTAATGTTTCTTGCATTTCCAATTTTTATTTTATTTTTATGTTTCTTGCATTTCCTTTTTTTTTAAAAATAGATTCTGCAAGCACAAATATGGTTCAGTGCCATTGGGTAAGGCAGAAAATCTTTCAACCATCAACAATGTAACATCCCGACCCAAAATATTATTAAGATTGGTTTTAATTTAATTAAAATTTGGAATTTCCAATTTTTGCCTTTGAAGTGGGGGCAAAAAGGTCAATTTTTATCCGGAGAGAGTTTGGGGCAGCAAGTGGTGTTTTTAGAAAGGTTGTACTGAGCCGAGTCCGTAGACACGCGGTAGGCTCGATTCGGATTTGAAACGAAGAAGTTACGATCGAAAAATCATTGAGGATTTAATTGATTATTTTCAGAAATTATTTTGGGATAAAATCAGTTTTCCAGAAATAATCTCTCATTTCTCTCTCTCTCTCCTCGCGACAGACTCCCCCTCCCCTTCGTTTTTCTTCAGCCGCACCTCTCTCTCTCTTCGAATCTCCGGCCACTGGCCACGGCAGCGCACGAGACCGGACTTGATCGAACCGCCACCTCCTCCTCTCTCTTCCCCGGCCAGCACCGCACCTGGAGTCGTCGACAGCCGCCGGAAATCACAGAAAACAGGCCGGAAAATCGTGGAACTTCAACACCTTCGTTCTCCTTCGTTTCTCAACCAAATTGGACAAGTGAGGTATGAAAATCTATCTATTTTTCGTGCTCTAGCTGCCTGTTGGATAGGTTTCCCGAAATTTTGAGAGTTTACAAGTTAAATTTCGAAGTTTAGCTACAGCCGGTTTTCAGTTGAAATTTCCGGCCACTTCCGGCCATTTTCTGGTCTTCACCCAAGAAGAAAAGTGGTTCCAAATTAGGTGTATTACCTAGGTTAGGAGTTTGGAGCCAAAATACTAAGTTTTTCCGGTCACCGGAATTGTGATTAAGCCACCCACGCGCGGCAGCGCGTGGGGCGGCGCGTGGGCAGTCCGGCAGAGGCCACATTTTATCCTAGAATGATCCTTGTGTTGTCACGAACACGTAGGAGTTTACGGATCTCAATTTGGATATCGTTTGGGCCTCGAACCAATTTTACCTAATATGTGATTTTCGGGTTTGATGTGTTTGGACCGTTGGATCAAACCCAATTTCACGTATGTTGTTCCTGGTATTCCTAGGATCGTATAGGAATTCGCGGATCACGAATCGGAGCCCCGGATGTCCCGATTCATTAACTTCAAATTTTGATCGTCCGGTTGACCGAGTGTCTTCCGAGACTTTTCCAGCGCTTGAAACCCTGAGTTTGGACCTTAGGGACGTCTCGTTCCTAGTACTTAAGGGAAACCGGGAAATTAGGATTTTTCTTTAAAGTCTTATTTTGAAGAGTTGGATTTTTATTATCGTGTTCCTATTCTGAAATAGGTAATCCGACTCCGCCTTCAGAGCAGGCAGGACCCTCTCGGGGTCACGCAGCTTGGGACTACTTGTGAGTGGACTTGGTTTTCAATAAATTGCATGATTTTTATATTGAAAGTTCTATGCATAAGGATTTAAAGGTTTATGGAAGTTTACCTAATACTTAAAGTGGAACGATTATTTTGTTACAGTATTTGGGATATATTTGGGTTTTGGATATATTCAAGTATCTTGAATTTTATGTATATGCTATTTTGGGATAGTATTATTTTTGTTGAGTATTTGTGGGGGGTACTTGAGAAATGGTTTTGAGGCATGGAAAGATGCGAGAGTAGAAAGTCAGTTTGGAGTGCTATATGCACTACCCTGTGTACCTCCCCTGGATTCGGAATGTGATTATGGAAATGTGAAATATTTGGAAATGTAAGTAGCCGGGGCATCCTTGACGGGATGTTGACCGTAGACCCTTGATTGGGTAGTCTGCGCGCGTAGGACAGTTCCAGGCGTACGGGTCTTGATTCTTCGTCCGTACGTGCTGGGTTAGAGTATCAGTCCCCCAGTTGGACGACTCATCCCTAGCCACATGGACGTTTGAGGGCCGGATAAGTGTGAGCTAGTCAAACAATCCCCTGTTGGATTGTTTCCCCGGTACAATTAGGTGTGTCATATACCTATACTATATCTCTTTTATATACTTATATATTTATATATAACTATACATTTGTTCTTGCTTTTGAGCGAGGATACTTCCCCGCTCGTCGTGCTGGTGGGCACGTGTTTCGAGAGTTTGTCTTGAGATTTTATATGGAAAGGATTGGATGGGTTGATTTGATAGTTTCACTGGATTTCGGATTTAGCTCGGGTTGGAGCAAATTACATATATGTATGTTTATGTTGGATTTAATGCATTGGTTTCATGCATGGTTTTCTAACAGTGGGGTTATATTACTTTGGTTTAAATGGAACTAAACTTTGTTTTGTCCACTCACAATTTTCTGTTTTGCGCCCCACAGCCAGTAGTGACTGGAACGAGCCGCAGTGCCGTATTTTTGTGCTCCTGTTTTCACGAGCTTCAGCACTTGAGCCTTCTCAGGGCCTGTGTGCTATGTAAAATCGTTAAACTTCCTTCCTACTTGTAACTTTCTTTGAATCCTGTTAGATGCTCTGTTATTGCCCAGTTAGAATTTGGTATTTTGAGGCCGGAGGCCGTGGTTTGTAACACTAAGCTTTGTGTATTATGCGCTGGCTGTTGGGTTGTTTTTAACTGTGTTTTGACAGGTTGAATTTTTGGGATTTGTCCTGTTTACAGGGGAGACTCTGCCAAAAATTTTGGTGGAAAGTCTCGGTTTTTAGTAAGTGGGCCCAGCATCTGCGGTATGCCGGATATTTAGGCGGGATCCGACCTGGGTTTCGAGAAAATCCGGGGCGGGTCCTGTCAGCTTGGTATCAGAGCATTAGGTTTCTTTTCCTTTGACCTTCATGCTTCTTTTGCGTGTTGGTACTAATAATTCTGTGGTTTCTTGTTTAGAATCATGCATCCCCGTGGTGCCAGAACCAGAGGTCGTGGTCGTGCTCAGAGGTACGGACCCAATCCTCCACCTCCATCACTATCTCCACCTCCATCCCCACCTATTGGAGAACAAGCGGGAGACAATGTGCCGGATTTCCAACAAGTGCTGAATCAATTTACTAGCCAGTTCACTCAGACCATGGCCACTGCTCTCCAAGGGCAAGGGAGACGGAATGTGGAGGGGTTGGATATTAAGAGGGTCAAGGAGTTAGGGGCTAAAGAATTCTTTGGAAGTGCAGACCCTACTGAAGCTGAGGCTTGGCTTACTGATTTGGAAAGAATTTTTGATGTCTTACAGTGTCCAGAGGAAGACAAGGTACGGTTGTTTGTCTTCCTTCTGAAAGGGAATGCCTATTATTGGTGGAAGACTGTCAGGAGGGGCTACCTATTCGTTCATTGCAAGTAGCTTTGTTCCTTATGCCAGTGTTAGACCCACACCCATGGCAGGAAGTTTTAGTATTTCTTTACCTACTGGGAACGTCCTGTTTGCGGACATGGTGCTTAAAGGTTGTTATGTCCAAGTGGGAGATGCAATGTTGGATGCGGATTTGATTCCCTTGGACTTGGTAGATCTCGACATTATCTTGGGAATGGATTGGTTAGAAAAGCATCGTGCATCGGTAGATTGTTTCAGGAAGGAGGTAGTGTTTAGAAGTCCGGGACAACCTGAAGTCATGTTTTGTGGAGAGCGTAGAGTTCTTCCGTCTTGTTTCATCTCTGCCATTACGGCAAAAAGGTTACTTAAGAAGGGATGTGTGGGGTATTTAGCCCACATCATTGATACTCAGGAGATCACTTTGAATCTAGAAGATGTTCCTATTGTTCGTGAGTTTCCAGATGTCTTTCCGGATGATATTCCTGGTTTACCTCCTCAGAGAGAAACCGAGTTCACTATCGAACTCCTTCCAGGCACGAATCCAATTTATCAAGCTCCTTATAGGATGGCACCAGCAGAATTGCGGGAGTTGAAGATACAATTGCAGGAATTGGTTGATCTTGGATTCATTCGACCTAGTGTTTCCCCTTGGGGTGCACCGGTGTTGTTTGTAAAGAAGAAGGATGGAACCATGAGGCTATGTATCGATTATAGACAATTGAACAAGGTGACAGTGCGTAATCGATATCCCTTGCCTCGAATCGATGATTTGTTTGATCAATTAAAAGGAGCCAAGTATTTCTCTAAGATCGATCTGAGATCGGGTTACCATCAACTCAGAGTACGAGAGGAGGATGTTCCGAAGACAGCATTCAGGACTCGTTACGGCCATTATGAGTTCTTGGTGATGCCTTTCGGATTAACAAATGCTCCAGCAGCGTTTATGGATCTCATGAACAGAGTGTTCCGACCTTACTTGGATCGCTTTGTGATTGTATTCATAGACGACATCCTTGTCTATTCCAGAACCTTGGAGGGTCATAAGAAGCATCTGAGGTCGGTATTGAGGACGTTGAGAAGGACGGAGCTGTATGCCAAGTTCAGCAAGTGTCAGTTTTGGTTGGATAGAGTGGACTTTCTCGGGCATGTGATATCAGCAGAAGGAATCTATGTGGACCCACGGAAAATAGAAGCAGTTGTGAATTGGGTGCAACCCACCAGTGTGACAGAAGTACGGAGTTTCCTGGGGTTAGCAGGTTATTATCGTCGGTTCGTGGAAGGATTCTCAGTGATAGCAGCACCTCTTTCACGGTTAACAAGGAAAGATGTTCAGTTTGAGTGGACGGAGGAGTGCGAACAGAGTTTTCAAGAGTTGAAGAAGCGGTTAACCACCGCACTTGTTTTAGCTCTTCCAGACAATTCAGGGAACTTTGTGATCTACAGTGATGCATCATTACAAGGTTTAGGATGTGTTTTGATGCAGCATGATCGGGTGATTGCTTATGCCTCAAGGCAACTCAAGAAGCACGAGCAGAATTATCCTACACACGACTTGGAACTTGCTGCAGTGGTGTTCGCTCTCAAAATTTGGCGACACTACTTGTATGGTGAGACGTGTCAGATCTTCACTGATCACAAGAGCCTCAAGTACATTTTCACTCAAAAGGAGTTGAACCTGAGACAACGACGTTGGATGGAGTTGATTAAGGATTACGACTGTACGATTGAGTATCATCCTGGTCGAGCCAATGTAGTAGCTGATGCTTTGAGTAGGAGTATTAATGTGAGTTTAGCTCATTTTAAAGGGGTTTATATTCCGTTGATGGGGGAACTATGGAAGGAAGAGGTAGAGTTGGAATGGAGTCAACAAGGTGCAATACTTGCTAGTTTGTACGTGAGGCCTATCCTGATTGAGAGGGTGATTGCAGCACAACTGGAAGATCCTAATCTTTGTGTGTTAAGGTCAGAAGTAGAAAGTGGTGTATGGAGAGATTATGCTATAAGAGAAGATGGAGCTTTGGTAACTGGAACTCGTCTCTGTGTACCTAAGAATGGCGACGACCTGAAAAGAGAAATCTTGGAGGAAGCTCACTGTTCAACTTATTTTATGCATCCAGGTAGTACTAAGATGTATCGGACTCTACGGGAGTACTACTCGTGGCCGCATATGAAGGGTGACATTGCTAAGTATGTGAGCAGGTGTTTGGTGTGCCAACAAGTGAAAGCAGAGCGACAGAAGCCTTCTGGACTTATGCAGCCACTCCCGATCCCTGAATGGAAGTGGGAGCATATTACAATGGATTTCGTTTTTAAACTTCCACGTTCTGTAAGTGGGTATGACGGAATTTGGGTGATAGTTGATCGACTCACCAAATCAGCTCACTTCCTACCTGTAAAGGAAACCTATTCTTTGACGAAGCTGGCGAAGCTCTTTGTAGGTGAGGTAGTGAGATTGCATGGAGCTCCTGTGTCCATTGTGTCGGACAGGGATGCTAGGTTTACCTCTCGATTCTGGAAGTGTCTACATGAGGCTATGGGCACCAAGTTACGTTTCAGTACTGCTTTCCACCCACAGACTGATGGACAGTCGGAAAGAACCATTCAGACTCTGGAGGACATGTTGAGATCCTGTGTGTTACAGTTGAAAGGTAGTTGGGATACTCACCTTGCTTTGGTGGAGTTTGCGTATAATAACAGTTATCATTCGAGCATTGAGATGGCTCCGTATGAAGCTCTATATGGGAGGATGTGTAGAACTCCAGTCTGTTGGAATGAGGTGGGTGACAGGATTGTGGAAAAAGTGGATAGTATTCGGGATACAACTGAACAAGTGAAGATGATTCGAGAGAAGCTCAAGACCGCACAAGATAGACAGAAGAGTTATGCGGACAACCGGTCCAAGGATCTTGAGTTTGCAGTTGGAGACTGGGTATTTTTGAAGTTATCTCCTTGGAAAGGTGTGATGAGGTTTGGTAAACGTGGGAAGTTAAGTCCTCGTTATATTGGACCGTATGAGATCACGGAACGCATCGGACCAGTTGCCTACAGACTTGCCTTGCCTTCGGAACTATCTCGGATCCATGACGTATTCCATGTGTCCATGCTACGGAGGTACATGCCTGATCCTTCTCACATTTTAGAACAGCAACCCATGGAGTTGAGAGAAGATTTGTCGTATGATGAGGAACCCGTACAAATTCTAGACAGAAAAGAACAAGTGTTGCGCTCCAGATCTATCCCAATGGTGAAAGTGTTGTGGAGGAGTCAGACTGTAGAGGAAGCTACTTGGGAACCCGAGGAGCAGATGCGGGCCCAGTATCCTTACCTCTTCTATTGACAGGTACGTAAATTTCGAGGACGAAATTCTTTAAGGGGGGTAGATTGTAACATCCCGACCCAAAATATTATTAAGATTGGTTTTAATTTAATTAAAATTTGGAATTTCCAATTTTTGCCTTTGAAGTGGGGGCAAAAAGGTCAATTTTTATCCGGAGAGAGTTTGGGGCAGCAAGTGGTGTTTTTAGAAAGGTTGTACTGAGCCGAGTCCGTAGACACGCGGTAGGCTCGATTCGGATTTGAAACGAAGAAGTTACGATCGAAAAATCATTGAGGATTTAATTGATTATTTTCAGAAATTATTTTGGGATAAAATCAGTTTTCCAGAAATAATCTCTCATTTCTCTCTCTCTCTCCTCGCGACAGACTCCCCCTCCCCTTCGTTTTTCTTCAGCCGCACCTCTCTCTCTCTTCGAATCTCCGGCCACTGGCCACGGCAGCGCACGAGACCGGACTTGATCGAACCGCCACCTCCTCCTCTCTCTTCCCCGGCCAGCACCGCACCTGGAGTCGTCGACAGCCGCCGGAAATCACAGAAAACAGGCCGGAAAATCGTGGAACTTCAACACCTTCGTTCTCCTTCGTTTCTCAACCAAATTGGACAAGTGAGGTATGAAAATCTATCTATTTTTCGTGCTCTAGCTGCCTGTTGGATAGGTTTCCCGAAATTTTGAGAGTTTACAAGTTAAATTTCGAAGTTTAGCTACAGCCGGTTTTCAGTTGAAATTTCCGGCCACTTCCGGCCATTTTCTGGTCTTCACCCAAGAAGAAAAGTGGTTCCAAATTAGGTGTATTACCTAGGTTAGGAGTTTGGAGCCAAAATACTAAGTTTTTCCGGTCACCGGAATTGTGATTAAGCCACCCAAGCGCGGCAGCGCGTGGGGCGGCGCGTGGGCAGTCCGGCAGAGGCCACATTTTATCCTAGAATGATCCTTGTGTTGTCACGAGCGCGTAGGAGTTTACGGATCTCAATTTGGATATCGTTTGGGCCTCGAACCAATTTTACCTAATATGTGATTTTCGGGTTTGATGTGTTTGGACCGTTGGATCAAACCCAATTTCACGTATGTTGTTCCTGGTATTCCTAGGATCGTATAGGAATTCGCGGATCACGAATCGGAGCCCCGGATGTCCCGATTCATTAACTTCAAATTTTGATCGTCCGGTTGACCGAGTGTCTTCCGAGACTTTTCCAGCGCTTGAAACCCTGAGTTTGGACCTTAGGGACGTCTCGTTCCTAGTACTTAAGGGAAACCGGGAAATTAGGATTTTTCTTTAAAGTCTTATTTTGAAGAGTTGGATTTTTATTATCGTGTTCCTATTCTGAAATAGGTAATCCGACTCCGCCTTCAGAGCAGGCAGGACCCTCTCGGGGTCACGCAGCTTGGGACTACTTGTGAGTGGACTTGGTTTTCAATAAATTGCATGATTTTTATATTGAAAGTTCTATGCATAAGGATTTAAAGGTTTATGGAAGTTTACCTAATACTTAAAGTGGAACGATTATTTTGTTACAGTATTTGGGATATATTTGGGTTTTGGATATATTCAAGTATCTTGAATTTTATGTATATGCTATTTTGGGATAGTATTATTTTTGTTGAGTATTTGTGGGGGGTACTTGAGAAATGGTTTTGAGGCATGGAAAGATGCGAGAGTAGAAAGTCAGTTTGGAGTGCTATATGCACTACCCTGTGTACCTCCCCTGGATTCGGAATGTGATTATGGAAATGTGAAATATTTGGAAATGTAAGTAGCCGGGGCATCCTTGACGGGATGTTGACCGTAGACCCTTGATTGGGTAGTCTGCGCGCGTAGGACAGTTCCAGGCGTACGGGTCTTGATTCTTCGTCCGTACGTGCTGGGTTAGAGTATCAGTCCCCCAGTTGGACGACTCATCCCTAGCCACATGGACGTTTGAGGGCCGGATAAGTGTGAGCTAGTCAAACAATCCCCTGTTGGATTGTTTCCCCGGTACAATTAGGTGTGTCATATACCTATACTATATCTCTTTTATATACTTATATATTTATATATAACTATACATTTGTTCTTGCTTTTGAGCGAGGATACTTCCCCGCTCGTCGTGCTGGTGGGCACGTGTTTCGAGAGTTTGTCTTGAGATTTTATATGGAAAGGATTGGATGGGTTGATTTGATAGTTTCACTGGATTTCGGATTTAGCTCGGGTTGGAGCAAATTACATATATGTATGTTTATGTTGGATTTAATGCATTGGTTTCATGCATGGTTTTCTAACAGTGGGGTTATATTACTTTGGTTTAAATGGAACTAAACTTTGTTTTGTCCACTCACAATTTTCTGTTTTGCGCCCCACAGCCAGTAGTGACTGGAACGAGCCGCAGTGCCGTATTTTTGTGCTCCTGTTTTCACGAGCTTCAGCACTTGAGCCTTCTCAGGGCCTGTGTGCTATGTAAAATCGTTAAACTTCCTTCCTACTTGTAACTTTCTTTGAATCCTGTTAGATGCTCTGTTATTGCCCAGTTAGAATTTGGTATTTTGAGGCCGGAGGCCGTGGTTTGTAACACTAAGCTTTGTGTATTATGCCCTGGCTGTTGGGTTGTTTTTAACTGTGTTTTGACAGGTTGAATTTTTGGGATTTGTCCTGTTTACAGGGGAGACTGCCAAAATTTTTGGTGGAAAGTCTCGGTTTTTAGTAAGTGGGCCCGGCATCTGCGGTATGCCGGATATTTAGGCGGGATCCGACCTGGGTTTCGAGAAAATCCGGGGCGGGTCCTGTCAAACAATGTTGGGAGGTGGTGAAAAATTGTTCAAGATTCAGAATTATTCCCATGGGTCTGACCGTTGTGTTGAACGAAACGCCAATCTATGATTCAACAACATCGGATTTGCCTTTGGATTCACCGATGAGTCAAGACTCACCAATCCAAAAGGAGCCGAGGCTTATTGGGAGAAAGGCGGCGAAGACCAAGAGAGGGAGTACTTCCACCAATGATACTGCATATTTTTTGAAGCAAATTGCAAGAAACGGCACCATGAGAATTGAGTTAGACGTGAAAAAAGATGCGGACGAGAAGGCAATGAATGAAGAATATGCAAGAGAAATTGAGTATATACGCAAACAAGACATTGAGAAGAAGGATCGGGAAACCATGGCCATGGATACAAACCATATGTCCCCTGAAACAAAATAATTTTGGAAGCTAGAACGAAGGGATGTTATGAGAAGAAGGCTTTTCCGTGACGATGGACCTAGCAACACCGATTGGTTAAATGATCTAAACCATTAAGTTATTTTGCTTGCCTTTTATTTAATTGTATTGCTTGTTTTGTATTAAAGTAGTTGCAATTCTTGTCTTTTATTTAATTAGTAGTTTTTCTTAATTAGTTGTATTGCTTTTCTTTGAGTGAATAAAAAAATCATTCAATACAATACCTTTTTATTCAACACATTGCATACATCAAAATAAAGCATAATTTTTTTTAAAAAAACACAACCAAAGCATAATTCAAAACAAAACACCTACAAAGCATACATCAACACAAAGCAAAATTAAAAACAAAGTATCTTCACTTGACTTCATTCACCATCATTGCCTCTCACCGCCCATAAGTGCTCCATCAAGTCAACTTGACATCGTTCATGAATATAAGACGATTGCATCTCCGTATATCGATCAATCATACGGTTGATGGAACGACCATCCCTAACCAACGGTTCATGCTCCAACGGTTATCCATTTGCTCCCATGAGCCTTTCATAAATTCTTGTCAAGGCCGTGTTCATGGGATCGCATTCGAACATGTCTGGAGCATCATAGTCATACTCATCCTCCACAATCATGTTATGGAGGATGATGCACCTTTTCATCAAACATACGCGCAACCCCCTAATAATTGCCTACCGAGCTTGGAGGATACGAAAACATCTTTCGACGTCTTTCCTGTAACCCTCTTGGTAGGCATAAAATAATTTTTCCTTCTTCAATTGGGGATGCAAAATTGATTTGACAAATGTGGTCAACCTCGGGTAAATGTCATCTGCTAGATAATACCCATTCCAGTAGACAGTATTGTTGATTTCATAGGTGATATTCGGGGTTTGACTTCTCAAGACATCGTTGAATACCGGAGATTGACCCAGCATATTCAGGTCGTTTTGAGATTCGACAACTTCGAAAAAGGCATGCCAAACCCATGAATCGAATCCAGCAATAGCTTCAAGAACAATACTTTTTTGCCCTTTCCTATTCCCATAATCTCCTTACCAGGCAGTTGGGCAATTTTTCCATTGCCAATACATACAGTCGATGCTTTCAATCATGCCTGGAAAACCACGAGCTTCGGCTTTTTGTAGAAGCCTTTGGAGGTCCCTAAGCGTAGGTTTGCGCAGTTAGTCTAACATTATGAGCAACTAAATTCATAACTAGGGCTTCGATGCATTCATTATGTTTTCTCATTTCTGTCTAAGTTTCTTTCCCATTATGAGCAGCTAAATTCATAACTAGGGCTTCAATGTAACCTAACATGAATATTCTAGGTTTATAAATTTCAAGTTTCAAGTTTGATTTATGATTCGTGTTCTTATTCATTATGCTTATAAGTTAATATGCTTGTTTTGAATGATTGATCACTATTAAAACTTGTATGTTAGCTATCTTGGTTTGAATTAAGAGTAGACATCATGCTTTAATTCAAATTGAACTATAAATAGGAAGAATATGTATGGACATTCGACAACAGGGATTAAATACATGCTTGGTTGTTTAAAATGTTCTTCTATGCTTAATAGATTCCTAATGCTTAATTTTAGGTTAGACAACAGATGATCAAATTAGAGAATTAGGAATACAAGGTTAGGACCAGACACCATGGCTTAATCATACTTTAGCTAGAATCAATCTTTGAATCTGAATAAGACTTGTCACTTGAATCCTTATAACCCAGAATTGAATTGTTATGGTGAATCAAATGCCCTAGTCTCTAAATCTATTTTCCAGCCCTTAAGACCACTCTTTGATACACTTGTTATTTATTTTTGTTTACGATTTCATTTTGCTTCATTTTTTCAACAATCAAAATCACTCTTGCTTTAAATTCTATTTTAGACTTAACCTCCTACTTTCTTGAATTCGGTAATCTAAGTACATAACTGTTGAGGCCCAAAAAAGTCACGAGAAGCCCAAAGACATTTAAGGCCCGATATAACATATAATTTTGGTCATGCGTTAATCCAAGCTATATTTTGGGAATTAATTCATTAAATAAATAATAGTGTTCATGCCATGCAAAGCCAATAATACATTTTTCATATGTCAATCACCTATCAAGCTTACATGAACCCAAGTCATGTGGTTACGGGGCTTGCATGAGGGATTGTGGTGTGGAAGGTTACGGAGGTCCACAAGGCCCACAGAAGCTCTTGGATAATGGAGACTTTGGGCTAGCTACTTGGGAGCACCAAAGTCCAAGCCCATTACTTAGAGTTCTCCAATGTGGGTAAGCAAATGAGATATTTTCCAAGCATTTCCTTTTATCCATAGGAAATAGTCATTCTCCAAATACATAGCTTTACCCATTGGAAACAAGCCTTTTCCAGCACTCCCTATCACCCGTTGGAAACAAGCCTTTTCTAGCACTCCCTATTACCCGCTGGAAACAAGCCATTTCCAGCGCTTCCTTTTACCCATTGGAAATAGGCTAGTTCCAGCACCTCTCTTTGCCTATTGGAAATAAAGGAAAACCCCCACCCTCTATAAATTGAGAGGCATTTGCTGGGCAAAATCAGTTTTCTCTTGGTGGTTGCATGCTTCTCAACAACCATGAGAACTCATCTTCTTTTATCTTTTTGGCTGCTGCAAGCATTCCAGCAGCCATCCCAGTTATCAACCTCCATATTTTGACTGCTGCAAGCATTCCAGCAGCTGTCAACCAACATCTCTTGGTTGCTTAAGCCCCCAGCAACCATCGAACCACTTTCCTTTCTCCATTTGGCTGCTGCAAGCATTCCAGCAGTCATCCCAGCTATTCCTCAACCATTACAACCAAGATTTTCCTTCCTCCTCATACCTTTCCAAGCTATAAATACCATAGCCTTCAAGCCTCAAGCTTTTCCTCCCATCCTCCTCTTGAAACTTTTAAATCCCCATAGCCATAGCCATAAATAACAAATCATCAACACCCCAAACTCAAGCATATCCAACACCAAGCCGAGCACATGCATTCTCATTTGCTAAACTTGTGAATCTTTAGCTCCCACACTCCAAGCTCTCATGCCAAGCTAATATAATCTCATATCTACATCAGCAAGTCATCTTCACTTTTTCGTCAAGCTGCCGGAAACGTCAACATCAAACACGCAGCCGCTGGAAGAAGAACAGAGTACCCCATGGGACATGCTTTTCCCTCGGGATGCTTTGGGCCTAGTCCTCGCTAACTCAGAAAAGGGGCAACAAACCACTCTATGGCGGTTCGAGAATCAGCAAGCCCGGACGAGCCTTTCGACGGAAAAAGACCCCAACAATAACTAAGTTTAACTTCTCAGTTCTCATGAGTACGCCCTTATACTTGTCTTGCTATACTACTAATTGGCTCGTACAATTGCGAGTTCACATAACAGCAGGTGGCATCCTTGCCATGATAGTTCGAGCATACCCACTGCCATGGCAACTTGTTCATCATCTTCATGCTGCACCCTTTTTTTTCAGCTCGTCTACGCCTTCTTTCTTTAATTTCTCGCTCTTGCCTATCCAAGCATCTCCTCGTGTCTAAACTTGAGAGTGGAGTATGAAATCTAAAATATGAGAAATAAAAGGATAGAGAAGATATCGTGTGAGAGGTATGAGTTGAGCCTCTAGTTTTATAGAGAGATTTAGAAGATAGAGATGACACGTGGCACGATTTTAGAGGGTGAAAATCTTATTTGAAATATGAGATTTGTATTTTATAATAAATATTAACATGTGGCACTGTTGCGTAGATACAGCTGTACCAAAATGGATTCAGTTGCATCCTCAACTTGTGATACTCGCAAGTGCACGAGCCGTTTGGTAGTATAGCATATGTAAGTGCGAGGTCGATCCCACGAGGATTGGTGATTGAATGATCCAATTCATTTTTCCTACACAAAACAGAAATGAAAAAGAAAGGAAATAAATAAAACAAGGAAGAACGAAATAACTAACTCAAGCAGATAAGTTCCCAAGTTCAATTTAGATTAATGGATTGATTCTAGCTAAAGTATGATTAAGCCATGGTGTGTGGTCATAACCTTGTGTTCCTAATTCCCTAATTTGATCATTTGTTGTCTAACCTAAAATTAAGCATTAGGAACCCATTAAGCATAGAAGAACAATTTAAACAACCAAGCATGTATCTAATCCCTGTTGTCGAATGTCCATACATACTCTTCCTATTCATAGTTCAATTCGAATTAAAGCATGGTGTCTACTCTTAATTCAAACCAAGATAGCTAACATGCAAGCCTAAATGGTGATCAATCATTCAAACTAGCATATTAACTTATAAGCATAATGAATAAGAACAAAAACCATAATTGAAACTTGGAAACTAATCAAACTTGAAACTAAAGAAAAGAATTTACATAATGAAAAGTAAAGTGGAACTAAGAAAAACTTAAGGAGAATTTCAGCACAAATATTTCATTACAACAATTGAAAACTAGAAAATGAAACTAAGAGAATTTGAGGGAGAGAAGGGAAGGGAGCTCTAGAGAAGTGTTTGAGAGCTCCCCCCCTTGGGGTGTGTTTACAAGCTTGGGAAACCTCACTATATATAGGCCTAAGGAAGCTGAAAATCTGAATTAAGTATGGCTAATGCATACAACACTTGTTTTATAAAATCTGAAATGGTTGATGCACTTCACTAATGCATACAACACTTCCATTATAAAATCTGAAATGGTTGATGCACTTCACTAATAAATCCCACCAGCAGCCCTAGCTCATCTTCATGTCACCATGACCAAGCTTCCAACCAGAAATAATAGCTCATCCTGAGGTCAGCATGACCAGCAACTTCAAGGGCTTACGAATTGGGCTTCCCTTAAGCAAATTAAGACTTTAAGCTGTGAATAAATGATCCAGGGTTTAGGGTTATGTTTTTGCCCGTTACTATCATTTTCTAGAGCTTTGTGTTTTTGCTTTTTCCTTTCGGCTGTCATCTTTATTTTATTTTAGTTAGGGAAATGTGTTTTCTTTTCCGTTTGTCGTCTTTGTTTTCTTTTTCTTTTTCTTTTTCTTTCTGCAACCTTACTCTTTTATTTCCGAAACAAAATAACGAAAATACAAAAACAACAAAATAAAATAAAAACAACAATAATGCAGTAGGAAATCATTTCTTCTCGGTGCTTGGTGTCTCGACCATTGGAGCTTTGAGTTTGGCCCTCTGGCTGTCCTCTTCCGGGGCTTCACGCACAGCTTCTTGGGGCTCATCACTTGAGCTCCCAAAGATCGCAATCTTAGCTTGAGCGTAACTACTCTCGCGATCTGCTTGTTTGCGTTTACCCGGTCGGTCTAGGTCTTCCAGCTGTTTTCGCATGTCGCGAGAGTACAACTCTACCATCTTTGATAGGTTTCTATTCTCGTCCCGCAATACTTCTAGCTGGTGTCGATTCACCTCCACTATCCTTGACCTCTCCCTTTTCAAGCTTTTTATAGCAGTCTGACACTCCTCAACCATACTTCGCTCCGCCGCCAACTGACCTTTCAGCACCTCTACCTCATGGGACTTCGCAAGTAGGCGATGACCCAAACTTGCGACTGTTGCCATACTCTGCACGCTCAGTGCCAGGGCATCGCTCACGACCCGGTTGTCATCCCTTGTCCCCAGAACACGTATATCTTTAGGAGTCACTAAATTTCTAGCCACTCCAATGGCAACATCGTTGTCCAGGAGTATTGAGTCAGTTACTGTCACAGGCCCCCGTGCGGAAGCAAAGTAGGGCATCCATACTGGTGCCGCTGCTTGGCCTCGTGTCTGAGTCGGTGGAGCTAGGTTGAGATCCAACGAAAATGGGTAGTTAGAGGCCATTTGATTTCTCACTCTCTTTTCTTCTTTCTTTCTTTTCTCTTTTGTGTGTTTCTGAGTTTGCGTTTTTTTTCACCCTTTCTTATAGACTTAGTCTTTGACAAACCCTAGCCATTGCAGCATCTGAGCATTTTCTGAATCTCCAGCATTCCTTGAGTCCCACAACCTTCTCGCCTTCCAACCATACCCAACTCATTTATCACGACGTGTCTTTTCTGAACGAACGCGTTCAGTAAAGTCTTCGCCCCTTTCCATGAGCCCGTAATTTTTGCTTGTGGAGTCTGCGGCGCCTCTATGTGTCGACACGTGTCTCACCCTGTCTGTTGGTCCCTTACACTGAACCGAGACATCATGACCCATGTTAAAATCCCGCTCTTTGTGTTGCTATTCACGGTTCGATAGTTTGTTTTTACAAAACTAAATAATAATAAAAAGCCGGAAATGAAAACAAATTGTGGGTTAGGTTTTCACCGTTGTTAGGTTTCAAGGTGGGCTAACTTTCTTTTGGGTTGGGCTTTCAATTGTTTGGGTTTTGGTTTGCGTAAGACTCTGTTTAGGGCTTACTGTTTTGTCTGTTTAGGGCTTTCTGTTTCGAGTGTTTTACTGTTTCATTTTTTTTTTCTTTTTTGTTGATTTGTTTGTTTGTTTTGTAATTTTTTTATTTTTTTTATTTTTTTTTTGTTTTTTTTATTTGTGGTTTATATTTACTTTAGTACCTTTCATTTCTTGTTATGACATTGCTTGTTCCTAATTTTTAAACATTGAGGACAATGTTCATTTCTAGGTTTGGGGGTATTGGAGTTTAGCATGTAAAATTGGTTTTTCCTTAATTTAATTAAAAAAAATTTTTTATTTGATTGTTTTTATTTTTACTTTATTTTGTTTAAGTCTTGCTTTTATTTTTATTTTTATTTTTATTTTATTTTGATTTTGATTTTATTCACTTTCCGAACACATTTGATGAGATTGTGATAAATGTTTGCATGACTTAAATGAAAATTGAATTTTATTTATTTATTATTATTATTTTTTTTCCTTGTAAATTTTTATTGTAAAAAAATATATATATATATAATTAATTTGGCATCGTTCTAGCATGATATGTTTGAAACCTTCTTTGCACTTGCCATTTGTTTCATAATTCTCCAATTAAAGGATTTGCATGACCCAAAGAATTGTATCAAGCATAAATTAGACTTATATAACCATAAATGTGAGCTTTTGAGCCTTGTGCTTCATTTCATGAGTGTTATACACATACTCTTATTTTCTTGTCATCAAAGTTGTTGTTTGATCTCATTATTCATTGATTTGGTTGAATACTTAAAAGTCATTCATTCTTTTGCAATTCGATTTCATGACATTTAAGAAATGATATTAAGGCCCTCTTTGGATCGTTTGTACCTTTCAAGCTAACCTTATGCATGCTTAAGCATGATTTTCCATTGTTAACCATTTTGAGCCTACATGTAAACCTTTTTCTTTCATTTACCAATTATATTTCCTCGCCTTAGCCTGAAAAACAAATATTTACCTTTCTAAGGAACTCATGAGCTTTAATTGGGATGTGTTTTTCATACTAAGTTTGGGAATTTCGAAGAAAAAAAAAATCACACAATTGGTGAAAGAAAAGAGAAAGTTGTGATTAAGTGGCGGTTGTTTGAAAATTCATTTTTGGGCCTTCAAAATAATTTGGTGTTTGGAAAGGAGTTTGAATCAATGTAAATGAAGGTATAAGGAGTTTTGATCATGTAAAAAAAAAAAAAAAAATCTAATCGTGATGATTCGAAGTCTTGTAAACAATTGTTTTATGCTCTTATATTTTGAGTTTCTTGGACTTTGTTTTATCCATACCCTTCATTTCTTACTCACCTTACACCCTTGGCCCCATTACAACCTATGCTAAAGACCTAAATTGATCTTAAATGTCATGTGGTTGAATTGCATTTATTTTTCTACTTTTAAGTGTTTGGCATCCTTCTTGAGATCATATTAATGCAAGTTCTTCATCTTTCTATTGTGAGTTAAGTCCCTTATGGTTTAACTCTAATCTCATGTTTATAACTGAGTGTTGCATTGTAGCCCTCTTCCGAGTGATTCATTTGTGAGAGGACAATTTTGGTGAGATTTGAAGTTGAATTTGTGCTTTGTATGATTTTTGAAATTATGTGAAAACTAAGATTGGGGAATTTGTTGCATTTGGCTATCACACTACCACACTTTGAGCATATTATGTTTTGATTCTATTTGGCTTTCCTACTTTATTTTTTTTTCTTAACTGGACAATTTCAAGTTTTAAAGTTAATGACGTTAATGGACAAGTTGTGTTTGTAGTCCAACAGAAAAGGACAATTGCCCAACAAGCAAGAGAAGTGGGTTTAAGTCCCAGCTTACACAACCCATTGGTGCTTGTTGCTTTGAAGCATGGAATTGGACGTGTGTTGATTTTTCCTTTTCATTTTTAGTTTTTTTTTTTTTTATATTTCGTAATCCTTTAATTCTGTTTCAAGTTTTTTGTGTTCGTTTTAGCAATTTATGATAGCTTAATAAAAATGGAGAGAGATGGCAACCTCAATCATAAGAATGGGGAGTGTGGAGCAGTGGGAGAAGTCGCGACCTCCAAATGCATCATGCTCGACCTAATCGCTTCAAGGGGGAGTATTCCAATCCTTTCTCTTTAGTTGTTTTGTTATTACTTCAGTAATTTTAATTTTCTATTTCTTTTATTAAAAAAAATTAAAAAAGATTTTTTATATTAGCTGACTCGTGGTAACTCCAGTGAGCGTCTCCGTCAATACAGTGTCTAGGAGTTCTTTAGGCGACACCTTCGGTGTCTAAGAAGTTTGGGTTTTAAGTGGGACCTTTGTGACCCCTCCAACCTTCCCGGATCCCCTGGCTGTGTTTTCTGAGGCCCTTAACTGGTCATCCATGAGTTGCTTGTATATTTGTGTGTTTTTTTTTCAAAAAAAAACAAAACAAAACAAAACAAAAATTAAAAAATTAAAAAGTTTTTAAAAAAAAATTGAAATTTGAGTTTTTATTTAATTTTCCTTGTAAATTGCAATTTGGAACTTCTTTGTTGTTTTTTTTTCTTTGTGTGGTCAGTTAGTTGTAAATAATAATAAATTTAAAAAAAAAAAATCAATTTGGAAGTTCTTTGTTTTCTTTTATGTTCTTTTTTTTGTTTTGTTAGGTTAGTTTATTTATTTACGTGGTGTGGTTAGTTAGTTTATTTCTGAGTATTAAAAACACATTTTTATTTCATTTCAAACATTACAAACAAAGAAAAAAAAAAGTAAAAAAAACAAAAAAAACAAAAAAAAAACAAAAAAAAAAACAAAAAAAAACATTCAAGTAAATTAAAAATAAAAACAACTTCTTCATCTTCATCTTCATCTTCATGGCATGCCTCTATTGTCTCTTACTTGCAGAATCTGCAGCAGCTCCACATGGTCCTCATTTTTTCTCTGCAGTGCTTCCACGTGCTGATTGGCACAGTAGAGCCGCTTCTGCAAGTCCGCCACCATAGCCTTCAAGGAAGTTATTTCCTCGCTCATCGCGGCACACTCCCGTGTTCTCGCCAGCAATCGCATACCCAAATTGGTAGCCGAGACCGCATGGAGAACAGTTAAATTATTGGACTCCTCCACCGCTGCTTTGTCAGACCTCTGTGCCACATGCAGATGATCTGTCGGTGTGAGCTTGCTGCCAATCATGCCTCCAAGCAGCGCTGCTCTGTTCGGCATTGCCTCAGAAAAGTTCGGTATTACCTCAGCAAAGTTTGAGGCCGTACCGTGATGATATGTGGAGTTTGGGAAGACATGGTTTTGAGGAGCCCTTATCTGCGCATTCGGTGGTGCAAGGGACAGTTCAAGGCTAAGATCATCAAGGTGAGTGCATGAGGATGCCATTGTTTTGTTTTTGGATTTTTTGATGTTTTCTCTAAATTTGCAGGAAGAAATGCGGGGTGCTCTTCTACTTCACCGAGATGAGTTTAAATAGACTTATGCAGATGAGGGAGCCGAAAGCACTTCGGATCTCGAGGGTGCTATCCTGTGCTCTTTTCTCTCGGATCCCTTCATTTCTAGCGCAAATTGCGAGCACGTTTTTTTTTTTAAAAGGGAGCATGTCTACACTTTCACTTACTTTTGCCTCCCTGTTTTCTGATGTTTGTGTTTTTGCTTTTTCAGTTTTTATTTTATTTTATTTTATTTTCAATTATTTTCTTCTTGTTTGACTGGTTTCTTAATAATGTAGTTGGAAGAAGAGACAAAATTAAAGATGCGTCTTGGACACCTGGTGCAAGAATCCCAACTCTTCTTTTAAATTATTGTTTGAATTGCGTGTTTATTTCAGTTTATTTATTTATTTATTTATTTATTTTTTTATTTAATTAGGTAGTATAATTTAAAACTCATAGGATATTCTTTGAAGGAGCTAAATTTTTGGTAACTCCAGTGAGCAACCGCAGTCTATACAGTGTCTAGGAGTTCTTTAAGGCGACACCTTCGGTGTCTAAGAAGTTAGGGTTTTAAGCGGGACCATTGTGACCCCTCCAACCTTCCCGGAACCCCTGGCTGTGTTTTCTGAGGCCCTTAACTGGTCATCCTTAAGTTTTTCTCTTAAAAGAAGAAGCAGTTATTTGTGTATTTACTTAACTAAAAATAAAAAAATAAAAAATAAAAAAATCTTGTTTGGGTCTTCGTGTTTTTGTTTGATTGTCGTTCTTTACATTTAGGGTCAATCGTTTCTTTGAGATAGCTAACGTTTTTATTTCCCAATTAAAGAAAAAAAAAACACACATACACTTTAAAATTAAATAATAAATAAAAACTAAAATCATTTCTTCTTGGCGCTCGGTGTCTCGACCATAGGAGCTTTGAGTTTGGCCCTCTAGCTGTCCTCTTCCGGGGCTTCACGCACAGCCTCTTGGGGCTCATCACTTGAGCTCCCAAAGATCGCAATCTTAGCTTGAGCGTAACTACTCTCGCGATCCGCTTGCTTGCGTTTACCCGGTCGGTCTAGGTCCTCAAGTTGCTTTCTCATGTCGCGAGAGTACAACTCTACCATCTTTGATAGATTTTTATTCTCGTCTCGCAATACTTCTAGCTGGTGTCGATTCACCTCCACAATCCTTGACCTCTCCCTTTTCAAGCTTTTTATAGCACTCTGACAGTCTTCAACCAAACTTCGCTCCGCCGCCAACTGAGCTTTAAGCACCTCTACCTCATGGGACTTCGCAAGTAGGCGATGACCCAAACTTGCGACACATGCTGTACTCTGCACGCTCAGTGCCAGGGCATCACTCGTGACCCGGTTGTCATCCCTTGTCCCGAACACACGTATATCTTTGGGAGTCACTAAATTTCTGCAAACTCCAATGGCAACATCGTTGTCCAGGAGTATTGAGTCATTGACAGTCACAGGCCCCCGTGCGGAGGCAAAGTAGGGCATCCATACTGGTGCTACTGCTTGGCCTCGTGTCTGAGTCGGTGGAGCTAGGTTGAGATCTAACGAAAAGGGGTAGGAAGAAGCCATTTGATTTCTCACTTTTTTTTTCTTTTTCTTGCTTCTTTTCTCTTTTGTGTTTCTGAGTTTGTGTGTTTTTTGTTTTTTGTTTTTTTCCCTTCTTTTTCCTTCTTATAGATGTAGTCTTTGACAAACAAACCCTAGCCGTTGCAGCGTCTAAGCGTTTTCTGAATATCCAGCGTTCCTCGAGTCCCACAACCTTCTCACTTTCCAACCGTTTCCAACACATTTGTCACGACTTGCTTTGTCTGAACGGACGCGTTCAGCAAAGTTGTCGCGCCTTTCCATGAGCCCGTAATTTTCGCTTGTGGATCTGCGGCGCCTCTATGCGTCGACACGTGGCTCCTGCTTTCTGCCCGTGACTATCCATGAAACGACATCAGGGACCACATTCCCTCTTTTTAGAAATCCCGCTTTGCGCTCATAATTCACGTTTTATCTTTTTAAGAAAAAAATTAAATTTAAACGTGTGGGCTTCAGATTTCATGTTGGGTCGGGTTTTACCGTTGTTGGGTTAATTTCATTTTGGGTTGGGCTTTCAATTGTTTGGGTTTCAGTTTGTGTAAGACTATCTGTTAGGGCTTACTGTTTTGAGTGTTTTACTGTTTCGTGTTTTTTTATTTATTTATTTTATTTTATTTTATTTGATTGTTTGTTTTGTAATTTTTATTTTGTAATTGTTTTATTTTATTTTTGTATGTTTTGTGATTTTTATTTGCTTTAATACCCTTCATTTGTTGTTATGACATTGGTTGTGGCTAATTTTTAAACATTGAGGACAATGTTCATTTCTAGGTTTGGGGGTATTGGAGTTTAGCAAGTAAATTTGGTTTTTCTTAAAATTAAAAAAAAATAATAATTGAAAAAAAAAAATTATTTATTTTTTTGCTTGTTTTTATTTTAAGTATTGTTTTGTTTTGTTTTTGTTTTGAGTCACTTTCCGAACACTTATGATGAGATAGTGATAAATGTTTGCATGACTTAAATAAGAATTGGATTTCATTTTATTTTAGTGTTTTTTTTTCTTTATTAAAAAATAAAAAAAAATTTGGCATTGTTCTAGCATGATATGTTTAAAACCTTCTTTACACTTGCCATTTGTTTCATAATTTTCCAATTAAAGGATTTGCATGACCCAAAGAATTGTATCAAGCACAAATTAGACTTATATAACCATATAAAGTGAGCTTTTGAGCCTTGTACTTCAATTCATGAGTGTTATATACATACTCTTATTTTCTTGTCATCAAAGTTGTTGTTTGATCTCATTATTTATTGATTTGGTTGAACACTTAAAAGTCATTCATTCTTATGCAATTTGACTTCACGACATTTAAGAAGTGATATTAAGGCCCTCTTTGGATCGTTTGTGCCTTTCAAGCTAACCTTATGCATGCTTAAGCATGATTTTCCATTGTTAACCATATTGAGCCTACATGTAAACCTTTTCTTTCATTTAACCAATTATATTTCCTCGCCTTAGCCTGAAAAACAAATATTTACCTTTCTAAAGAACTCATGAGCTTTAATTGGGATGTGTTTTTCATACTAAGTTTGGGAATTTCGAAGAAAAAAAAAAATCACACAATTGGTGAAAGAAAAGAGAAAAGTTGTGATTAAGTGGTGGTTGAATGAAATTTCATTTTTGGGCCTTCAAAATAAATTGGTGGTTGTTCAGGAAAGGAGTGAATCAATGTAAATGAAGGGTATAAGGAGTTTTGATCAGGTAAAAGAAAAAAATCTAATCGTGATGATTCGAAGTCTTGTAAACAATTATTTTATGCTCTTGCATTGCGAGTTCCTTGGACTTTGTATTATCCATATCCTTCATTTCTTACTCACCTTACACCCTTGGCCCCATTACAACCCATGTTAAAGACCTAAATTGATCTTAAATGTCATGTGGTTGAATTTCATTCATTTTTCTACTTTTAAGTGTTTCACATCCTTCTTGAGATCATATTAATGCAAGTTCTTCATATTTCTATTGCGAGTTAAGTCCCTTATGGTTTAACTCTATTCTCATGTTTATAACTGAGTGTGCATTATAGCCCTCTTCTGAGTGATTCATTTGTGAGAGGACAACTTTGGTGAGATTTGAAGTTGAACTTATGCTTTGTATGATTTTTGAAATTGTGTGAAAACTAAGATTGGGGAATTTGTTGCATTTGGCTATCACACTACTACACTTTGAGCATATTGTGTTTAGAACTTTGCCGCTTTGTAAATAATGTCTAAAAATTGAGCTTTTATTGTTAAAACGTTTAAGTCATGTGCATGAGTCATTTCTCTTCAGAAAATGTTCGGAAAAATTGTTTTAAGTTCTTTGTGTTTTTGTGTTTGTTTTTGTTTTTGGTTTTGCTTAAGGACTAACAATCTTTAAGTTTTCTAATTACTTTGTTTTACAGAGTCAGTAAAACGTTTGTGGGTATCGTATCTGTTAAACCCTCAGGAGACACAACTCCTCCTACTAGGGATGCCTAGAGGTTTAAAGGCTTGTTGCATATGCTAAATGCAATCGAGTTACCTACGAAAGTGGTTTAGTTAACTTCTAGTTTTGTTTTTAAATTGTTTTGTGTTGTTTTGCTCGAGGACTAGCAAAATCTAGGTTTGGGGGTATTTGATCGGTTCATAATTGTATATTATTTCTTACCCTTCTAGCTTATGATTTGGTTATGTTTTTGAGTTAAACTTGTGCTTTTAATCCTTTTTGTGTTTATCTTTCAGTTAATTGAGCTTTAGGTAACAATGATGGCTTTGGAGAACATAATTCATGCAATTCAAGCATGTTAAGGCCTAATTTGGATGAATTGATGAAGAGCTTAAAGACAAATTCATTATGGCTACAGCCCCCTGCCAGTCCAGTTCCGTAGGTCATATTGCAAGCTTTGTTTCAGCAACCTACATAGCTCGGATGAGGCCACATTCTTCATGAAAGTTGCTCCAATTGGTGTGTACTATAACATATCCAAAATTCAGCCCCATTGGATAAATCTGGAGTCCGTTACCTAGTAAACACAGAACCATGCTCAGGATGGATCTTATCAGCGCGGAAAATGAGTTAGCAATTTGTTTCGGCCTTAACTTCTTCCTCCGACCTTGGATTCGCCCAAATAACATATGGCTGGAAAGAAGACATTCTGAACTTCAATTTAGAGTGCTTAAAGTCCTAATTTGATTAAGAGAAGCCCAAGTTGTAAGCCCTTGAAGTTGCTGGTCATGCTGACCTCAGCATGTGCTGGTTGGATGCTTGGTCATGGTGAGCTAGGTATGAGCTATCATTTCTGGTTGGAAGCTTGGTCATGGTGACATGAAGATGAGCTAGGGCTGCTGGTGGGATTTAGTGGTGAAGTGCATCAACCAATTCAAGATTTTCTAATACAAGTGCATCACCCATTTCAGATTTTCTAATACAAGTGCATCAACCATTTCAGATTTTATAATTCAAGTGTTATATGCATTAGTCTTATTGAATTCTGATTTTCACTTCCCCTAGGCCTATAAATAGGGAAGTTCTCTAAGCTTGTAATAACACCCCAAGGGGGGGGAGCTCTCAAACACTTCTCTAGAGCTCCCTTCCCTTCTCTCCCTCAAATTCTCTTAGTTTCCCTTTGTAGTTCTCAATTGTTGTAATAAGATCATTCTATTAAATTTTCTTTGTACTAAATATCAAACACTTTTCCTTTCTCTTCTTCTAATTCTCTAAAGCTTTCAAACACATGTTCTTCCAAAATCCTCAAAGTTCTCAAACATCTCTCTACTTCCCTTCTCTTCCAAAAGTCTCCATGTCTCAAACACTTCACAAACACATTTCTCTTCCTTCCCTAAGTTCTCAAATTCTCCAAGTTCACAAACATCCTCCAAGTTCTCAACCACTCTCTTCCAAATTCTCAAAGTTCCTAAACACTCTCTTCCAAAATCCACAAAGCTCTCAAAACACCTCTCTACTTTCTTCTCCAAATCCTCCAAGTTCTCAAACACTCTCTTCCAAATTCCCCATGTCTTAAACACATTCCCTTCCAAAATCCTCAAAGCTCTCAAACACATGTTCTTCCAAAATTCTCTAAAGTTCCCAAACACTTTCTTCTCCCTCCTCAAAGTTCTCAAACACTTCCTTTCTTCCTCAAAGTTCTCTTAGTTTCCTTAATGTTTTCTTAGTTGTAATTTATTTTTCTTTGTTATGTAAATTCTTTTCTTAAGTTTTCAAGTTGAATTAGTTTCCAAGTTTCAATTATGGTTTTTGTTCTTATTCATTATGCTTATAAGTTAATATGCTAGTTTGAATGATTGATCACCATTTAGGCTTGCATGTTAGCTATCTTGGTTTGAATTAAGAGTATACACCATGCTTTAATTCGAATTGAACTATGAATAGGAAGAGTATGTATGGACATTCGACAACAGGGATTAGATACATACTTGGTTGTTTAAAATGTTCTTCTATGCTTAATGGGTTCCTAATGCTTAATTTTAGGTTAGACAACAAATGATCAAATTAGGGAATTAGGAACACAAGATTATGACCAAACACCATGGCTTAATCATACTTTAGCTAGAATCAATCCGTTAATCTAATTGAACTTGGGAATTTATCTGCTTGAGTTAGTTATTTCTTTCTTCATTGTTTTATTTATTTCCTTTCTTTTTCATTTCTGTTTTGTGTAGGGAAAATGAATTGAATCATTCAATCACGAAATAACTAACTCAAGCAGATAAGTTCCCAAGTTCAATTTAGATTAATGGATTGATTCTAGCTAAAGTATGATTAAGCCATGGTGTGTGGTCATAACCTTGTGTTCCTAATTCCCTAATTTGATCATTTGTTGTCTAACCTAAAATTAAGCATTAGGAACCCATTAAGCATAGAAGAACAATTTAAACAACCAAGCATGTATCTAATCCCTGTTGTCGAATGTCCATACATACTCTTCCTATTCATAGTTCAATTCGAATTAAAGCATGGTGTCTACTCTTAATTCAAACCAAGATAGCTAACATGCAAGCCTAAATGGTGATCAATCATTCAAACTAGCATATTAACTTATAAGCATAATGAATAAGAACAAAAACCATAATTGAAACTTGGAAACTAATCAAACTTGAAACTAAAGAAAAGAATTTACATAATGAAAAGTAAAGTGGAACTAAGAAAAACTTAAGGAGAATTTCAGCACAAATATTTCATTACAACAATTGAAAACTAGAAAATGAAACTAAGAGAATTTGAGGGAGAGAAGGGAAGGGAGCTCTAGAGAAGTGTTTGAGAGCTCCCCCCCTTGGGGTGTGTTTACAAGCTTGGGAAACCTCACTATATATAGGCCTAAGGAAGCTGAAAATCTGAATTAAGTATGGCTAATGCATACAACACTTGTTTTATAAAATCTGAAATGGTTGATGCACTTCACTAATGCATACAACACTTCCATTATAAAATCTGAAATGGTTGATGCACTTCACTAATAAATCCCACCAGCAGCCCTAGCTCATCTTCATGTCACCATGACCAAGCTTCCAACCAGAAATAATAGCTCATCCTGAGGTCAGCATGACCAGCAACTTCAAGGGCTTACGAATTGGGCTTCCCTTAAGCAAATTAAGACTTTAAGCACTCAAACTTGAAGTTCAGAATGTCTTCTTTCCAGCCATATATCATTTGGGCCAATCCAAGGTCGGAGGAGGAAGTTAAGGCCAAAACAAATTGCTAACTCATTTTGCGCGCTGATAAAATCCATCCTGAGCATGGCTTTGTGTTTGCTAGGTAACAGACTCCATATTTATCCAATGGGGCTGAATTTTGGATATGTTATATTACACACCCATTGGAACAACTTTCATGAAGAATGTGGCCTCATCCGAGCTTTGTAGGTTGCTGAAACAAAGCTTGCAATATGACCTACGAAACTGGGCTGGCAGGGGACTGTAGCCAAAATTGAGTTTGTCTTTAAGCTCTTCATCCATTCATCCAAATTAGGCCCTAACATGCATGGATTGCATCATTTACTATCCAAAGCCCTCATTATTACCTAAAGCTCAATGAACTGAAAGATAAACACAAAAAGGATTAAAAGCACAAGTTTAACTCAAAAACATAACCAAATCATAAGCTAGAAGGGTACAAAATGATATGTAAATATGCACCGATCAGGCACCAGAGAATCTTATCCAAAAATCTTATCTGAAATTTGAGATTTGAATTTTATAATAAATATCAACACGTGGCAACCGAGAATCTTATCCGAAAAATTCATTCGAATTATGAGATATGAATTTTATAATAAATATTGACACGTGGAACCGAAAATCTTTTCCAAATTATTGTTTAGGTAAAAAATAAAAATAAAAATAAAAACTACAATTGAATAGTATTTGCCCTTTGCCATGGCAGTGGGTGGAAACACACCTTGCCTTTTGCAAGGGCTACCACAATTCACGTGAATAGTAACAGCCCTTGTGCCTCCCCTTGCCCTTTGTCATGGCAAATGAGTGGAAGTGCTCTTAGGAACAACTTGGAAGTGATAGAATAGTTGAAAACAACATAGAACCAAATATGGAAATTTGAAGTCTGCGAGCCTCACTTTGGCTCTTTTTTTCTTCCAATCCTTTAAGTTTTTTAGGAATCCATTTGGTTGAGTTTTGATACGTTAAGGAAAAAAAAAACAAATTGGTTTCGTCGAATTTGGTTGAGTTTTGATACGTCAAACACATGTGCAAAGTTTGAAAAGAAAAAAGAAACAATTTTCTACAGAAAACCAACCACGAGCCCAAATTTGGATATAGTTTTCTCCTTCGTTCTAGCTCCGTTTTGAGTGTGATTTTTTGGGTTAGAAACTAGAGGGAATAAGCTTCAAAATCACTGCAAGTTTGCCCAATTTTGTTAACTTTAGGTTGGTCAAAACGTCTCACAAGGTCTAGATTTTAGTCTGGAAAAAAAAGGGGAAATTTGCAGTTTTTTTGGGAAGATGATGAACAGTAATTTGAAAACAAGCCCACTCGCGGCTTCGGCGAGTGGTGACGCTTAGCAGTTGTTCCGGCAGCCTCCTACGCCATATTTTTAGACCATCCGACTCAATTTCTCGATCCGAGTATGATGGAATGGGTTTCAGGTCATTTTGAGTGTTGTAACTTAGAGAGGGTACCACGCTGTCTATGTTAAGAGAAAAAGTGTTTTTGTTTTAAAATTAGAATTTCTAACCTCATTTATGTTATATTTTTCAAATATAGGAACGGGAGTGAACTTGGCAACCTTCGAAGGGTAATTTCTTCATTTTAGCTTTTTGGGACACGAGGTTGGGTTTCCTGATTCTCCAATGATTAGACTATATTACTTTTAATCTTGGTGTTTATATATAGTATTATAAATATGAATAGTATTGTTGTTTTGCTTGGTGAATATTATTTGATATTAGGTGAATACGATTGTTATTGTTTAATGAATATTATATGATGTTGGGTGAATAGTATTATTGATATTGCTCCATGGCCGTGTGTTGGGTCAGTGTGTGTGTGTGTGTGTGTGTGTGTGTGTCGTTTAAGGTATATATAAAGGGTGAGAGAAGACCTTAGATATATCTAAGTAAAAAAAAAAAAAAGTGGAATATATTTAGGTGACGAGAGCAGGGCTTGAATATATTGAGGTGATGGGAGCATGGCCTCTAATGTAAAGTGAAGGTTGAGAAATTTGTAAACAAAAGAAAAATGGGTTAAGGGACGAATGGCGGTAGTTCATATTTTATGGTATTCAGAGCCGCAATGGTAAAACGCATGGTATGAGACATGCAAACTTGTTGCCCTAAGGTATGAATTAATGGGGTTAAAAGGGAGTGAGTTCATGACATCACCGCATATGCAAATTTATTTATCTGGTATGATTGCATAATTTATATATCTTGTGTTGTTTGATGCATGACACTTTGATTAACTGTGATAGCTGACCTTGAAGGGTTTGACAGTACTCTACTGGGCATTATAATGCTCATACCCTAATAGATTGTGCAGGATTCAAGACGAAGTTTGAGGAAGCAGGTTTCAACTAAGCTGCTAGGCTTTGTGCAATTAACATTTGTAAGTAATCAATCGTTTGATAAAGATCTTAGTGTGTATTTAACTACGAACTACTGCGACTTTGATTTTGGTGTTGGTAAGTAAATTTGTATAATTTTGTGCCTCTATTTCTCATCATATCATGGTTGTAAAATTTTATTCTTATGACTATGGTATGACTCACACCGTGATTCGGTAATATTCCTTATTTTCGTATTTTTTTTATTATCTATTTTTTCTCTTCCAAATGTTATTCATTTCTTGGACAAATATACTTGAATTATTTCAATGTGTCATTTTTTCGATTTATGTTTTTGAGTGATTTCAATTTGTAAAATTTCAAACCAAACCTATGCCAATTAACCAAAAAACAATAATAGTGGTGCAATAATAAGTGGTGGCGGGCTGCATAACTCTGGCGGCAGTGGCAACACATCAGCGACATTATAGCAGGTGGGGATTATGGAGGTTGGGGTTAGGGTTTGAAGAGAGAATAATAGAAATTGGGGGTTTTGGGGATGATTATCAGATGGGCTTTGAAGGGTGGGGGAGAGGTGAAAGAAATTTTTATTATTTTCTTAAAATGACTTGGCTCAAAACGACGTTGTTTTGGCCAAGTCATCTTAAAAGAATTTGATTGAGCCAAAATGACATCGTTTTGCTCAGGGAGTTTTAAAAAAAAAACACACACAGTACGCTTCTTCTTCCTCGGGCAAAACATGAAGCAATTGGAAAACAATCCATAGGTTGCACCACCAGTTCAGGTAGACCTCCAAGCCTATCTATGGCTTTCATAGGGTCGTTTCACCCTCGTGACCCCACTGTGGCTTCGTCTCTGCTCTTATATTCAGTTTATTTTACAACATCTACAGTGTTATTACATCAAGCATTTTTGTTGTTGAAAAATTCTAGGATTGCATTCATAATTCAGCCAAAAAAGCTACTAGCCACAAAGGGCAAATACAAACTAGCTATAAATGGCCAATAAAAACTAGCTACAAGTGGTCATTACAATAACATAATAATCTAATATCAAAATTAAGACAATTTGGTGCGCCTCCACTAACGATCTTGCATGATCGAAGAAGAAACTCTTGCATAGGCATCCCAACTAAGATTGCAAACTCAGAATAATCAAAAATCAATAAAGCTTGAAAAAACCAAGCCATCATAATACAAATAAAAACTCTCACAAAAGATATGTAAAACTCTATAAATAAATAAAAAAAGATGTGAAAACTACATAGAAAACCTAAAAAGTTTATGCTACTTATTCGAAACATAAAGAAACTGCAAAAAAAGATAATGGTGGAGATTCGACGCCGAAACGCAAGTGGAGATCTGACGCCGAGACACATCCATTTGTGATGGGTGGAGGAAAATCATAACAAAGTGAAGACAAAAAGGGGAAATCGTCAGTCACTAAAAATAAGGGAAAAGAGAAGAAGGGAGGAAGAGAAAAGGGGAGATGGGAGGAAGAACAGTGGCTTCCTCCCCCCTCAAAGGGAAAACGACGCGAGGAGAGTATTTTTGGTATTTTTTGGGGGAGATATTACATCAAGCTTTAAGATAAGAGCATCATTGGTAGTTAGGTGTATAAGGGGGTGTATACCCCTTTGGGCCGGAAACACCTGCAGACTGTAGTGTGAGTGTGTATATGTGTAAGGTTTTTATTTTGACCTTTATTGTATTTTGGCTCTTCTCTTAAACCAACAAAATCATTGTAATATTATTTAGATTCTAGATTAGAATCAGTGTGGGTTGAAGGGCTTCTATGTCTCCTCGTTGCAGTTCAAAAGGTAAAATCATATGCATAGATCACTTGGATTAATACATTCTCACTTGTATTAATCCATTCTGCGTCAGTTTTTAGAGCTTTGTCAGATTCCTTTATTGCATGGATATTTCTTATCTGACTAAAGCATGGGGTTTATTATATTTATCAATGACTATCTTTACAAAATATTAAACCCCTTCTTTCTAAAGACATCTTGATTATTATATTCTTTCTTGAAAAAGAATTGATTTCTAAAGTCTTTTGCACATACATCTCAATTATACTTTTGTGCAAAACATGTGCATGTGTATCTGACAAAACACTTGAGAGTATTTTATTTACTCTCAAACGGCTCTTTGCTTTCTAGAAAGCATATCATTTGTTTTTTAAACCCATACCCATCTTGGTCCTTACAAAAGTCTATTGTCTTGTCTCCCACCTTTCTAAGAGATGGGTTATGAGTTATTAATTCTTCTTTTCAGATTATGGACTTTGCACTTGCGGCTACTCTTGGTTCCTTTAATTATATCCTCCATCAATTTTTGTCTTTTAGTGTATTTTAATATATCATGCTTGAAACTTTCTTTCATGGGTTGCATTTAATTAATGAGTTTCCTCCTTACTCTCTTTGGAAGAGTCCACCGAATGTTCAAAACCTTTATTACCTTTGAAACTTTTTATATTTGGTTGGCTTTGGTGGTATACTCATTCATTACATCAACTTGGCTTATAATTATTATATCCTTTCTTGAAACTGTTTTCAAAAGAGATAATCTTTTATTCCTTGTGGATGTTTTTATTTTTTTATTCCCAACAGTTACATGAGCATGGTTTAAATTATTTAATCTTATCATGTGCTCATTGTATGGGTAGATTATTTTAAACCTTCAAATTATTCTTCTTGAGAAATACACCCTATTCTTCTATATTGCTTTCTCTTCTCTTGAGTCTTGGCTTTTGAGAGAAAGGTCTATATATGTGTGAAGCTCTTCTCTTCCGGTAGGGATTTCCATATTATGTAAAACAGTTTCTGCTCATTCCCATATACACCTTAAGCATATTTGTTTATTTGTTTTTGAAAAGAATTTCATATGAGCATTCAAAAACATTCCCATTTATTTTTCAGCCACTTGAACACTTGAGAGTATGTGTATGACTGCATACACATAGATTGTCTCCGACGTTAATTCATATTTATTGTGGTTGAATGTTTTGTTTCATTGTTGTTATGTTGAATTAAACTACTTGCTTCAAGTTCATTACTTCTAGTTTAATCATCACAACACTTAGGTTTCATTTGTCTAGCTCAATCATACTTTGTGATTGAGATAGATGAATCTGTGAAACCATAACTCACTTCATACATCAAATTACATGCAACTTGAGCTTGGTGCTCTTGAGAGGATTTGTTGCTAAGAGATAAAGAAAAGGTGCTTGCTGAGAGATTGGATTGTAGCTGCCTATAGGTGATAGATGAGCTAAGTCTTCTTTCGTTTTTCTTATATTTCTTAATTGAGCAGATTGGATCTCTCCTGGCTTGGTGCCCCCAATTTTTCACCCTGTTGGGTTTTCTGGGTCAACAATTATCGTGTGTTATTTACATTCCGTTGTTACTAGTTTTATTTTATTAACCACGAAATTGCTTGTGTTTGTGCTTGTGTGCCTTTAAAGAAGTTTAATTGTAAAAAGGGTAGCTCTTTGACCTATAGCCTACTTCAACCCCCCTCTGTAGGCTTTTAGAGCTTAGGGCCTGGTTTTACAATATGGTTGTAAACGTAGAGGAAGCGGTTGAGATGTGAAAAAAAGATGGAGCTTTAGGGCATCTCCAGCCATGGGCTATATCCCAAATATAACCCTAAAATAATGCAAAATCTATCTCCAGCCATGGGCAAAACAAAATTTTGGCTAAATTTGGAGGGCTACATTTGGCCCTTTAGGGCACTTCCAGCAGTCAAACCCTTGCCATGGCAAGGGGGGGCTAAGGCTGACACTATTCACATGAATAGTGTCTGCCATTGCAAAAAGTAAGTTACACTTCCAACAGTTGCCCGGGCAAAGGGCAAGTACTATTCAATTTTTTGTTTTTTTTCACAAATTTGTTTACCTAAACAATTAATTTGGACAATATTTTCAGATAAAATTTTTGGGTTCGTACTTGTCAATATTTGAGTAAAAAGTGAATAATAGTAGAAGTATAAGAAAATGTATGAGGATTTGGTGTTGAAAGTGAAGAGTTTTGGTAGGTATTTATAGAAAAAAATTACAGAATTTTTGGATATATATATTTTTTTTAAATTTTGATATTTTTTTCATTTTTTTATTGCACAAAAATTGGCTGCCGTTGGATTGGAGGAAAAATTCTGATCGGAGAGCCCAGAATGCGACACTTGGCCGAGAGCTGTTGGCGGCACTGTAGCGGAGCACTATAGCGTCACTGTAGCCGCTGACGTCATCCAGCCCGCAAGCTGTTGCTCGGGCCCCCTCCCCCTTCAAGCCAGCCCAGGCTCGTGGACCCCACCACTTGCCCGGGCCAGCCTTCCTTGCTGGAACCTCATTTTGGGCTCTTGCCCCCCCCCCCCAGCCCTTGCCCTAGGGGGTTGCTGGAAATGCCCTTAGCCCTCCAATCGGGCCACATGTAGCCCAGCTTTATGAACATGCCAAATTTGTAGTGGGACCCATACATCTGCTTTTCAACAGCCACATTAAAGCACATATGTTTTTTTTATAAAAAAAAATAAAAATAAATGTGGTCAACTTTTCAAATCTTTTCAAGTGTTGTTTAAAAAAAATTATAAAAAAATATTGTTCATGATCGTTTGAGCTCAAACATTGAAACCCATCTTTTTTTTTTGGGTTATTCGCAACAATGGTCCCTCAACTATATTCGTATTTACAATTTGGTCACTCAATTCAATTATTAGTTGCAGAGGTCACTCAAGTAAGTGTTTTGTTGCACCATTAGTCATTCCGTCAAGTCTGTGACTTTTTCTATTTAAAATGATGACGTGATAAGCATATCTTAGATTATTGATGGGCAAATGTGACTTTTCAGTTAGGATTATTTGTAGCAATGATCCCTCAACTATACTCGAAGTTACATTTTGGTCACTCAACTCCAAAAAATAATTACAAAGGTCACTCAATTGGGTGTTGTGTTGCACCATTAGTCCCTACCGTTAGAGAGACTTGACAGTAGGGACTAACGATGCAACATAACACCCAATTGAGTGACCTCTACAACTAATAATTGAATTGAGTGACCAAACTGTAAATACGAGTATAGTTGAGGGACCATTACTGCGAATAACCCTTTTTTATTATTTTAAATTTATAAATGTCTTCACGTTTTTAAATGTTTGGTGTTGTTTAAAAAAATTATAAAAAATTTGGGGTCATGATCGTTGGATGTCTCAGACCCTTGAAACCCTTCCAATTTTTTTTTTTTTTTAAAATTGCCTTTGTTGGCTTTATTATTTTTATAAAAAAATTTAAAAACCTAAAATTTGTCTATAAATACCTCTTCCTCTCTCCGACTCATTTCATTCCACACTTCTTACAAATTCTATCACATATAGTTTAATTAAATAATAGTTAATTAAATTAAATAATATATAGTTGTGGAATGTATGAGTGTTGTACCATAGTTTTTCTCAAAATAATAAAATATGAAGAACCCTAAAATATAGCCCTACATGGCTGGAGATGGAAAAATTTAGCCCTGCACTATTCTTTAAAAAATTAATATTTTGGGGGAGCTGGACTACATTTAGCCCTATGACTGGAGATGGCCTTACAATGTTTTTACATCTTCTTGAAATTAGGCCCCACATGATAGAAAGGAGTGGGGTGGTGAGGAGCTGCAAACTTTCCACATTTACGCACTAGTGACACATGAATACAGCTTAACTCGTCCAACATTTTATAGTGGCGGGTCCCTTTTCATTTGGTTGAGTGTTATAGCCGTTTGGAGTTTTGTTTGTTTTTTTTTCATATACTCCCATAATCACCAATGACTAGCAATTGTTGACCCAAAAAAAAACAAACCAATGACTAGCAATTAATTCAAAGGTTCATACAATTTTTAAAATAAATATGTAACCATCAAATGGTTTAGAAAAATTATATATAACCATCAAATGGGTTAGAGAAATAGTAAATTAAACACCTACAATGTTATTTTATGAATTTTGTCAGAATTTTAAAAATGTTGGGTCGATTTGTTTGGAAAAAAATAATTAAACTTTACATAAGAAAAATTAATACAGAAAATTGAATTTACATCTTTAAATTTGCTTTTTTTCATTGAAGCAAAAATTACTTTTATACTCCAAAGATGTTTCGACCAAAAAAAAAAACATTTACTCCGAAGATGTAAAAAGGACACGAAAATGACTTTACACCCCCTGAACATACGCGCTGACTAATAATGCTCTAACATCCACAAGATGAATAAGAAACGCGGGCTCCACTTTTGTTTTTGGGGAAAAAAAAACCAATTCAGCTGTCAGAAAAAGAAAATACTAGCCACAAATGTAAAATCTTTTCTCTTTTTTAAGTAAGAGTGGGGCCTAGAGTCTTGTCTTTCTTAGTAAGCAACCATGACCAGTCAAAATATCTGCTGCAGCAAATCTTATCTGTTTGCAAAACTTATTTTTTTACCGGTTGAATGGATTTTCACTTAACATTTTAATTTTTACACCAGCAATCCAACGGTCCAAATCACAGGTGGGATGTCGGCCTCAGAATCCAGATTTGTAATTTTGCTGCTGCTGCAACTGCTGCAACAGTTGCAACTACCACCATTTTCCCATTCACGGGGTCCACGAGTCTCCTTCTGTCTCCTACGTGAATTATTGAGACTTGACTCCGAGTATGTGGCTTGAGGTGTGCCACGTCGTGTCATCCCTGTGTAATAATATCCCAATAAATTTCCCAAAAAAGTCATCGACCTCCATTTTTGCTGTGTGTCTCTCTCTGTCTCACTCTGCGAAACTTGGTTCCTGGATATTTTCAGGTATGTTTGAGTTAATGGGTTTTCTAAATTAGGCTCTGTTGTGTGATTTTTGGTGTTTATTATTGTTATAATATGGTGATTTTTCTTTTGCTTACTGTTTTTAGGTTGTTAGACCAAAAATGGAGGCTGAGCAAGTTGGGGAGCTTGTGTCTGTAACATTCACATGGACGATTGATCAATTCTCTAGGTTGAAATCCCAGAAGCATTACTCAGAGGGTTTTTCTGTTGGTGATTTTCAATGGTATGCTTGAGTTGAAATCCCATCATTCTTTTTCTTTGGTGTATAAATATATATATATGTATATGTTATTATCTTTGGCTTATATATCTATATACTTGGTTGTTTTGATCAGGCAGATGGTTGTGTATCCAAAGGGAAGCAGTGGAATTCCCGGAAAGCACGATTTGTCGATATATTTGAATGTTGTAAATGCTTCAGCATTGCCATCTGGGTGGAGTAGATATGCCCAGTTCACCTTGACTGTGGTGAATCAAGTTGACCGTGATAAGTCAATCACAGTAGGTAAATTATCTACTCTTCATGTTGTTTATTTCACATTTTTAATGTGTTGTTTTGCTGCTGTGAATTGAAAGTGAACTCCTTTTACATTTTAATTTTGGTTTACTCTAAAAAACTTTAGAGAAAAAGATTGGTAACTTTTACTTTCCCATACAAGAGAGATTCCTTCTGAAGAAAATAGTTTAACTTGGGAGAGTGTCTTGTTGTTCATTGTACATTTTTCTTTTCTTACTTCATCTCACCCTTCTAGGAAATACCATGTTTGGTCAATTCTCTGAAGGCAATTTTCTTTTTTCTCAATTAATTTTCCCTACAGCACTAACCATTATTTCTTTTCTTCTATTTTCTCTTACTGAAATTGAACAAAGCATTGTGTAAATTCGGTCATTTGTTTCCCAGTCTTCATCTAGTAATATCTTTCCTTCATGGACTTTTACTTGCTGATTTTAAGGTTCATTTCCTCTTTAACATTTCAATGAAAACGGTTGGCCTTGGAAAATTGTTTCGAAATAAGACTACGTATGGCAACAGAGCTTGTTGGTAATTACTGGAAAAACATAAACAAACTCCTCCATGTGCATGTGTGGGTGTTTACTTTTATTATGCTGAAAATGTGTATGAAAATGTCATCCACGATTTCCTTTTAAAGTGGAGCTGTCCAGTTTATATATATTTTCAGATGGCGTGAGACGTTAGGTGATGAGATTCTCAAATTAGATAATTTTGCAGATGAAATCATATCTACTTGTGTTGCGCAAACATACTAGACTATACTAGAAGAGAACATAGCTGTATTTATAATAGTAACTTTGGAACGAGTTTCCTTTATTATTATTATTACCTATTTGCTGTTCATTTTATTTTTATTTTTTATGAATGTTTTGTAATCCATCTTATTTTGATTTTACAGAAACTAAACATGTGTTCAGTGAAAGTAAAAGTGATTGGGGCTTCACATCATTCATGCCTCTAAGTGAGCTTTGTGATTGTACCAGAGGGTTTCTTGTGAATGATATATGTGTTCTTGAAGCCGAGGTTGCAGTTAGTCAGGTTGACTATAAGATTTCGGAAGTCCAAGAAACTTGGTTTTGTACACCCATAGTGCCCCCAAAGCATGAAGATCAAACGCTAGGACCTTCAAATGTGGATTCTGTGCTAGTTACACAGTCTTCACAACCTCTCAGGGAACCTTGGTCTGAACAGGTGCTTAACTCTTCAATAGCACTTACGACACGAAGTTTTGATCAAGTGCTTGCTTTCCAGGATTCACCAAGTTCTGAACAAGCTTGCACTGAGCTTAATGATAGTCCTGTTGTCTCTTCCATAATCAAGGAACATGAGCAAACGCCCTCCATCCCAGTTGGCAAGCTCGTGGATTTCAAGGGTTTAGGGCAAATAGAGAAAGATTTTGTTCCATTGCTGGAGGAAGTCTGTTTGTTGCATCCTTCATTGATTGAATGCCAAAGGAAGAGAAGTCGTATGTTTAATGAATGGGCATTCACAGCTTTGGGTAGACTCCTGTATTTTCTACAGACTACAAGGGGTAAGGATATGGTTGAGGATGCCTGTAAGCACCTTCAAATTTTATGGGAGGAGCTTGAGACCTTCAGATTTGACTTGGCTTGGTTGGAGCCTCATGTTCAATCCGCCTTGGGTATGAACAAGTTTGTGGAAAGGGCACGACTGGTGAAAGAACAGAGAGACAATGTGGATGCTCTGGAGATTGAAGTCAAGAGGTTAAAAGCTAGGCTAGTTGTTGCAACGCTAGAGTTTCAGGTTGCAAAAACAGACATGGGATTGGCAGAAGAAAGCTGTGTTGAAATAAATATGGATGGTGAGCTTGGTTATGGGAGGCGTGCCTTTCTTTAGAATTCACTCTTTGATGACAAACATATGCAATATATGTTTATATATGTATTACATATGCAACTCCCATGTTAAGCATGATCCTATTTATAAACCATCATGCTGGAAAAGAACCCTCCATTGCAATTTTTGTTCTGAACTAAACCCTTCCATCTGAAGTAACACTCCCTCCCCTGCCTCCATCTGCACAGTAGCGAAATCCCTGTGCATGGTGAGGTCCAATAATCCCAAGCAACATGTCCACCGGTATGAGAATTTTTCATCTTAATTTGATGCTGTATTTTTGCTGAATTAGGTCTTTATTTTGATGATTTAAGGTCTTTAATTTCTTTGAAGATCTAATTGTGTTTAAAGCTTATTCTTTATCCTTTTGTTCTAATTGATTGTTTTTGTTTCTGTTCTTTTTCTTTTGGTGACCTGAATATGTCTTGCGGCATAAGGGTGTTACAGTAGTGATGATTCAGGGTTATAGTGTAATGCCTATTTTTAATTTTGTGTGATTGTTATTTATTTTTTCTTTTTGGAAGACTTGCGGTTGGTGTTTTGGGTGTATTTTAGTTTTTATGTAATGTTATTATTATGTAAAAGAGTAAATAAACTTCAAAGATCCACTAGAACATTTCTCCATCTGAAGTGGATCCTAGACAACTCATGTAGGAATTGAATCATTATTACCCAGCTCTCTTGTTTTTACAGTGGCACACATAAGTGTCATGTTCTTACAAATTTTGATTATGTTTAATCTTCTTCTGTTTATTATGCAGGCATCATGACAATGCATTATATGCCTGTCCAGATATGTGCAGGAATCGCTTTTCCGAACAAACTAGAATCACCTCCTTGTCTGAAATTGAAATAATTAAGGAAGAGCTTTGGAGAAGGCAACAACTGGAAATAGTGGTATCAAAATATTTATAGTGCTTACAGGGTTTTCATGTTATTAAATTTTCTGTTATGATGGAGGGTTTTCATGGTAATAAATTTTCTGTTATGATGGAGGCTATTGTTGTTTGTTGTACAGTTCTGTTGTATTATGCATAAAACCTTGGTTTGACTGGCATTAGTGTTTTATGCATTTGATCTTGGTCGGAGTGGATGGGGTGAAAGAAGGTTTTATGTATTAGGTCAAGTGAAAGTTAGAAGTTTAATTTAGGGAGGTTTTTTGTTTAAAACTCAGTAGAAAGGTTTTTTCTTGGTCAAGTGAAAGATTTCTAATCTGTTGTCCATATCACATATGTTATTCTACGTGATCGATCTGATAGGTAAGCAAAAAACATAGGTCTCCTACCGAGTGAGTGTTGTATCAAAAGAAGTGAAGTTATTTTGAGAGTTGGATTGGTTGAGGGGCTAATGGTGTAAGAATTTGTAAATTTAGAGTTGTTTTTGTCGATTTTTTAAAAGACATGGGGCAAACAGCGATTGCAAAAACAGTCTAGGCTAGACTCTAGACCATTACTCCAAAATATGAGAAAGACTTCCACGAAATGGGATACTACTATTTTGCTATTTCTGGCTAATAACATTATGACACGCATAATAATTTTTCCATGTGGGATAACATTATTGGCCGAGGATTGCAAAACATAGTTATCTTGGTTTCAACTTGTTTCCCTCTATTTGGCCAAGTAGGCCAAAGGAATGATTTTTTGGTCCTTGAGATGCGTAGGCGTGCCACCACCAAGCCACTTAATTGCTTGGGTGGCAAGATTGTGTGAATGTGTTGCCCTTCTGACTTCCTGATCAAACGATTGATCGACTAGGATAAGTGCAATAAACGTAAATGCAAGAAACAAAATTACAATAATGTAAATGCGATAAAAATATATTAAAGCGATAAAGATTGGAATTAAACTTGAATTTAAAGACAATTGAAAGTAAATTGCAAGAAAGTAAGTTTACACTAGGAAAATGAAGAACTTGGATAATCTAAAGTGCTTGAAGGATAAAATCCTAGGCTAGGAATTAGAAAGTGCAGGATAAAAAGATAGGTTTTGTGTGTTGAGTCGGAGGTCCTTTCCTTTTCTTCTGAGAGCTATTTATAGAGCTTTCTTCAGCTCATGGGTTTGGCCATTAAATGACCTCAACTAGCTTTCATTGAAAATCCTTACAAAATTAATGCCTTCCTGAGCTCTAGGCATTTAATAAGAACTTCCCAACCACCACCAACCCATTTGGTTGGTCAATGAAATGACATTGGAATTGTGAAACTCTTCTCTTGATTTGAGCTACAATAAGTCTTTGGCAATTAATCCTTCCGTCTTTGGACTCTGCCACTTGCAAGGAGACTTTTGCTAAAACTTCCCATCCTAACATCATGGGTTGAGCCTGGACTTATGGATATTTGGTTTGACATCTGGTGGAACATCGTGACTCTTAGAGCTCTTGCCTTGCCTCGACCTAACTTGGAGTTTGGCAACCTAGACTTTGGTTTCCAACTCGACTTGGTCTTTAGTTTCCAACCTCGAGATTGCTAAAAACGGTGCAAACCAACTAATAGCCCTTGAATAATTATTAGGTCGTAAGGCCTCACTTTTCTTCACAACATATAATATATACATATATGTATATGGAGCTTCAGTTGAGGGATTCTTCAAATAAGCTTATTTGAGGGACACGCTTGTAGGGCCCAATTCGTAATTTATTTCACTAATCCAAAACTTCTATTTTGTAGATACTCATTCAAAGATCATCTTAACAAAAAATCACTTGAATCCGATATCATTTGACCACTAAATTGAATTATTGAAATTTTAGTACTTTCTTGAAGCACTATGTTCATTGATTTTGTAGGATTGGATATTGAAACGATTTCCGATTTGTCTAATTTTTTGCAAGGATGATCTATGAATATAGACTTAAAAAATAGAGGGTTTGGATCGTTGAAATTTTTTTTGTAAGGAACCTTAAAGGGTGTCCTCAAATAAAATAATTTGAGGGTTCCCTCAATATATATATATACAAAGAGTTTCATTGAGAGCATTTCCAGCAATGCAGCCCAGGGGAGGGCTGGGAGGGGGGGGGAAGCCCAAAATGTTATTTCCAGCAACAAAAAGTGGCCCGGGCAAGGAGTGGGACCCAACGAACTGGGCTGGCCCGAGTGCCAAAACGAGTTTTAGAGATGACGTCAGCGCACTAACGTCACGACGACGTCAGCCCTGGCATTCAAATTTTTTTAATGTTGGCGCGTGCAGCACACGCGCCAACGTTTAAAAAAAATTTGACGCGCCCGCTACAGTACCCCAACGGCTAGCTTCCATGTGTCGGCGCCTGGGCTCTCCGATCTGATTTTTTCCTCCAATCCAACGGCAACCAATTTTTGTGCAATAAAAAAAATCAAAAAAATATTTAAAAAATACCCAAAAATTCTGATTTTTTTTTTCTTCTATAAATACCTACAAAAACTCTTCACTTTCAACACCAAATCCTCATACACGTAGGCAGAGGCGGACCTTATTTTCATTTTCAACATTTAAGTAAATGTCTTTGTCCTCTTACTTTTATTTATTTTTATATTACTCCATTTACTTAAGTTTACAATGTAAATAAGGAAGTACCCCCCCATTTGGATTCAAATAAAAATACTAGAAAATCAAATTCCCACCAAATCAAAATATGAAAAATCGGTTTTAGTGCAAAATACGATTTAGGCTAAAAATGATGGCTCATTAAGTCAATATATATTTCATACTAAAATCCCATAAAATCAAGTTTTCTTATTTGATGTGTAAGGAACAAAAGCCGCCAAAAATTATCTTGAGAAAATAATTATTCCAAAAAATCATTTTTCATACTTAGTCAATATTGCACCTCCGCTAAAAAATTTCATACTTAGTGCAAGTAGGAACCCAAAAATCTTACCCGAAAATATTATCCAAAATAATTATTGAAGTAAAAAAAGTTGTGAAAAAAACAAAAAAATGAATAGTAGTTGCATGGCAAAGGGTAATTGCTGGAAACACACATAGCTTAATATGGCAAGGGCAGCCACTATTCACGTGAATAGTAGCTGCCCTAGCCCCCTCCTTGCCATGGCAAGGGGCAAACTGCTGGAAGTGCTCTGAGGGATCCCTCAAACTAGCTTATTTGGGGGACACCTTTGTAGGGCCCACTCAACATTGTATTTCACTAATCCAAACCGTCTACTCTGGCTTTGTAGAGGACGTCCGGTCTTTACTATTGATGTATCAATGATAATGTGTCGATATCATTGTCGTCAACAAAATGTACCGACATGTTACCAATACATTTTCGCAAACATTGATAAAATATCGACAATTCCGTTTTCAATTAAAGACAAAATATTTTGCCCAGAGAAATTGTGTTGACTTCAGAACTAATATTGGAATCATAATTCTATACAAGTCTAAAATGACGAAGTTTCAAACATAAGGACACAGATGAGGAGACATAAAATATATCATCACAGCTCAAGATGAAATAAACCAATAAATAAGTCACAACAGTAAAAGCAAAACACATTGTTCAAACTAGGGCTGCAGCAAGGAAGGATAAGACAAGGACTGAGACAAAGGCTGAGGTGAGAAGGTTAAATTACATGGAACTATCCAAGCAATGCCTTCATCTGCAAGAATTATGCAGCAGGTACTCTCAGCTTCAACAAGCTCCCTTAAGATATATTTTGCCAAGTGTTTTGTTGCGATCGTATAAAGTCGAATAATAAAGAATTGAAAATAAAATTAGAATTAATTGCAAATTTGATGAAAGGAGGAGGTCTAGATACATTAAAACTTCTTCAACCTTCGGACTATTCGGTTATAAACACACAAATTCTATACGCCCTGCTTTGTTTTCAACCATGCAGGAAGGAAAAAGGCCCCGTTGGGTGGGCTGGATTGGACAAGACTAGATTGGACTGGTTGGGATTGGACTAGACTTTGTGTCTGTTGTTTGGTGCTATACTTAACTTTGGACTGGACTAGAAAACATAATAATTTTGAAAATTTATATTTCTTTATTATATTTTTTTCAGTATATTTTCAAAAGAATAACAAATGAAATTAACGCACAAACAAAACTCAAGATATAAACGCCCATGCCATTTGTAACAGTCGTCATAGAGTCACTCTCAATATCAAGGGATCTAATGTTTTGTTTGTGCGTTAATTACATTTGTTATTCTTTTGAAAATATACTGAAAAAAATATAATAAAGAAATATAAATTTTCAAAATTATTATGTTTTCTAGTCCAGTCCAAAGTTAAGTATAGCACCAAACAACAAACACAAAGTCTAGTCCAATCCCAACTAGTCCAATCTAAAATACAAAGTCTAATCCAATCTTGTCCAATCCAGCCCACCAAATGGGGCCTTAAAGCCCACCAAACAATAGATTGGATTCATGTCCATTTTAATGCCATATGTCCAGTCCAATCCAACTCACCAAACAAAGCCGTAGAGAAAGAAGACACTAAGAAGAAAGTCAATTATAGCCATTGGCAACTCCACTCGTTTTCATACATGTTGATAAATTCAGTCAAGCTAATCTTGTAGTTAATTAACTAGAAATTCAGTCAAGCTCATATGCGAATGCTGGTTTCTGGCTCCCTTTTCAATCAGACCAAAGAAGAAGAAAATAGAGCAAGCATATAGTAAACTTCAACAGCATTATATATATAGATATTAAATACCAACACAGCATTATATAGCACAAGTTAGTTTCAGATCTAAACCATATTTATCAACTATGGTCTTGAGACTTGCTCGGTTGCTGATCATATTAGTCCTTGCCCTGGCCGCCACCGAAAGCGCCCTAGCCGGTGATCCTGACATCAAATAGATAAACACTGATCCCATTTTTATGCTTAAGCAAATAGATAAACAACAAAATAATTTATGGAGAAAGTGTTATTCAATTCATGTACGAGATCTTGGGATTTTGTTGAACGTTTTTCTAAACGAATTATGAGTCTTTAAATGATTTGTACTTTTTTTTTTCACTGCATGTTAGAACCTTTTTGAGTGAAAGTGTGCTTGATAAAGTGAGTCTATAATTGAGAGAATTCAAGCACAATTTAGGTTCATTGTCCTTGTGATTTGGAGTGTTAGAATCACAACAACCAGGTCATCCTGGGAGAAGTTTGTCATTGGAAACTTGGAGTACCTGTGAAAGGCAATTTCGTCTCAAGAAGAACAAAGTTCTAGACTTGACCATATTCTCTTGTTTTTTTTAACTTCACTTTGTACTTTTATTTGTGTTATTTGATGCTTTAATTTTAGTATTTATTTGCATAAACCTAAGACCATAGGGCTAGATCCCGTTAACTTTAGTTCGGTTTCTAACCTTAAAAAAATATTGATTTCCTAACATGTAAGATGTACATAACCGGAATGGGAATGGATAGAATAAGAGTCATTCCCATTCGGATGACTCCTTTGTTTACTCACATTGGCGGAATGAATAGTAATATGGGCCCAGAACAAATCTGATTCCTGATTTTTTTTTTCTTTCTTCTATCAGAGTAATTCCAACTCGGATCAGGTGAGAACACTAAAATGAGAACACTATATGAGGATCAATCTCAGCCATCCAAAGTCATCTGAACGGCTAAAGAGAAAAAGCAAGCTTAATGTAGAAATGGGTACGCTGCACTTACCCCTTAGGCCACATGTCCTGCGGTGCCTTTTCCAATCGCGCCTTTTTTCCTTCCTTCCTACTCTTTTACCAAAGAAACCCTAAAATCTTCAGTAGAAATGGGGGAAATATCAAACCCCTTATATTTCCCCTTCTCCCACATGTCTGTATCTTTATTCCTTCTATCAATTCTTTCTTGAAATTTCCACCTCAAAATCTTACAAACCAAAAACTCCCAGATTCTCACCCCTTCATCATCCTCATTCCCATCACCTTCTTCACGTCAATTCCCACCTTACTCTTCCAGTGGACTTTTCAATCTCCATGAACTACATCCCTCTCTTCTCATCTATCTTTCAATCTACTGCCCATTTCCTTGCTTCCATTTCTAACAAAGCATTACTCTTCTCCCCTTTAGAAATTTTTCTGACATGAAAACTGTCATAAGTGGCTAGGAATCTGGATCTATCGCTTTCCTTTTTGGGAAAGGGGTATTGGGTGTGCGGGTATGTGAACAGTTTGGTGTTGTAGGTGTAGTTTTGAGGGGTTTTATGTAGAAGACATGGCTAATTTTATATTTTATATTTTTATATTTATGGCTTCGTAGATTCAAGCCTCTTCCCACTCATTCTCCATCCCTTCTGGTTTGTATTGATCTTTCTCAAGTCTTGGAATTTTTTATATTTTTTATTTGAGTGGTAAGGCCTCCAGTTTTTTATTTGAGTCATGGTAAGTATTTTTTATTTTTTATAGGTAAATTATACTCACCTCCTTCCTCACATCACGAAAACTTAATCAACTACAAGTTCCTCTCCTCCAGCCCCACTTGAAAATATGGGTACAGAGCCAATGCTTTGCTAACCTTCGCAGTCATAATTTTAGCCCTCAAGCGTGCCATGGCCTCTATCTCTGATAATCTCAACCACCCCACTCCCACTTCCCAAGTCCAAGTCCTTTCTCTTTTCTTTGGTAGATCTAGGATTTAAAAAGTTTGAATTAGAATACCCAGTTCGATTTCATGTTTGATTTTGCTTGTTGGGTCCGTTTAGGTGCTGAACAAGAATTGGTTTCATAAGCAACCAAATGGGAACGACGAGGTACATTTCTCTAATTTATAGTTTGATGGGTTATATGTAAAATTGCTCTGTATATGAATTCAATTTGGTATTGGCTTAAATGGGTTTTTCTTTGATTCTTCTTTATAATCTAGTTTAAACACTGCCACTTTGGGATTGATTTGTAAGCATAAATGAGGGCTTTACACTCATCCTAGTGGAATAAACTCAAATGCAGAAGTAGAGTCCTTTTACAACTCCTTGTTGCTCATACAGAGTGTAAGGGCAAATTAAAAAATTGAGCTAAATGAGTCCTATTTGTACAAGGATTAATACATGATATGTACGGTTAAAGTTGGGATTAATACATCATTTTGATCTGTTGGTTGTTGTATTAATCTAAAATGTAAACACAGCTATAAAGCTATACAGAATAGTAAAAGACCATGTGCAGAGCCACTTGATGAGGAATAAACATAAGGATATCATATTTTATGTGATAATAAGTGCAGAACATGGAGATAAGACTCATTGGTTATCTGTTTATAAATAATCAAGTAGTACCTTCAGCCTTTTAAAAGATGTGGTCGTTCTCCTCAGTCGAAAATGCGGTCCATGGTTTGACTAATTATAGGTGGTAGTTGCTGGTGTTGAGGTTTGTGACAGATTGAGATTGTTGTGACGATAGGAAAACATATAAAAGAAAATTTGACACCTTTTTATTTTTGTTTGATAATGAAAATAAAAGGGCAGTTTCTAGAGTTCAAAGTTATAATAACCCCATGATTGTGGATTTTTGCCTACTATTTGGCTCTCTAATATTCTACTACCTTCTCTATGCAACTTGTTTTTCCCCTCAAATTTGGCATCATTTCTGTATCTTAATGTATTGACAATAGCGTTAGTAGGTATCATTTGTATCTTAATGTGTTGACAATAATGTTAGTAGATATCATTTATGTATCTTAATGTGTTGACAATAGTGTTAGTATATATCATTTCTGTATCTTAATGTGTTGATGATAGTGTGAGTAGTATGGATATGGGTATCAGGGCTGTATCTTCATGTTTTCGTAATAGTTTTAGTATATCTTATGTAAACTTTGTATGTTGCAGGGATAAAATGGAATTTGGATTTGAACTATGTTTCACATAGGCGAGTACAGTCCTGTAATCAAGCAATTTCTATGGATAAACACCAGTATTAAAATTCACAATAAAATATGGGTCGTAAACGATTCAAAGGATTCACTAGAGCTTCAACATCATATTTTTATAATTTTTAAAAACTATAAATTTTAAAAATAATAGAGAAATGACACATGTCAAAATTGCAATGCTGCATCATTACTTGTTTGCCACCAAAATATCTTTCGTAAACACTTAAAAAGGATTCACTAGAGCTTCCACATATCTTCATTTATTATTCACTAAAGCTTCATAATATTATTTTTATTTTTTGACTAAGAAGTCTTCATTAGCACTTTTATGAATGTTTTAAGATGAACTCAAAAGACGTGGAAAGTTTCACATTGAGTTTGTAGAATTTTTCGGGGTGTATTTTTAAGCTATTTAATGAAATACTATGATTTTTGGAAGAGTGCGTCATCAATGCTTCTAACGAGCATCATTTTGCGTAGCGCCACGTGTCATCAGAGTTTCATTTTGTGTGTGTTTATCTTTAAAAATTCACAAACAATTAATTATAAAATCGAAAAAATCCATCCTTAATTTCTACAAATTCCATGCGACATTATCTTCGATTATGATGCGCTAAATGTTTGATTTTAAACAAATTCCAAACAATTAATTCAAGTTTGCTTCATTATTAACAATAACACTAAGTTAAGATCACTCTTCATCACTATAACTCTCCCCCAATTATTACTTCAAATTTCCCAATGTTAAAATTTGATTTTCTTGCACCAAAGTCGAAGACAATGTTACAAGGAATTTTTAGAAACTTTTCGGTGTATTTTTCTGATTTTTGTAATGAATATTCTTCAATTTTTTAAGATAAACTCACAAAAAATGAAAAAATAATAACACATGGCGCTACGAGATACTGACACCCATCGAAAAAGCTGACGATGCACCCATCGGGCATTACCATGTGTCATTCTCTATTATTTATTACTATTTTTCAATATTTTGAATTCCAAAAATCATAATAAATTTGAAAAATTCACTAAAAAAGACTCTGAACTCCTTGTGACATTTCCAACATCTTTTCAGACTTAAAATATAATTTTGACTAAGGGAAAAATTCAAATAATTTCACAAAATCAAGTTTGCTTCCAAACTAACAAGAACACTAAGTTGAAAATCATTAGTGTTCATTACTTCAACTCTTCCTCCAATTATTACTTTAAATTTCTGAACATCAAATTTTGATTTTCACACATTAGAATCGAGGATAATGTAGCAAGGAATTCGTAAAAATTTGCGGTGTATTTTTCTGATTTTTAAAATAATTTTTCTGGAATTTTTTAACATAAACTCACAAAAATGAAACATTAATGACACATGGCGCTATGAGATACTGACATCCGTTGGAAAAGCTAAGGACCCGGCCATCAGACACTACCATGTGAAGTTTTTCTTCATCTTTTAAGCTTTAAAATATAATTGACCTATAAAAATCAAATAGTTTCTCAAACTCAAGTTTGTTGCTATAATAACTGTAACATTAAGTTGAAGATCTTTACTCTTCCTCACTACAACTCTTCCTCCAATTAATAATACAAATTTTCCAAAGTCAAATTTTAATTTTTGCGCATTATAGTCGAACATAATGTTGCAAGGAGTTTGTTAAAATATTTGGTGTATTTTTCTAAGTTTTATTAATTTTTTGTGATTTTTGGAAGTTAAAGAATTTGAAAATAATAAAAAAATGGAAGAGAATGACATGTGGCAGCATTTGATGACTGCATCGTCAGAGTTTCTAACGGATGTCACTATCCCGTAGCGCCATGTGTCATTAAAGTTTCATTTTTGTTTATTTGACTTTCAAAAATCACAAAAATTAATTAAAAATTAGAAAAAAAGAACCAAAATTTTCTAAAAACTCCTTGTGACATGATCTTCAACTATAATATGTGAAACTCTAAAAATTTGCAGTAATAATTGGAGGAAGAGTTGTAGTGAGGAAGAGTAATTATCTTCAACTAAGTGGTATAGGTAGTATATGAAAAAACTTGAGTTTAAGAAATTATTTAAATTTTTTATGTGTCCAATTTGTATTTTACAACTGAAAAGATGATGAAAATGTCACAAGGAGTTTGTTGCATTTTTCAGTGAATTTTTCAGATTTTTTTACTAATTAATTATGATTTTTGGAAGTCAAAACATTGTAAAATAGTAATAAATTGAAGAGAATGACACATGGCAGTGTCTGGTGGCTGGGTCCCCAGCTCTTCCAACGGGTGTCAATATCATGTGACGCCATGTGTCATTAATGTTTCATTTTTGTGAATTTATCTTAAAAAATTCACGAAAAATCATTAAAATATCAGAAAAATACACCGAAAATTTCTACGAATTCCTTGCGACATTATCTTTGAATCTAATGTGTGAAAATAAAATTTTGACTTTGGGAAATTTGAAGTAATAATTGGAGGAAGAGTTATAGTTATGAAGACTAGTGATCTTTAACTTAGTGTTATTGTTAGTATTGAAGCAAACTTAACTTTGTAGAATTATTTGAATTTTTTTCTTTGTCAAAATTATATTTTAAGTCTCAAAAGATGTTGGAAATGATGCAAGGAGTCCGGGGTATTTTTTGGTGAATTTTTTAGATTTATTATGAATATATTATGATTTTTGGAAGTCAAAATATTGAAAAATAGAAATAAATGGAAGATAATGACACATGGCAGCGACTGATGGGTGCGTCGTCAGCTTTTCCAGCAGGTGTCAGTATCTCATAGCTCCATGTGTTATCCATGTTTCATTTTTGTGAGTTTATCTTAAAAAATTCAAGAAAAATCATTAAAAAATCAGAAAAATACACCGAAAATTTCTACGAATTCCTTGCGACATTATCTTCGAATCTAATGTGTGAAAATCAAAAATTGACTTTGGGAAATTTGAAGTAATAATTGGAGGAAGAGTTATAGTTATGAAGACTAGTGATCTTTAACTTAGTGTTATTGTTAGTATGGAAGCAAACTTAACTTTGTAAAATTATTTGAATTTTTCTCTTTGTCAAAATTATATTTTAAATCTCAAAAGATGTTGGAAATGTCGCAAGGAGTCTGGGGTATTTTTTGGTGAATTTTTCAGATATATTATGAATATATTATGATTTTTGGAAGTCAAAATATTGAAAAATAGAAATAAATGGAAGATAATGACACATGGCAGCGACTGATGGGTGCGTCGTCAGCTTTTCCAGCGGGTGTCCGTATCTCATAGCTCCATGTGTCATCCATGTTTCATTTTTGTGAGTTTATCTTAAAAAATTCAAGAAAAATCATTAAAAAAATCAGAAAAATACACCAAAAATTTCTATGAATTCCTTGCAACATTATCTTCGACTCTAATGTGTGAAAATCAAAATTTGACTTTGGGAAATTTGAAGTAATAATTGGAAGAAGAGTTATAGTGAGGAAGAGTAATGATCTTCAACTTAGTGTTATAGGTAGTATATGAAAAAACTTATGTTCGAGAAATTATTTAAATTATTTATGTTTCAAATTTATATTTTACAACTGAAAAGATGAAGAAAATTTCGCAAGGAGTTTGTGGCATTTTTCGGTGAATTTTTCAAATATTTTACGAATTAATTATGATTTTTGAAAGTCAAAACATTGTAAAATAGTAATAAATGGAAGAGAATGACACATGGCAGTGTTTGATGGCTGGGTCCTCAGCTTTTCCAACGGGTGTCAGTATCTCGTAGCGCCACGTGTCATTAATGTTTCATTTTTGTGAGTTTATCTTTAAAAATTCACAAAAAATCATTAAAAAATCAGAAAAATACACCAAAAAATTCTACGAATTCCTTGCGACATGATCTTCAACTCTAATGCGTGAAAATAAGAACTTGAATTTGTTAAATTCGAAGTAATAGTTGGAGGAAGAGTTACAGTTATAAAGACTAGTGATCTTTAACTTAGTGTCATTGTTAGTATGGAAGCAAACTTGACTTTGTGAAATTATTTGAATTTTTCCCTTAGTCAAAATTATATTTGAAGTCTCAAAAAATGTTGGAAATGTCACAAGAAGTCTGGAGTCTATTTTAGTGAATTTTTCAAATTTATTATGATTTTTGGAATTCAAAATATTGAAAAATAGTAATAAATAATAGAGAATGACACATGGCAGTGCCCGATGTGTGCATCATCAGCTTTTTCAATGGATGTCAGTATCTCGTAGCGCCATGTATTATTATTTTTTTTCATTTTTTTGAGTTTATCTTAAAAAATTGAAGAAGATTCATTACAAAAATAAAAAAAATACACCGAAAATTTCTAAAAATTCCTTGTAACATTATCTTCGACTCTGATGCAAGAAAATCAAAATTTAACATTGGGAAATTTGAAGTAATAATTGGGGGAAGAGTTATAGTGATGAAGAGTGATCTTAACTTAGTGTTCTTGTTAGTAATGAAGCAAACTTGAATTAATTATTTGGAATTTGTTTAAAATCAAACATGTAGCGCATCATAATCGAAGATAATGTCGCATGGAATTTGAAGAAATTAAGGATGGATTTTTTCAAATTTTTAATTAATTGTTTGTGAATTTTTAAAGATAAACATACATAAATTGAAACTCTGATGACACGTGGCGCTACGCAAAATGATGCTCGTTAGAAGCACTGATGACACACCAAAAACCATAGTATTTCATTAAATAGCAGAAAAATACACACCAAAAAATTCTACAAACTCAATGTGAAACTTTCTACACCTTTTGAGTTCATCTTAAAGCATTCATAAAAGTGCTAATGAAGACTTCTTAGTCAAAAAATAAAAATAATATTATGAAGCTTTAGTGAACAATAAATGAAGTGATGTTGAAGCTCTGGTGAATCCTTTTGAAGTGTTTACGAGAAATATTTTGGTGGCAAACAAGTAATGATGCTGCATTGCAATTCTGACTTGTGTCATTTCTCTATTATTTGTAAAATTTATAATTTTTTAAAATTATAAAAATATGATGTTGAAGCTCTAGTGAATCCTTTGAATCGTTTATGACCCATATTTTATTATGAATTTTAATACTGACGTTTATACATAGAAATTGCTTAATTACATGACTGTACTCGCCTTTGTGAAACATAGTTCAAACCCAGATTCCATTTTATACCTGCAACATACACCGTTTACATAAGATATACTGAAACTATTACGAAAACATGAAGATACAGACCTAATACCCATATCCATACTACTGATACTATCATCAACACATTAAGATATATAAATGATATCTACTAACACTATTGTCAACACATTAATATACAGAAATGATATCTACTAACATTATTGTCAACACATTAAGATACAGAAATGATACCTACTAACACTATTGTCAATACATTATGATACAAAAATGATACCTACTTACATTATTATCTACACATTAAGGTACAAAAATGATACCAACTTACACTATTATCACCACATTAAGGTACACAAATGATACCTACTCAAACTATTAATAACACATTAAGATACATAAGTGATACCTACTCACACTATTGTCAACACATTAAAGTACATAAATGATACATACTGACACTATTGTGAACACATTAAGATACAGAAATGATACGCACTCACACTATTATCAACACATTAAGGTACACAAATGGTACCAACTCACATTATTATCAACACATTAAGATACAGAAATGATACCCATATCATACTACTCACACTATTATCAAAAGTAAGAAAGAAAAAAGAAATACATACAAAGAACCAAATACAAAAGAAAAAAGTGGCATTAAAAAATATAGACAAAGACCATGCCTAAATTTTGTTTTGTACATATACATATAAAGAACAAAGTTGGCTACTTTAATGAGGAAGAAATTCCTTCTGCTCCATCATTATAGTACAGATTTTACACTCATTTATAGGCACTCTAAAAGATCCAGGAACAAAAAACGATCCAAAAAATTGCCCCATGTAATTTACACACACATCCTATAACATTTCATATTCCATAGCCACTCATTGCAAAAGCATATCCCTAAAGATCCAAACTTGTGGCAGAAAATACTAAGATCTATCAACTTTAGTTCCAGTTTCTAAGCAAGGTACTAATTATTACCAACTATAAACCTCAGTTCACAAGCTATATGCAATGATCAAAACTTTTCGTTTCTTCTAGCATGGTGAATTTTCAACAGCATAGCACCATAGAAAAAGGATATACCAAATAAAAGCCAAGAGCAAATGCTCCCACCAACACATAAGTAAACAAACGGTAACCGTACAACTGAGTTCTTACCCAACGAGAGTCGACCTGCAAAATCAAATATCCACAGACAAAATTGTTGAAGGGGCTCAAGACCCAGATGGGAAATATCGATAAAATCAATTAAGTGAAAAAAAAAAAAATAGAGAAAATTGCAAAACTTACTGCGCGGAAGAACATAGGCATATATAGGAGCAACCAAGAACTTAAATTGGGAGCCCGTGCTTCTCTTTCTAATAGCAGCTTCTCTTCCAACATATTCATGTACACAATTTGATATCAATTACTAATAAAGAGAATAAATTTCTATGAATTGAAAGGCAAAATCTATGTTGTGGATTTCGCGGAACTTACTAATTAGAGGGATTGGACAATGAGGGCCAGGAGGCCATGGCGGAAAAATTTCTGAAGATGAGAGGAGTGATGCTTTGTATAGAAATGGAAGCAAGGAAATGGGGTGTAGATGGAAAGATAGATGAGAAAAGAGGGATGTACTTCATGGAGATTGAAAAGTCCACAGGAAGGGTAACTGGGATGGGTAAAGCTGATTGCTTTCAGTATTTTAATATAATTTTGGGGAAAAAATATCTACATTTAATTCAAGGGCAGGACAAGAGACAATGCGGGAAAAAATGGCGCCAGGGAAAGAAAAATTTCGCGAAAAAGTTTTGGAGGTAAGAGAGAGAACAAGTTGAGGTGAGGGCCTCATTCTAGTACAATTGTTTCACTTACAATTGTTTTTCGCAGAGCCGTTAGATTAGATCCAATGGTGTTCTCATATAATGTTCTTATATAGCTGTTCTCACTAGATCCTGACCCGAGTAATTCATTCCATTTAAAATGAAAGGGATTACATAGGTAGAATATACAAAAATAAAAATAGCCCATCACCAATACGTACAAGACCTCAGCCCAACATAAATCAAAAATAGAAAATTAGAATAGTTGAGGCCCAAAAACAAACATCCAGCCCAATACAAACACAAAATAAGAAACCCTAAAACTTAGAAGCTACAGTCACCACTTCCCACCTGTCGTGCCGCCGTCACAGAGAGATTTGATTTCGGAGGAGGGAGGTGGGATTGGAGAAGGGTGAAAGGGAATCAAGTCTTTCATGCCAAAAATACCCCTCACCAAAAAAAAAATCATATGAAAAATTGTAATAGTCTTTGGAAAAATTTTTAAAAAAACATATTTTGTTTAAAGGCATTTTCATAATCAAAATGTTTTTCATTCTGATTCGTGATGGATAGTAAACATTTTTAATGGGAATGAACTCTATTTTCATTCCGATTCATGACAGTTAGTGAACAACTTAATTGAAATGCATGACTCTGATTCTTGGTTAACTTGATTCCTACTTAACCCGATTCATGGTTACTCCGATTCCTGGTTATCCTGATTCCTGATTAGTAAACATGTTCATACTATAGAATCACTCTAGAGCAAGAATTCTATAGTGAGGGTCTTATTTACGGTCCTTAGGTGAGGTCCTATCTCTTAACTGTTTGATCAAATTAATTAGCTTGATCCAACAATTAAGAGATATGACCTCACCTAAGGGTCATATATAAGGCCCTTCCTATAGAAGGACTCCACTCTAGAATGTAATTTAAGATAACTCCCATTTTACCCCTCGACAGTGTTCATGTTGTATAGACTGAAAGAAAGCCCCACCGGTGATATAGTAAAAACCCTCATGCAGTCACTAATCCAGCCCAGGACAAAAGGACTCAATACGACCAGATAATGAATAAACAACTGGTCCCAAAGCTTAGAAGCAAGGTTCTTGTTTCGCTTACCATATTATTAAGGACTTAAAAAATTTTAAATAGAGAAATGAAAGTTTTACATCAATGCTGCAAAATTAGTACCTTTCTAGGAAAAATTCTTTTGCTTGTTTGTATATCTCACTCGTATTCTTTTGCTTGTGAGCACTTCATAATGGCAGACCTTTAACGGATGTTATGATGTATTTACAATTTATTTATTTATTTCTACATCTATTTTCAGGTTCGAACGAAGAATGTGAGCAGGTTGTGCCATTCGAAGCCCATTGTTACAGTAAATGGGATGTTCCCTGGACCAACAGTTTATGCTAAAGAAGGAGATACACTTCTTGTGAATCTGACCAACCATGCACAATATAACATGTCAATTCATTGGTAGGATATATTTATATGTGAACTGATATGATTATAGTAGCCTGAAATTAATATGAGCATTTGGGTTTAATTATTAATTAACATTAATTAGTCTGGTGGAATTTTTCAGGCATGGACTAAAGCAATATCGCAATGGCTGGGCAGATGGGCCAGCCTATATCACACAATGCCCTATCAAGACTGGGCACAGTTACACCTGCAATATTACTATAGCAGGGCAAAGAGGGACACTTTGGTGGCATGCACATATCTTTTGGCTAAGAGCCACTGTGTATGGAGCCATTGTGATCATGCCGAAACAAGGGACTGGGTTTCCATTCCCCCAGCCTTGCAGGGAAGTGAATATTGTCTTGGGTGAGTCGGTGCATGTAACGATAACAAGATTTTCGAATTCATATACTGAAAATTTGAGAGCTTATGTGCAGATTAATCGTATAGTTTCTTGTGAATTCTGTAGGAGAATGGTGGAATAACGACGTCGAAGAGGTTGTTAAAGAAGGAAACAGACTGGGATTGCCACCAAACATGTCAGATGCACACACCATTAATGGAAAGCCAGGGCCTCTCTTTCCATGTTCTGAAAAATGTAAGCTCGCGCCTTATACAGAAATTCTTGCCTACATGGAACACAGCTCACTGCTTCTTTAAACAACATCACATTTGCGATGCCCCAAATTGGGCTACTTCAGGCTCATTATTTCAACACCAAGGGGTATTTACCAGAGACTTCCCGGACAGCCCTCCAATACCTTTCAACTACACCGGTACCACTCATCGCCAACCTTGCCACCAAACTAGGCACTCGGCTTAACAAGATTGTCTTCAATTCAACAGTGGAACTGGTGCTACAAGACACTAATCTTCTCACTGTGGAGTCCCATCCATTCCACCTCCATGGTTTCTTTGTTGTTGGGGCTGGAATTGGGAACTTCGACCCCAAAAAGGATCCGGCAAAGTTTAACCTGGTGGATCCTCCTGAGAGAAATACAGTTGGAGTTCCCACCGGTGGTTGGACTGCCATAAGGTTCAGGGCTGATAATCCAGGTAAACACATAACCATAACCAAACAGCGTGCTACATTAAACGTCAAAGCTCGTAATTAAGCAAGAATAAATTTTGTTTCTTTTGGCCATTCACTAAACGTTTGAACGGTATTTGATCATCATTAGGTGTGTTGTTCATGCGCTGTCACTTAGAGCTCCATACTAGCTGGGGTTTGAAGACTGCTTTTGTTGTAGAAAATGGGAAGGACGGATCACTCTGTCTTGCCTCCACCTACAGACCTCCCACCATGTTAGTTCCTCGAACCGAAGAAATCAGAGTGGAGAGTCTCGAGAAACACAGTAAATTTGTTTTGTTTTTTTTTTTAGCCTTTAGGCTGACAAGTTCTTGAAAACATTCCTGCAAGAAAAACTCTTGTTAAGAGCAATAAAAAGGTGTAATGTGTATCAAATTCCTTCAAATGCCAACTTCAACCCCTGTTTTGTGCAACAAATTTCCGGGACAACATTGGCTCCAAGTATTTAAGTTTAATCTACCAGAGCTTGAAACACATGAATTAGTAAATATATTTGAGGAATTTCTTTCGAAACTTAAAGTCAGAAAATCGTGAGAGATATCAGCTTTTATGGATACAAAAAGAAACAACCAAACAATGCATCCTAGATTTCAGAAGTAATGAATGCAATGATTCCATCAATCAGCCACTATATTACTCACAGACCGTAACTCCACTGCAGAACAACAATCACAGCCACATTGAAGATGAACTTTGTTCTACAAAATTTCAAGAAGCTAAGGCAGAAATCAGCATACCAGCAACACAAACAATGCCAAAGCCCCAATCCAATCCAGCAAACCCATCTTCCTCTTCTCTTTTTCATCTGCTTAGCATCAAAAAGTGCATTAGTTCCTCCATTAGTGTAAGCCCCAGCACCAGCCACATTCAGTTCAATATCATCCATCTGTTCGCTTTGCCCTTCAACCAACACAGCAATGCTTAGGAACACATCCCTCTGTAAGTCCTTTAAGGCCTTATGCCTTTCCTGATTCTCCATTAGCAGCTCTGGCTTCAGTTCAAAAAACTTTGACCTGCCCACTTATCAATCATTTCCTTGCTTCCTCCCCTGTGGCACTGAAATACCTACTCTTGAGACCTTTTTTGTACTCTTTAACAATCTGTTCTATCAACTGCAAATTAATCATTATCCCTCCTGGCTAAATTCTCAAACCATTAGACACTGAAATCCTCATTCGATCAACAGGGGTTCCTTCCTTGTAGAGCAAGAATACATTTCAATTAGCCATGTTAGAGTGATCAAGCAATTCCCACCTTGCTTTGAGTTTTTTGCTTTCCTCAGAATAGTAACCATGTCATTGTTAATTCTATCTATCAACCGTCTTAGAACTTTAACATTGTGAAGACTTGGTTTCTTTGTTGAGGTCATGAAGATCAAGAAGGAGATTTTTGATCTCTTCCATATCAGCCTTAACGGATGCAGTCACTTCTTCCAAAAGCTGTGTGAGGTTCTGTTCATCAGCAGGATCAAGAATTCCCATTTCAAAAGTATAGTTTCCCAAAACGAACAAGCATGCTTGCTTTTCCATCATCGAACAGTTCCCCGAATCAAAATAATGGGCGTCGAGATCATCTTGCATTTTCTTACCTTCCCTAGCACGTCATTAGATTGTCGAGATCTTGATTGAAAAAGAATGACAATTTTCTTCAAATTCACGGCATGCTCGAGAATGTACCGCACAAACTCAATTTCATTAGATCCATTGGAGAGCTCAATAGTTACCTCCTCAATATGATAAATGAAAGCAAGGTTTTGCAATTTCCAGTATCCCATATCAAACCCAGATGACTGGAAAGGGAAGAAGGAAACAAATTAAAATCAAATGAAATTTACCAAATCGTGTTGAAAAAAAAAACAATTATTTGAATATGAGAAAAGACAACTACTTTATATATTAGCGATGATTCATAAGCACCTGATTGAAAAAATTACACCAGGAAATATGAATGAAAGAGGGTGGTTAAGAGGCAACACAAAATCTCACTTACCATGCAAGGCTGCCCTCTGGGTGGTTTAGACTTTATATCCAAGGTATTCAAATTAGGCATTCCTTTAAGAAGACAGGCCGCTGCTGGAACTAGGGCATCATTCAAGCTCCTCAAATGCATACCGAAATGAAAAATATCTAACGATGCTGGCATGGAACCTTCCTTGTGCAGAGCCTGCAATTTTTCAACAAAAAATCTTAAATAGAAAAAGGACAAGAAACCAATCCTAAGAAAGAAAAAAGTAAAATGTTTTATTAAATGCAATATATTTTCGTAAACTAGATTAATAATCATTAGTTGGTCAACAGTTTGAATTCTCATGTTACCCATTTTACTTCATTTTTCCAGTTTTATTACGTTGATTTATAATTAAATTACAAAATTATCAACATAGGACTCAGTTTCAAAGTGATACAAATAAATGGCATTCAAGAAAAATTGAAGATGAGTGTGAACATTATATGAGTAATATGCCATCAATTTAGTGTCACCAATATCAAGCAACACCATCAACATTATACAAAACTCTCAAGTCACAATATACAGAAGCTGTAATATCCTTTTAAAAGATTCAATTTGTAAAATATATATATATATATATATATATATATATATATATTTTACAAAGAGGAATGGGTAGTGTCATTTTACCTTAATGGTCTTCTCGTTTAGAATAAGAACTTTAGCCTTGCACAAACTGCAAAGAACTGCATGTAAATTGTCAAAGTCATTTACTTCAGGCTCCAGAAAAATCTGAGCTTTTTCTAAACTCATTAACTTCCCGAGGTTTTGGCTATTCAACAGCTTCCCTTCCCATTTCAACTTTCTAAGATTTGGCGCAAAAATATTTAATGAGCAGCTGTCAGGACGAGCATCAAATTCCCAATCTAATTGTATTTCTTCAAGTTTCTCACCAGAGATGCTAAGATGGAGGAGTTTAATACCACAAACTGAAAAAAACCCAAATGATTCCAAAGACAAGCTTTCAATGGTGATACGTTCTATCCCTGTAATGCGTAAAAGTTGTATTTCCTTAAGGCATTTGCAGGTAAATGAGATCCATTTAAAGAAACTCTCATCTACTATATTAACACAACTCAACCTCAAGGAAAGGAGATTGCATGAAAAAGATAAGGAGGGTGCTTGAAGAATCACCCCGGAACAGCAAACTGATAGAGACTTCAAGGATTGAGAAAGAAAAACGCAAGAAGGCAACGCAAACATGGTGGTATGGAGTGCTAAGAAATAAAGGTTAAGCACTTCAACATTACACCTTACTGCATTATGAATCCACGTGATTATCCGAAAATGCTCATCAGAAAGCTTACTTACACTTTTGCTTTTAAAGAAATTCCAGAAAACGGAAAAACGCTGCAACTTATTATCACCACGATGAAACAAGTACCGATCCAAAGAACTCATCAACTCTACTTGCTTCTGGTTGGTTCTTGCCTGACTTGCATCAAAATTCACTGATGGCGCTGATACATAAAATTTTCTGCATCTTTTGGAGACAGTACCCACTCGAGTGAGGTCTTCGAAAGTGAGGAAGGAAAGAATAAGATGAGCAACTTCATCTGGGAGATTACTGAATCTGTCTGTTATACCCTCACTAAAAGCTCCTTCAGCTTGAAAACTTCTAGTTGACCTTAACTTCTTCTGTAACATCATACTCTATTTATTTTTTTTATTGGATTGTTGGAAGCGGAGGTAGAGCTAAAAGGAATATCGTTCTCCTGCAATGTTAAAAGAACATAACTGAACCTCATCGTATTTATACTACTCTAGGCACACACAAAAAAATAAAGTAAAAAATTAAGAATTATTTCAAATTCATAATCTATCCAATTGAACAGGTAATTTTGTTGAGCTTCCTCCAATGCACCAAATTTTCAACTTACTGCATTTTCAAAACGTTGTGTTCATCTTTTTTATTAAAAAAAATGTATGCTACCTTATTCTAATAGTTTGTTTTTATGATATTTCTAGCAACTTTCTGATAGCTTCTAACTATTTCTCTTTATGACAATTCTAACACCTATTAGGTCCTGCGAAAATCTGGGGATCTCTGACTTTGTTCTTACATTGGTTTCTCCAAGTGATCTTTTGGTGGTGCTAAATTTCTTTTGAGCAATTGTAAAGTACTACCAAAAAATTTCAATGGTGTTCCCATGTTCAATGTTTTATTAGAATATTATGAATTTGCTCCAAAACAAATATGAAATTTTCAATCAGTTTTTTTGGTTTGATTACCCTTTATAGAGTATTCTGACAAAAAGCATTTCATTGGCTGGCCCTAGTGTTACTTGTATTATTAATATATACAAAGTATGTATAAGGGCTGGTTCAATGACACAAGTAACACTGGAGCTGGTCCAGATGAGAGAGAGAGAGAGAGAGAGAGAGAGAGAGAGAGAGAGAGAGAGAGAGAGAGAGGGATTTAAAGCAAACAAAAACAGTAACATCATGGCTACAACAGACAAGATAGAAAGGAAACTCTCTCTCCCTTCCCTGTTTCCAAATCTCAATCTCTGATCTCTCTAATATTTATCTATTCCCAAGTCTCACTCTCCAATTTGGGAATCCATCTAATCTCCAAGCTAATAACAAAGGGCGTGATGAGATGTCACTTAGGTTTGTGAATGAGGTAACACTCTCTTGACAAAATCAAAGCTAATATCATCATAAATTTCAGATATCATAGCTCAAAAAACCCTAGTTAACAAAATCAAACCCAGATGAAGCAGCCTTACAACTACAATTGCAAATTAAAAAAATCTTAAACTGATGCCAACCAACCACACAGAACAACACAAGCAAAAATGATACGGAAGAAGAAGAAGAGGAAATCATACCACGAAATTCAGGAAGCACTATTATGAAGCGAAAGCATATTTTATAAACAGAGGGTGGATGAGATGTGAATGAGAGGGCGAGGGCAATGGCGGGCCTGCAGCAGAGCCTAGGAAGAAAGAGGGAAAATGAAGAGAGGAAGTATACTGAGGGACTGAATGGTCAACCACTAAATGGCTCGTTAAAGATGCGATCATTTCAACCGTTAGATCTCTTGAATCGTCTCCGACCAAATATAAAAACTTAAGCAAAAGGTCAGTTTCGGTCCTGTAGTTTGCCATTTTTTCAACTTTTTCAATTCTGGCAATTTGATCATTGTAATTTGATTTTCTTCTAATTTAAATACATATAAAAAATTCTGTTAAATTTCTATCAATTCCATCTAAAATTTCGTCCAAGATATTCCTAAATATGAGGAACATGTGCTTACTCCGTTATAAAATTGGATGAAACTTCGGATGCGTCCTTAAATTACGAAGATATCAAACTAGGGGTGGGCATCTAAAACCGAAATACCGAAACCGTACCCTAACCGAACCGTACCATACCGATTTCATACCGTTTCATTCGGTACCGATCAATATTCGGTACCGTACCGTACCGTACCAATAAAGTATGGTATGGTAGCGGTATCAAGTATTTGGTACCGATCAATACCGTACCGTACCGAATACTATTCAGATATATAATTTTCTATTGAATATGTTGATGGATATTGCATATGTTGATTAGGATTTGGTTGATTTGGATATTGAATATGTTGATGGATATTGAATATGTTATATTCAATGGATATTGAATATGTTGATTAGGATTTGGTTGATTTGGATATTGAATATGTTGATTAGGATTTGGATATTGATAATTGAATATGTTGAATCTTTGAATTTGTAACTTAGGCATCACTTATTTTGGTAAATGAATATGTTGAATATTGAATTGGTTCATTTTTTAGTTGTGTCATTTTTGTACCGAAATGGTACCGATACCGTACCAATACCGACACGGTACGGTATGGTACGGTACCAATTTTGACAAACGATAATCCCATACCGTACCATACCGATTTAAATTTCCGGTATCCGTAACGGTACGGGCTCAATACTGTACCATACCGTACCGTGCCCATCCCTATATCAAACTATAGGGTTCAAATTGCTAAAATTAAAGCTATTGGCATAAGTGGACAATCTTACAAACTACAGAGACCAAAACTGTTATTTTTTTCAACAGTCAAGTGCTTAAATATTGTACATATTTTGCCAATTTAGTCTATGTATTATTGATTTAGCCAATTTGATCATGTATGATTTTTGTGTTTTGTTTTTCCATTGTTAATTCGATCATTTCCATCAATCCATGAACTTACTAGTAAAGAAATTGTTATAAAAAATTTTTAAAAGAACTTTTCTAAAAGTTGTTCACCCCAAAAAGTGTTCTAGTGTATTTTAGCACTTGTGTGTTGGTTTTAAGTTATTTGGGCCCTAGAATGGGCTCAAATAAATTATGTGTAATTTAGTTATAGGCGTGCCACTATTAATATTGAAAAACCCAATAGAAAGCTTTTAATTCGAACATATAATAGAGATGTCTTGCGCATGCTTAACTTCTTCAAGTCATTATGCTCCAAGTGGGAACGGGCACGAATTGGTTCTTTTATATAACTGGTTAATTAAGGACTTCAATATTTCACATGTGTGATGAGAACTTAGAGAAACAAAACACTAAAATTGTAATCGGACTTAATGAACTTTTAATATTAATTAGGAGATTGAGTCCGATTGGACATTACCATCCTGACGATGTAAGACAAGTTTGATCGAACTGAAATACAAGTAAAAGAAATGAAATCGGACTGAAGTAGCTTCGATTAAGACTGACTTCAATGGAAATACAACGAAACTTATAAATTATAGTTGGAACCAATCGTCAATTGGAAATCATACAAACCAATGAAGAAGGTAGAGCAAATAAACAAAAGATTTCTCATGAGTTATTGACTGGAAATCAAGAAGTAAAAGCGAGAAGGTTGTTGAGAGACTTTGATCAAGTTGAAATCTGTTTGAGAGAGATTGAATGTGTAGCCTCAATTTTCTGATAATAAGTGTCATTTTTTGGCATAGTGACAACAAGGGAGATAGCTCTTAGATGCTAGGGAACAAGCCCCCATCAATCATTCCTGGAATTAGGGGTGTAAGTTGGATTGGAAAATCTGATTCTGACCGATTCTGGTCCGAATATTTCCAAAAAAATCCGACTCCGATAAATCCGATATCCGAAAATGCCGAATCCGATATTTCCGATAAATGCCGAAAATTCCGCAATTCCGATCCGAAAAATTCCGAAGTTCTCCGAACCCATTCCGATCCAATTTTTCCAACTTGATTCCAAAAAATTCTGAGTTTCTAATTAAAATTGTATTATTTTTAGTTTATAGGTCTTATATATGTTTCATTTCTTATTTGTTATATTTTAGTACCCACATACAAATATTCATACATACTAAACATAGGCTTGGCAAAAAAATATACTAAACATAGTAGTATATAACTTTAAGACTACGGGTAATATATAGTAGTATACTAAACATAGTAATATATATTTGGCAAATATGCATAATGTGTGCTTGTTATATCCAAACGTACTACAAATATGGTAAATTTAGGGAGTATCATATCATACTATTATATTTTGTATTCTATGTAGGTATGTATTTTTAAAATTTTAAACTATCTTCATTTAAAATATTAATTATAAAATTATTTTATATATACATGAAATACAACACATAAGATAAGTATGTTAAGTGAATCTTAATAATTGTAGTATTCCAATTGCCTAGAGCAATAACACTCTTTACACATGTTCATGCCCACAAGAATCTAAAACCAACGTGATGGTCACTTGACTATAACTTGAGCATCAATTGATTGATGAATGTGAATCCATCTTTAGCATTTGAATCAATAAATTTTCATTCACATGATCAGAGCATGATGATGTTTGAAGGAGAAGATTTGACTGTTTTGGATATAATTTGATTGGATTGTTTGATCATTTGACGGAGAAGGGCTTTGATCATAGACTGAAACCAAAAACGCATAAAATAAGGATAGTTGGTTTTGATATACCATCCATAGGTTTTGGATGCATATGTGTTCTTTTTCTATGAAAGTTATTGGAGTTGTTGGAGTCCCATTTCTGAGAGTTGTTGGAATCCCACATCGATTGAAAACATAGACTTCATATGTTTTCTTCTTTATAAATATCTTTACCCCAATTCAGTACTTGAATAGACTTCAAGTTCAGCCTACAATCTTAAGTGGGCTCAACAGGTCATTATTTAGTAGTATTTATGAAGTCTCTAATTGGGTTTCTTAATTAATGCCTAGTTGGGCTTCTTGATAGAAAGCCTAATTGGGATCTTAATATTATTTTTTTTGTTAGTTACGTATAATATTGATATGAATTTGTTCTAAAGAATTTGAAACTTCGGAATCGGAAAGTTTCAAAAAAATTCGGAATTTTTCGGAATCGGAACAATATTATACGAATTTGTTTTGAAGAATTTGAAACTTCGGAATCGGAAAGTTCCGAAAAATTCCGGAATTTTTCTGAATCGGAATCGGAAGTGTTTAAGGAATTCCGAAAAATTTTGGACGGAAATTGGAATGGCTGTTTCCGATCCGATCCGGCCGAATTGCAGCCCTAGCTGGAATTAAGCAAGCTACATTGACCTTGAAATGATGAAAGTAAGCGCAACACCCAACAATTTGAGTGGGATTTGATATGATTTTAGACATAAGTTATGCATAGAAGCTTGAAGTTTGTAAGCACCTTTGAGAAGAACATCTCTATTCTAGAATTTGTATCTTTTAGATAAATTTGTGTCATTAGTTTTTAAAAAAAAAAATTATAAACATAATTATACAAAACTATTTGGTTGCGTCTTTTATTTTCATTTTTTTATATCATTTGTGGTCCTCAAGGTTAACCTGCATGCTCACAAATAGTTCCATGTTGTCAAAAACTGTCCAAAATTCTGTTAAATTTATGACATCACACACATGTGGGCCTCACATCTCCAATGATATGACATCATGTGAATTAAATAAATATATATTTAAAAATGATAAACCATAGAAAACACTTTAAAAAAATCGAAAATCAAAAAACCAAGAAAAAATCACAACCTCATCTATCGAACGCCAATCCTCCACCCTCACTGTTCCTCCTCCCCTTTACCCTCCCGCAACCTCTCCCCATCCCAAAGCCACTATGATAGATCCAAGTCATTCTGGGAAACAACAGTTCCTCCTTCTTGTCCTAATTATTCTAGTGCCATAAAACCACTGACCAGAAATGAAAGCAACTATAAATACAATAGCCAAGCACAAGAGAATGAGGTGATGGTAGTTGTGGAAGATCATTTGCACCATGTAGGATTATATAAATATTCTATGTAGCCCACATGATGTGGCCTAAGTGATAAATAAATTATTTAATTGGTTTAATAAATATTATTTTGAATAATCATATTGGTCAAATTAAGAAAAGTAATTTTCTATTTTATTACCATGATGGGTGGTAATTAATTAGCACTACACTAGGAAATTAATTGGTCATCTCTCTACCTATAAGAGTGCACATGTCCATCTATTGTGTATAATTTTTGACTGACAACACATATTAGTGTTTCTAACGTGCAAAAAAGTTAGAGAGAGAAACCTATTTCCTCTACACTGACGGCTCATCTACGGATCCTCAAGACAAAAAATTTCGTTTATTTGAAGGCTAATTATCAAGGTATGTATGTATATAGTCCTGATCTCTTGGACTACAGGGGTCCAAGAGATTTGTGGTCACTCACCGTTGGATGTAAATTCAACGGTTTACTCACTCTTGCACTCCTTTTAAGAAACTTTTTTGAACCATTGGATTAATATCCAACGGTAAGTGACCACAATCTCTTGGACTCCTGTGGTCCAAGAGATCAGGACTGTGTATGTATTTGTTAATTGAATTTTTGCTTGATGCTATTGTGAAAATCATGAACTTCAAAATCTTGGATAATTTATTGAGTCATATGGTTTTACCCAATATTAAGTTTACCAGCAACTACAGTTGAAGGTCTCTGTGGACTCAATTTGGCCTTAATTAAAGATAGATGTCATTTTTCTAGCTTTGAAATAATTAGCTAAATCAATGTATTTTCATTTAGTATTGGGTTAATATATTTCTTGTTATAGATTGATGAATGAATTTTTTTTTTTTTAAGGCTAAATTGTAGCAATGGTCTCGAACTAAGACCAAACTTTACTTTTCGTCCCTCATATTGCTAAATTGTTACGGTGGTACTTTAATTATGCCTCCACTTTCAGAAATCGTCATTTCTGTCATCTCAGTCAACTTTTCCGTTAAAAATGATTACATGGCATGGACAAGTCTTACTTGGCATGGGCAAAAATGTCTTTGCACACAAAAAATTTAAAAAATAAATCTCATCTCTCTCTCTCTCTCTCTCTCTCTCTCTCTCTCTCTCTCTCTCTCTCTCTCTCTCTCTCTCTCTCTCTCTCTCTCTCTCTCTCTCTCTCTCTCTCTCTCTCTCTCTCTCTCTCCAGCCTCAGTGGATGAATTTTTTTTCTCTTTCCTGTAGTTGCAGGGGTTCTGTTGTTGTTGGGGTTCTGGATTTTGTGGATGATTTTTTTGTTTTCTCTTTTCTGTAGTTGCGAGCTAGGGCGGGGGCGTTGGGTTCATGGTGGTAGGTGGTGGTCATGGGGAATGGGGGGGAGAAGAAATTTGTGGGGGTTGAGAGAGAGTTTTTTTTAATATTTTTTATAATAACATTTTAATCAATTTAAAATTAATGAAAAGACAAATATGCCCTCATGTTTAACGGACAAGTTGACTAAGATGACAGAAATAACGATTTCTGAAAGTGAAGGCATAATTAAAATACCACCGTAACAATTTAGCAATATGAGGGACGAAAAGTAAAGTTTGGTCTTAGTTCAGGGACCATTGCTACAATTTTACCTAAAAAAAATTATGGAGTGAGTGGAGGGGCAGGCAGCTGGGCGCGGAGGATTGGTGTGCAATGGAGGAGGTGGTGAATATCTTTTTTGTTTTTAATTTTTTTTTTATGGTTTATCATCTTAAAATTATTTTTTAAAATATATATTTTTATATAATTCATATGGCATCATATTATTGGATATATGAGGCCCCTATGTGTGTCACGTAATCAATTTAACAGATTTTTAGAGGAATTACTTGTGAGCATGCCTATTAACCTTAAGAACCACGAATCCCAAAAAATAAAAAAAGGTGTATTCTTATAATTCCGTGAACCTCAGGTTTTGTTATAAAAAAGCCCATTAAAAATTACTTTTTTCACAGATTAATGTGCTGACATGAAGTTGAAAATGTATATCTATTCTGCTCTGAATCAATATGTCGGATTGTGGTATAATCTACTGTACAATTTGCTGTCAGGCATGCAACAAAGAGAAAATAACATTTACAAATTTAATGACAGTAATTAGCAACTCCTCTCACTTTCATACATCTTAAGAAATTCAGTCAAGTTGATCTTCTAGTTAATTAATTTCATATCTCTATACAGCTCATATGCAAATTCTAGCTTGTGGCTTTTCCATCATGCCAAGAAGAAGAAAACATAGAAAGAAAAAAAGAGAGTAAAATATAGTAAATTTCCATAGCAATTAGAAACTGCTCAGCTCCTGGAACAGTATATATATGCAGAGGGTAGTAAGATAGTTTTTTTTTTTTTGGTTGAACTGGGGGGAAAAACCCCAAATGACACAACTACATAAAATCAACACAAGCAAGACGGGGACGAGACAAACCAATCAAGTCATCAATAACTAATGAACCTATCCAACTTAGAGCAAAATCAAAATAACACACGGCAAGACCCACGTTATAGCTCCTGAGCAAGATAGTTATTTTAAGCCTTCAGGTTTGACCATTTATCTAGCTACCAGCCTTAAAATTTCAATACTAGTTTCCCTAGCCACCACCAAAAATGGTCCTAGCAGGTGATCCTAATATCCTTTCTCACTTCCTTAAACCTTCAAGGACAAAGCTGCTTTGGCTGAGTTCTCTGCTCGTAATGCCAGAATTCTAGTTTAATGATTTTTTTTAACATGTAAACAGCCAAACACATCTTCAGTTTCTAACTCTTTTGCAATGATTATTAAAAATTAAAAAAAAAAACAGAAAGAGCAAGGACAAATACTTAAAAACAAAAGTGTATACTAAAAAATAGCCTCCCAAATCCCCTCAAATAAAGAAGTATTGGGCTGGCTGGATGCATATATGTAAGTGTTTCACTTGACTCTTTATCATCTTTGATAAAAAAAAAATGAAAGTTCCTGTCAGATTTCTCATAAATGAATTTCAACATAACTTAATCTTTTTATCAAAATAATCCCACGGTGGCTGGATCTTCATAATTCACTTATCCAGATCAGTGATGCCGGTTTCCAAGGTGCTGCAAGGGCAATAATTCATATAAACCTAGACATTGGTGCAAAGATACGTACTCTTAATCACTTGCGCTACAAAGCCATTGCACGACTCTCATGGACTCAATATTGGCTATTTCAAGGAACATAAGTTAATGCTTCCAGATAAATTACCTGACATTAAAATTTACTCTTTCACAGCTAAGTTTGCTGGTATAAAATTACACCTAGTTCATCTCTGATTATTGGTGGAGGGGTTTAAGGGAAAACCTCGAATACACACAATGTTCTTGCTGTTAAACCAAAGCAAATTATAGTCATTTGATAGCCCCTGCTTGGATTCACATGCCAGATTGTGGCTATTGTATTGTACACTTTGCTGTCATGCATGCTGGATGATAGAGAGAAACAAGACATTTACAAAGTCAATTGTTGTCATCTGCAACTCCTCTCAATTTCATACATCTTAAGAAATTCAGTCTAGCTGATCTTCTAGTTAATTAACTTATGTGTGCGCAGCTCATACAGGCTTGTGGCTTTTCAATTAGGCCAAGAAGAAGATAACATAGAAAACATAGTAAATTTCAACAGAAAACTTGCAATTGCAAACTTATTAGCTCCTGGAAAAGTATATAAATACCATGCTAGCAAGACAGTGAATTACCAACAGCAATAGAACAAGTTAGTTTCAGGCCTAAACCATTTATCTAGCTACCATGGCCTTGAGATTTGTTCAATTGCTGATCATATTTCTACTGGCCCTGGCCACCTCCCAAAGGATCCTTGCAAGTGATCCCGACATCCTTTTTGACTACATAGTCCCGCCAAATAACAAAGTTGATGCTAATTTCTTTACTTTCACTGGATTCCGAGACATATTCGATGAAGTTCCTGGAACCTTAAACGTAACGAAAGCTGCCTTGGCTGAGTTCCCTGCTCTTAACGGACAGAGTGTGTCGTATGCTGTACTTAAATATCCTGCAAACGGGGGAGTAAACCCACCTCACACCCACCCTCGCGCTGCTGAGCTTCTGTTCCTTGTTGGTGGTTCCTTGGAAGTAGGGTTCGTGGACACCAAAAACGTTCTATATACCCAGAAGCTTAAAGTTGGAGACCTATTTGTGTTTCCTAAGGGATTAGTCCATTACCAGTATAACTCAGATGCTAATTTACCAGCCTACGCCGTTTCAGCATTCGGAAGTGCAAATGCTGGAACGGTTTCAGTGCCTGTGTCTGTGTTTGGCACTGGAATTGATAATGTCATCCTAGCAAAATCATTCAAGACCGATGTTGATACTGTTAAGAAGCTCAAGGCTGGCCTCACCACTCATAAATGATGGATTAACGCACCAACACCATAATCTTTGTCGTGGTTGTGTTCACACACCCTTCAGATTATTAAACAAAGACAATAAAGGGCGATATAGTACTGCACCCTCTCTTTTTTTCAGTGTTAGCTTTTCTGCAAAAGCAAAATTTGATTACTTATGTTTTTGTTGTTAATCTATGCAGTTCTGTACTTTAATTTTTTTTTATTGAATTATATATTTCCGTTCACTAGAGTTTCTCCGGATCGAAACCTACATTTTAGAACAACTAAACTGGATTGTGCAACAACTTCACCCTGGAATCCCTGTCTACTTTCGTTCTGTCATAAGTATCTTCAGAATGATTTTCTCCCTAATTCACTTATAGGCCAACTCAGTGTTCACTGTGTTTTAAATAGTTGACTTTGACCTCAAAAGAGTCTAAAGAGATTCCCAAAGGCTATAAATGGCATGAAGTCTCATTCCATTAGCACAACATGGAGGACAATTAGCAAGGAAAGGATTTTTTTCGCCTAAGAAAAATGTTTCTTGTCACAATGTTGCTAAAACTGAAGAGTGTTCAAAAGCAAGGATTGAAATATCGGCCAATATACCGATATGTCGGTATTTTCAACTGTCGACATCGATACTGGGGGGTAAAGCCATATCTTCCGACGATATATCCCCGATAAGTGCAATATCCCCGATATTTTGCCGATATCCCCTATATTTCCCTATATCCATAACAGAACCCAAAAAAAATCCAAAAGTTTTGAAGGCAATTGAAGCAAATTGAAACCCAAAAATAGCTAATCCTTGCCAAGAACCCTATAATTTATTAATATGAAGAATCTATGCACAGTCCACTTGTCACATCTCGGGATCGGCTCTGCCGTAGCACGATATTGTCCGCTTTGGGCCCTCCTCTCTGACCTCACGGTTTTGTTTCTAGGAGCTCACGAGCAACTTCCCAGTGGATCACCCACATCCTGAGATTGCTCTAGCCCCAACTTGCTTAACTTCGGAGTTCCCATGAATCCGAAACTAGTGAGCTCCTAAAAGGCCTCGTGCTAGATGGAGGCGGGTATGTACACATAGGGCACATCACCCCCTCTCCGTTGGTCGATGTGGGATCTTACACCACTGCCCACATACCTCCAATCCATCTGAAGAGGACATGATGATTAGTTTTGGATCTATGAGCATAGGAACTAGACCTAGTACTAACTCAAATTAATCTTATGATGGCTATGGTTATGTCATGTCTGATTACAGTGGAACTAGTTATGGAGCTCAAGATGATGAAACAAATTATGGACCTACTAGTTAGGTTAATCCTAACTATTCCATATATGGGAGGACAGTAGGGAGCTCAAGAGAGACCTATGTGCACCATGTTCAAACATGGCTTACAAACTGCTCGAGTTACATGACTTGGCATGACTATTGTATGAATCTAGATGGTTGTTCCTCATTGTTTGAACATCATAGGAGCTCTTCATTTATGTAGATGGACACTTATCTAAATTATAATCCAATGTTTAAACAAACTATGGATTTATGCATGGTTTATTCATTCTAATCAATATTTTATTTTCAAACTTTTAATTAACGTGCATTACATACCTCTTATATTTCATCATATGTATATCTTATTATTAGTAAATTTTGAGTTTTATTTGTTCAATACATTCATTGACATTGTACATAACATCTATGAAAGTTTTACACAAAAATTATGTGTTTTAATGCCTACATGTCATTTTTGTTGATTTTTTCCCGATACCTGAAACGATAACGATATATCCCCCAAAAATATCCGTAAATTGGAGGCCCGATATTAACTGCACGACCGATATTTTAATCCTTGCTCAAAAGTAAGAGCAAAGACATTGAGACCTGTAGAAAAGACACTATTTCGTTTCAGGAATTGTTTACAACAAGATGTTCACTTTGTAATCCTTTATTGTTGGTTTACTATGATATACAATGATTGAGTTTTTAAACTTGCATCTTTGTTTTTTTGGCAGCGACATGATTTCGCAGCCAAAAGTTTTCTTATTACAACTATGATTAACCAAATTTACTTACAAATTTAATAACAAAAAGGTAACATAAAAAAAGGGATACACTCAAATAAGCTATACTTTATGAACCACAATAGCAAATTTACGTTGTCCGTACTGACGGTAGATGAAACAACGACAGAGACAGAGTTTAGGAGATGATGAGAGGGTTGAAGAATTTGTAAATATATTTGACTACCCCAAACAGTGCCTTTATCTGGTCAAGCTATGTAACACCTACAAGCCTGAGCCGTCAGCTCAAACTAGCTCTCTCTTTATGCATACTGAGGAGGGGGTTTGTGATAACATAATTAAAGAAAAATTATAAGGACTGAGACATCAAAGTAGGAATTATAATATGAATTCAATATTGGTTATTTCAAGGAACATAAGTTAATGCTTCCAGATAATTACCTGACATTAAAAATTACTTTTTCACAGATTAGTTTGCTGGCATAAAATTCCACCTAGTTCATCTCTGTTAAACCAAAGCAAATTATAGTCATTTGATAGGCCCTGCTTGGATTCACATGCCAGATTGTGGCTATTCTATTGTACACTTTGTTGTCATGCATGCTGGATGATAGAGAGAAACAAGACATTTACAAAGTCAATTGTTGTCATCTGCAACTCCTCTCAATTTCATACATCTTAAGAAATTCAGTCGAGCTGATATTCTAGTTAATTAACTTATGTGTGCACAGCTCATACCGGCTTGTGTCTTTTCAATCAGGCCAAGAAGAAGATAAAATAGAAACAACATAGTAAATTCCAACAGAAAACTAGCAATTGCGTACTTATCAGCTCCTGGAAAAGTGTACAAATACCATGTTAGCAAGACAGTGAAATGCCAACAGCAATAGAACAAGTTTGTTTCAGGCCTAACCATTTATCTAGCTACCATGGCCTTGAGAGTTGTTCAATTGCTGATCATATTTGTACTAGCCCTGGCCACCTACAAAAGGGTCCTTGCAAGTGATCCCGACATCCTTTCCTACTACATAGTCCCGGAAAATAACACAGTTGATGCTAATTTCTCTACTTACACTGGATTCCGGGACATATTCGATGATGTTCCTGGAACCTTTAACATAACGAAAGCTGCCTTGGCTGAGTTCCCTGCTCTTAATGGACAGAATGTGTCATACGCTGTGCTTAAATATCCTACGAACGAGGACTCTCCTGGTTGTAAAGAATTCGTCCTCGATCTCAACTCTTTGATTGGGGAAAATCCTAATAGAATCTTCAATTGCTTCATATTTATTCTGGATCTTTTTGCACTCAATTGAAACCTTCCTTCCCAAATAAAAAGATATTTAGAATACTTCGTTATTCTTGGCTTCTTCTTCTTACTCCCTCTAGCAATATAAATGTTTCTCTCTAGAAACTTCAACCGATTGACAAAATCAACCAGATTCTTGGCAACCTTTCAAGTGAAAACATTAATGCCCATAAAATCAGTCTTGAGACAAATTTTCTCAATTTGGATTTCTTCACTGTTCTGTTCAGTGAATTGTTATCGAAATTGCTTCGAACGCCCAAACAATCTTCATCCTCACACCCACCCTCGGCCGGCTGAACTTCTATTCCTTGTTGGTTCCTTGGAAGTAGAGTTCGTGGACAAGAAAAACGTTCTATATACTCAGAAGCTTAAAGTTGGAGACCTATTTGTGTTTCCTAAGGGATTAGTCCATTGCCAGTATAACTCATATGCTAATTTACCAGCCTACGCCATTTCAGCATTCGGAAGTGCAAATGCTGGAACAGTTTCAGTGCTTATATATATATGTTTGTGTTTGCCACTGGAATTGATAATGCCATCCTAGCGAAATCATTCAAGACCGATGTTGGTACCATAAGAAGCTCAAGGCTGGCCTCACCACTCATAAATGAGGGATTAATGCGCACCAACACCATAATCTTTGTCGTGGTTGTGTTCACACACCCTTCAGATTATTAGACAAAGACAATAAAGGGCTATATACTGCACTGCACCCCTTTTTTTTTTTCACTGTTAGTGGATAAGCAAAATTTGATTACTTATATTTTTGTTGTTGATCTATGCAGTTCTGCACTTTAATTTTTTATGAAATTATATATTTCCATTCACTAGAGTTTCTCTGGATCGAAACCTACATTATAGAACAAGTAAACTGGATTGTGCAACAATTTCACCATGGAATCCCTGTCTACTTTCATTCTGTCATAAGTATCTTCGGAATGATTTTCTCCCTAATACAGTTATAGACCAACTCAATGTTCATAAATGGTTGACTTGACCTCAAAAGAGTCTAAAGAGATTCCCAAGGCTAGAAATGGCATGAAGTCCCATTCCACTAACACACTACAGGGAGGACAATTAGCAAGGAAAGGATTTTTTTTCGCCTAAGCGAAACATGTCTTATCACAAAGTTGCTAAAGCTGAAGAGTGCTCAAAAGTAAGAGCACAAGACATTTAGACCTGTAGGGAAGGCAGTATTTCGTTTTAGGAATTTTTTACAACAAGATGTTCAATTTGTAACTTTTATTGTTGGTTTACTGTGATATACAGTGATTGAGTTTTTAAACTTGCATCTTTGTTGTAACATAAGAAAGGAGATACAATCAAATAAGCTATAATTTATGAACCAAAGTAGCAAATTTACTTTGTCCAAACTGATGGTGGATGAAACAATGACGGCGACAAAGTTAAGGAGATGATGAAGAGGTTTGAAGAATTTATTGAGACTGGCCCAAACAGTGCTTTTATCTGGTCAAGCTATGTAACACCTACAAGCCTGAGCCGTCAGCTCAAACCAGCTCTCTCTTCATGTATACTGAGGAGGGGTTTGTGATAACATAAAGAACAATTAAAAGGACTGAGACATCAAAGCAGGAATTATAATATGAAGAAAGGTATATATGCCTAGGAATTCACATTTTCCCCCTCCTTGCATTAAAAACCTCTTTCTAACTTTTAGTTGACTCCAAGCAGTAAGACGCTTTCCAATTCCAAAGTTATTCAACATTCACACTAAACACAGTACGAACTGAATGTCGACCATCAAACCATGTTATTGACCCAAAATTGTAGCCTCTAGGAGCCTGCTTGCCATAAAATGAGACTTGAAAAGACACCCTCCTCACACCCTCAGCAAAAACTAACTTCTCTGGAAGAACCTTCACTATTAAGCCAGCCGGAGCATGCACTTTCACAATGTACGTAGAATTCAGGGCAGCAACATTGGTCGCCGTTCTTTGAATTGTCTTTGCAGGTTGATGCCGGTTGAGTTTACTAATGGAGATTGATGGGTAGTTAACATTCGAGATGAGTTCATCAATGGAGATTTTGGGGCAGATGAACTTTGTGTTTGACATAGATCTTATATTTTTCTCTGGGTAGCCATAATAGCAAAGGAACTCGAGATAGTTTTCTGTTGTGGTTTCAAAGACTAGTCCTGGACTAAGAGCTTTCAGTGGGTTTATTTCTCCGACCCCCACCTCATGTGGATTTGCAAAGGTGTTAGAGCTGTTTGTCAAAGGTTTTTTCATGTTGTTGAACACAGTTGCTGAAACAAGAAGAGATATCGACTCAGAGAAATATAATCTGGGAGAACAGTTTATTTTAATTGAAGTACTTAAACTGCTTTAAAAAACATACATGGGGAATCATGTATTGTATGATTTCTTCCTCTATCATGCACAAAAATATCTCCCTCTATTCAAGATTTTATAACGAAATCACATGAAAGGAGTGAAGCACACAATACCATCAAAGTATATCAATTGCATACAAGACATGTAACTTTCGAACTCTTAAAAAGTATACCTGTTGTCATAAGCGCTGATTTGATCATGGAAGAAGTCCATCGACGATGCACTGACTTGATGAATGCAGCAGCCCCCGTTACGTGTGGACAAGCCATTGAAGTACCTGATTTTATGGAAAATGTGGATGGCTTCTTCCCATTTGGGACTGTCCCTGTTTCATTCTCGGGAGCTATGGCAGCCAAAATGGCCACTCCCGGAGCCATTATATCAGGCTGAACAGCATATAAAAAAATTAACTCTGGTTAATGTTGCAGACAAATATTAGTTCTAGTATGCAGTCATGCATACTTCAATTCTTGTCAGTAACATTACATTAGTTAAGACCTGGTTAGATGTATGTGCAAGTCCATTTTTGTGGCTGCTAAATCCTACATGAAATGATAGAAAAACCAAGAGAAACTAGAGAGAGGAGAACAAGATGAATCCTACAATGGAAAGACACAACAACCAAGACAGAGACATCCATGGTGTCCTGTTCTGTCTATGTATGTATTTATATTGCAGACACATGGCTGCTCCTAAGTACACATTATAATTATCATGGTGCTTGGGTGACAATGGTGGCTCAATGACCCCCTAAGCAGAGAGATAGAGACAGAGTGAGACAAAATACAGTAGCTCCTTAGTCGGATTTGGATGAATTAAGCCTTTATTATCGGATTTAATGTGGTCTCTGTCGGTCCCTTGCTTCAGAGTTAGAAGCTTTAGCACCAACTCGACTTAATCATGATTTCCGACTTCATAAATGGTTGCAGAAATTTAAAAATGTGAAAACACATCAAACTAAATATGTTTCGAAGCAAATTTCAACCCAAAAACATAGCTGCAAGTGAAAGAAAAATAACCTTGAGAATGTTTTCTGTAAGCTCTGCAGGACCCCTCGATGAAAAATATGCAACAGCTGGTGCAGGTCTATACCTTGGAACATTAACTGTTGGGAGAATTGTTGCTGTTGGGTTTCTGTTGTCAAGGCATAGCTAAGTTATCATACCTAACATAGTTGTAATTTATGACTGATGCATACTAATGAGGTCATATAATCAAATATCTGCAGCTGAAAGAGTGACCTTGAAATTGCACACATACTACACAATCATCATTTGAATATTCAGGTGAAAGGGACCTTAGGTTTTATTGATCCCTTTGAAAACTACTTCAACTGAGGCAAAGTTAAATTCAATTACCATATACTTTAGCAAGATGTCCAGATGCAGGATAGAAATCATGCACATTATATGGGACAATGCAGCACAAGACTAAAACTTGTAATGATCCAGATAAAGAGAGTTGGTAGACATGATCCCTCAATGGGCAACAATACAAGGAATTAGAATAAAACTTATCAATGAATGACAATAAAGTAAACAGACAACATAGATGGTAAATGGACTGAATTGTACATTTGAAACACTTACTTGGTAGAATTTATGTACTGGAGAATCTGAAAGCCTGCAATATTGCCAACTTCTGTATATGGGAAAATGCCCGAATCGAAAGGCACACTTTTCTCAGCTTCATCAATCAGAATCAACCCTTTGGCTTTAGCATCTTCTACAACTAATTTCTTGATTTTCCTTGAAACAGCCGGGTCATCATCAACACAAACAACAATTTTTCCAACTACTTTCTTTGGATCCAATGATCCTGGATAACAATTTCTGCAGTTCAGTGTAAACAACATTTACATTTACTGAATGTAAAGCAAAATGATTAATATTTTTGGACTTTAAACCAAAGCTTCTATCAAAATGTGAAAAAGCAATGACATGAATATGAATTTCCAAAAAGAAAAAGAGGCCAGAGGATGATGAATTATGATCACCTTGCTTCTGATTCAGGCGTCTAATAACCAGCAACGTCCTTTCCAAATACAAGAGGATATGTCCTTGAACGAGTGAGATTGGAAAAATTGATGGCTGAACCCTATTAGAACCTAGGTGTGAGAAACTTCTGCATAAACAAGATAATGAACTTTTTTAACAATAGAACTTCGTTAAATATCTTACTGTGAAATTTCTCCCATTTCCAAGAACTATATTAGATTGGAAATCCCTATCAATGTTAGAAGCTGCAACGGTGAAGATCCACGGCGCTGCATTAACAATAGTGTAAGGATCAGGACCATCATTTCCTCCAGAGCAAATTACCATGACCCCCATTTGTTCAGCATGAAATGCTCCGATGGCTATGGGGTCGTTTAAGTAATCAGATTGAAAGAGTGAGCTCATCCCAATGGAAATAGATATTATATCTACTCCATCTCTAATTGCATCATCAATAGCCTTCAATATGGTGGCACCAGAGCAACCAACATCTGAGCAAGCCTTGTAGCATGCAATCCTAGCTGAAGGCAAGCCGCCCCTTGCTGTGCCTTTTGCTAAGCCATAGTAACTAGCATTCAGGACTTGCACACCAGCCGCTATGGATGCGGTGTGAGTTCCATGGCCAACAGAATCCCTTGGTGAGCCTTTTGTTCTGGCTAAACTGCTCTGGTTGCCATCTCTTGTCAATGGAACATTGTAGTATCTTGCACCTATCAACTTTCTGTGACAAATAAAGTAGTGAATCAAGATATAGGTGTATGCTAACTCTTCTAATCCCTCTCTCTCTCTCTTTAATTTTATATTTAAAAGCCTTGTGAAATAGTTCTGCAATTAACACCATGGAGGGTGAAACAACATAATCACCTATTACAATTCGATTTCCGGAAGTCTGAGCCCTCCATACAGACTCCTTTCCATCTTGAAGGGACTGCACCAATTCCCTCATCATTGAAACTTGAAGACTCAGGCCATATCCCTTAATCAACACATTTAAATGAAGAGTTATTCTGCACAAGCTGCAAAATGTATATAGCCAAAAAAGAAGGCTGCTAAACTTTTAAATTTTTTAATGAAACAATGTACTAAAATTTTATCCTTCAACTATTTTGTTTTAGAGAGCTAAACGAAATTAGAATTTTCTTATGGCAGAACTCTCCCATTCATCTTCTTTGAAATGGTACAACTGGTTATTTTTTCTTATCAGCAACTGTTGTCCATGAGATTTGAACACATGACATCTTCCAACAAGACAAAGTGGAGATTGAGTGCCGCTAGACCAAATGATTGCGGCGGCTCAGAATTCCACCTGAATTCTGGATTTAACCCTACCTTTCCTATCTCATTCACCTGTTTGGTGGCTTAATGAAACATACGAATTTTACAGTAACCTTTTATTTTTGGACAAGCACTTTATATATTATCAAGCCCCAACCCTACTCCCTTAACAACAAAATAAATAAATAAAGTTAGTTGCAAAGTAGACCAGGGATGAGGATTGTTACCTGTATCTATCATCCCAATTATAACATCACTTGATAGGCCCCGCCGCAGATATTTATTGCTTGATAGCCTGCCAGATTCCGCCTCTAAGAAATCCCAAGAACGTGTTGTGTGTAGCTCAAGTATTGAGTCGGGGAAGATGGAAACCACATCGTCATGGCCTGCATGTTGCAAATTGATTTACAATTTTCTTCAGATTTTGAAGTGCATAAATAAATCTTTGGTCATCAATGGGCTACAAAACTTTTTACACAAAATTACACTATATAAGTGAATTTCATTAATAAAAACAAATAAAAAATTAGTAGAGTAAAATGCATTTTCGATCGTGGTTTGCCTCGATTTCAATATTGATTTTTTTGTTCTCAATTAATTGGGTTACTGAGTTTGGTTTTGGTCATTATGGTATATAATCCAAATTTTCAATTTGGGAAAAAACAATTCACTTGTTTTTTAGAAATATTGTCCGGGATTAATAAACCGTCTTTTGAGCTCCCTAAAACTAATTTCAGTTTTAAAACTCCTGCTTATTTCAACTCTAGGATTTCTTTGAATTCTTGTTTTAAAATTCAGGCTAATTTCAGTTTTAAAATTCATGCTTTCTTTATTTTAGCCTCTGTGAGTGTGTGCCAATTGGTTTTCTTTTTTGTTTTGTTTTTAATTTTCTTTTTTAATTTTAGAATTGTAAAAGATGATGAGTAGTTGTATTTCATAAAAATAAGACTCGTTATCTGATTTTGTTTTAAAATTTAAATTTTTTTTAAATATAAAAAGTGTGAATTTACCATATTATCCTCATTTAATTAATAAATTAAATTCTTAATATTTGCATTAACCAAGAGCATTTTCTGGTATTATGAAAGTTTCATAATTCTCTGCCTTTTGTTTTATATATATAGATTTTCTATTTTTTATTTTTATTCTCCTCTTATTTATTTTTTATTTTTTAATTATTTGCATGTGTGCTAGGCAAATTTTGAAAGAAGGAAAATTCAGATTGTTCTGTCTAGAGATTGTCATTGAGCCAGGCCAGCCCAAAATTTTTGGGTTTGGGCTGAGGTTTTAAAGGGATTGGCCTAGGCCCGCCCATCGAGTCAGGCCTAGGATGGCTTTTTGAGTCGGGCTGGGACACCCATGAGCCTAAACGGCCCGCTCATTGCCTTATTTCCATTCCAAATATTTAAGTAAATGTCTTGTCGTTTTACTTTAATTTATTTTTTTTATTACTCTATTTACTTAAGTTTACATAGTAAATAAAAAATTAACCCCCATTTGGATTCAATTAAAAACAATAGAAAATCAAATTCCCAACAAATCAAAATATGAAAATCTAGTTTTAGTATAAGATATAGTTTATACCAATATTGATACCTCAATAAGTCAATGTATACTTTATACTATCTCATAAAATCATGTTTGATTATTTAATCTGTAAGAAATATAAACTGCCCCAAATATCATTGAAAACATTAGTATTTCGAAAGTCCATTTTTCATACTTAGTCAATCATGGAGGACCATGGGCGGGCCTACTCAGGCCAGGCCGAAGGTTTCAAATCCTAAGCCCAAGCCCTACCCAACTTTAGAATGGGTCGGACCGAACATGCCTAACCATGGAGTCATGTCAGAATTTGGTCAATTGGGCCTTGGGCTACCCACTTCAGGCTGCGGGTCGAGGGCCAAATGATCATCCCTAATCCCGCCCTTGCATGCAAAGCCAGTTTAGAATTTCCAAAACCCTAAAATGAATCATGAAATTGGATTGTCGACCCTCCATGCATTGTACATTAAGCACAATTTATTTTCCATAAGTACTCACACAACTTAATACAAGGGTTCAAATGTGAAGTAAGTGATTTTCATAGAGTGACAAATTCTTAAATAGTCACTAGTAAATTGGCAAGAATTTTACTATTAACAATTAGCCTTAAAAGTATGCAAAAGTCATTCATTTATAAGCTTTTTAAAAGTCATTAAGGGTCTATTTGGGAGTGCTTCTAGAAGGGCCAAAAGTGCTTTTTGATAACTAAAAGCGCTTCTAACAGCATTTGGCAAAAAAGTTTAGACGCGCTTCCTGGAGAAACACTTGCTATGTGCATCTTCAAGAAGCACTCCCAAGTGCTTTTCCACAAAGCACTTTAATATTTTATGAAAATTCAAGATTTTAATAATAAAAGGGCTTTTGTTAGAAGCGCTTATGAGCAGAAGTACTTCCTAGAGAAGCAGTCTCAATCGAACCTTAAGTTTTTGGACACAACAAAACTTTTAAAGACTTTTTAAAAGTCACTACTGGATACCACCAAACTTTTAAATACTTTTAACTACTTTTTAAAAGTCACAACTAAATACAACTAAATTTTTAAATACTATTTAAAAGTCACAATTGAATACCTCCAGACTTTTTAACTCTATAAACGTCTTTAAAAGTTCGAATTGAATACACAAGTTTAATAACAAAATCGAGATTTTAATAAGAAAAAACTTAATCTTAATCACTTCATCAAAACATCAGTTAACACATTCAACTTCAAGCAATAATTACAAATAGGTTTACCACATTTGGGATTAACCCAATTGGTCATGGGTGATGGTGTAACAAAAAAAAAGACAGAGAGGATAACCCAAGTGGAGAGGGAGAGGGTGGAGTAATTAGTTAAATTTAGGACAAGTAAGAATTCTATTTGCATACAAAACCTATGTCAAAACACCCCACAATGGTCCTCTCTTTTTTTTTTTTTTGTTCATAACCCCACAATGGTCCTTGTACTATTTAAACCTCATCATTTTAGTCTCTATTCTTTCAATTCTATAATGTCAACCTCATCCTCTTATCCCGCACATTAATGTCATTTTCGAAGTCAATTTCATCTAATTTCCTTCCAAAACTAAGGGCAATATCGTCCAATCACTCATACCCATGAACAATGTCATCAAATCACTACCAGCCTCACAGCAACCCTCCAAATGTTTTGGCAAATCCATGTCCCACCCAACCCAACTAGTATTCAAGTAAATATATTAAATTAATAAAATGAGGGATATTTTTAGCATATTTTCAATTGTTTGGGGTTTCAGAGCATTTAGGATTTAGAACGGATTTCCAAAGAAATTAGTGTCCAGAGACAAATTGTGGGTGTAAATAAAATCTCTCAAAAAATGAATACAGAGAGGGCCAGAGAGGCCTATAAAAAAATATAAACTAATCCAGGATGTTCATGTGCCTAGCAACTTCTAAGAAATCATCAGCCACCAACAAGGTCATCCTCAACATAATTTTGATCTCCAAATACATGATATTGATGGTGTGCATTCAAATATGCAGGTAAAATTGTAGGGAAGAAAATTATTTGTACAATTTTTTTTTCTAACTTGGTAAGTATGCACATACTTTAATAACAGTATTTTGTATGTCTCCCAGGAAAAAATAAACAAAGTCTTCCATATGCACACACTCACCCAACATTGTATTCTAGATAGATCTTAGATCTATCTAATGCATTTGTTCCATATAAAATAAACTAGCTGTATTTCTGCAAGATCTCCAACACTTTTTTTATTTTAATATTTTTTCTTATTTAGCCATCCTCTCTTGCCTTTCCTTGTTAGATAATGAAAGAGCAAACCAGGCAAAAGAAATTAATTACCTGATAAAATAGAAGCTTCAGTCTCAGTGAGCATGGCAGAGAATCCTCTAAAAGCATGATTATACTTGTGAATTATAGATATTCTCTCAATCTCATGGCTTCCAGAAAAAAAAAAATTATATATTAAAAGTAGGTAATAGAATTAGATTAAATGATTAGAGAGAGAGAGAGAGAGAGAGAGAGAGAGAGAGAGAGACAACAATATGGTGATGTTGGTGGTGATTATAATGATAACCTTGGAATAATGGATGACAGCATTTGCAAATAAGCTGATTCTGCTGCATCTTCAGCTCCAAGAACTCTTCCATTTCCATTTGATAATGAGCTTCCCATATAAATTACATGATGCTGCCAACCATATAAGAATTCTATTTAAAAACATTCAATTTGACAAGATAGACATTTTGGAAATTTCATTTCCATATGTGGTTGAAATGCTTGTGGAAAAATTCAAATGTGATACAATATTTCATGCCTGATATTTTCTCAGCAACCAAACAAAGAGCAAACTAATTAGAAAACAGTGTGGAAATTAATCCATTTCAAAATTAATTACCTTGGGAATCTGATTTGAAGCAGTGGCACCACAGAGGAGAAAGAATGGTAGAGAGAGAAAAGGGAGTAGCAGTTGAAGGGGAGTCATGGAAGCTGAGTAGTAGTGAGGAGAATGCTTCAGTGACTTGGTTGGCAATTAGGCCAATTATTGTAGGCTTGTTTAATTGGAATGTTTTCTTATATATGAAGCCATACATTTTGTAGGCTCAGTGTGAAGTGGAAGCTTGTAAATGAACTCAAGAAGCTTGAACCATGAGCAAAGCATCTTTGAATACTTTTCTGGTTCTTAATTTTCATCATAAGCATTTATAATTTTCCTTAACAAACACACCTTCAGATTTTCCTTCTTCATTATTAGTTTATTATTTATAGAAATTCAGGATATGCCCCTTGACAACTATTCTCCCTACAGGGCGTCTCATCCTTTTAAGGTTAAAGGATAGGACGCATTGAGAAAACCTCATTTCCACTCAATTTTCTTCAGTTTTGATCTCATTTATTGACATGGTTAATTGGTTTAGGATGTAAACTCATCATTTACATCTTAGATTTTAGATTTTTAGTCTCGGATTCTATACCCTAAAATATTAAATGTTGTCAAATAATGATCAAAGTTTAAGAAAATTGAATAGAAGTGATATTTTACCAATGTGTCATGTCTTTAAAAAAATGTGACGTCATGTATAGAGAATCGTCGTGACGCAATCATTTAAGAGAGCCAAGAGGATGATGGCTTTAGGAATTTTCAATTACTTCTTCAGATTCCAACCCCCTTTTGTCTTTCCATTTTTTGTTAGCATTTAATAGAAAACAGATTATAAACTTGAAATGCAAGTAAACAATTGTCTCTTGACCTACAAAAAGAGTAGAGGGAGAAGAGTTACATATACATAAAATGGCCATGTGCAATTTTCTGCTTTGTTTCCTTTATTCTCTTTTCTTTCCATTATTCTCTCCTTTACGCATTTCTCAGTATAATTTATATATACCCTCTTTATTCTTCAATTTATTATTATTATTATTTTCATGTCTTTGTTTATTTGATGAATTATTTTAGCCAGAAAAAAAATTTAAATAAATAAAAAAGTCCAGTACAGGCTTGCAAGTCCAAGCAATTGAGCACTAAACAATTGCAAGTGAAACGAGTTCATTAAAGGGATTGCAATAAGAAATGGAAATGTAAAATAAAAGTGAATTGGTAGGGACTGCACACTACACTATCACCGTAATAATGTTTGCGTGCATAAACTACAATTATTGGTTAGATCTGTACCCTGGAATTTAATTTTCTATTTATTAGTAAGCATGTTTATTAAAATACAGGACGTAAAATACGAATAAAATACATACGAGTATTATTCGACAATAAATAGATGCAGTAAAATACACGAATTTACCTGTATTGTAAGATACTGAGTCTGTACACTTATAAAAGATTAGACAATGAACTTTCATTGTCGAATCATTATAAGTGTATAGAAAACAAATTTTTTTAAGTACTAAATACATACATACATTTGTGTATAACATACGTTCTATATGCAAATTTACTAACTACGTAAATAAGAGAGTTTTTTTGTGTTTTTTTTTTTTGGGTGAACAAATAGCAAAACTTTTTCGTTTTGGTTATAACAAATAGCAAAACTTACCTCTACCCATTTAAGTTCATGCGCTCAAGCATTACAAAATGAAATATCTTGAAAGATTAAGTTGCATGAGCAGCCACTAAGCTAATATTTGTGATCTTGTTTCAATTTCTAACCCTTTTAGTATGCTTTTGTACCATTATTCTCTACACTATTGTTAGAACTTAGAAGTAAGACTATTCTAATATAGTAATATGCACTGGCGGATCCACAGAGGCGCAAGGAGGTGCAGCTGCACCTCCCCTTGCAGGAAACTTCCTTGGGGATGCCGGAATTTGCCCCTTTGCTAGTGCCCACCAATTATTCGACTAAATGCCTAAAAGACGTTGTATTGTTTGCTGCTGTGTGAGACCCTGAATATTTACCTTATATTGTTGGGCTCGATCTCACGAGCATGTAGGAGAAAACGGTTCATCAATCGGAGCTCTACAGCCAAAGTTTTGAATTTTCGAAATTTTTCTAGAATATTTGAAGTTAAGTTGCAGAGGCAGTTCAAGGAAGAAGAAGACTCCTCCGCGTCAGCGCTTCTGATTTTGATTCTTTTTTAAATCATCCAATAGCAAGCCGACACATGTCTATTTCTAATTGGCCTAACTTAAAAAAATTCATTAAAAACTCATATGTGTGCCAAAAAATTCACCGAAAATTACCCCAAACTTTTAATTACGCGTACTTTTATTTCATGACCTCCAATTTACATATGCTTTTGGTTAGATTAATTGGTAAATTTTTGTTAGATTAATTGGTATTGACTTTTGTTAGATTAATTAATTATGTAATTGACTGTTCATATTTGATATGAATTTTGGTAAACTAATTGTGTCAATGACAAGGATTTTGTTCATATTATATAGACTATAATTAGTTAGTTGTAGACGTAAAACTCTTATTTGTTTTAATTATGAGTGCCATTAGTATTATTTAAATTCTAAGGGCATTTGGTTGTATAATTTTTTTTTTTTAATTTTTAGTCTTTTTTTTACACACTACACGGATATTAGGACTTGAACCTATAACCTTGCTTGAGCCCTTTGCGAATTTTTAGCCTTTTAAATATTGCACCTCCCCTAAAAAATTCTTGGATCTGCCACTGGTAATATGCATCTGATTAAACAAAACACAAGGCATCCCCCTCGCATGCAAGTTGAGCTTCACAGTTCCAGGTGCAGGAAATGAAAAACGAAATACTCAACATACGGAGGTTCTCATATTAGTTGAATATATTGAATTTATACAAAGTTACAACAATATAGTATTGAAGATGCCAGTAAATAGTTCTTATCGGTATCGTGTGGAGAAAAGTGGGGATGAAATTTATAACAAATGCAGAGAAAGTAACAGGGGATGAGAAAAGATATCAAATAGTGCTCGTGTGCATTATATAGTGGATGACACTTTTATATACAACTGAGTGGTTATGTCTATGAAGGCATCAATTGCAGAAGAAATACAGAGAAACAGCGCCTGGCACTTCGTTCTCCATGAATGCCACTGCACCAATCAATCTCCCTCAGACTCACTTGCTAACATGACTTATTACTTGCCTAGCAGAAGTTCATTTGGATATTAGAAGCAAAGCTAGTTTATTTAACTAGATCACTCTTTTGGGGGAAGAGCTGATGCCAGATGTTGAATTAGGTTTGCTTCTCCCCAATTTGACTCTTAAGGAACTCCAGCACTGAAAGCCGCTGCATTTGAAACAAAATGTTAAGTCAAACTGATCAGAATCCAAACCACTTATTGAATGAAGTCAAGCAAGGAAAATCTTACCCGTTGCTCAAGACCAGTGTCTTCAGATTTTAACGTCAAAGATTCCAACAATTTTATGCCTTCTTCAAATTCATCAATTGCAACATCCTCGTCTCCTAGATTCCTGTCAACATCTGCAACTTTTGCAAACGAAACAGCTAGATCCAGAATCTGTAATTTCAAGAAGAGATGCACAAAGCCAAAGTAAGGAAACATGGTTTTCTAGGTATAAAAATATGCCTTCTAAATTACAACATTAAATGACTCTAAGAGTAATAGTAAATGCACTTCAGTAATTCATCTGGGATATAATTCATAATTACAAAAAGTTCCACGGTTTGCAGCAACCAAAAATACATGCTATAATCTGGAAATTTTTCTTAAAAGAAAGGAGCTAGGTGTTGACATTTGAAAAGCTCTAACAAACACATTTGAAATGAAAGAGCTTCTTGAAGTTCTTCAATTGCCAAATCGGTAATGGGTAGAAAGGCTCATAAAGAATGTCAAGTGTGAGACTAATATGCGGAGATGCAAAGTTTAAGAATGTCTGATGTGGGATTATATTCTGAACACCTTTCTCCTTCCATAAAATTCAATAAATAATGGTATATTTCTCTTATCCCTGCTCTTCCTTAGACTTAACAAATTGTTAATTCCAACAATAATGCCAAAACACAATTTTTCTACCACTAAACTGTTCACCCTCATACTACATATTATATGTATAACTCTTGACCGAAAGGAAAAAAAAACACATATAACATCGAGGTTGGTCTCATTTCTTACTCTCCCAGTTCACATAAAATACAATGTAGGAACGAACAGCGTACAGCATAGGAATATTTACATCCTGTGTGTATTGGTCCTATTTCGAGTCTCAACCCAAGTTATTTATATACATGCAAAAGATTTTTCATAAACAGTGTTCGTAATGACAACAATGGTTTTTTTCAGGTTCAGGCTCGTTACAGTTAGATTCTACAAGCAACGATATTTGGTAAAACAAATTCCTAATTCAACACAACGCATCATTCACACAAGCTATATGCAGAAGTCTTGAAAATATTATTGTGCTTAAATATGAATACACAACTAACTGAATGGACCGGTTGCAGCCGAGTCAATCCACTATGGTGATCAAGTAACATATACTAAATCAAGTATTTCAGATCAAATTAACCAAACATATCAAACACATCTGATGACTCATAAGTCAAAGCTAATGAGATAAACTAGTATCAATATATTGCCAAACGTATTTAAATGACTATTTATGGAAAAATAAATTGTTAGTAGTAGTATTACTACTGTGAGTCAAATAAAAGAAGCCTAAATGACAAGGGGGCTGAAAAGCTAAAAATAGTTGCTGACCTGGGATGGAACATTTGGATCATCCTTGACAGCATCACGTCGAACATTCAACGACTGGAAGTAGTAAGACCGCGCAGCTTTCAGGTCTCCATCGTAGTATTTAAGATCTCCAATTTTATTAAGTGAAATAGAAAGTGTATGTGTTATCTGTAAAATGATTTAAGGAAGAACAACTATATCAGGTCAAGAACGGCTAGGACAAACTGCTGATATTACAGTAAAAGTTGGATGTAATAACCTCCTGATCGTTTCTGGGCAGTTTTGAAAGAAACTCAACACTCTCTTCAAAGTAACTGACTGCTGAACCAGCATCTCCTGTTGCCCGACTGAAAAACAAAACAAAAAACAAAAAACAATTAAAATCCACTAAAGTAAACAAATCAGGGATCATTGTCGAATTCATCATGAAGTTAGTATCAGTCTAAGATACACATATGCAGAAATCCACTAAGCAGTTATTTCTACATTGAAGACATCCTTAAAAATCAGATCTAGTAAATAAAAATTCATCTCAAAACTTTATTAACAATCTAGTTATGCTCAAATAGATAATCTCCAAATTTAATCAACAATGTGATGATTTCTAAACCTGCATGCAGAATTGATAATCCACTATGTCTTCAGTCCAGAGCTTTGCAGCAGTGACAACCACAGGCTATATTATATTCCAACTATAATTTTCTTTGTTGGCGACTTAGTGATTAGATTTAATCCATATATGAAGTACAATTCAAAGATTAATTATTCTCTATATATTCTTATAATAACTCAGGGATTTAATTATTCGGGTTTATTTATCTCATATATCTTAAAAGGGTATAATTTTATTAATTATGGGATGGCCTATGTAAATAGCTCACTGTAATACAGTTGAGATTTGGCAAACTCATTAAGAATTTAAATATTGATGTTAACCCTAATTCATTATTTCCTCTTCTCCGACATTTTCCTATATCTCCCTATTGTCTCGTTCTCTCCTCTTCATCTCTTTCTCTGTCCTAACTCAATGAGTATTAGAATCCTTAACCAATTTTGGTGCCATCACCCATTTCTTAGAACTCAACCACCAACAACCTTGAATCCATTGCGCATGTTGCCACTGCAACCATGCCAGTTGTCATGTGACAAATTCCAGACACTAACCTTGCTTTTGAGAACCTCACAAAAACCATCACCAACCACCATCGGTATTCTGCGCACCAACACTAGAATAAGATGATCTACAAGTTCATGCAAAAATAGTTGGAAACCACCAGTGACTCAACCTCACCGTTGCCACCAATTGCCATACTGCTCCTCTTAGTAACCAAAACCTTTGTAGCAGTCAGAAGTCACCTATCTTCCCTATGGTCCAGTCGCTGTCAACAACTGTTATCCCATGTGACTACCTAAGACCCATTTATTGCTGTCTCACAGACCTGGTCCAAGTCTAAACAGACCAGTTCTCACTGATATTGCATGGTTTCGTTTTGATTTTTAACACATTAATCCCAATACTGTTTGATTTTAACATATCTTTGATATACCAGTCCAGTTCAGCTCAATTCCATCCGAAATTGACCAAAAGAAAACAAGTGTAGTCTGATATAATGGAGAAATTTTTTAAGAGAAAATGAGTTAACAGTCTCAATTAAAGATTTTCTTCCTGTTCTACCCATCCAAACAAGAATGTAAAAAGAAAACATTGCATTTCGCCTCATCATTAAGGACTGAAAGAGTGCTGTTCAGGACTGAGTTTTTTCCTGATGTATTGATAGCATAGGATGTACTACTTCTCCACCTTTAATTACTTTGTACTCTCTTGTCCAATAAACTTTATGTTTCCTATAAAAAGTAATTAATCTAAGCTATATTTATTAAAGCAAGAACTAGACTGGAGGAGAAAGGGTTCAATGGTCTTTCACTATGTATCATCTAAGGATCAAGTTAAAAAAACATCCATGCCACTCAAGTGCTCTACTTGATATCAAATCTAACATTTTTTGTGTGACAGATGAAACCACAGAAGTATAACTGTCACAAATAAAGCGCTGGTGACTTCAGTATTCTTGGGCCTTACCTTGGGAGATGTATATGCAATTAATCCATTCTTTAACTTGGAGGGATAGAAAAGAGAGTAAAACAATGAGTTGAGAGAGAGAGAGAGAGAGAGAGAGAGAGAGAGAGAGAAGAAGAAGAAGAAGAAGAAGAAGACAACGACAACGAAGAGATGAAGAAAAAATCAAGAGGGAAGGGAAGGAAATAATTTTTTGCAAGATTATTTCTCAGATAAATCTATAAATTTATCTTGCACTGTTCAACAATAATGTGAATTTTCTGAAGTCCTAAATGAGAAGGAATCTCATTGTATCTCCATCATTACGTGACATATCCAATGTTACATGGTACGGGCAGCGATACAGTACGGGGTTCGCTAGTTTCTATGATACGAATTTGTTAGGGGGTAGGCATAGTCGGTGCAGTGTTTGAAGTCGTAGTTTGCTCAAGAGTTTAATTCGGGTTGTCGTTAATTTTTCAATTTGTTGAAAATCAAATTGTTTCCTGCAGCATAATAAATGTCATAATTTTCAACTTCAATTTATTTTTTTTTATACTTAATTTGGTCTATTTATTTTGCACAGCTCCCAATTACTTGTATTAAATGGAGACCTCTCCATAGATACATCTTCCCCTTGAAAATTAAAGCTGACACAACATCCCAAGCACCTCCCTCTTTCACATTCTCTAGGTTTTTTTCTTCTAATTGAGTACTGTAAAACACGACAAATCAAATTATACATAATTTAGACATATAAATTTCAATCCCATCCAGTATTGGTGATACTATATGAGGTAGTTAGTATCCCATCCAGTGTTGGGTGGCAAACTTTGATGAAATCAATATTTAGGGTGTCTCTCTATACAAACCACAGTTTTTGTTTTATTACAACCTACGCAGATGTTGGGTGGCAAACTTTGAGGAAAACCTACGTTTGGTGGTGATGAGAAGAGAGAGACCAGAAATTTTGTTCACTTATAGAGAAACAGTTTGAAAGGAAAACCAACAAAGAAATTAAATTCCCATGCATTCTAGAATGCAATTCCAAATTCTAATCCTGTAAGGCTTTCTCCACCAGTTTGGTGTACTTCAGAACCAATAGATTGAATGAAACATGCTTAGCTAGTGCTAGTAGCCATTGGACATAACTGTCATTCATTCTTTATTCATGTACTATCATTGCAGGTAAACTTTTCAGATAAAAGCTAAGATACACTATCTATCACTAACATTATTAACCATCTAAATGCATACCATGATATGTTAAAAATTCTAATTCACAAAATACCTATCTATACAAAATATTCTCTTGCCATACTGTCATTCAGCAACATGTAACATGTCAAATTCTCTGCCTCTGAAACGTTATTGTATACATAATACATGCATACATACTTTCATCACACATATATAAAGATTGGGAAGACAGAGGACAAACCAGCAGTCGCCAAGCATTCCGAGAACCGCTCCAAGCTGAGAACACAACTCTGACGTGTTACCCATAGTTTCTAACTGACCTCTGATGTCTTCTGCACAAAGACTAAGTCTTGATTTGGCACTTTCTATATTCTGGGCTCGGAATGCCTACACAGTGGGCAATAAATAACAGCACCAAAAGTTAACACAGCAAATTAAGAAAAGAAATGCAAAACCATGAATTCAAATCAAAGGCAAAACTACACTGACCCTCATTGCTTGCTGCACCAAGAAAGCCCCTCTCTCCAAAGACACGTCTTCATATATAACTCTCTTGCTATTATTATTATCATCATTGCTGTTGCTTTCAGGGGTTGAATCTTGTTTATCCTCTGCATTATGAGACCTCTTGATTCTTGCATGACCTTCGATAAAGCGATCCACCAAATTCTGAAGATTGGTGTCGGCTTCGATCTTCTCAATGTCAGCTCCACACAAAGGACAGTCCTTGAATCTTGAAATACAAGCTCTAAAACAACAATTAACTAAATTACAAATAAAAATTAAGAAACCCAATACAAAAGATTAATGAAAAATTCAATACAAACAAGTAATTGAAAAAAATAAAAGAAACCCAATACAAAAAATTAACGAAAAATTCAAAGGGAAGCATGGTTTACTTGCAGAACGAGTGAGAACAAGGGACGCATTTGGCAGAGTCGAACAGAAGGGCGTGGCATATGATACAGCTGAGAGGGCCAAGCTTGAATGTCTGAGAATCGTAACCCAAGGGGCATTTAGGGGAAATTGTAGCGGTGTCAGCTGAGGTCTCTTTCTTGCTTGGCTCTGATGGCCGAGCGGCTTTCACAAATGGGCAAACTGGCCTCATCTTCTTCTTCCTCCTCCTCTTTCTATCAATTATTCAATTCTGGTGCTTCAATTTTGATTTTGATGAGCCTTGCAAGTTTTCTTTAGCTCCAGATACGACGACGTTTCAGCTCCTGTTGCAGCCTTGCTCGACTTGATCGTCTTGGAATTAAGAATGCTGACTGGTGGTGAGGTGATTATCCTCTCTGCCCTCTGCCTAGTTTATCCTAAGATTTCTGTGCAACACCTTTCCCATATTTTTTTTTTCTACAAAAACCCCCCTAAAGTTTTCTGTTTCTCCAACTACAGATAGGGGTGTACAAAATTCTATCCAATTCGTCCAAACCGACTAACCCAATTCAATTCAATCCAATTTTAATCGGTTTTGAAGATTTGGCTGGCTAGATTGAATCTGTAATTTTCAAAACCGATATGATTAGATTGAATGACGGATTTGCTTATGAGAATCCAATCTAATCCAATCTAGTTAGTTTTATGCTTATTTTACTTTTGTAGGTATTTATCGTTAAAAAAATTATGAATATTTAAAGTCATTTAATGGAGTTATGTTTAATATATTACACAATCAAAATAATTTTCTCTAATATTTCATTTTTACATTTGTGTCTATGAAAATGTTTGATTATATTAAATGGTATACTGCCGAATTGCCCCCTGAACTTGTACATAACTCTCAATTTACCCCCCGACCTTTTTTTTAGCGAATTAAAGGCTTGAATTAAATTTTATTATCAATCTTACCCCCACTGTCAAAATTCGAACATTTCATCCATTAATTCGTCTATTTGACCCACGTTGACTCTTTGTTGAGGGTTAATTTTGTCATTCAGCGCGGATTGAATTAGCAACCTCTCTCACACACTTCGCACATTGCTTTTAGATTGGTAGGGTTAGAAAGGTACTGAATCGAGGGTGGGAAAAAGGACGAAATTGAAGGTTGGAGAGAGACGATATCGAGGGAATCTGAAAGCTTTTTCATAAAGCTTCTTTTGGCTCTGTTGATTCGACGCAACATGAGTCTGGATGTGTTGCCTCTACAGGTGCAGAACAAGGGGCCTCCTCCCAAGTACAGTAAGTAATCGCTTTTCCCAATTTGAAATTGTTTAAGTTTGTGTGGTCCTTGGTCTGTCAGTTGTTTGTACATTTTGTGGTGTTGTCTGATATGCTTTTTTGAATATGAAATACTTGTGGTCCCGAAGCATTTGTGTTGTTTTGTCTGCATAATTGTCGGTGGACCTGAGTCAATTTCAAGTTTAGAATGGTAGTTGGGCAGTAAAGATAATCTGGTGTGATAAAATAGTGGTTTTATATATCATTTTTTGTTTTGTTTAGGTGATCTAGATTTGTTCTCCCTAGAAACTCACCATGGGGGTTATATTTTAGAGGGGAAGTATGTTCGGAGTAAGGTTACATGGGCAGACAACTGTAATGCTGACCACCTGTCAATGCTTGACTTGTTTGATGTTGCTATATGTTTAGGATATGACCATAAAAAAATACAGTACCACTACTGGAACAAAAGAAGGGGGTTTGTTCCAATTGAAGTAAATGCCCATGTAGTTGAGTTTGTGGAGCATACATCTACCTCTAGAGTTCAACCTTTATATCTCTCATATAAGCATCAACCACATTTCCCAGAGAGCCAGGCATCTGCATCTACTCCACAACTGGGGTTGGAAGTAGAAGTTGAAACTAAAACTGATGTTGGTGAGTTGGGGAACCAGTTTGTAGAAGTGGATGTTGATTTAGATGATGATGGTGATGATGAGGCAAATAATGAGGGAGATAATGAGGCATATGACAGTGAAGATGATGAAGCTGAAGATGATGATAGTGGAGAAGAGGCTGAAGATGATGATAGTGAGATAGACATTGAGTTGATTGACTCTGAGTTTGAGCAGTCAGATGAAGAAGGGTTGAAGACAGTCTTGGAAGAGGATGATAACTTGTTTGATAAACATGTAGTTGATGAAGAAAATGAAGAATACAATGAAGAACCTGGTGAGGTTGACAGTGAAGACTACAATACCGACGAACTTGTAAGTCTTGATGAAGAATCTGATGAGGATGAAGTTGTGAAAAACCGTAGCCGCAGAAGAAAAGCTCCTAGGTTTAAGCAGTTTAGAAGAGAATCTGATTTTCTGAAGCCAAAATTTCATTTGGGAATGGAATTTATGAACATGGAGCAGTGTAGGGAAGCAATAAGGTATTGTGCAGTTTCATGTGCAAGGGCATTGAAGCGGGTGAGGAATGATTCGTATAGGGTGAGGCTCAAATGTGAAGGAGATAATAAACAAAATGTTCCATGTCCATGGATGCTGTATGCTTCTTGTTGCGTCGATTCAGCTGCACCAAAATGGATTCAGCTGCATCCTCAACTTGTGATACTCGCAAGTGCACGAGCCGTTTGGTAGTATAGCATATGTAAGTGCGAGGTCGATCCCACGAGGATTGGTGATTGAATGATCCAATTCATTTTCCCTACACAAAACAGAAATGAAAAAGAAAATAAATAAAACAAGAAAAATGAAATAACTCAAGCAAATAAGTTCCCAAGTTCAATTAGATTAACGGATTGATTCTAGCTAAAGTATGATTAAGCCATGGTATTTGGTCATAACCTTGTGTTCCTAATTCCCTAATTTGATCATTTGTTGTCTAACCTAAAATTAAGCATTAGGAACCCATTAAGCATAGAAGAACAATTTAAACAACCAAGCATGTATCTAATCCCTGTTGTCGAATGTCCATACATACTCTTCCTATTCATAGTTCAATTCGAATTAAAGCATGGTGTCTACTCTTAATTCAAACCAAGATAGCTAACATGCAAGCCTAAATGGTGATCAATCATTCAAACCAGCATATTAACTTATAAGCATAATGAATAAGAACAAAAACCATAATTGAAACTTGGAAACTAATTAAACTTGAATACTTAAGAAAGAATGTACATTACAAATAAAAGTAAAGTGGAACTAAGAAGACTTGAAGGAAAAAATTAGTAAAAACATTATTGTTACAACAATTGACAACTTGAAAGGAAACTAAGAGAATTTGAGGGAGAGAAGGGAAGGGAGCTCTAGAGAAGTGTTTGAGAGCTCCCCCCCTTGGGGTGTGTCTTGAAGCTTTGAAGGCTTCTCTATTTATAGGGCTAAGAGGGAGGAACATCATGATGGATTCCCACACCATCCTTCATCTTTTGCTGCACCTCAAGCTTTCATCACATGGGTTCAAAGGTGGTCAGATGTGGCTGCCCTTTGCTGCCAACCCATGTGATTGCCTTTTGCTGCCAACCCATGTGGGTTGCCTTTTGGTTGCTGAAAAACGAGTTTTCTGAACCAGTCTTGGTGTAGGAAGGCCAGAGGTTTCAAAACGTATCCAATGGGGCTCAAATTTGGATATGTTATACTAGACACCCATTGGAACAACTTCTATGAAGAAAGTATTTCCATCGGACCAGTAGAAGTGTGCGTTTTGGCCCTTGCAAGTTGGCAGCCGAACAGAGACTGGAATTGACTTCATTTCATCTTTTCTTTCCTTTTTGATTCACATGCATGCACATGCTTCCTCTTTCAATTAAAACCTGATTTCCAGCTCCAAAGTGATCTGCCAATTCAATTCCCATGTTCAAAGGCTGAAGCAAAATGCCTCTCATCATTCCTCATTCTTCTCTCTCTCTCCTTTCTCTTTGCTTCCCATGCATACACATGCTTTCTCTATAATAGCTCCAGCATGTACCAACTTGCTCCTTTAGAATTTCATTGCTGGAATGCCTCCCCACTTCACTCATTATGTTGGATCCAAAGTCAGTTGCAGCATGGGTGAGGCACATGGCTTAAAGGAGGAGACAAGGCTCAAAGCTGGCAGCTGCAAATCCTCCTGAGCATGGTTCAGTGTTGGACGGGCTAAGGACTCCACATATGTTCAATTGGGCTGAATTTTGGATATGTTACACTAGACACCCAATTGAACAACTGCTATGAAGAATGTCTCCTCATCCGAGTTGTGCACATTGCTGAAATGAGACCTGCAAGGTGACTTACGAAACTGGACTGACAAGAAGTGTGGCCCAACTTTGGTTTTGTCTTTAAGCTCTTGCTCTTATCCCAATCAGCCCTTAACATGCATGGATTGCCTCAAATGTGATCTCTTGCTATCTTAACCTACAAAACACACAAACAGAGGTAAGTGACTCAAAATAAAGAGAAACTAAGCAAAATCACTAAGTAAAGAAGGCAAGCAAGTGTATGAAATTATGGACTTATCAAAACAGAAAATGGATTAAAAGCACAAGTTTAACTCAATAACATAACCAAATCATAAGCTAGAAGGGTACAAAATGATATACAATTATGAACCGATCACTTCTCATGTGGGGAAAGGTCCAACTATAAGGATTAAGACATATGTTCCAAGGCATACATGTGGAAGGAGGCAAAGAACCAAGTATGCCACTTCATCATGGCTGTCTAAGAGGTTTGATGAGGAGTTAAGAGATAATCCCAATATGAAAGTGACAGATTTCATGAAGTTAATAAGGTAACAATACGCCATAGATGTAACTAAGGCTCAAGTTTATAAAGCCAAGAGTTTTGCAAAACTCAGAATTCAAGGTAGTATTCAAGAGCAATATGGTAAGTTGTGAGATTATTGTGAGGAGTTAAAGGGCAATAACCCTGGAAGCACTGTCATTGTGAAGACTAATTTGCAGGGTGAGAATCCTATTTTTAAGAGGATTTATATATGTTTTGGAGCACTTAAAAAAGGATTTGTGGAAGGATGTAGACTAGTGGTGGGTTTTGATGGGTGCCATGTTAAGGGTTCTCATCCAGGACAAATTCTAAGTGCAGTTGGGGTTGATAGAAATAATGGGATGTATCCAATTGCTTTTGCTGTTGTTGAAATTGAAAACACAGAGACTTGGAGTTGGTTCTTTGACATTTTCTTTCAAGATGTAGGAATTCAAAATGGCAATGGGTGGGTTTTCATTACTGATAAGCAAAAGGGTTTAGGAAATGCCCTTCATGCTTTGATGCCCAATGCTGAGCACAGGCATTGTGTGAGGCACTTGCACATTAATTTCAAGCTTGCAGGCCATATTGGTAATGCTTTGAAGCAGAGGTTGTGGGCAGCAGTTAGGGCAACAACAATATCTGTATTTGAAGCTGAAATGGAGCAGATGTTGGGTCAATCTGAGGCAGCTTATAAGTGGCTTGAGGAGAGACCAGCTGCTCATTGGAGTAGATCACACTTTAGTACAGTCCCAAAGTGTGATATACTTCTAAACAACTTGTGTGAGTGTTTTAATGCTGCAATTCTAGAAGCAAGGGATAAGCCCATTGTTACCCTTTTGGAAAGAATTAGAACCTACTTTATGCTTAGAATGGCTAGACTTAGAGAGACAGTGTGGCCCCATGAGGTTGGTCCAAGAATATTTGTTATTGTGGAGAAGAATTCAATTGAAAGTGGCCACTGCATAGCTTCATATGCTGGTGGGGGGAAGTATCAAGTTAATAACATGTTGGGATCTATGTTTGTTGTGGATTTAGAAAGGCATACATGTGCCCGCAGAAAATGGACTTAAGTGGAATTCCTTGTGCACATGCCTTGGCTGCAATAGCAAAGAGTGAGCACAGACCTCTGGATTTTGTGCATGCACTTTACAAAAGGCCGGCATATGATAAGGCTTATGAGGGCTATATATCTCCAATGTCTAGTCAAGCATATTGGCAAAAAATAGGGCATGTACCAATCAAGCCATCTCTTTATCGCATCCAATCAGGAAGGCCCAAACTTAGCAGAAATAAAGAACCTGATGAAATGCCAAAAGGGGCAACAAAATTTAAAAGGTATGGCATTGTAATGACATGTCGCAACTATGAACAAGAAGGTCACAATTTTACTAGTTGTCCCCAAAATGGACAGGTTAGAATTTTTCTTAATTTCTTTGTTTACACATTTCGTTTGTTGAAAATGGCTATGTTAACATGTGATTGGACTGTTTTTGCTATGTTAACATGTGATTTGTTGTTCTTGACAATGAAGGGGCAACCTAGAGGTGCTAGAGCAAGAGGCGGTAGAAGGGGAAGAGGAGCTGTGAGGGGAAGAGGTGCAAGGGGAAGAGGAGCCGCAACTGGTAATTGAGGTGTTGATATTGCAAGTGTCAATGCAAGTGGAACAACAACTGCAAGTGGAACAACAACTATCAGGGGCAGAGGTGTTATGAGAGGCAGAGGTGTTGTGAGTGAACAACAACAAACTCAGGCTAGACCAAAGTTTAATGTAAGTTCTTGGATTATTGTGGTGTGTTTTGAATCAATCATTGCATCATTGAAGGCTTAAGGGATCTATGCTTGCAACATGTGAAAAGAGGAGCTCATGCCCCCCATGTCATAAGGAAGACCAATCTATTTGCTGGTTCACAACCTGCCCAAGGTTCAAGTTCCCAACCTGTGAAACCTTCAAGTTCAGAAGCTCCTTCACAACCTGCCCAAAGTTCACAATCTCATCAAGGTTCAAGTTCACAACCTTAACCAATGGTAACTTCTCCAAAAAGGCCTAGGTTAAAATCTCCAGCAAAACGAATAAGGCCATGGAGAGTTTAGTCAACAATTTGAAGTGAATGGTTGAAGAGTTGTGATGTTTATTTTGGTGTTATGGATCATTTTGGTTTGCAATCTATTTGCTAGTATATTTTTGAACTGATTTTGATTTGAAGTGAATGGATGAAGATGTATTTTTGAAACTGAATTTGGACAAGCTTTGATGTAATCACATGTGAATTCAAATGTTGTATTTTGGTATACTTTGAAGTGCAGTTCATTTGGTGTGATAGTTACTATTTCAATGGTCAAAATGACAGCTTGCATTTTCATTCACCAAAACAATTCTTACATTGAATACAATGGTCACAACACTCAGAATTGCTAATTACACACCCTTTCTTACCCTTACAAAAACCCAATCACTCATCTCTTTCTAACCATTACAAATTGCCAATTACCCATCTATTTCTACCCCAAACACTCATCCCTTTCTAACCATTACAAAATACCGACCACCCATTGTAAGATCCCACATCGACCAACGGAGAGGGGGTGATGTGCCTTATATGTACATGCTCGCATCCATCTAGCACGAGGCCTTTTGGGAGCTCACTGGCTTCGGAGTTGTAGGAACTCTGAAGTTAAGCGAGTTTGGGGCGAGAGCAATCCCAGGATGGGTGACCCACTGAGAAGTTGGTCGTGAGCTCCTAGAAACAAAACCGTGAGGGCCAGAGAGGGGGGGCCCAAAGCGGACAATATCGTGCTACGGCAGAGCCAATCCGGGATGTGACAATTTGGTATCAGAGCCACTCTGCCGTGTGGTGGGAGTGTGCCGACGAGGACGTCGGGCCCTTAAGGGGGGTGGATTGTAAGATCCCACATCGACCAATGGAGAGGGGGTGATGTGCCTTATATGTACATGCCCGCATCCATCTAGCACGAGGCCTTTTGGGAGCTCACTGGCTTCGGAGTTTTAGGAACTCTGAAGTTAAGCGAGTTGGGGGCGAGAGCAATCTCAGGATGGGTGACACACTGGGAAGTTGGTCGTGAGCTCCTAGAAACAAAACCGTGAGGGCCAGAGAGGGGGGACTCAAAGCGGACAATATCGTGCTACGGCAGAGCCGATCCGGGATGTGACACCCATCCCTTTCTAACCCTTATAAAAACTTACAAAATGTCAAGCAATGCCATAAATCAAAATGCCAACTACCCATCCCTTTCTACACCTGCCCATTGGTGACTTTATCTTCATTCAAAATCAAGCACATAATAACCCCAAACATGCACAATGACACCTTAAACCATGGGTTTTTCAGCTTCGAATTCCCTTTCTTTTTTTCTGCTTCCAACTTGTTAATTCTCCTCAGCAGTCCTGGAATTATTTGTTTAGATCTATTACACATAACAAGGTCACCCCACTCCTACATTTGACAACGTTTCTGCAAACATAGAGTTTTAAAAGGTGGAAACTCAAAACTGCAAATTTGAAACCCAAACTTCAAAATTCAACTCATCTGCGCACAAACATAAAGTATTCGTCCTGGATGTGAAGAGGTCCAAGAAGTTTGAATTTTTGCAACCTTCCCATAGTAGCAGACCCGTGATGGCAACATCCATGAATTGCCATCTTCCAACTCTGAATTCCCCATGCGTGACCCATCAACGTTGCCAGATAAGTTCGTCCTCATCTCTCTCTCTCTCACCAACCTTCGATTTCGTCCCTCTCCAACCTTCGATTTTGTCCTTTTTCCCGCCCTTGATTCAGTCCCTTTCTAACCCTACCAATGTGAAAGAGATGTGAGAAGTGTGTGAGAGAGGTTGGTAATTCAATCCGCACTGAATGACGAAAATAATCCTAAACAAAGAGTCAACGTGAGTCAAATAGACGGATTAATGGATGAAATGTTCAAATTTTGACAGTGGGGGGAACATTGATAATAAAATTTAATTCGAGCCTTTAATTCGCTAAAAAAAAGGTCGGGAGTTAAATGGGGAGTTATGTACATGTTCAGGGGGCAATTCGGCAGTATACCCTATATTAAACATACGGATAAATGTTGAATATTTCATTATTGTCTTTTTCTATTATTTGGATTGGATTTAAACATCTAATATAATTGGATTGGATTGAAAAAATCACAATCCAATTTATATTGAATCGAATGCGAATTGACTAAATTGTATTGGTGAGGTAATATTACTGAGGTAATGTTTCTTCTTTATTTATGATTTCTTCTTTATTTTTGGGTTTGATTTGGGGTTTTTGTTTTGAGTTGCTGAGAATTTAAGGGAAATCAAATACTTGCGCTTTTTTGGGTTGTTTGTTGAGGGTTGACTTTATGATTCAGTTTCTTTGAAATGACAAAGTTGTTTATCCTCTTTTCATTCTTTTTTCTTAGAAACCTACTTTGTTTCTGGTTTTCAATCCCTAATCTTTTCTGCTGTATTTTCAATTTTGGAGATACTTACTCTGTGTTTTTTTTCCTTCAAAACTTTCATAATCCATTTTTGGAGCGAGTACCAATAACAATAGATACAAATGAAGGTAACATCAATTCTAGATTGTTATTTTTCTTCCTCGGTTTATGAATTATAATTTATAATGGTTTTGATATTATGATAATTCATTAGGTAATTCATCTTCAGGCAACTATGACTGGCTTGTCTTTTACGGTGGTGGAGCCATTTTTCTTGGGTGTTGGTCCTTTGCAGGGCGAGACACAATTTCCCAAAGTAATTAATTTTATGAGGGATAGGTGAGTTTTTAATGATTAGAAGAGTTCATAATTACAGTGGAAACCTCATTTGAATGTTTGTGATTCGAATGGTTTCAGAACTTTACTCAAAGACCAAGATCCCGCTCCCCTTATTCCAGTATATGTAATGGACGGTTTTGCGGGGGATCTGATTGGACAGATGGACAGAGACTTGTTGCTGAATCATAACAGAAGTACGAACTAAGGGTAATGACTTTAATAAAGAACATATATGGGAGGTTCAAAGTTAAATTCAAAATTTGGACAGAAGATGGAACATGTACGTCCACATTCACTCGGAGAAATATAAGCATATTGGCCTTCGAAGCCATCTATTTGAATGAATGGTTGGAGACACTCTATAATGGAGAGGAAGTTGATCCGGGAGATGGCTGGTTTGTGGATGATAACAGGCCAGAAAATGATTTCATTAGGTCAGCTTTTAATCTTTTAATTTTTAAACTTAAATATTGGTGATTTTAAATATATTGACACTTTGTGTATGTGTTTCATCAGCTTTGAATTTGACGGAGTCCCAGTTCTTCTAAGCATGAAAGAAGAGACTCAACTTGGTTAGGACTTTAGGGGCTCTTGCACTAGCAACCAAGAACTATCTTCACAGATTGTACATTGCATTGGGTGAGCAAGGTAGGCAGGTGATTTTTTGAAGATATATGAATATTCCGAAGGAGAGAAGTGCTCTATACCTGAAGGTGATCAACTATTCTATGAATTTCTAGAAGGATTACCGAAGATCTATCTGCACCCGATGAGGTATTATTGTGTTATTTTCCTTTTTTAAAATGAAAGATATAATTATGTGATATTAGTCTTACTTTGTTTATATGTTGGTTTTATATGTTGGTGTTGTTGATGGAAGATTAGATAAAGAATACAATTAGGGATAGGCTACACTATGTTATTTTCCTTTTTTGAAATGAAATATATAATTATGTGATATTAATCTTACTTTGTTTATTTGTTGGGGTTGTTGCAGGAGGATAATATCAAGAATGCAACTAGGGGTAGACTACATTGTGTTATTTTTCATTTTTGAAATGAAATATATAATTATGTGATATTAGTCGTACTTTGTTTATATGTTGGTGTTGTTGTAGGAGGATTAGATGAAGAATGCAACTAGGGGTAGGCTGCATTGTATTATTTTCCTTTTTTGAAATGAAAGATATAATTATGTGATATTAGTCTTACTTTGTTTATATGTTAGTGTTGTTGCAGGAGGATTAGAGGAAGAATGCAACTAGAGGTAGGCTGCATTGTGTTATTTTCCTTTTTTGAAATGAAAGATATAATTATGTGATATTAGTCTTACCTTGTTTATATGTTGGTGTTGTTGCAGAATTATTATATGAAGAATGCAGGTAGGGTGCATTGTGTTATTTTCCTTTTTTGAAACGAAAGATATAATTATGTGATATTAGTCTTACTTTGTTTTTATGTTGGTGTTGTTGGTGGAGGATTAGAGGAAGAATGCAACTAGGGGTAGGCTGCATTGTGTTATTTTTCTATTTTGAAATGAAAGATATAATTATGTGATATTAGTCTTACTTTGTTTATATGTGGCTGTTGTTGCAGGAGGATTATATGAAGAATGCAATTAGAGGAAGGGTGCATTGTGTTATTTTCCTTTTTTTTGAAACGAAAGATATAATTATGTGATATTAGTTTTACTTTATTTTTATGTTGGTGTTGTTGTAGGAGGATTAGATGAAGAATGCAACTAGGTGTAGGCTGCATTGTGTTATTTTCGTTTTTTGAAATGAAATATATAATTATGTGATATTAGTCGTATTTTGTTTATATGTTGGTGTTGTTGTAGAAGGATTAGATGAAGAATGCAATTAGGGGCAGGCTGCATTGTGTAATTTTCCTTTTTTGAAATGAAAGATATTATTATGTGATATTAGTCTTACTTTGTTTATACGTTGGTGTTGTTGCAGGAGGATTAGAGGAAGAATGCAACTAGAGGTAGGCTGCATTGTGTTATTTTCCTTTTTTGAAATGAAAGATATAATTATGTGATATTAGTCTTCCTTTGTTTATATGTTGGTGTTGTTGCAGGAGGATTAGAGGAAGAATGCAACTAGGGGTAGGCTTTATTGTGTTAATTTCCTCTTTTGAAATGAAAGATATAATTGTTTGATATTAGTCTTACTTTGTTTATTTGTTGGTGTTGTTGCAGGAGGATTAGATGAAGAATGAAACTAGGGGCATGCTTCTTTGTGTTATTTTCATATTTTGAAATGAAAGATATAATTATGTGATATTAGTCTTACTTTGTTTATTTATTGGTATTTTAGTAGGAGGATTAGATGAAGAATGCAACTAGGGGCATGCTTCATTGTGTTATTTTCCTATTTTGAAATGAAAGATATAATTATGTGATATTAGTCTTACTTTGTTTATATGTTAGTGTTGTCGCATGAGGATTAGAGGAAAAATGCAACTAGGGGTAGACTTCATTGTGTTATTTCCCTTTTTTGAAATGAAAGATATAATCATGTGATATTAGTCTTACTTTGTTTATATGTTGGTGTTGTCGCAGGAGGATTAGAGGAAAAATGCAACTACGGGTAGACTTCATTGTGTTATTTTCCTTTTTTGAAATGAAAGATATAATTATGTGATATTAGTCTTACTTTGTTTATACGTTGGTGTTGTTGCAGGAGGATTAGAGGAAGAATGCAACTAGAGGTAGGCTGCATTGTGTTATTTCCCTTTTTTGAAATGAAAGATATAATTATGTGATATTAGTCTTTCTTTGTTTATATGTTGGTGTTGTTGCAGGAGGATTAGAGGAAGAATGCAACTAGGGGTAGGCTTTATTGTGTTATTTTCCTCTTTTGAAATGAAAGATATAATTATTTGATATTAGTCTTACTTTGTTTATTTGTTGGTGTTGTTGCAGGAGGATTAGATGAAGAATGCAACTAGGGGCATGCTTCATTGTGTTATTTTCCTATTTTGAAATGGAAGATATAATTATGTGATATTAGTCTTACTTTGTTTATTTATTGGTATTGTTGTAGGAGGATTAGATGAAGAATGCAACTAGGGGCATGCTTCATTGTGTTATTTTCCTATTTTGAAATGAAAGATATAATTATGTGATATTAGTCTTACTTTGTTTATATGTTAGTGTTGTCGCATGAGGATTAGAGGAAAAATGCAACTAGGGGTAGACTTCATTGTGTTATTTTCATTTTTTGAAATGAAAGATATAATTATGTGATATTAGTCTTACTTTGTTTATATGTTGGTGTTGTCGCAGGAGGATTAAAGGAAAAATGCAACTACGGGTAGACTTCATTGTGTTATTTTCCTTTTTTGAAATGAAAGATATAATTATGTGATATTAGTCTTACTTTGTTTATTTGTTGGTATTGTTGTAGGAGGATTATATGAAGAATGCAACTAGATTTATGCAGGATTGTGTTATTTTCCTTTTTTGAAACGAAAGATATAATTATGTGATATTAGTCTTACTTTGTTTATATGTTGGTGTTGTTGCAGGAGGATTAGATGAAGAATGCTATTATGGGTAGGCTGTATGGTGTTATTATTATTTATGAAATGAAAGAATAATTATGTAATATTAAGCTTACTTTGTTTATATGTTGGTGTTGTTGCAGGAGGATTAGATAAAGAATGCAATTAGGGGTAGGCTGCATTGTGTTATTTTCCTTTTTTGAAATGAAAGATATAATTATATGATATTAGTCTTACTTTGTTTATATGTTGGTGTTGTTGCAAGAGGATTGGATGAAGAATGCAACTAGGGGTAGGCTGCATTGTGTTATCTTCCTTTTTTGAAATGAAATATGTAATTATGTGATATTAGTCTTACTTTGTTTATATGTTGGTGTTGTTGCAGGAGGATTAGATGAAGAATGCAGTTAGGGGTAGGCTGCATTGTGTTGTTTTCTTTTTTTGAAATAAAAGATATGATTATTTGATATTAGTCTTAGTTTGTTAATATGTTGGTGTTGTTGCAAAAGGATTAGATGAAGAATGCAATTAGTGGTAGGCTTCATGGCTGGTTGAGAATGCTAGGCTGCAAGTTTTGTTGTCATTTTGAATTTTTACAAGGGAGAGATTGTTTGTGCAAATAATCTCGTTGGAGAATATTCACTTCTAGATCCTTCAACCTTCGATCTTCCTTCTCTCTCTTCCTCAATTCCTCTAAAAAAGACCATAGTAAATAGACCACACCCGGGGAAGTATGTATGGTGTGAACCGGGCCCTCCGATGCCTAAGTTAGTTCGAGTGTTTTTAGGAAAACAATAGCTAACAAAATGGTACAGAGATGTATGTATGGTGTGAACCGGGCTGCCTAAGTCGTGTGTGGTGGCCGGAGCCATTGTGGAGAAAATGTGGGGAGTGGAGAGTGGAGAGGGAGAGAGGTTCATGTATTTTTCTCGGATTTTAGGAGTAGGTTTAAATGTACCTTGAATTATGAATGAAGCCATCTATTTATAGGAGCCTCGGAGGCTAGGGTTTCATAGAGAATAAAACTCTTATTAGGAAGGAGTTTATTCTTTATCCGGTGTGCTTGATAGTAGGGCCTTAGTTTTCTTGCGGAAATCACAAGCGAAAAAATGAGTTTCTCCATTTTCAAATAGCATGTCTCTGCATCGAGGAGAGCTTTTGAAGTGTAGAATACTGAATGTTGTGCCCCCAGCGTTTCTCGAATGAGAGCTGAGCTGACAACTGAGTCAAACACCGCCAGGTAGATGTACAAGTCTTCGCCTGGTATCAGTTTTTAGAGTATGAGAGGTGAAGTGAGGTAGGTTTTCAAGTTTTGAAAAGCTATTTCGCACTCATCATCCCACTTGTCCTTGTGTCCTTTCTTCAAGGCTTTGAAGAATGGCCTGCAGTTGTCGGTAGATCTCAAGAGGAATCGGTTGAGACCTGCTGCTCTACCCGTTAGACTTTGTATCTCCTTTGTTGTGGCATGTGACTTCATGTTGAGTATGGCCTTAATTTGATTCGGATGTGCCTCAATTCCTCTTTGGATGACTAAGTATCGCAGGAATCGGCCGGACGAGACTTTAAATATGCATTTGCTCAGGTTCAAATTTATGTTGTATTTTCGAAGCAAGCTGAATGCCTCGACAAGATTTTTGATGTGGTGTGTTCGCTAGGGAGCTTTGACTAACATGTCATCTACGTAGACCTCTATAGTCTTACTGATTTGCTCCTTGAAAATTTTGTTTACTAGTCTTTGGTAGGTTGCTCCGGTGTTCTTCAACCCAAAGGGCATGACTTTGTAGTAGTATGTACCTCTTTCGATGATGAATGAGGTCTTTGCCTTGTCTTCTTCATGTATCATGATTTGATTGTAGCCGAAGTAGGCATCCATGAAGCTTAGTAGTTGATTGCAGGAAGTTGAATCGACGAGCTGATCAATTCTTAGCGTGGAAAGTTGTCTTTAGGGCATGCCTTGTTGAGGTCGGTGTAGTCAATGCTACTAGAACAACGTTCGCCAGCCATTCTGCGTAAGAGACTTCTTCAATGAAATTAGCAGCTAGGAGCTTGTCGATCTCGGCTTCAATGATGGCAACCCGCTCGGGGGCGAAGTTGGTCTCTTTTGTGCTACACGCTTGATCACTGGGTTGACGTGTAGGCGATGGCAGATGATCTTGGGATCGATGCCTGGCATGTCGGATGCCAACCATGCAAATACGTCTTTGTTGTTCAGGAGGAAGGCAGCAAGCTCTGCCTTTTTCTCCTAGCTTAAGCACGAGCTGATTCGAGCTTTTCTCTCTAGCTTGTCAGGATCAAGGAGTACTAGCTTGACGTCCTCTTCAGGCTTCCATCCTTCTTCAGGAGAGACCTCCAAACGAATTCCCTCGACTTGATCCTTATTCTTTGATTGCTATTGGGGAATAGCTATTCCCTTTCCTTTCTGGTCTGCTCGGCCGTCACGAAAGGGATCTTCTTTCTCCTCTGCTTGTTCTACTCCCTTTAGATCTGCCTGATTCACATGGAGGAACTATGTTTGCTTGGTCCTCTTCAGCCCTTGACCTAAGAATTTCCTCACCATTGCCTGATCGCTGTTGATCTAGCCGACATCGACCTTAGGGATTGGGTAGCGAACTTTCTGATGTGTGGCGGAGGTGATGGCGTTGATTTTACCGATCCATGGTCTGCCTAGAATTCCATTGTATGGTGAGACTTCATCAATGACCATGAACGTTTGCGAGCTGATTACAGATGAGGAGTAGACGTTGAGATCTATCGTGCCCACGGTAACTGTTGTTGCGCTCATTGAAGTTAGTTAGTGGCCTAGCTGATTTATTAATCTTTGTTTTTAAGCCCATCTGTTGGATGACTGTCAATTGTAGGATATTGGCTACACTCCCCTCGTCTACATGGATTCGATTGACCATGGCCTAAGCGATTTGAATGCTGATGACATAGTGGCCTGTTTGATCTTCCTCTTCTTTTCTTTGCTAGTCAGCCCGGACTCCTGGGAGTCGGCTAGGATTGTGTTAATCCTTATGACCTTCTGGGATGGCTCCTTGGCGGTATCGCGGTCCTCAATATGCTGGATGGCCTACTTCGCAATGAACTTCGTGCAGTGACCTTCTCTCACGAGTTCTTCGATGTGCCCTTTCCAAGCAAAGTAATTATTCGTATTGTGCTAGTGCGTCGCATTGGATGCACAATATTTTTTGGTATCTCTCTTGTCCGGATCTCATTTCAAGGGTGGTGGTCTTTTTACCCAAGGTTTGTCTTTCACTTGGGCTAAGATTTGATGTATAGGGATGGAGAATTTAGTGTAGTTCACCTTTGTTGTAGTGTCTCCTTATGGGAGCAACCTGCGTTTGTCTTTGTCCCTGCTGCTAAGCCTGTCGCTTTTTTGGTCTGCCCTCTTGGTCAGCTAATCTTCCTGCTTGGTAGACTTCTTCGTGGCGATTCGATTGTCATCCCAAAGCGCATAGCGTTCCGCGGTCATGTAGACCTCTGCCAAAGTCTGGCTGGGAGTGATAATCAACTCATGGTATAAGTCGTGTTCAGCTAGAAAAACTTTCTTGAATGCAGAGGACGCGATTCGGTCATCGCACCCTACAATGTTGGCTTTTTCTACTTTGAATCTCTTGATGTAATCTTGAAGGGATTCATCTAGCTTCTTGCGCAGGTTGTATAGGTGGTCAGGGTTCTTCTTGATCGTCCGGTAAGAAGTGTATTCTTTGATGAAGACGTAAGCAAGCTCTTTGAAGTTGCTGATCGACCCGAATGGCAGGGTGTGAAACCAATCCTAAGTTGCTCTTCGCAAAGTCATTGCAAACACCTTGCACATTAATGCGTCTTCGGCCTTGTATAGGAAAAAGGGCGTTGAGAATCGTTTCAGGGAAGCAGCCTGCTCGATTTCGGTGGTGAAAGGTGAGGAGTTTGCTCGGTCTACCTCCATGCGTAGTGCATCTTCGAAATTTTCGCCAATCCTGAAGTCTCGAAGTCGGTTACTTACAAGCTTCTCAACGTCTTCCGCACACATGGTTGGTCGGTCATGTTAATGACCTTCACAATTTGGGCAACACTAATTGATTTCCTCGTTGGTTCGCAGGGGTCTACCTTCTCGGTTGTCCTGCCTAGGTGGCGTGTTGGTGGACTGCGCTTGTGAAAGATTCCCTGTAGCTTGTTGACGAGAATTGGTTCTTCTGGAGAAGGCAACGAAGCACCTTTCTTCACGATCCTCATTGTGAGGGTCGTCAAGTTGACCTCCCTGAGGGCCTAGCTTTTCGTGAAAATTTCCCTACGGAGCCAGGCGGGCGTGGATGTCAAGTCGTGGGCCCAGCATTTCGCGCACATTGGTCCTTGAGCTCAATCTAGATGAGAGACCTCGTCTGCTCAGAGTGTGACTTGCAGATGCTTGTGACATGTCGGCAGGCTGACCGTGTTGTTGTCCCTCTCTTTGTCTGCTTACTCCTGCTTGACCTGCTTGGTATCCATCGAACTTCCCAACCGCGCATTCTTCCATCCTTCTCTCTTAGCCCTGTTGTCCAAGGCCAAGGTTTTGAGCCAAGTTTATTTGGTTGAGAAGCTGCCTCATCAAATTTTTCTGGTCGTCCATTCTCTGAGTTAGTTGGTCAACTTTCAGATTAAGGTCTACTTGACTTCGTGGACTGGGAGGAAAGAAGTGTGTGGAGCCCAATTGCACACGGGTTAGGGTTTCATTGGAGGTGTACGTAAGAGCGTGCGTCGAGCATGGAGGCAATGGAGGGAATGACTGAAGTTGCTCTAAGGTTGGGCCAAAGTCGGTGGTGGTAGTGAGCCCATCTTGATGGGAGGTTCCACCATGCTCGGTGGTGGTGCCATGAAGATGGCTTGATCCAGCCACGGGGCCTTGAGATGGGACAACACCAGCCACGAGGCCATGATGAAGGTTGTTGCCGGTTACGTGAGGCTGCGGAGCGGCAGTGGTGGCAGCAAGGTGTCTGGGAGGTGGTGCAGTACTTCCAACCGAGGGGCCTTGCTGTGCTATAGTGCGGCGGTGCGCGTCAAGATGGTGTTCCCGGTCGTCGAACTGAGAGGAGGAGGAGCGGTGCCGTGAGGGCGTGCCAGTCTCAACTGTGGTGTGGGGTTGTCTCGGAGCCATGGAATTGTGGTGGTCCGAGCCTGTCGTGGATTGGGCCATCGCAGCATTCTTGCCTCTTGTTTTCTTGCTTCCAACCATGGTTTTTTGGAAGGCTTCAGTGGATTGGAAAATTTGAGGAATGGATTCCTTGAGCACGCAAAGAGTATAACTCGTGCTCTCAATGAAAGCACCAAATGTTTGTGCAAATAATCTCACGGGAGAATATTCGCTTTTAGATCCTTCAACCTTCGATCTTCCCTCTTTCTCTTCCTCAATTCTTGTAAAAAAGACCAGAGTAAATAGACCACACCTGGGGGGTGTTGGCCAAAGGCCCTCAGATGCCTAAGTTAGTTCAAGTGTTTGTAAGAAAATAATAGCTAACAAAGGGGTACGGAGATGTATGTATGGTGTGAACCGGGCATTCTCAGATGTATTATGTTTAAAGTGCCTATGAAAAATCCCCAGATTCCAAGTAATGGCATTCTCAGATTAAATACTTGTAGAGCAAGCATTTTAATTTTTACATAGGCTCTTTAAACATAATAAAAATATAGTATTTGAAGGACCCTTTTTCATGCCACCTTGTTCCCAAATTGAATCTGAGAATGCCATTACTTGGAATCTGGGGATTTTTCACGGTGATGGTGCCAAAATTCTTCCTTGCAAATTTTTTTAACAGTAGGCATCAACAGATGCCAAGTGCAATGGTCTGTCATAATTAGGTGCCTTCATGGAGTTGGTATTCTTCACAACACAACAGTTTCTATTCACAAAATTAAAAATGGGATATCATTCTTCGTATGGCGTTAAGACCTGTAAGCTATTCACTCGAGTAAAGACACCTAGGATGTATTCATGTTTCCAGGGAAGCTAGCTGATGATGATGTTATCTTCATGAGGTAGTGATGGCAAATTTTACCCAAAAAAATCAGAAAAAAGGGTACCGCCGTGCTGCTATACTAACGTAAAAAAGAGGACCCCTCGCCCACGTGTCAAAATACGTATAGCCGGCCGGCTATACTCTTTTTAAAAAAAAATTACGAGTACAGCCGACTGGCTATACTATTTTTTTTTTTAAATACGAGTACAGCCGACCGGCTATACTGTTTTTTTTAGAATGTTTTTTTTAAAAGAGAGAACCTTTTTACAACTTAAAAGTTAAGTCACTATATAATATTTTAATATATATTACTTTTATTCAATAATATGTGAGAATTATTTGTATAATACGATAATTTTTTGTGTCTTATTGAAACATTTGTTAAAAATATGTGTATTAAACATGAAAGTACTAAATTCTTTGTACGGGTAATTACTCTGGGTGTCTTAATTAAATTTCCCCAGATCCCAAGAGCCCCATGGCCAAGGCCCTAGTCTTTGATTAATATAATTATTATTAAACAAAGCCGAGCCTATAGCCAAGCCCATTAGCCCAACTCTCCAATGTTAACCATACTTACCAAACCGTCATCATGCTTTGTTTATAAACACTTTTATAGGAGTGTGGATTTTCGATGTGGGATTTTCACCCCTCAAAAGATAAGCCAACAAAGAAATCCATATTTTTATTGTTGGTGCAATGTGGAAATATATTTAAAGAGTATAGCCGCGCAACTATATTGTATAAATAGAAATTTTGAATTACTATTTATTGAGTAATATAATTCTTGAAGTTAATTAAAATATTCAATACTAATTATTCACTAAAGAAATAATATTTAAAATAAGCCAAAGATCATATTTTATTACCAAAAATAAAATTTTAAAAAATTAATTAACCTAAACATATTAAGTTTATAATTTAATATATATATATATATATGTTCATGTCTATCCCGGCGAAATTTACCGGCATAGACTTCTACCGATGCTCATTCGTTGGGAGAGGTTTTCTTCTTATTTAAAAAAAATCAGAGAAAAGGAGTACAGCCGAGCGGCTATACTATTTATGCAAGTAAAAAGGGACCCCTTTAGATTTTGTGACCACATGTCAAAATACGTATAGCCGCCCGGCTTTACTATTTTTAAAAGATCGAGTATCGCCGCCCGGCTATATTATTTACAAAAAATTTTTTTTTTTTTTAAAAACCGAGTGCAGCCGTCCGGCTATACTAGTTTTCCCAAAAAAAAAAGAAAAAAGAAAAGCAGAGTAAAGCCGCGCGGCGATACTATTTATACAAGTAAAAAAGGTGGTCGATTATGCGCCCACATGTCAAAATACGTATAGCCGGACTATTTGTTAATTTTTTTAAATTACGAGTACAGCCGGCCGGCGATACCCTTTTTTTAATTTTTTAATTTTTTTTTTAAAGAGGTCCTTTTTACAACTTAAAAGTTAGGTCACTATATAATATTTTAATATACATATTATTTTTATTCAGTAATATGTGAGAATTATTTGTATAATACATGAATTGTTTGTGTCTTATTGAAACATTTGTTAAAAATACGTAGTGTATTAAACATGAAAGTGCTAAATTCTTTGTACGGATAATTACTCTGGGTGTCTTAATTAAATTTCCCCAGATCCCAAGAGCCCCAAGGCCTTAGTCTTTGATTAATATAATTATTATTAATCAAAGCCGAGCCTATAGCCAAGCCCATTAGCCCAACTTTCCAACGTTAACCACACTTACCAAACCGTCATCGTGCTTTGTTTGTAAACAACTTTATAAGAGTGTGGATTTTCACCCCTCAAAAGATAAGCCTAAAGAGAAATCCATATTTTTATTGTTGGTGCAATGTGAAAATATATTTAAAGAGTATAGCTGCATGACTATATTGTATAAATAGAAAATTTGAATTACTATTTATTGAGTAATATAATTCATGAAGTTAATTAAAATATTCAATACTAATTATTCATTAAATAAATAATAATTAAAATAAGCCAAAGATATTATTTAATTACTAAAAATAAAATTTTGAAAATTTAATTAAAATATTCAATACTAATTATTTACGGGACATAGTAATGCCGTTATAGAAGTTCACAAAAGTTGTGGTGCATGACCATTATTTAAAGGGTATTTTAGTCAAGAAGTCTTCTTGGGAAATATGATGGTCGATGCACTTGTTACTTATGGTCATCAGTAGGGATGGCAATGGGTCGAATTGGGGATGGGTATGCCATTCCCATCCCCATCCCCGTTAAGCTTTTTTTCCCCATCCCCACATTCATACCCGTAACACTCTAAGCGGGGATTCCTCATCCCCGCCTTCTTTGGGGAACGGGTTCCCCTACCCGCCCCATTACTGAAATCTCTTTAATAATATATTTATATATAATAAATGAATAGAGAAGATTTCATGTTATTACATTTATAGAGAGCCCTATATCGGCTGATTTGATTTCCTATTACTCTATATTCGCACAGTTGAAGTTGAAGAGATTTCCTATTATTATTATTATAATAATAGGAAATCTCTTTAATATATATATATATATATATTCTTAACGAGGCGAGTTCGGGTTGGGGATTAAAATATCATCCCCGCCCCTCCCCAATCACCATACCCATCCCCATACTCGTTTTTTGTCCTTCATACCTGACCCGTTAAGGTCGAAGCCCTGCAAAGACCCATACACGCGGGGAAAATTGCCATCCCTAGTCATCAACTTCCTCATCTTTGTGTTTAGTTTAATCATGTTTCTCATTTGGTAGCTCTTCGGATGTTGTATGATAATATTTTTCAAACTATGATGTTACTTGAATGCCTAAAGCCTCTTGTTTAGGCATGAGTGCCAAAATATGATCATGGATGAGTTTCTCATGAGTTTACCCTAAACCCTCATCCTCATAGTTTTCTGGAACGCTTTCCAAGTGAAAGACTGTTGGTTAAAACAAGCGAAGTCAAACTCAGATCAAGCCTCTCTCACACTTTATCTAATACTGGTTTAAGAGTTTTTTGTGGATGCAATTTTCCTCCTGGGTAGATTCGGAGATGATCCTCGCACCTCTTTAATGTGTTCTTCCAAGATCCCTGCAAAATAAGAGCGATCAATCTGAGAACACCTTGGCCAAGGACCCTCTGATGCCTAAGTCAGAATACGGTCTCAAGGAGATGTAGGTATTTCTGAAAGGAAATGAGTGTTTCTCTTGGTAGATAAGGGGTGGTGTGAGAGCCATAGAGAGAGAGAGAGAGAGAGAGAGAGAGAGAGAGAGAGAGATGTGTAGCCTTTTGCTAGGGTTTATAAGAGTTACCTCATTGTGGTGTAAACTTATCTTTATATAACCTCCTTACCTTGTGCCTTAAGTTTGGCATGATATTTGGAAAGGAATAATTCCCTTTAAAAAGGAATTATTCCCCTTTCCATAAATAAGGTGATGGAGGAGATCAAGGTGATTTATTTCACTTTGAATCCTTGCATTATGGAGATATTTCCCATATTAAGGCAAATTAATAGGCAAATTAAATGGGGATTTAATTGGCATAATCAAGATGAACTATGGAATATTCCATCTTCCACGTGGTGTCACCGGAGTTGTTGCCGAACTTCCTTATTACCATAAATGCCCCCCAACTTGCAGCATGTCACGTGTAGGGCATGTAGGAGATGTTAAATACTCGTTGGGCTTTTTAATTCCCAATTGCTACTGGGCTGCTTTGTAAGGTAGGATTTGATTTCTTCTTGAAGTTAGGCTCCTTGTCAAGAAAGGCTTATGGAATTCCTTCTTGGACAAGAATTCCCAAGGGTTATAAAAACCCTAGTTCCTCTCCTTGTTTTGCACTTGTTATTTTATTTTCTTCTTCCTTCCGACTTGCGGCAAGGAGAAGAATTTGGAGGAGTTGATCGTTGAGGAGAAAAGCCAAGCGAGAGACTACCGATTCCCAAAGTGAGTTTCTATCTCTGTCTTTTTTGTTTTTTTTTTCCTGTTCTTCTCAGCGAGGACCAGTTGGCCGGTTCAACTGAAACACCGCTAGTCGGCTAGTTGTTGCTGGAGTAGTGACCAATCATGGAACTGGCAGAGTGGCTAGGTTGCACCAAGGTCGGGTTGGCAGTTATTGTTGGCTTTTTCTTTTTTTTTTTTGGTACCGAGCCGATGCAGAGGCTTGGCTGCTGCGTTTTAGCTTGGCCGCTATGCTATGACTACATTGCGGCTCAGCGATTGTGCTCGGCCTAAGCCAAATAGGCCCTTATGTATATATGTACACACACACACACACACACACACACACACACATATATTTGCCGCAAGCTAGGGTTTCTCCTTCTCGTGGTTCACTCTTGTGGTTTTGACTTGTGATTCTGACCATTTTTCTCCTTTTTGCAATTGCTTAGTTATCATGTCGTCAGATGAAGGAAGTTGGTCATCTGCTTCACAAGCTCTTTTGTATTTGTTGGGTGGTTCTTATGCTCATAGAAACAGGATTGTCCCTAACTTGCACCGTGTCCTCGATGAGGCACAATTGTAAAGGTGGTGATCCTTGTTTTCAGTGGCTTTCCCCCCCTGATGTGCATGTGGATTTGGCTGAGCCCTTATCTGATGATGTTGACTGTGTGGAGATGTATACCATTTTTTTTTTTTTTTTTTTGGTTGCTTTTTTTAAAAAAAAATTATTTAAAACAATTGATGTACTAATATTAGAATTGGCCATTTTAAACTACATATCAAACCCACCACTATCTTCTACAAACCACCAACATGGAAAACCTTACACTGATACATATACGGCCACCTAGGGTTGATTTTCGGACATATCAAATTAGTATCAGGGGATTCCAATCAAAATGAAATTTCTATTCCAATTTCGTTTTAAAAAAATTCGGAATTTCAATATCCATTACAATTTGGAAAACTTGTAATTTTTGGAAAATTTTGGACCTTACATATTTCATAATGTTTTTTTGGAAAATTTCGGAAACTAGTTCAAAATTCTAAACATGCCCAACCATGTGAAGTATTAAAATTGACTCAAAATTGAAAACTCAAATCGTAAGCTAGGATTATATGCTACCTTTACTAACTACGGTATGCCATACAATGTCCGGAATGCATATTGCTTATTCAGGACCACATTTCTCTTCCATTCTACTAGCCATGTCCATGGGACTACCCGTTCACTATTACCCAGCATCTTCCATGATGCCGATGAGTTCGAGATTCTATTCTTCTCATCATTCGAACATGAAACCTATGAAATTGGATCTTTCCCCATTTTATGGCGAAGACCCCAATGGTTGGTTAGCAATGGCGGAACACTTTCTGGAATATCGTGAGGTGGAAGAACCGAGGAAAGTCATGGTGGTGGCTATGCACTTGGGTGGTGACGCATCGCTTTGGATGAAATGGTATGAGGCGAGGTATTCTCGAGAGTCATGGACCATTTTCTCTAAAATGTTCTTACAGTGACTTGGGCCAGGCGAGGCTTTAAATGTTAATGTTGCCCTTTCACATATTCGATAAGCAGGCTCAATTGCGGAGTATGTGGCCCAATTTATCAAGCTGTGGGCTAGACTGATGAGTTACTCTTGGGTGTATTTGTAGGAGGCCTGAAGGAAGATATTCAACTTGACATCCTCGCACTTCAACCCAAGAAGCTCGCATGAGCAATGGAATTGGCCCATAACTTTGAAAACAAACGGCTTAGGAGGAGATCTTCTTTCCAATCCAACACGCCAAAACCTTCTTAACTGGCGTTGTTGGTAAGAAATAAGTGACCCTTCATACCCACAGGTACTACTCCAAAAGCTAATACCGAGACGCTCTGAGCCGGACCTGCAGTCAATTGAAGGACACAATCTGAACTCTAAGAGTGTAGGCAAAGAGGTCTATGCTTTTATTGCGATGGCCCTTATGTGTCGGGCATGATTGCGATGGCCCTTAGTCAAATCAGAAATAGAGGCTCAAGGTAGAGACATGTTGAAGGCATGATTGATTCGCCCTAGTACTAGTCTTTTTTCATCCCCAGTACTGTTAGTCAAGAAAAAATAAGGCACCTGGAGATTTTTTTATAGACTATAGAGCTCTCAATCAAGTGACTATTAAGGACAAGTTCCTCATTCTGGTGATTGACGAACTGCTTGATGAGTTACATGGTGCTGCCTACTTCACCAAAATTGACCTTCGATCCAGCTACCATCAAATTAGAATGAAGGAGGACGACATACCTAAAACGGCTTTTCATACCCATGATGGACATTATGCGTTTCTAATGATGTCGTTTAGTCTCACAAACACACCTTTTGCCTTTCAAGCACTAATGATTTTTTTTTTTGAGTTTACTTAGGATAATTTGTTTTGGTGTTCTTGGATGAAATTCTTGTTTACAGCTGCACTCTTTCGGACCACATTGCTCATTTGAAGGTTGTATTTGAGGTGCTAAGGGCTAATCATTTAAAGGTGAAGTTGTCCAAGTGTTCATTAGGCCAAGCTTTGGTTGACTACTTAGGACATACCATTTTTGCAGTAGGGGTTGGGGTTTATAAGAAAAAAATCCAGTGCATCAAATCCTTGCCAAAACAAACAATAGTCAAAGGGCTACGAGGCTTTCTTGATTTGGCAGGATATTATCGCAAGTTTGTGAAGGGATTCGGTCTTATTTCCAAGCCCTTGACTAATATGCTGTGAAATGATGGGTTTGAGTGGACACCACTTGCAGAATAGGCCTTTCTGGATCTCAAGAGTGCTTTGACAAAAAAAAATCCAGTTCTTGCACTGCCAGATTTCAGCAAGGACTTTGTAATTGAATGCGACGCTTCTAATGGTGGAATTGGAGCTATTCTTTCATAAGATCGTCATCCCATTGCATACCTCAGCAAGACTCTATCTGACAAGCACAAAACCTTGTCCGTCTATGACAAAGAGATGATGGATGGTGGCATTGGTGCCCATATCTCTTGGGTAGGAAGTTTAAAATTTTGATGGATCACCAGACCATTTCTTGGAACAGAGAATCATGACCCCTACTTAGGAAAAATGGCTACTTAAACTATTGGGTTACAACTATGAAGTTGCATACCGCGCTGGCGTGAATAATGCTAGACCTTATGATATCTCAAGAAAACACAAAGCGGATGTCAAGCGATTCATCGATGCCTGCGATACTTGCCAACACACCAAGTATGAATCGATTCACCCACCCAGTTTATTATAGCCCATGCCAATTCTAGAAACCATATGGCAAGATATTGCTATGGATTTCGTGGAAGGATTAGCTTCAAGCCACGGGAAGAATTGTATTTTGGTCGTAGGGTTGATCGGTTGTCGAAATATGGCCATTTCGTAGCTCTCAAACACCCTTACACAACAGCTCATGTGGCTCAACTCTTTATCAAGGAGATTTTTCGTCTTCACAGTCTACCTCACACCATAGTGAGTGACCGTGATCCTACTTTCCTGAGCCAATTTTGGACGGCCTTCTTTCAAGCACTGGGGACCAAGCTTTTCCAATTTTGGACGGCCTTCCCTAGTCCGATGGCTAAACTGAGGTCTTGAACTGTACATTCAAGCACTATTTGCGTTGTTTTGCAGGGGATAAACCCACTAGTTGGTCTACATGGTTACAATGGGCAGAATGGTGGTACAATTCTACCTACCATTCAGCCATTCAAATGGCACCTCACGAAGCTGTTTATGGGACCAATTATTTAGTTTTACATTCCCGACATTTCCTAAGTTGACGTCGTGGACACTACAATCAAGGAAAAGGACATAATTCTTCGCCAACTCCGTCTCAATCTGCAAGTAGCCCAAGAACCGATGAAACATTTCATCAATAAGCACCATACAAAACGAGAGTTTCAGCTTGGAAACTGGGTATTTCTCCGTTTACAGCTATATCGCCAAGCTACCATCCATAATCCCCAACATCCCAAACTGTCTCCGAGGTACTATGGTCCATTCCAAGTGCTTTATCGTGTGGGCTCTATGGCCTACAAATTGCAGCTGCCTGGCAACTCCAAAATTAATAATGTTTTCCATGTCTCTTTGTTAAAGAAGGTGGGTGCCAATGTCACTTCTTCTCCCACGCTGCCTTCTTTGTCATATGGTTTAATTGCATGGGTGCCGGCCAAAGTGTTGAATAGGGGAATTTTGAAGCACCAGAATAAACCGATTACTCACTGGCTCATTCAATGAGAGGGCCTTCTGTTTGTGCCTAATAAATCACGGCCATGAGCTGGCCGAAGGAGCCCCTTTTCTCGGCCCTGGCACTTACTCGTAAAACTGAAATGCAGCGTTTCAACAAGGTGCCTTGCCTTCCTAAAGACAAAAAGAAAAATGCTAAGGCATGATCATCTCGGCCTCGAGTGCAGGCCGAGGCCGAGGCCGAGCAAAATCACAGCCAGAAATATTAAAGCCAGATCATCACGTGATAGCAGGGACCCATGCTTCATTTAATGAAGTAGTGCCTGTTTAATGCAGCAAACCCACTGGCCACAAATAAGCATTTAATGCATGCGGGAAGGTGGGAAGTGACTAAAGTCAGGTTTTTGCGACAGAAGACAGAGTGATTAGACGTAGACATTCTCACAAGAATTCTTACAGCTTGAGAGATTAGGTCACCAGCTATTAGAGCAATAAATGCGTCTCCACGGCCAGCGGCGCAGAAACCACGATTAGGGCGGCGGCCGAGATTCACCAGGATTTATGGGGTCACACCACCATGCTTCACGATCCCAAATGTCGATTGGACACCCACTTGCGCTAATCAGACTCCACTATGCGTGAATTCAGCCTCGATTACTCATCCAGGAACTCTTCCTATAAATACAAGGCTCGAGCTACATTCAAAGGGTTCAAACACCAAACAAAAGCCTCCCACGGAGCAACTTATATTTTTCCTGTAATGCACTTTCAATATTTTACTTGCTTTCCTAGGAGTAGTGATAGTTTGTAAGGAAAATCCATTCATCAATATATCATACGACCCTTGATTTTCAAGGCGCCGGAGCATCATCTCTGTTGTTCGTTCCCTCACCCCATATATCATACGACCGTCGCTCCCTGAGTAGCGCGCTGGAGCACCGCCCAAAACCCACCACCAACACCATCACTTAACGGCCTTGTAGTTCAGGCCGTGAACCTAACAGCCGAGACTAGTTCCTCTCTCGGCTACAATCATTTGATTAGAAGACGAGTTCAAACAAGCGCACCACTTATTCATCCTACACTCATCAACATCTCGACGCACGGTAGACCGTGCTGGCACGCCCGCGCACAACCGCACCGCACCCAAAAGCAGGAAACCGCGTGTCAACGCACATCCCCTCGGCCCGGAACTCCAGTCTGTGAGATTTGCGCGGCAGACACCTTCCCGAAGAAGATGTAACCTGGGAAGATGCTTCGGTTATTCAACAACATTTCCCATCTTTTCAGCCTTGAGGTCATGGCTGTTAATCCCATTTGGGCCTAATACTCTTTCCAGCCCACTTACTATCACCTTAGTATTGCCTTAGTATCGCCTAGCTATTCTCACACAAAATAACGACGTTGTCCTTTCCACATTTGTAGGAGTTTTGTTGGAACCTTTGCTAGATCGTAGCCAGCTGGCCACGATCAGGAATTGTATAAACTCTATTTTTCATTTTCTTGAGAGGCATGAATGAATACAGTCAAATTTCCATTTCTCTTTTTCTTTGTTTTCTGCAAGTTTCCTTTTTCAGATCCAAGGTTCTACCAATCATTGTGTGAATATTTTCAGAATTTTGTATGAAGCCAATTGTTCCAAAATTTCAAGTCAAGACAACTTAAGTTGCGATCACGTCAAAATTACATTGCTATGGGAGATTGAAGATTTGAAGTTCTTGCCGATTTTTCCTAGTGATGAGCAATATATGTCTGGAAAGCTAAGAAATAGAACTACAATTCAAATATTTTTCTAGAATTTTTTGGAATTGTGCAACTAGCCCAAAATGTGCGTGAAAAGTGGCTGACGTGTTTCATAGTCAAAGAAAGATTCTATCCTAGTGTTCGAAAGTCTACATCAACTACAATTTGGAGACCAATTACAACTTTGACACCAACTCCAACTAGGATATGGAGTCCTATTTCACATCCAACTCCAACTTGGATACAAAGTCCTATTTCACGTCCAAGTCCAATTACAATTTGGACTCTCACTACAATTTGGCTCCAAGTCTGATTAGGATACAAAATCCTACTGCAAATCCAATTTGATTACAATTTATTTGTAATCAAAACATCAACTCTTCATGCAATTTGAATTCAAGTGGGACTACAAGATTGCCAGTGTTTTTGAATAATATCAAAGGGGAAGTTTTCTACTTCCTACAAGGCTATCTTGGCTCCATAACTGGGGACTGTTATTGGAGTCCGATGATTATTTCACTACTTGGAGTCGACATATTATTCTACAAGGACATTCTACAATTTCATCGAGAAGGCGATTATTCAACATTGAAATTTCTCCAATTCTTCAGCAACCACGAGTGGGGGCTTGATCGGTTCATAATTGTATATCATTTTGTACCCTTCTAGCTTATGATTTGGTTATGTTTTTGAGTTAAACTTGTGCTTTTAATCCTTTTTGTGTTTATCTTTCAGTTCATTGAGCTTTAGGTAATAATGATGGCTTTAGAGAGCATAATTCATGCAATTCAAGCATGTTAAGGCCTAATTTGGATGAATGGATGAAGAGCTTAAAGACAAACTCATTTTGGCTACAGGCCCCTGCCAGTCCAGTTCCGTAGGTCATATTGCAAGCTTTGTTTCAACAACCTACATAGCTCGAATGAGGCCACATTCTTCATGAAAGTTGTTTCAATTGGTGTGTACTATAACATATCCAAAATTCAGCCCCATTGGATAAATCCGGAGTCCGTTACCTAGCAAACACAGAACCATGCTCAGGATGGATCTTATCAGCGCGGAAAATGAGTTAGCAATTTGTTTCGGCCTTAACTTCTTCCTCCGACCTTGGATTGGCCCAAATAACATATGGCTGGAAAGAAGACATTCTGAACTTCAATTTTGAGTGCTTAAAGTCCTAATTTGATTAAGAGAAGCCCAAGTTGTAAGCCCTTGAAGTTGCTGGTCATGCTGACCTCAGCATGTGCTGGTTGGATGCTTGGTCATGGTGAGCTAGGTATGAGCTATCATTTCTGGTTGGAAGCTTGGTCATGGTGACATGAAGATGAGCTAGGGCTGCTGGTGGGATCTATTGGTGAAGTGCATCAACCAATTCAAGATTTTCTAATACAAGTGCATCACCCAATTTAAATTTTCTAATACAAGTGCATCAACCATTTCAGATTTTATAAAACAAGTGTTGTATGCATTAGCCATATTGAATTCAGATTTTCACTTCCCCTAGGCCTATAAATAGGGAAGTTCTCTAAGCTTGTAAACACACCCCAAGGGGGGGAGCTCTCAAACACTTCTCTAGAGCTCCCTTCCCTTCTCTCCCTCAAATTCTCTTAGTTTCTCTTTCTAGTTTTCAATTGTTGTAATGAAATATTTGTGCTGAAATTCTCCTTAAGTTTTCTTAGTTCCACTTAACTTTTCATTATGTAAATTCTTTTCTTTAGTTTCAAGTTTGATTAGTTTCCAAGTTTCAATTATGGTTCATGTTCTTATTCATTATGCTTATAAGTTAATATGCTAGTTTGAATGATTGATCACCATTTAGGCTTGCATGTTAGCTATCTTGGTTTGAATTAAGAGTATACACCATGCTTTAATTCGAATTGAACTATGAATAGGAAGAGTATGTATGGACATTCGACAACAGGGATTAGATACATGCTTGGTTGTTTAAATTGTTCTTCTATGCTTAATGGGTTCCTAATGCTTAATTTTAGGTTAGACAACAAATGATCAAATTAGGGAATTAGGAACACAAGGTTATGACCAAACACCATGGCTTAATCATACTTTAGCTAGAATCAATCCGTTAATCTAATTGAACTTGGGAACTTATCTGCTTGAGTTAGTTATTTTCTTTCTTCCTTGTTTTATTTATTTCCCTTCTTTTTCATTTCTGTTTTGTGTAGGGAAAATGAATTGAATCATTCAATCACCAATCCTCGTGGGATCGACCTCGCACTTACATACGCTATACTACCGAACGGTTCGTGCACTTGCGAGTATCACAAGTTGAGGATGCAGCTTAATCCATTTTGGTGCAGCTGTATCTACGCAACAGGGCTCAAGTGGACGAAAGGTCCAACCTTGAGATTTTTCGAGCTTAGACGGATGAAAGGTCTAAGCTTCATTTTTATCGAGCCCAGGTGGATGAAAGGTCCCGACTCAATTTTTTGTCGAGCTCTAATGGACGAAAGGTCCAAGCTCCATTTTTATAGAGTTGTGGAGGACGAAACGTCCCAACTCAATGTTTTATCGAGCTCATATGGAAGAAAGGTCCAAGCTCCATTTTTATCGAGCTCTGGATGACAAAAGGTCCCGACTCAAATTTTTATGAAGCTTATATGGACAAAAGGTCCCAGCTCAATTTTTATCGAGCCTATATGGACGAAAGGCCCCAACTCAATTTTTAGTCGAGCTTAGATGGACGAAAGGTCCAAGCTCAAATTTTGTTGCATTTAGGTCTCCATCATTATTATACAAACTTTATTTCTCCAAATTATTCTACAACAAAATTCTACAATGGTCAAGTGGACAAAGGGTCCAACCTAGCAATTGTCAAGCTCATGGGGACGAAAGGTCCAAACTAGTGAGTGATCATGTTTATCGACATAATAAATTCGTCTACATCAAATATTTGTCTGCATCAGAATTCATCTCAATCTACAACTTTGAAGCAATTAATATTCAGCTTAGTGTCATCAACAATTTTTGTGCACCTCCCCAAACAAGACTCTTGTCTGGGGACTTGGGGGACTTCTGTTTGTGGGTAAAATTACCCTAAGGCTGAGCTTCATATAAATTGGAATTCTATTAAGATATTGACGTCTACTTTGACCCTTCATTTGGATGAAGAAATTGAAAATCACATAGAATTCTAAAATGACGGAATTTCGATTTCCATCATTTCAATTTCTAGCAATTGAAGATTTCGATGTTTGGATTTATGTATGTCGAATTTTGTAAATGATAGAATTTTGTAAATGGCACTATGGAAATTGTGAAATGACACCTATTTTGATGGAAATTAAACTCAGGAATTTGATGCTCCAATTTCCACTTCAGCGTGTCATTTAATAAATTTAACGCTTAACTTACCAAACAAGAGAATTGTCAATTTCTCCTTTTTAATTCCCAACTTTTAGCTAAATTTCGAGTTGTTTTCCCTCATCCAAACGGAGGTTGAGGCTAATTAGGAAGCCTACTTCTACAAGGATTTGATTATCTCCAAGCTATTATATAAAGGCGACTCTCAAACTTGAGAGGGGTTCCTCCGAGTTCTTCCCACATCCACATGCAAGAACTCACCCCTATGTTATCAATATTTGATCTTGTTCGTCATGATTATGAGTGTGATGGGTGTAATTGGGATTTGGGTTGTGAGGATCAAACACTTTATATCTCTTGTTCTTTCTTCATTCAATAGTGAAAATACCAAACATCCCATGGACGTAGCCCGATTATGGGTGAACTACGTAATCTCTTGTGTCGCTTGATTGAATGTTCTTACTTAATTTATATTTACAAGTGCAATCCCTAAGCACTAGAACTCGTTCTAGGGGACAATCTGCTTGGTCATGCTAAGTTGGTTTGGAAGGATTGCCGACCTCGATCTCGAAGATGTCATTTTTTGCTGAACCAATTTTAGGCATCAACAAGTAACATTGGTAATGATGTTATCATGGAGCGTTTTCAAACAATGAAAACGTTTAGGGGACAATTATAAATTGTATTATTTTATGCTCCAGTAAGAATGATCATTTTGTTAATTAATATTTAATATCTCTCTTCAAACTAAATGCTTTGCACTTCCACATTTTGTCCCCAAATACAAAAAATTCTTGAATCCGCGACTGATGACAGAGTGGGAATATGTCTACTTTTTCTTGTTTATATGTTCAATGGGTCTTCGTGTCTTAGTCAATTGCCATATTTAATATGATTATTTATTTAGTTTGGAGCTAATTTTTTGATTCACATGTGACTGTCACCAATTTCTTTTGGTTGTTGTAGGGTTTGTTCTAGATGAATATCGATAATTTCCTAAGAAATAAGAAATGAGTATGACATGAATAAGAGTGAGCATGAGAGAGATGGGTTATCATCGAAACATTTTTTTTTTCTTTTGCTTAGAGAAAGATGGGTGTTTTCGTGTTGTTAGAGTTCCAGTCTTTCACCTTGACCAGAAAAAAGAAGAAAAAGAAAAGTCCATAAATTATAAGTTATAACTGCTAATAGATGGCATTACAATTGCAGCTACAATGGTTATCGTTCTCTCCTTGTCTTGGTTATCATTGGCTCCTTGTCTTGATTATCATTGGCTTCTAATCCAAGTGGTACATTAGAAATCCAAGAGTTACCAAATTTGGATAAAAATTCGAGAATAACAAAGACAAAGAGAGGTACCAAATTTGCTGAAAACACCCCTCCCTTGACTTTCTTGTATATTGTGTTCTTGCTCATTGCACTTCCCATTCAATTTTAATATCCATAAGTTTTAGCATGTTCGGTTGACCTTTAAAAATCTAAAATCGCGGTCAAGGTAGTGATTAGAACTTGTTTAATTTTTACATTTCCAGAAAGCTAGCTAATGTTGTTATATGTGATTCATGCTTTCCATCACAAACTGTCACTGATATGAGTTGTTACTATCAATTTTTGTGGGAGTGCACATGAAAAACCAACCTCAGAGCACAACAGCTGTTACCCCAGGAGTTCCCAGGACAAAAGTACCCTCAAATTCCATTGAACAACTTTCATGTCATTGTTTAGCCACATCAGTCAATGATGTGTTGGGCAGATCAAAACAATTGTGCTGCTAAGCAAGAGCTTTTCATATAGTAGAGCAAAACAACCACCTCCATACAACCTAGCCAAAACAACTTTGTGGTGCTATCTGAACACTTCAGTATGGATTCGTGCTCAGTCTAGTTGGAGTCGCGCCGAATAATGCTCAAATCAACTTAGATCTGCATCGCCTGTATCCGAATCCAACACTAACTTCTTCTCTCACATCTAGAAATCCTTACTCAAATCACCTTCCATATATGGATGAATCTCAATCCCTAAGAATCATGGACCTTTGCAGGTTATATACTAAGATCTTGACTTGCAATCCTAGTGTCATCAAGACTCACCCTTCACCAAGAATTCCCACCCTTTTGGGACACTCTCAAGTCAAGAGTATATATCTTTTTCACACAATACAAAAGTACATTACCATAATCTTCAAACCCCATCTTCTGCAACTTCAACTCACCTGCTCTCCAAATCGAATCCACCTGACTTTCTTGTCAAACACCACACTGGTGTCTCATTAATCTTTGATAGCTGCGCTGAGTTGAGACTCTTATCTGCAAAAGATTGATCCTACATCACATACATGTGGCGCTTTTTGATAAAAAAAAAAATTGAAGAGAGTTTAACTACAGTGATCAAATATTTACAAAGAATATTATTAGAAGAAACATTCTAAACAAAGTAAGCATATCTCGTGTAATATACATGACTACAAAAGTCAGAGATAGAGAGAGGGAGATTTCATACCACTAAAATGTACATGCATCATATAAGCACATTTACGAACCATTCTTAGGAGAATCCATGACACGTCTGGCTTTAGGGTTTAGGGTCTGAGCATCATATAAGCACATATCACCTTATTCACCTTCAGGATAAAAAGAAAATCCATCTTTGACACTGCAGTGGTCTGAGAATTTTTAAGTGCCCCTTATCTCTTATAATTTCAGTGAGTCCATTCATGATCCTTAAGCTTGACATCAGGTAACTGGAGATCTTAAAGATTCTACTGGTAACTCATAATCTGTTCTGTGATCAAAGTGCCCAAGTCAAAGCATGTGCATGGGGCATGAGATAATATCCAGAGCATTGAGCTAGTGCTCAAGCAAAGCATGCGCTTAGTGCTGATGTCATAGGAACACCCCAAGCATCAAGCTAGTGCTTGACTTCAGCTCCCGCTCGGGTTATGAGAAGTGAGAACACCTGAGCATCTAGTACTCTGGTCAAGCTGGTAATTGCTTGCAGCTTCCTGGTTGCTCTCTCAGATATATTCATCAACATCAACTTGAATACCATATTTGAGCAGTATCTGTTGCAACTTAAGATTTGCAGTTTCTACTGGATTCATTACCCTCTTTTTTCTAAACCCAAGGACAAGTGCCTGGTGAGTAATGTAATTAGGAAAGATACCATGTTCAATCATCAAACTTATCAAGGTGCATGCATCATCCATGCTCCCAAAACTACAATGCCCATGAATCAGAGTGTTGTACAGTATCAGATCTGGACGTAATCCAATATTAAGCATCTTGTGAAACAAAACATTAGCTTCTTCTATTCGACGCTCTCTACAGTATCCATTGAGAAGAGCACTGCATGTCACTACATCAGGTTTCACATCATGCTCGCTCATGTAGAACCACACAAAAAAGGCTTCCTCAAAGTTCCCCTTCTTTGAAAACCCATCTATAAGGTTTGTGAATGTGACCACATCCAGAGAGAAACCCCTTTTGATTAGCTCAAACAAAATTTCTTTTGCCTCGATTACAAATCCTCTTGTGACAAGACTATGAATGAGAGTGTTATATGTCACAATATCAGGTGAAACATTGGAAGAATTCATCATATCTAAAAGCCCAAAAACCTTTTGTAAGTGTCCCTTCCTACCAAAGCCATCCATTAAGGTGTTGAATGTAACAATATCAGGTGCCAAACCCTCTGAAATCATCTTTTGCAACGAATATTCTGCCATTTCCATGTTTCCAGACTTGCAATAAGCATCAATGAGGGATGTGTATGTGGTAACACATGGTGTGATTCCATTTTTTAACATTTTCCCAAAATACTGAAAAGCTCTATCAATGTCTCTCACTTTGCAGTATCCATCAATTATAGTAGAGTAACAAAAGCAATCAGGGAGCAAGCCCAACATAGACATCTCATGAAACAGGCTAGAAGCTTCAACCATATTACCATCTGTGCATAACTTTGAAATAAAGCTATTGTATATGAAAATATTGAGGGGAGTATTGAAAATCTTCAATATGCTAATTGCTACCTCTGTCTGCCCCAGCTTACAGTGACCATCAATAATTGAACTAAGTAGAACTGGATCAGGAGAAATACCCAATTGAGTCATCTTAAACAATAAAGCGGTGGCTTCATTCAGATAAGACATCTTGCAAAGTGAGTTAATAACAATTGTAAATGACACCACATCAGGTTGAATCCCATAATTTTTCATTTCCAACAGCAACTTCCAACCACTTTCCAGATCACCCTCACTACAGTACTTATTAATGAATAAGCTCATCATAGCTGCATTTAAACCCATCCCTCTTGTCTGCATAACTTCCAGAAAATCCCATGCCAATTCCAACTGCTTTGATCCTAATAATGCCTGCAGTAGTGAGTTACACACCCCTTTTGAAGGAAAGATGTTTAGGTGCTTCATTTGACATGCTATTTTTAAAGCCATGTTCACCATGCCTTCCTGAATATAACCATTGACAAGTGTGCTAAATGTGGTTTCTAACACCCTTATTTCGCTATGGGTTTCATAAAGGACTTCTAGCAATGAATTGCATGACTCCTCGTCACCATGATTTCTCACAAGATGCAATATCAGATCCACTGCTCTATGATTCAGGTTTCCAGAAACCAAAATATGTATCATTCTACATATGGTTCGTATTGTATGCTTTGATCCAGAACAGCATTCTGACCACTTGAAGAAGTACAGAACAAGTTTAGCATCCAAACTCTCCTCAAACAGATCGTTCAAAAGCTCTATAATGCTCAACTGATTCAGATAGATATTATACCCATTTTGACAACCAAGATTCCATCCACGCTTTGCGAGTATTAACATTAATCTTTTCATTTCATCTTCATCTGGTCTCTCATTAATGGAAAACGAGAAACCAGTGTCAACAGGCTCACAAACGTCGTCTCCACCACAATAAAGTTCGTTTATTCCTCTAAAGTCAGTAGGATAGCTTTTTGCATTCAGAAAAAAACCATTATCAGCAGCAACGGTATCTTCAAGTGTTGAGGTTTCATCCTCTGACAGAGTTATGGAAGATAGTGCTGAATTCACAGAAGAATAATATCTCAGTGCACTTCTCCTCCTGAATATCAGCTTCAATTGGGACGCGTACACGTTGATGATTGACAACAAACCCGTCATCAACAACCTTAAAAGAGCGAACATAGCTGTACAAAGCAGAAAAAGAGGAAAAAACAAAATGTTTACATATCTGAATTACCATATATCCTTCGAGCAGATACTCAAAAAGAGCTTAAAACAATCACAAAATGATGAGCATATACAACCTCACTCTCACTTTCAACCCTAGTCACATGACCTGTTGTTGTGACGGGGGGTTGTATTCAACAGTTGTATAGCAACCAGAAACAAAAAGAACAAAAATAAAAATAAAAATGATCCTTTGAACCAGAACCAACTGTGTCTCATATTCATACCATAGCGCAAAATATATATAAAGTTTTTTTCCATGTTGTCAAATACTAGCCACTTCATAAACTTTATGTTTTACTACTGTTGATTTGTTCAACATCTCAATCCGCAAATCAAATACAATGCTAGCGTTTGAAGCCAAATCTCTTTTGTGGCATTTCATCGAACGATGACCAATTGCATATTATCACCAAATTATCAGTCATGAGATACGTGACAAATGACATGGCCTTCAGAATAGCAAATTACGCCAAAATCCAAAATCAAAACTTTGCTTCTAAGTTGAATTAAAAGAATTAGAAGAAAGAACAGAAAGCTTACCATTTGGGAGATTACGCTTGCTGTATTTACTGCTGCCTGCTGGGGATGATGATTCAGTGAGAGAGAGAGAGAGAGAGAGAGAGAGAGAGAGAGAGAGAATTATGTTTACAGTTTGGCCGACCGAGAATAAGCAGCTGTGTTCACCGGACAGTTGAAGAGTAACTACCTTTTCCTTATTTCGACAAGGTAGTGTTTTTCAACTTGAAGCCCTGATGTTCATATGGCCAGAAGTAGGTCGTTTTTTTTACTTTTGGGTCAATTACAAGTTTACCTCTATACTTCTGGGATTTTACATTTTGGTCTCATAACTTTAGTTTTCTTTTTCTTTTCTTCTTTTCTTTTCGGGAAATAGTAACCTCTTTTTTTTTTATTTTTTTGGGGCCTCTCATATTGAAAGGGTCAAAATTCACTAAACTCACACATGCCCATAGGACTCAATCCAGAACCATTCGTGCAAGAATTTCTTTTTTCCAAACTACTACATTAATGGGTCTCTTGCAATAATAACCATATTATAAAAGTAGACAAAAGAAGTGGTGCATGACCACTTTTTGAAGGGTATTTTGGTCAAAACAAATGGGTTTATGTCCAAGAAGTCTTCTTGAGCAATATGGTGGCCGCCGATGCTTTTGCTACTTATGGTCATCAATTTCCTTATCTTTTTGTTTGGTTTAATCATGTTCCTTCTTTGATAGCTCTTCGGATGTTGTAAGATTATATTTTTCAAACTATGATGACAAGCTTATGGCAGATGTTACTTGAACGCATAAACTCTCTTGTTTAGGCATGTGTGCTAAAATATGAACGCATAAACTCTCTTGTTTAGGCATGCGTGCTAAAATATGATCATGCATGAGTTTCGCATGAGTTTACCCTAAACCCTCATCATCATAGTTTGCTTGAACGCCTTCCAAGTGAAAGACTGATTGGTTAAAACACACGCAGTCATACTCAGATCAAGCCTCTCTCACACCTCCTTTATCGCAACAATAGCCAGAGTAGGAGTTCGGATCCATCATTTCCCCTGTTTTACCTTCAAATTACGATTGATCCGTCTAGAAGCTAGGGCGTTGTTCGCCTTTGGACACGAACATTATTCCGATCTCAGCAGAAACCTGCCGTAACTGTTGGAACTGAAGATTTCTTTTTTTTTTTTAAACCTTATCTAGTAATTGTTTAAGAGTTCTTGAACAAAATTGGTTTTTAAGAGCTAGTTTCTACACATGAGGATCTGAACAATTGGTATTATGTATGAGCTCTTGGGTACTCTTCCGTTGAATGACACTCCTTTTCTTAGTTTTTATTCACCATAAATTATGTTTCTAGTCAAATAATACACATACAATAAACTGTTGCTTAACTTGTTACATTTATGCATGCTGGATTATATGTCGAAGAACATGAAACAATTGCTAAATCATGGTAAGGTTAGAAGACAAATTATAGAAAATGTTCCAGGTTCTAGAAAATCCCGAATGAATTGAATATCAATCAACCTGAGTTGATTTCAAACGGCCATTTAATCGAAGTTCATATGTCAACGTAATTTAACTTGAACAAGAGAAATTAAAGAGCCTTAGCTGCCTTCTAGAGCATTTACCTCTGCACCGATAATCATAGTTCGGCTTTCGCCCTTTCCATTTTCAGAATATAAGAACAGAAAGAAAACAAGAGAAATAGAACATTTAAAAGTTTTAGATGATATTAGAATCAACTCTTGGTGCAGATAAAATTGTCAAATGTGCTTGATGTCTGGCCTGCAAACCCCCCTTCTAATTCTAGATAGGAATTCCAGGTGAAACCAAAAAGAGCCAAGAAAAGAGAGATGCCCAAGAGACTAGAACAAACATTTAAATCTTTTTCCTTTCTTTCCTATTATCAACAAATACAAAGAATATGTAAAGGTTAATGTACAGGCTTACAACTGATCCATCCCTAAACATAAACTTGAGGAGATGTACACCTTTTTTTTTTTTTGCTTTTTTCTTTTTCAAAAGAATTGATTTACTAATATTAGAACTGGCCATTTTAAACTACATGTCAAACCCACCACTATCTTCTACAAACCACCAGTACGGCAAACCTTATAGTGATACCTATACGGCCACCACAAGAAAATTTGTAATGCCCTTTCCAGTTCCACCAACCCATGAACTTCAAAAATATGCTTCCCTTTCTCTCGATACCAGAGATTCTATTTCTAACTAGAGAAAGCCTTCTCCCAATACCAGAGACTCCACGTTTACGACTAGAAGTATTCAGCAAAATATTCTTCTAACATCTTCAGCACGTACAATTCATGTTCTGGAATACTAGAGTTACTTCACGCGAAACTCATGCCTGAATACTGTCAGGTTTTGGGTAAACTTGTCCCTGTTCTTTGAATCCAAGCTTCTGGTAACATCTGCCATAAGCTTGTCAAAACACTGTGAAAGCCGCTGATGTTGATCCGCTGGCTGCAGGTCAATGCAAAAAGAGTCATGTACAGGTGACAATAATTTGAAGAGATACATAGGGTTCTAGAAAACTATTCTCTTGTCAGATTTATATCGCATGACAAATGCTTGTGTTGCTAGACTGTGAAAACACATTCACGAAAAAGTCAAACTGATCAATAGTCCAAATTACAGTCTGCAACATCGCATCTTTCTCTCCCTATCACTAAAATACACGTATAAGACTTGAAAAGATGATTTGGCTGTGATTTAGCACTCTTTTTGTTCGAAAATATATATATTTCAATTTTAAATTCATTGTTACTCAAACAAAAAGTTTGTGTTTGGCCCATCCAATTAACTTGATCTTTAAAATAGTGAAGGCATGACTGACCTGTGAAGCCAAGATCCGAACTTTCAAATCAGAGAACATCTGCAAGTTAAAGACCACCTTTCAGTAAAATATAAAGTAACATACGATAAGTGAAAAGGTTGGGACCATCAACGCAAATCCCTTTCGGTGAAGTTTTTGGTTTTTGGTTTTTGGTTTTCTTTCTATCTATTCTCCCATCACTCTTCCTCACTTCTTTCTCTTTCTTCCTCTCTTTCTCTCTCATGAAAAACTAAACTAAAAAACTTTATCAAATGCAGCCCAAGTAGTTTGGGGTTTCAGCTAATTTGGCCATGCTGATACAAGAAGAATTAACAAAGTTGGCCCACCACAATGAGTTGAACAAAAACATAAAAGGCACTGAATTCAAACGTGCAACTTCTGTATGGAAACGCAAAGGGAGAGCATCCTTTCGTTGGTCAGGAAGGCCATGAGAACAGAGAAAGGTTAAAGACTATATATAAATACTGTACAATTACTGTTGAGACACAAGGCAAACGTACAACATTTGAATATGTTCTTACATTATGAAATGCACAGTGGAGGAGAGTACCATACATAATAGGAGGATCCTTCAAGATTAACAGTTAATAGAGAGAGAGAGAGAGAGAGAGAGAGAGAGAGAGAGAAAGAGAGAGAGATCTGCTCTGTTTCCAAGAAATGTACTAAAAGCTGAATAGAGAAAAGAAAACATTCTTTTCAATTGGCAGAAGAAAAGTACAAGCACATACGCGCACACAGCACGAAATTGAAGAAGCCGATCTTGCACATTACGTGTTGTTTCTGTGGCTAAAGATTTGAACAAGGTAAACTACGAAAGTAAAAGGCCACACATGCACTCAAATAAAAGTATCACACACAGAATGGGAAATTGAATAGTGTATCAGATGAAGATAGGATGAACTGATTAATAAGGGGCATTTAAGAAACAATGTTGCACACATTCCTGTTGTGTTTGTGGCTATAGATTTGAGCAAGGCAAAATATGAAAGTAAAAAGCCACACATGCGCTCAAATAAAAGTACAACACAAACACACACACACACACACACACACACACACAGAGAGAAAAGAAAATTGAATAGTGTATCAGATGAAGGTAGAATGAACTGACCAATAAGGGGCATTTAAGAAACTGATGTTGCACGCACATGTGTTGTGTGTGTGGCTAAAAGTTTTGAACATGGTAAAATATGAAAATTAAAAGTCACACATGCACTCAAGTAAAAGTATCACCTGCTCACTAATAAGTACCAAGCTGAGCATTGGTCTGCTAAGACTCCACTGGTTGCCACAGTCCTCGAATAAAACAATCTCAAATAGCGTCTTCAGTATCTTTACATATAAAAGAAAAAAACAATCAGATTATTAATATAACCTAAGAAATTGAGTAATCATGGAGGAACAAAATAATAAAAAGTCATCAAAGTTTGGAAACCTAAAGAAAGAGTAAGCGTATTCAATTCACTTCATATACATGGGGTATGCAAGTGATTTCATGCAGAAGTTTGACACAAGACCAAAAATTATAATCATCATTGACAGCACATAATTCACACAAAATGCTATTCTGAGCACTAAACTTTTTCAATATTGTAAATTACAGACTTTCAAGTTTCAAGATTCTATTCAGCTCTGTAACAAGGAAAAAAAAAAGTTTTCCATTCTGAATACCAAACTATAACCACCTAATTCCCAAAAAAAAACCAACCCGAAGTCCACAAGAGCATATATACATCTAGACCTCGTCCTCTTAACGGTGAGGCACACAAACACTTGATTCACAGACATCCAGACATGGGATTAATTGAACTAAAAAAATGCAAAACATATGTATACAAGTCAATTGGATTTGTGCATTTCCTCAAGTTATTATGTGAGACAAGAGCAAACACTTAAAATATTGGAGCTCAATGCCAAAGAAAAGCATATCCACTTAACTAAGCACAAAGTGTAACATAACCCAGAAATTAGAGCAACAACGTACAGATCCCCACTTACTTCTGGAAACAAATTGGGGCAGTCTGAAATGTGACGAGCAAGATTGACCGCAGTAGGTAATGTGGGCGCCTCACCCATTGTGATGTTGTTGAAGTAGAAAGCAGCCAAATTATCAACAGCAGATGCACACTAGCGCAAAAGGTAAATTTTAGGATTGAATAATGAAAATAATGAAAAATATGATCGCGGATGAAGAAAAGTAACTGGTCAGTTGGTACAAGCACATTTCTACTTGAGATTCCTTTTTTTTTTTGGGACAACAATTGCTTGCCAGAAACTTTATTCGGTGGAATGAATTTTTTAAGTAATTTTGACATTTGTTTTCCAAATAAACATTACTATTCTATTTCAGTTCCAATAACCACAATACCCAGATTTCTACTAGTACAGTGTTGGCTGGTTGGGGGTTAACACTTGGGTATTAGCAGTCACTAGCCATTGATCATCTGAGGCGTTGCCACTGACTGGCTGGTAACCCGTTGAAAGTTGCCAAAGACTGCCGAGGGTTAGGCAAGAAATTGGACTTGAGGGAGTAGAACTGGTGGCAACGAAAGGTTTAATCTTATTCCAAAACCAGACTTGTGCCCTTGAGAAGCAAAGTTATTTTCTACATTTCAGACTAGTTTTCTTTTCACTTGGACACATATTTCTATGACTGATCTTCTAGTTCTGAACAAAAATTAAGAAAAAATTGCAAAAAATGTTCACTCATAAGTTATTTTCTGACAACAATTGGAGTAAAAAATTTGAGACGTGCAGATAATGATAGAAGAGTTCCTCCGCCCATAGAAGTTGGCATAACACGTACCTGTGATGAAATACTTGTATCTAGACCTTTAAGCCCAGATTCAAGGGATCCAACTATATGCATAAAAGTAGTGGTATCCAGATTCAGCATATAAACTATATGGCTGTTGAATAAAACCTCCAAGAATGCAAAGTAGGCCCTTGTCAGCTGCACATAGAAGAAAATCTAAATAAAGATCTTCCTACAAATTTCAAGCAAGAGAAAAAACTCGATGCAAAAGAAAACTAAAGAGCATGATATGTTTAAAGTATAAAAAAAGCATCCACATGAGAAAATTTTCAGCAAGGACTAGAAGTTCAGAACCATGCTTTTCAAACAACAGCGTTTTCTCATTTCCCATTTTTTCTTCGGACAAATAGAAGGAACTATTTTTTTTTGTTTCTTATGTTTTATTAATTCTTAATTTATAGTTTGTTCCAGAAACTGTGGTTAACCCAACAACCTATATGAAATACATCATAATTCAAGACTAGCATATTCATATTCTGTGGAAATAATTGATGGGAAATGGCTGTGCGTGACTTGTTGGAGGTGTTGCAGAGTCTTGTGACCAGCCTGTACAAGATTATTTCCAAGGTATTTGTTTAGGAGATCGAGGGATTGCATGGCACATCTATTTCCACTTCCCAGCCATTGTTATTATAATTTTAATTAGCCTCCAAAATTTCCACTGACATTTGGTGGACTCTGAGGCTTTCTTCCACAATTTCCAGCAAAAAAAACCTAAGTGTCGACGTAATTTCAACAAAATGGTGGAAGGATATACCCTATACCAGGTTTTGGTGTCAGAATGACTGAAACACCTAATTTGGCTGAAGTTCAAGCACGTTCCAACTTCATTTACAATCATTTAAAGTAGTATTAAATACTAACTATTCATTAAAAAATAATAAGTTGGTCCACTTTGAATGATTCGCAACAAATTCCAATTCCTCAGAATTTCCATATTAGCTAGAATCTCATATTCTGCACCACACACAAACACACACACACACACAAAACAAGTAGTACCCACAAAATCAAACTTCGAAGATGGAGTACGCACACAAACAGGCAGACATTCAAAACCATATGATTCTAGTTAAAATAAATCCAACCAGGTATTCAAAACTAATAGATGTCGAAAGAAGACTTGCAACAAAAGTTCATGTACCTTACGGAATGCCAATATATCAGCCAAAGGAATTGATAATGTCATCTTCAGTGCAATATCAAGTGCATCAGAAAGAGCTCTATCACCATATAGCTCAAACACCCCAAAGTTAACATAATTTCCAGCAAGAGCTGTTATTTGGCAACAACACACTAGAATCAGTTCATAACATAACATTTCTACAAGCTATTTATTTATTTGTTTTAATATTCAACCAGAAAAGCAGGGAAACAGCCACTACAGCATTTCTAGCTAAAAAAATAGTATTTGCAATTCTGTCCTAGAAAAAAAAAATTAAATTGAATGCACAACTCTGAAAGAGAACTTTATTTTGTTGTCTCCTGTTTTCAATTTGAAAAGAATAGCAGTAATAGAAGAAGAAGAAAGAGTTGGGATGCTCTTATTAAAACAGAGGCAAATAACAGAAATGAAAAACAAAATCTAAACATCAGTTTTCTTATGGTATCTGCAATTTATTCACTTCGAGCTTATTTGTTGAACTACAAATTGATGGGTTTTCTCCAATTATCTTCATAGACTCTTTAGCTTGTCTTTGTTACGGTCACATTATTTTTTGTGTAATCATATTTCTTTTAAGAATTTACATACATAAAACATTGATGCATGTTCAGTCTTTCCATCTCTAAACTTCCCTTTTTTTTTTGTCTTTGTTTTTTTTTTTGACAACCCAGAACTCCACTTTGTCAGCTTTGCTGACTCAGCTTCCAAACTGGGGCCCACCTGCTGAACCCTACAATCTTTGGGGGGCAAGGAAACTCTGGCAATAATTGTGAGATAGGTACCTCAGTGAGTTTTGAACCCCAAACAGGCGGTTCCCCAACAAGTCCCCCAACCACTGGACCACAACTCACAGGTTAAACTTCCCATTGAATAAATTAAATTGTTAAGGTCGCCCATGATTCAATCAATATTTCACAGTCTCACCTTTAACATGCCTTTCTTAAACCCACATTACTGTTACAAGAAACAAGAGGTTCATGGTCTCACCTCTCGTGAGAATAGTTAAAGAAATCCATATTCCCTTGTATTTGAAGGCATATATATCAGCAACATTTGGGAGAGACAAAATCCTTGACCCATAAGCAACAATCAATTTACTGACTTCTCGGAAAAGAAGTATGCCATTAGGAGAAGATGAGTCAAAAGTCAAACGTTGGGCTTTGTTCAGTACAAACTCAGCCATGAATTTCAGTAAAGGGGTGGTCACCTGCAGCATTAAGTATTGAAAATTTGAGAAAAGAATAACCATTATTTATAACCATTGACTTTGGAAGAAATAAATAAGGAACCAAATGTAGATGGACATGCACATAATACAGAGATAGATTTCAGGACTGGAAGACAACAATGATATCAAGAGATAAGTATTTAATTCTACCTGATCAACAAGCTACAAGATATAATGCAAAGGGGTTGTTGAACAAGAAACAGGCTTTTGCATTTGCTTCACAAGACATTTATTTATTTATTTTTAATAAAATCTTTCAGAAAATGTGGAAATCCTTAATTAGTACTAATGGTTCAGTTCCAAAGTATGAAAGTTTAGATAATTCATTGTTGGCTTAACCACTTAAGACATCAGAACTCTGTTGAATTTCTCGATAAAGGAAGAAGTTAACATATCCTTTACCTCTGGTGTATCAGACCAGTGCAAAATGCCTTTCAAAAGAAGTGGCATGTGTGCGGGGTACAACCAATCAAACAGAAGCCCATAAGTTCTGCGACTGAAGTTATTCAAAGAGAAGAGCATAAGAAAAATATTATGTTATTCAATTCAAAAAATGAAGAAGCATTTACCTATTTGTGGCCATGGCAATTCCTCTAAGGTCTCTCATCAGCCCAATTAACGCATACTTTACAGCATCAGTACGAAACATTGAATCAGGAGTTGATTCCAGATTGATGAAAACCTAAAATACCACATATAGTACATGAGTAACTAAAATTAAACCCTACAAAAATAATTAACGTTGGCAATACACAAATAGCAACAATCTTTCTTCAAAGAACTCAAGCAACAATGACTAATAAACAGAGAGGACCAAGAGGATTTTTTTTAGAAATTAAAACAAATGTGAGGTAGAAGTGGGTTTATTGTGGGATAAGGTCCGGGATTTCCGTTTCTGCTAGGGTTCAGGAAATACCATTTTAATTTATCCATATGGATTTGGAATTTTGCAATAACTTAAGAGATTGTTTTCTTCTAGTTGGCTTGTAACAATGAGTAGCTGTTATTCTATATTTTCTTGATAGCTGGACCCCTTGTTCAAGTTCATTGTTCTGGCTTTCACTTTCATTAATAAAATTCATTCTTATTCAGACGACTGTATAGCAGGTTTGTAAATTCTCCCCTATTATGAGAAAGAAAACCACACATTGATAACCAATAGCGAACTTAACACTAAAATCAGTATGGTCAAGTATTTTAATGAAGAGTGCAAGAAAACATGTGCAGATTATACAGCATGCACATAAGCAAAATTTGTGTGTGTGTGTGTGTGTGTGTGTGTGTGTGTGTGAGAGAGAGAGAGAGAGAGAGAGAGAGTACTTGCAGAAGTGGATCCATGGAAGATTTAAATTTCACAGGGCTGTCTTCCATGAATATTAGCCAACCAATTGTGTAATAGAAAGTTGTTCTGCTGCGAGAACATCTATACTCTTCTAGAAATGGGAAGTGCTCCCTCTGAAAAGAGACATTCAAGATGAGAACTTTTCAGACAAGAGACTCAAGATTTTCAAATCAAAGCTGTAAACGTAAAAGAAAGACATCTCAGATCTGGATTTACAGTGTGATTGGCAACTATAAATTTGACAGTATCCAACTTCAAAAGTAGCTTTCCAGTCATGTATCTGCAAAAAGAATTATAGTGGTACATTAAGTAAGCACCATTAAGGGAAATGAGGTTCTCTTAAATCAACAAGCAACTCCAATGCTCTAAACCAAATACTGAAATAACAAAACTAACCCAGATGCCAGCTCCAAAAATAAACTCAGGGTGTGACCAATGACCTCCTCACTCTGAGAATAGGCAAGGATTAAAATGCAAAACAGAATAAAGAAAAGTATCTAACATAAGCAAAGGATGAAAACTATTTCACCTCAGTATAACATTTCAGGTTTGTAGCAATCTTGCCAACAATCGCATTTAACATTAAAAGATGATCCTGAAGTCCAAGAAGCTCAGAAAGGCGGGCATATAACTGCTGCAACAATAAGAGAAGCTTCAAGCGCAATGTTAACATAACTTTAAAGAATGGAAGGGAAAAATTAATTACCTTTGAAGAATGCATGGCCTGATCACCCACATAAGACTTCCGAAAATGTTGAAAGAAGGTAAGGATTGCACGATCTAGTCTTTGCTTGCTTATTTCACCATATCTCTGCCAAATGACAGAGTGATTAAAAGAAAGTAAAGAAAGGTGAACAATGTTACTAGTTGCATCCTTATTAGGAATTTTTTTTTTAAGAGAAACAAAGTTTTATTAAAGATCTAAAATCACAATACAAAACTTAGTGAACCAGAAGTCCACCATCAAATTGATGCAGCCCTAACAAAAAAAATCTCTAACATATACTTCATACATTGTAATACAAACTTTAAAAGCTATCCTACAGCATCACCCCAATCTAGTACAATTGCAGAAATGAAAGATCCAAAAGCTAGAGAAAGAGAAGCCCATAAGGATGCCCAAAACCTGACTCTTTTCCAAGAATTCTCTTCTACGTCCCCACTATAGTTCTCGAAGATTCTCCTATTTCTCTCTAACCAAAGTACTCAAAAGACAGCTAATTTCTTGCCTTATTTCCACTGCAAAAAGACATACTTTTCAGAAAGAAGGTGACTAAGGAATAACCCAATTAACCAGCCTCAATGCATATGAACAGTGTAAATACAATCGAGGTTGCTTATTTAATGTGTGTGGTAATTAATGGGTAATGCAATGGAACCAACGGGTACGTTTGTTACTTTTTCTTTTTCCAGAAAATATAAACTGTATTATAGTTTCATAATAAATACTATTTTGTTTCTGTATCTGTATCCTAGTATTAGAAGGTAAGATTAATTTTATATCAAACCATGACACGAAAAACCACCAAATTAGGCAGAGAAAGATAAGAATAATGTAGCATTAGAAGGTAAATATTCACTTCAAATCTAAAATTTAAAAAGGTAGTCATTCCTGCTGCTGTACCTGGCTGTGTACCCCACTGTCAGTGACATTTATTAATTGCAAGATACGAGCCGAAAGTTCTGCATCAAGTACTTCTTGTGACTCAGCACTGCACAGGAAAAATGTAAAACCATAAATAAAAAAATTGTAGTAACAATACCATGGTACACTCTGCATTGAAGGGAAAAGATAAATGAAGAAAGGAAGAAATGTAGTTTTTCTTTAGATTGGAAAAGTGGTTTTGTTTTCTTTACCTGCACCCAGTACATTGTTTTATCTTAAGAATTGCAGCAACAATATGAACAATCCAAGCAAGTTTGGCTTCAATAACAGAGAGGTCACTGTTATCACTGGTCTGCACTCGAGCTCTTTCCTATTTAATTCAAAAGAATTTATCAAAAACATGAAGTCAACAAATTTTTCTTTTTAATTTCCAAAAGGCATCCTTCACTATAAATGCTCATACCGTATATATTTGCAGAATAGGCTCCACTATGTTTATTATGTACAAACTACTGCTTTCATACTGCAATCCAAAGAAAGGTGGTCACAAGACCAATTTTAACAAAAACAAATCAGTTCCACATGTCAATGTCAGGATACATCTTTAAATGCAATTCTATTTACAAAAATAGTCATTTAACCATTTGCAAAACAATATTTTCTTGAAACTGAAAACGAGACAAGCGCGTATTATTTGTAGAGGCTAGACCTGGAATCTACAGAGGTAAGGAAAACAATCCAGCTGATCCTGAAGAAGTTCAACATTGTCTAATGGGTTCTCAGAAAGATCATCTGGCGATCCATCCTGTAAATAGTAATAGAAGAAAAAGAGAGTGTTGTCTCAACTTTGAAAGTGAAATTATAATATTGACCCAGAAAAGCTTTTGGTGTATACCTGAACGGAATTAAATCTTGATGTGATGAAACCTTCAGTAATTTTAGGCACAAATTCATCAAGCAAGCTGGGTGCATCGCCTTTCAAGTATGGTACAGATGTCACCAATCTAGACCACAGTCCTAAAAGGTAGTATACACTGCTGCTGGCCCACTGGCAAGAAGAAAAAGTTTGTCAGTAATTCAAATTGCAATTTTTTAATCCAGATAATTAGTTCTGGCCACCAGGCGCTATAAACACACTAGGACAAGTAATATTTATCGAATGAAATTTTTGACTTTATAGCGAAAGCAAGAGCAATGCATCTGTTGGAAACACAGAAGAAGAATTAGTAGCAGGTTATCAAACCGCCTGTGTAAACGAGGTGCTCTGCCTAACTGAGCTATAGCCCTTGTGCTGTCTTCTATCTTTATTGATTTTTTACTGTTTTACCTTCAAGGGTATTTTTGTGAGTCGAAGTAAGTAATTAAAATATAAACAAACTTCGGTGGCCTCATATTGAAACCAGCAATTACAGCAATATTATTTTCTTCTGCATCCATGAAGCACAGATGGTAGTGCTAAGATAGATGGTAAAAGTGACTACATCAAAACAGAACAAAAATTTGTGAATTAAAGAAACATTAGGATTGACAATGAAGAACTATATGATAAGAGTGACTAGACTTATATGGTATGACATACAATATAGACCACTAGATGCACTTAACTAAAGGAAGACTAATTTAAATAGAAGGAAAAAGATTGTGAGGCCAATCAAGACTGACATGGGTTGAAGTAAAATGAAAGGATCTACAAAATTTAGATTTAAAAGATAGTATAATATATAAGAAGGGTAGATCAATTGCCGACCCCATACGTGGGACAAAGGCAAGGGTGACACTAATTTATCGTGGAAGTGTTTTCATTTAACAGCCTAATATGCAACAATCTTTGGGTAATGCTTAAAATAAAGAGACAAAAGCCAGTCAACCTTCCAGGATTGTAAAGACTTTAATGTGAACTCTGCTACTAAACGAATCCAGTCACTATAGCCTTCCACATTCACAAGCTCTGACAACTGCAACAGATTTTAGAAATTCAATGAGCATGAGCAAAAAGTTGATCAACTCAAAGCAAGATTTGCATGCCAGAAAAAGAAATTCATAATCAGCATGAGAAATTACAAGCTATCTACACAATCTCACATTAAAATTCACCTTTTCAAGGTACAAAATCTTCACAACAATAACCCCCTGAAGATAATCATTGTACATCAAAACAGATAGAGTAAACTGTCGAAATCCGCCCTGAAGTTGTAGCTAATTTTGGATATGCCCCTTAACCTTTTTTCTTAGAATACCCTTAAGCAATGAAATTAGCCAATCTACCCGCTACTGTTGAATTTTCTCACATTTTCCGTTAAAGAATATCATGTACCCTGCAGCCTTCTCTCTCTTCCCTTCCTCCCTGCCTCAAATTCCATCTCAGGAACACCATGGCTTCATCACCATCACCACCACAACCCACGAAGCCACCACCCCAACCCATGAAGCCACCACCCCCACCCATGGGTCCACCATCACCAACGCAGCCACCACCCAAACCCCAACCCATTTTCTTTGAAACCCCACAACCCACCACCGAATTAATATCAGAGAGAGAGGTAGTGGGCTGGTTTGGATGAGCTGAGGGATGGGGAGGTGGGTATGGGTGGGAGACGAAGGGGTTGGAGGCTTGAAGCCGAGGAGAATAGGGTGGGTGCTTCTTCTTCTTTTTTCCTTCTTTTTTTCTTCTTTTTTTTCCAAAAAAATAATGTTTTTAATGATTGAAGTGTCACATGAGAGGCCTGTGACCCTTTTTAACAGCAAATTGGATGAAATGTGATGCATTTGACGGTAAGGGGAAATTGACTGTTTTTAACAGTTCAAGGGAAATTTATTCTAAGAAAAAAGGGTTAGGGGGTAGATCGAATTCAACAGTTTACTCTAACAAATATCCAAAATAAAATGTAGACTATATATATATACACACACACCCACACACACACACACACACACACATACGTAGTTATATGATTAACCAGAGATACCAAAAATGACTCTTGGGTATTTCTTACCAAAGAAAAAGCCTGATGTCAAAATTACCAAAAAGAATAAGATTTACCTGATAATTCACTCGGAAACGTCCCAAAAGACGACAATATTCATGATAATTATCATGATCAGCAAGACCTGATTTCAGTCCAAACGAATCATTACAAAACAAAACCCAACAGATGAAACATATAATTCTTAAATTAACCAATCAGATTTCGGGCCAGTCGTTTACAGTATTAACTCAATAGCTGACAAGTGTCTAAAACTCAGAAAAAGTAAAATATAGATCAAAGTTTTATTATACTAAGGCATAAAGCGAGGCGTTTTATGGAAACCCTCATGAGGCATAAGTCCCGCTACGTTTAACGCCTTAAATCCCTATTATTATTATAATAAAATGTATATATATTTGGGTCATATGCATTGATATAAAACGTATGGCTGAAATAAATAAAAATTGGGACATGTAAGTAAGTATATGGGCTGGGACCATAAGAGAAAACTTATTAAAATACCAGCCCACAAGTGAAACACTACGTTTCACTAGCCCTATTCTTCTCTGCTTTTCACTAACCCCATCCCCCACCAGCATCTCTCATCTCTCACCGGCATTGACGTCGTCTGGTTGCTCCCTCATCTCTCTGGTCAGATATGGCTCATATCTGCCCAGATCTAAGCTGTTGGGGGAGAAACAGACACAAGGCGAGTGCAGACGCACAGCGCCTTTTGCACCTCCATCACGCACAAATCGCGCCCTGACAGTGCCTCCTTTACCTTGGGCTCTGAGTTCGGCGCTCCGATGCATAGGGAATGCACCTCACAGTGAAGTGTGCCTGATGTGCGCCTTTTGAATCATTGATATAGATACAAATCCTAGCCCCAATCAATAAATGGCAAAGACTACAACCTAGAATAAGTATGGGTAAAAATCGTCCATAGTTTTTCATGCAAAAGCGTGAAAAAGCAAAACGGGAAAACAAAATAATATCTATAAGTTTATAAAATATATACATATACAGTAAGTTTCTAATAAGTATTATATCTAAGGAGTTAATAATTACCAAAAATGTACACAAACAAATTATTTTCCATTCATCATCATTAGAGTACAATATACATTACAAACAAACGGCAACAGAAAAGGGACAAGCCAACCGCACCTTGCCCAGTTTGTAGGATTTCTTTGGTTCCTGTCATTAAATGGGCCAAAAACTTAGAACGGGCAGCATCGTTTGTGAACAAAGAACGTCTAACAGAGGCTAGTCGCACCAAGCACTCCAGTGCCTAGAAAGAACCATAGTGAAAACTCAATTTCAAGGCATTAAACAACAATAAATACATTTATTTAATTGGTGGGCGAAGAAAATTTATACTCCAACAAACAAAGACCAATGCATATTACATAGGGGGGGAAAAAAGACTTCCACTGCTGTATGCCTGCACATACGTGAAGTAACTGTATGTGTTTGCAGTTATCGGGAACTACTAAAAATGTTCTTTCAGAGGATGTACTTTACACAAAAACAAAAAAATAAATAATTAAACCAAGATAAAACATTTATTAGCATTATGACAAGGATCCATCAACAACATATCCATCATCAGCAATAAATTAGCCCAAAAGAGACAGTTTTTTTTCTTTATTCAGTATTAGTACTTGCTAGTAATATTCTTGATCTATGTCCTTATGTAAATTATACAAATTGACACGGAAAGCATTCCCAATCATTCAGAGATAAATTGAACCTCGTTATGGGCTTTAACTACTCCAGTGTTTCGTGACTTGCGATTCTTTCTTCTAAACATGGACAGCAAAGTTTCTCTGTCTTAAGTTTCTTGATCGTAGCTTAGGTGGCTTTATTCTGCTTACAGCCTGGTTAGGTGCTGTTTTGTGTTACACTCCTGGTGTCTAGTTTTTTGCACGTTGAGGGTTGTATCTTTTGGGTGGACAGCTGGTGCACTCACCATTTTCTACTAATATAAGATTACTAGGTTTCCTACTTAAAAACTATATGCATTGACCTAGTTACCTTTTTAAATCGCAAAATTTACTGAACATCTTACAGATCACACTTAGATAAATATTCATAAAAACTTTGTGCATTAATACAAGCTCAGCAACAGTTATTGCTACTTGCCCAAAACACACCATAAATTTTGAAAATACCTATAGGCCAAACATTATCTAAGACAACTTAAAATGCAACCAATGTAAAAGCAAAAGATTGACTAGGTGGGCATACTAACTACGAGAAATTTGCAATCTGCCTGGTTTCAGTAGTTGTGAGAATGTTGCATGCTATAGACCTTCCATAGCTAAGGATTAAAATATACATACCCGCACATATAACAGTACTCAGGACTTACAGAAACATTGATGGAAATATCAATATCGGTCGAAATATCACTATTGGTGGATATATCGATATTGGTAGAGGTATCAGTATCAGTGGAAATATCAATGAAAATAAATAAAAAATACCAAAATTTGCTTTAAGACAGAGAAATTTAGAATGGAACATTAAGAAATGTTACAATCAACACTTCATAAATTAGGCATTTAATCCATGCTAGACAGAAGGCATGTATAATGAAAACAATACTTGTGAGTGATCTATATACTCTTTAATAATTTGTGTATACAATTTGTATCAGATATATATCAATTTTGTTTTCATTTGTATAGAATAGAATTGTATAAGTTTTTACAACAACTTGGATTAATTATTTATTGATTTGACAAAAGAATTTTTATCGGTTAACAAGGATTATATTGAGAATATTTTAAGTAATATGGGTTATATTTGTCAATACAGAGTATTTGAATAATATTGATCACGTCCTACATTCATTGGTTGTGAATCGTAAACAGCCTCACCCCAAAATCGTTAGCCCATTTAGTTTACTCATGTGTTATTGAGATGTTTAGTTTACTGGTTAACACTTCTACTTCGTTGCCAAAATTTATCTTAAATATGTTGGTTTTGAGAGAAATTCCACTGAAACACTGAAATACTACCCAAAGAGCTGATAAAACCAAAGTTTCTAGGAAATCTAGAACCTTGTTCATCATGGGGTGAAGCTTTCCTACTTGTCCGTTGGAGATTTTTCTACTTTTACCTTGCAGGTGTATTGGGTTCACAGTTAAGGACTTTTTTTTCTTATTTCAGGGGGAATGCAGCTTTGGGGTCCAAGGCAGAATATTAACTGCAGAGAATTTGTTACCACAGAGCCATTTCATCACCTGACCAGCTATAGCAGAATAGGCAAGGCAATGAGTCTTCATCACTACATGGTTGCTGAGATTATAAAATTGAATAAAAAGAAAAAGAAAGGGATGTCCCTTATTCAAGAAGGCATTTTCTTCACTGTCGCATGGTTGATGGAGCTATAAAGGACAAAAGAAAGAGATTCTGACTAAAAGAACTCAGCAATGTACCTTGTAGAGTGGTTCCAAAGGCTAAAAGTGGAGTACTTAGCTAGAAAATATAGTAAAATCACCAGTTGTTTTGCACTGTTCTCAACTTTCTTCATCTTGTATTTCTCACTTACTCCAAGGTTCTTGCTTATCTAATTTTAACCTTAAATATGTCATTCATTTGTGGATTAGACTTTAATCGCTTAGGGGACCGTGCTGCATATGATCTTGGTACTTGGGCAACTTCATATGATTCTTTGAACTATTAAAACAACAGATGTTTTACTGGTTTCTTTTTTTGCCTTTTTCCTATTCTTTTCATCGGTATGCATAGGAATCAGGATAATTAACATGATGTACAAGTTCCATGACATGCATAACACCCTCATAACTCTTTTTTCTTTTCTTTTCCCTTTGAAAAGAAGGAACTTTAATATATCACAAAAACAACTACACAAGCAATGGACAAGAAATCCATTTCAGCATCCTCACAACTCCAAATATTTCTCAACCAAGTTAGGTTAGTTCACTATTAAAAATCTTTGGGGTTATGAGGATGCTGAAATGGATTTACACGCAATAAAAAATCCAAATACCAAACATTGATGAGCACAGTATCATGCCAAAGTAAATGCCAGTTAAAAACTTGACAAAATTAAAAGAAAGTGTTGGAAAAAAAAAATTGTGCCTTCAATCATCCGATACAAAACTTCCAATCACAGAAATCATCAACAATTAGTTCAAACAGAAAATTACATATACTAACCTCCTTTGAAAGGGGGGCCTTTGTAATGGCGTAGTAATCAAAGAATACTTGAAGTGTTGATGGATCCTCCAAAACTGACCTCCAAGCAGATGGAATCTGTAAAATTACTAGAAAATTATTATTTATGATCCATTACAGAAGGGACTCCTTGGAAGACCTTCAAATGGTTAAAAATCCAAAACAAAAGAGGAAAATACCTGAACAGTACCAAATTCTTCAGAACTTTCATCAATTGATGTCCCAACAAAATCAAAAGATAAACATTTAAGCGAAAGAGAAAGAGCCAGCTCTTGCAATCGACTTGCAACTGTGCATCACAAGAAGTACAATATTAGAAAGCAGTGGTAAGGGAGAAACCCAAACAATTTCAGAACAAACGTCATCATATTACCATTAGTTTCCAGTTGACGCAATGAAGTTAAGGATATTTGGAATATTTGAAACAGAGACTGATCCCTGAAGGAGCAGGCAACCCTCCGATGATGAGTTGAGGGCAACCCAGGATTAGGCTGACCATTTAGTAGTTTATGAACATAGAGGCAAATGTTAGTCAGTATATATTAAAAACTTGGATAGTTTGAAAACGAGAGGCCATTTGATGGAAACAAAACAAAAGTAAGTTCAATTCTTATTTGCAAAATTGAGAAGTGACTTCGAATCAATAGTGAAACTAAATCAAATAATAACATGCCTACATATGTTCAACCAAGGTCAAACTTTGAGTGCTCAAACTAACCTCTATTGATGTTCATGAAGAAGAAAATCAACAAATAAATATTCAAAACACACACATTCATCTAACCATGCAAGGATGCCTTAAAGAAACTACAGGATGGTAGTAAGACAAGAGTAAATAACCAACAACAAAAAAATCAACGAAACTTTCTGTAACTAAAAGGTAATATATTGCCTTAATGATGATAGACTGACGGAAAAAAAGATTGAAGTCTAACCTGATTCATCTCAGACACAAGTTGGCTCAATATCTTCAAACCAATGGCATAGTGATCAGATGTTGCCTGGTAAAACAAATTGTTTGTGAGTTACAGTTATCGGCAAAATGTACTGACTAGAATATATAAAATAGGGAACACAACCGCTTCAATCTCTAAGTAGTAGCACATGTACTCAATATAAGGAGTAGCACATGTACTCAATATAAGGAGTAGCACACGTACTCACATGTAGTACCACAGTTCTAATAGACCAATATTACAAAGCAAATGGAGCACATGAAATTCAATACAGTACAAGAAATTTGCTTACTGAGAAGAGAAGAAATGAGAAGCTACTAAGTATTAGAGCTTGGTTTTTGGCATTGATTCAGTGGCTGGGACCTTTGATTAATTTCAAAACTGAAGACAAATTTGTTGGTTATTTGTCTGGTATCAGGAAATATTAGTAAATATGGGATATCGGGGTGATTGGGGATATATTGCCGAAGAAATAGGCTTACTCATCCACCCCTCCCCCCTCCCCCCAACCCCCCCCCCGGTATCTGTATCAACACCTAAAAAAATGGGATATATCAGCCGATATTTTCATCCTTGGATGGAACTATAGTCTGATGGTTGTGTTTTCAGTGGTGTGGACGAAAAATGAAATAGAAGAATACTCGAAAAGTATGCTGGTGAGGTTGTGGGGATTTTGTGAGATAAAATTCGATTTTGGACCTCTCTATAGGATTCAGTTTCTTTTATGTTTTGTGATGTATTCGATTTTGGACCTCTCTATAGGATTCAGTTTCTTTTATGTTTTGTGATGTACCATTGTACTATATATATGAGAACTGGAAGGATGTTGGCAGTAAGATTCTGTTTATCTTAGATTCAATGTAATGCGGTTTTGTTGTATGTGTCCTGGTTGATAGTGCTAGTATTTTTATTCAGTAGTTGATAGTGTATGTTTCCTGGCTGATAATGTTTGTTCAAAGTACTTTTATCTTAGATTCAATGCAACAGCATTGCCACAGAATCCTAAAATTTTCAGTATCAAATGACGAACAGAAGTTCATGATGAAAATATATGCACATTAAATATGCACACATACATAAATAAATATGAAGGTTAGTACAATAGACCATACAAAAGAACATAGATTGCTGAGTACTTGAAGAAGTTACAACTACAAGTTATAAACAGAAAGTCCCATCACCTGGTTCAAGAAGTTCATTGACTCTTTCACCACTTCCCGAAATCGATCATCATCAAACCACCCAAACTTGGTGAGTCGACATAAGAGTTGGATTAAGGATGCAGTCACAAATGGCTGCAACTCAGGTCCTCTAGTGGCCAAATAGTTAATAAGGTAACTCCCTACACAAATTTCCACATTGTTCAATTTCATACATTAAAGGTAAGATGCAAACAAGAAGAAGAATAGCAAACAGATAAAGTCAGGGAGATTACGAATATCAAGACGAAGCTGCAGAGCAAGGCTATGGTCAGTGACTTGCTTCAACAAACTAGAACTTGCTAGCATCAACGCGTACGGAGTCACAGCATTGTCCAGAATGTATTGGCACTGTGAAATGTATTCGATGTTCACAGAAAAGCATTTGAGAGTGTTCTCAGCGTGGGCTCGTTCAACAGAGTCCTGCGAATTGTACAGCCTCTCACACAAAGCCTCCAGTTGCCGTAACCCTTCCATCGCTTCAAAAATCCTATCATCAACGTCAGGTTCAGATTCTCAGCACAAGAAATTAAAGTAATCAAAACACATACATAAAATAGTAGCAGCATCTACTTTAGCCCAATATCAGTTTCCAAGAGATGAACAGTTCAAATGCCAGAGACAAACAATCATAGGTTTTCTCAGAAACCAAACAGAGCAGCCCAATAAATTTGCAACTAATTTCAAATGAAAAACAAAATGGAAAAGCATCAGTTCTGAATCTGCACAAGTAAAAACAGAAAGAGAAAAGCATCACGGCATTGTAGAAGCCATGCAAATGATCCTAGGAGATTGAAATTCACAGTAGAACAATCTCCCAAGACAGTGCCAGAAGGCGGTTGTACCCTTTGCGGTGGATCTGAGATCGAAACCCTAGCGCCCAGTGGTCCTAATGTTGCATTGAAAATGGGAATTTCGACCGCACAAAGATATATTGGGATTCTTTTGGTGTTGGTATTGGATTTTCTTTATGCCCTGGTGCCTTGTGAAGGAGTCTACAATGGCGAGCAAGCGAGAGCACAAATGTGAGTTTTTTTTTCTTTTTCTATAGAAACGGGCCCCTTAAATTTAGACACGGCACGCACGAATATATATCAGTTCCTAAAATTAAATATAAAAAAACAATTTTATTAGCTTAATTAACAACAAAAAAATACAGATCAAATAGGGAAAATGCAATGGATTTGTAAAGGGCTGTTTGGTATAAAATTTAAATACCATATACGATTTTAGAAACTTATGGAATACGTTTTGAGAATAGAATTCGTGTGTGGCATGGTATTTTTTTTAAATATGGTTTTCCTTGTATGTTGTTACTAAATCTACCCATGTTATTATTACCATATTTTCTAATTGGCTTCTTTTTATTCCTATGATTTTTATTTTTATTTTTATTTGGTCAGATTATTCCTGTGATTTTGTGCCAACTATTGGATTTCGGGTCGTTTAACATTATTTTAAACATCGCACACCGTTGGATTATCTATTTTATCTACATAGAACTGTTTTCTTTATTATCAAGTTTGTTTTCCATTTACAGTATTTTTATTTTTTGGTCGTATTTCCATTTACAGTATAGTAATGCACTTTTGAAAAAAGGTTTGAGTTTGAAAAATTAGTTCCTAAATCGTATGTTTTTCATTATGTTGTTGCCAAATCTATTAATGTTATCATGTACTTTCTAATCATCTACATTTTGACCTAATTTTTGTCTCATAATTGTTTGCCTCTTGTTGGAGGATTGACATATGGTATTATCTTATTTCAAAAATAAGACTTGAGTTTTCTATTTGAGTGTTGGTATTTGTACCATATTTACTGATCACATTCATGACAACTTCTTTAGTAAAGGTGGGTCCACATACATATGCATAGTCCACCTCTATTAGAGAAGTGGTCATCAATGTGGTGCAAATATTATTATTGTATTCCAAACCAGGGAACCTTATGTTTGTGTGGTAAATATTGCAAAAAGGTTTATTTGTAGAAATGCCCCCTGTAGTTTCCAAATAGTCCTTACGTTTTAAATGACTCAATATGTATGCGCCAAATGGGACTCGAACCTCTAACCTCTACCACTAGTCTAATCACTTTGTTGTGAAAATGAGTATAACAAATATATTTAAAAGCTTCCCAGAAGAACAAAAAAACCAAAAAACAAAATATTAGCTTTAAAACCCGTACACGTCTTTTTCTCCCCATTTTCTCTAGCCACTCTTTCTTTGTGTGCCATATCCTCTCCTTATTTTCTTCTCGAATCGATCTTTCTTCTCACACACACACACACACACACACACACACACACACACACACACACACACACACACACACACACACACACACACACACACACACACACACACACACTCTCTCTCTCTCTCTCTCTCTCTCTCTCTCTCTCTCTCTCTCTCTCTCTCTCTCTCTCTCTCTCTCTCTCTCTCTCTCTCTCTCTTATCTTCTTCTTTTTCTCCTTTTTCCTCTCTTCCTAGTCACCGCACTCTAAGCATGACATACGTGTCATATTTGCAGTGTTCGTGTCAAGCCGTTAAGAAAAGCGAGTTGACATGGCACGGCCCGTTAAGAAAACGGGTGGAAAATATCAAACATGAACATGACCCATTACAATTTGTGAATCACACGACACGACCTGTTTCACCCGTTACGAATATAAAAAATTGAAAACTGGAAAACAAAAAATGAAACCACGTACAAAACCACATTGTAGCCCCCCTTTCATCTTTCTCTCCTCCTCTCCCAATCCTAATAACTCAATCTCTCAACTTCACAAAATACCAAGCCTAAATCAATAAAACAAAATTTTCACAAAACATATTAAATGAAAACCAATAAATCACAATTGGAGTTAGAAGATATAAGCAAATATGCATCAAACCCACAAAATAAGTAACAGACAAATCAAACCCACCATGCACATGAGAGAGATGTGAGATCGCAAGAAGAAGAAGATGAGGTTGAGAGAGGTTCTGGGAAGAGAAGGAAAGGGAAGATTGACAGAGATAGAGCAAGAGAGAGATCACAATAAGAAGAGAAGATGAGGTTGGAGAGAGAGAAAGTGAAGCGCTACCCGTCAGAATGAAGAGACAAATGCTAGGGGTAGGGATTTTAGAATAGCAAATTACAAAATTACCCCCTCTTAACTGGTGGATTCATGAATTTGTGAATAAACAACGAAACAATATGTTAGCTTAACGGGTCAACACGATATCAACATAACACTATAACCCCAACCTGAATACTAAATTTTTTTTGCGAATTCATGTTGTGTTAATAGGGAGCATATAATATTGCCAGATCTACCGCACTCCTCTTGGATCGAGGCCATACTTCTTCTCCTCTCTTTGCAGCCACCTTACCCCACCCAATCTCATCTTTCCTCGACGCTGCCATCGCTAAGCAGAGATCTGCTCTCTTCATCTCCATCTCTCTCTCGCAGATGTTGCCTCATTAACGACGTCACCCAATACTGACGACTTCCGATCGAAGCCAAAATAGCCTGCAACCGACCGATAGAGGGTCGGCGATGATTTCATTTTGGCCAAGCCGATAGCCTCTCGGTCGGTACTCGGTTACCTCGTTTTGTTTCGGTTGCCGAACTGAAACCACCCCTACAAGTTATGGCCATTTCCCCTTGGGCTAGAGTAAACCTCGTTGAGGGTTTCTAAATATGTTTTTATCTTATTACCAAATGTACTAATATTAATTATTATACTTTTTAAGCATCTAGATTTGTACCAAATATAATGGTGGTAGATTATATCATGTTATTTTGAGAATCATTAACTTTTTTATTAAATATATTAATTAAGAATTCTCACTACCTACATCATTCTGCATGAGGTGAGTAAGCCAAATAGACTCATCCTCCTACCAAAATTTATATTCATCTCAACTCAAAGATAAGTTGTTTGGGAGTGAGCTACTTTATTATAATATCTAGAGACAAACTTAAAAGAGATATAATGAAAACTGATTGCCAAAACCAAAACATCACGAAAAAGAACCTCATATGCACCAAAATGACTATCAGCCTGGCCAAGATGATTAAGCACTACCTGAGTATCACCCTCAACAACTAGGGACATGAAGCCAACATCAAGAGCAAACCGCGGTCTTTCTCTTATAGCCAATTATTATGTAGCTTTAGGAGAAAATCACCCAAAGATTGGTTTTGCCATCGCTCCCATTAATTCACCAAACTCATTTTGAATAACTGCACCAATACCTTTTTTCTAAGAATTTACCCCACAATAACTATCCACATTCAACGTTGGTAATCCATAATAGGATGGAATCCAATAAGTTGACGTTAGAGTCCTAGCTACAAACCTTTTGGCATTGATTCTGATAAACTCTTCATACATGGATTGAGTAATTTTATAGATAATCTCAAGCTTCCATAAAGGTCTACTATGAGTAGCACAATTTCTTTTATACCAAATCATCAAAGAAATATAAACAAATTTTTTTCTCCCTACCATTTTCCACTACCACTACATGAGTCCAAAGATTTATAAATGTTGGTTCCTTCCTGACATTACAAATTGTGCTAAGAAACAAATAATTCCCAACTTTCTTAGCATCTGAGAATTCTCATCAAGCTTGAAGAACAAATTCAGCCTCCTTTCACAACTAATACAAACATCCTCATTAGAAATTTTCATGCAGTTGAGCTCCCAAGCACAAGGTAATATTATATGAAGTGGGTTGTACCCAAAATGTCTCTAGGGCTTACCCTCTAGACCCTAAAGCGAAGTTAGGCCCAGCTCCATTGAGGAAGCGACTGGCCCTACCCATTGGCAACAAGGCCCACCAAGCGCGATCCCAAGAAGCACGTTGATCCCATAGGAGGAATGATTATGTGTTAGGATCCCATAGACCGCCCAATATGAAGATGTCACTTCATTAGAGACCTAAAAGTCCCATATTGGAAGGAAACAAAATGAGGGCTTCTTCTTCCCAATATAGAAAATAGTTTTTTTTTTCACAAAAATGGTAACTTGAAATCTCTCTAGGCGTAAGGACATTACCTTTCAATCTTTCTTTAGGGAATGATATGACTTAGGCATCAGAGGGTGGTTGGTGGCCCCACCACTACCTCTAGTGACTTTTTCTCTATTTTCTTTCTCAAGAAGTCAACATCCAATATCCACTACAATACAATCCCCCCAATGGTATACGGAAAACAAGTTTTTACAGAAATATGCTTCTCAAATCCAAGAGGGTCATCCTTGATTCGGTGGGGCAAAAATCAAGAATCAACATTTAGCGCTGTCTGTGGTAACAATTGGTCGTTCACCTCCTTATAGCTTGCACTGAGGCTAGCATACCCTTTAGGTAATGCCTTTTTCCTTCAATGGCTAAGAAATAGAGTAAATGCTAGTAATCGTATGAAGGAAAGGAGAATAAACATCCAAATGGACAAAATGTAGCCTGAGATTGAGATCACGCAAATACAAATGTCTAAGCTCATTGCTACAAACCGCAAGCTCCAAAAAACCAACGAGAAGTTGTCAACCCGATTATGCTAAAAGCTTGGTGACCTTATGGAATCGGTTAAGGAACCGTAGAGAGTGCACGAAGAGACTTTCAACTTCCAAACATCTTGGAACTGGTATAGAGACTACCGTGAATTCATTCATATGAAAAGGCAGCAATTCACATGTACAAATGAGAAGTGCGACCACAGAAAAGACTCGAGCAACTCCTATAGCGTGCGTAACGTTGGGGGCATGAAAAATCCCATGATCGAGACATCACAGTTGCTCAAAAATATGAATATGATTCTTCACAACATTAACAACCAACTCTTGCGGATCGAGCAGGGGAAGCACACGCCCTGTTCATAGAATAGATATTTCGCTCCCCACATAGTATGGATTGTGAAGTCGCTAAGAACCGGGTATTACTAAGGGTCTGGCGATCAGGTCGACCATATGGAGACCTTTGAGAGTGAAATGGATGCTCGATAAGGCTCTGAGGTGGAAAGATGTCGTGTCTTTCGAACGACCCTCAAGATAGGGTGCAAACATAATTCAAATCTCTGCTACCAAGGTCAATTAATAGCTTTCTAGACCTAAAAACTCAATTCTAGAACAAGTATGCTATGTACATAGACCGGTATTACATCGTGAAGGATTCAAGTAACATCAAGTAGAAGCATAAGGAATCACTCCGAAGTTATATGACTCACACTCATCCAACAAACAACATGTTCGCAACACAAACTCATCCCGAGAAGTCCATTCCCTTTGACATTATGGGTACACAACATCTCATAGGAAATGAGACAACCTCATGAGATAGGTGGAACTCTTTCTCACCTTGAGTAAATATTTAAACTGTGCAACCATAAAGACTAAATTCACGGTCGTGCATTGCCAACGTCCTACAACGCCATATTAGAATAGGCTGCCATGTGTGGAATAAAAGTCATTGTCCTAGAACGAAGTTTATTGGTAAAGGTACCGACCCCTGGCGACATAATCACCATCAAAGGGGATAAAAAAAACGTACATGAGAGTGCTACACCATGTCATGTCGGTTCACAGATAAGAATTCCATGGAAATCGACGCCGTCTTTGAAACCTGGAATAACGATAAAGGGATCTAGGACCCCCACACTGACCACATCCGTGCATAGCCGCGACCAACTGAAAACTTCTAAAAAAATCCCTATATCAAATGAGCATCCTAACAAAACAGTACAGATTGGGGCTAAGTTAGCGTCCAATCTAAACGCTGAGATGCTTGCATTTCGAAAGACAAACACTGAGGTTTTTACATGGTCGTATGAGGATATGCTTGACATTGACCCAACCATCACCACACATATGTTCAACCTTGACCCTACCCTTTAGCCCATCCAACAGAAAATAAGACCATATGATCCCGAACGCTATGACACTATGAAAAACAAAGTTGACAAACTCTTAGACATCAAGTTCATCAGAGAATCCTAATAACTTGATTGGTTGGCCAACGTGGTTATGGTAAAGAAAGGAAGCACTTACAAATGACATACGTGTGTTGACTACATCAATCTCAGTAAGGCTTGTCCTAAAGACAATCTACTGATGCCCCGAATTGATCAACTTGTTGATTCGACCATTCGACATAAGTTCCTCAGCTTCATGAACGCCTATTCATGGTAGAACTAGATATGCATACATCCATCAAACCATGAGCACATCTTTTTTATGACAGATGGGGGGTTTTACTGTTAAGCCATCACCAACCCAAGGGGTGGAAACCCAAATTAAGAGTTTTGAATCCAAAATTCTTCTCCAACCCGTGTATTTTAGGGGGTGAAAATTTGAGAAATCTCAAGTTTAGGGTGGAATTCCAATCCCATTATTGCCTGGACTGATATTTTTTGTGGGCCCAAAATTTAGTTTTTTTTTTCCTGACTTGGAAGCCCACTTGCTGATCAAAAGTTGCTTGGCCCCACTAACATTTGCTGTTTGGCCAGCACTTTGCGCCACACAGCTGGCCTGCATGACTTTTGATTCCATTCCAATAGGTAAAATTTTAAAAATTGTGCAGTGTTTTTTTAAAAAAAGAATTCCAACAACTATATTTGTAATTAATGATCATGATTAATTTTAGGCGATCTGAACGGTAAAATTTCACATCCAACGGCTCAAATTTAAATCCAACGGTCATAATAATATTTATAATTAATCTAAATCAGATCCAACCTCAAAACTTATTCCAAACTCTATAAATAGCCATTCATTTGGTAAATAATCCACCAAAAATCATTTTTTTCCTTTCTCCCTTTGTTATATTTTTTCATTTTACTTTCATTCTTGTTGAAAATTATATATATATATTAAAGCCTAATGAAATCAGATACTATTCATAAGCACTGTTCTTTGAACAGTAAAATGACAGAAAAACCCCCGTTTTACTGTTACAGAGCCTTATTTTTTCCAATTGCACAGCAAAATCACAGTTTTGCCCTTGGTTGTTTTTGTGTGTTTTCCCCGTTTTGCCCTCTCTTTCCTTCGAATGTAACTAGCCGTTGTTTGTTCTTGAGAGCTATCTGGTTCGATTTCAACTGGCTGGTTGGAGAGTTTCGGGGGTAAAGATGGGAAAGCTAGGTTGGTTCTTCGATGTCTACATCTGGAGGCTTCAACTGTTTTACAGAGCCATCTGCTCAAACCATCAGTTTTGGCTTCCATTGTTCACCGACTTCCTTGCCTTCTGCCTCATCAAAGACCCCAACCTCATCAAGCGGGTTTGTTTCTCTCTCTCTCTCTCTCTCCCTCATTGCCCATTTCCTAATTTGTTATTATTGTATCTATACAATGAATATACATACTTTCGTTGGCTTGGTTATGATGAATGTTGGGTTTTCGTTCAATTGTTTCATCAGGTCCGCTTGGAATACTTGGGAGCCGGCACAGATATTCTAGTCACTTCATCTTACCAGTTATAATTCTTTATTTTCCTCATTTATAACTTTACCCACAATTTTGTTATCTCTGTTCTTTCTTTTTGGTTCTGCACATTTACCATGGTTAGTTCTTTTGTCTTAACCTCTATTGAATTTGGTTTTCATTCATTGTCTTTTCCCTTTTTTATTATTGGGGTTTTTGTCAATCTATGAGTTAATAATCATGTTATTTGGGTTAATCAATTATGTTGTTTGATAAATAAAAAAATAATAATAAGAGCTTTCTAACCTTAAACCCTCTAATATCTGAGTATGTTGTTGAATCTTTTGGGTGTTTTGTTGAGGTTAATTTTAGGGTAAAGCAATGAATTGAAACATCTGAGCATGTTGTTGAGGGTTTAGGGTTTTTGTGAATACAGGCAGATATAAAATAAGTGTAATGACATTGATGACTGATGGAGAGAGAAAAACATAGGAGAATAGTATCTGTATATAGTTCTTTTTTTAATTGAAATTATGATTTGGATATGTGGTAGGATTGATTTTTGATTGAATTGATGAACTGAGTATGTGTCATATTAAAAATTTCACTATGGTTATAAACCAGACATCTTCAAGCTTTAGTAATTTTTTTTGAAGAAAATTTATGAACTTCGCATGTTATTTTTTTTGTTAACCAAATTTCTGTAATGTGCATTGCCTTTAATTCTTATATACTATCATTGCTGAATGCTAAGAATAGTATATGTATAGAGTTCTTTTTTTCATTGAAATTATTATTTGAATATGTGGTAGGATTGATTTTTAATTGAATTGATGAACTAAGTATGTGTCAAAATGCTTATGTAAAGGACTGTTGTGTATGTACGGAATTTTGATCTCTGTGGAAATATGAATGGTTTGTTAGAAAGTGTAACTTTAAATTCATATAGACCGCATAGTTGGAATTTTGAGTTGTTAGGTTTATTTTTGTGCAAGTCTTCTATTAGAAGGTTCATTGAAGAGCAATTTTTTTCCTTTTTCAATCCCTCTTCTATCACTTGAAAGGCTAAAGTGCCTGCAAATGCATGAATTCTTGCTGGAATTATAGCTCATGAGAGCAATACCTTTTTTATATAAATCTATTTAAAGGATGAGACATAGAAGAATCTTTGAAAATTATGGTCTGGAATGGATGTTTTGCATACCAAAGTTTGAGAGGTCTATCATTGGGAATGCATAATTGTATCTGAAAGCTTCCCGTGATGAACTTTAGGTCAAACTCATAAAGAGAGAAGATTTAAATTCGTAAAGAAAGGGTAGTGTTCAGGCTATTTCCCATGTTATTATTTCAAATCTTTGCCCTTCCAAGTTTTAAAGGTTTAAATTGTTTGTTAGGGTTTCTCAATTTGGGTGTTTGATTTCCGAATTTTAATTCTTCTCTCTTTCTAAGTTTGAAAACTACCTTCATTATCTAGTTGGAGTTGTTGATACAACCATAACCAAATTTTAGATTCTGTTGGGATTGTTGGGAGATAAGAATGGGAGATCTTTTTTGGCTGGCTCTTTGTCAGTTCGGATTTGTTTTTCTTTTCTTTTCTTAATGCTTCTTAATTGCTGTTTTACTTTAGCAAAGTGTTCAGTTTGCTCACATGAATTGGATCTTTCTGTTAATAGAGCATAGGAATTAGCTAACGGCACCATATTTAAATGGGTTTAATTTTCTTTAGGTTTATAGTGGACAAGTTGATCGTTTAAAAGGGTTTTTCTTCAAGCTTTAGTAATTTTTTTTTCAAGAAAATTTATGAACTTCGCATGTTAGTTTTTTTGGTTAACCAAACTTCTGTAATGTGCATTGTCTTTAATTCTTATATACTATCATGGCTGAATGTTAAATGATTTACTCTGTTTCATACATTGGGATTGCATGTTTTATCATAAAATTGTGAGATGTCAAATGTAATTAAGTTTATCAGTTTCTAATTTCTAAAGACAGAAGTTATGCTGGATGGTAAATTTGTAGTTCACCTGTTTCATTTCTGTTTTTGAGTTTTTGGAAGTCATTGTTTAGACTGTTGTGTATGGAAAGTTTGATCTCCACTCAATTCACATAATGATTTGTAGGAAACTTTTGTGCAAAGAGAACATGGCAGATTTGTTGGTTGGTTTTAGACCATATGTTTGATTGGCTTCGTGAATTTTGTTTGTCTAGTTCCTGTTGATTAAGTTTTTAAGTTCATCTAGATGTTTTGTAAAACTCTCTGGTGGGTATCTACTCCTCAATGTTGCCAAATTATCATTTTTGTCTCACTTTACTTTTATCATTTATAGTTTTGTCTTTGGTTTTTCCTTTTATATTTTGTAAAAATTGATTTTAGTTAGAAATCTTGATTTCCATTTTAAAAGGTTTGTTCTAGAAAATACAAAATCCAAAACTCATTTGAGTATTCTCTTAATTTCGTTACTTTGTGTTTCCTCAATTGGAAAACCATTTATAATTTTCTTATTAAATTGTTAAATTATATTATTCATGTTTATACGTAATTAGATGTTTATGATTATTGTCCTAACTCAATTTTCCCCATTCATCAACATTAACACTTACTATTTTCCCACTTTTTTATAATAGGGTCAAGACCTCCATCAAAAAGAAGAAAAGTCATGAAGAAATTGCAAAACAAAACCCGCCCAATTAAACAACATGCTGCTCAAAATTATCCAGATTTTGCTATTTTGATAGCTGCTTCCCACTATTAACATCTCAATGTATATACAAACATGTCTACTATTTTAACATAACAAGTAGCATGTAAAATATGTTATTACTTCATTTTTTGCAACTTATACTTTCTTAGTTAAACATAATGCTACAAGTTAAATCTCATTGTATATATAAACAATCTTATTTTGTCAATGTAATTTCAAAACTTGCAACATCGCGCGGGCTTTTTGCTAGGGTCTTCAAAACCCCAAAGATGTGTGAATTGGAAACCACAAGAAGATGAGGCATTGTGCAAAGGGTGGGTTTCTATATTTTAAGATGGGGTTATTGGCACGAATCAATCAAACGATTCATTTTGGTTGCATGTGTACCAAAAGTTTTTGGAAAATGATCCGAACATGAGCGGAGCCAGGGTACGATCACCGCAAGCTATTGCTTCTAGGTTCAAAATCATCAACCAACAATGTTATCTATGGAAGGCATGTATGACAAATGCCAATGCAAGGCATGTGAGTGGCTCCAATCTTGAAGATGTGGTGAGTACCCATTTTTTTCAATGCTTAAATTTATAATTATAATTCTTTACAATTATTAACTTGATTTTTATTTTATGTCATGGGAAGGATATGATTGCAAAAATAATTTTATTGAATGATAGTAAACCTTTGAATAGGCCTTTCAAGTTGTATCATGCTTGGCAAATCTTAAAAGATTGTCAAAATGGAACGACCAATGTGAATCTCCCACACAACCATTCAAAGATTCTTCTCATAGTGGCAATACAGTCAATTTGGAGGAAAATGAAGATGATATGGTCATGCCTACTCCAAAGCCGTTGGGAAGAGATAAGCAGAATGATTAAAAAAAGAAATGGAAAGGTGTTGAAGGTTATGTCAACCAAAGTGGAAATTTCTTGTCTGAATTAGTTCAACAAGGAAATGCGGCAAAGGAGGATATGAGGCGAAAGTTAGAGCTCCTACAAGAGCAACATGCCTATCAAATCCAACAGGATAAGGAGGCCAATGAACAGAGGATAATGTCAATGGATCTATCCAAATTTACTACAAGAAAGAAGAAGTATTGGGGGAATAAGTAAGATGGAATTATTGAAGCCCAGATGAATACAAGTTCCCCCTACAATCCAGAAGACAACTCTAGAGACTATTATCCAAGCCCTCCACATAGTGGTTAATAATTTATGTTTATTTATAATTGTTGTTTATCTTTATTTGTGGTGTTGTACTTGTTTTTATTCTTAAGTTAAATTCTATTATGTTTTGGAATTTTAATTTTTTTAGGTTAAAATGTTTTTAAAATTAAATCACAAATGTTGAAACAAAAATAGTGTCAAGAAAAATTAACGAAAAAACAAATTAAGGGTTAATCATTCTTAAACAATTTCATAAAGTTGCAGACTCAAATTATGAGTATGCAAGGTTGGAGGAAAAAATATTTTGAGTCCTGAAAATACATGAATAGTTGTATTTTGGAGAGTGGAAATTTGAGTTTAGCCCCAACATGGTTGGAGATGGCATTATAAGGTGATGTTGTTTGGCCTAAAAAATGTAGGAGCAACCTACCAAAGGCTAGTCAATCGCATGTTCGCAGAACAAATCGGAAAAGCCATGGAAAAATATGTCGACGATATGTTTGTCAAGAGTGTCACATCCGGGCAACAATTGGAAAACTTATCAAAATGTTTTGAAGTGCTTCAAGCCTATAAAAGGAACTCTAACACCACATGGTCTATCTCATTCTCAGACGAAGAAAGATAGGATATATCGTCATTTCGAAATTTATTTAACAAATAAGGATTAGGAACCTCGGTAACATCAAGAAACTCAAGAACCTCCTCGTTAGAACCTCAATAGACCACCACCCATCAAACAACCCCTCACCATACACGTTGCCAAACCCATCATTAAACCCCTCGTCAGACTCGATAATCAGTGACGGTAGGGGTGGGCATAAAAACCAATGAACCAAATGAACCGACCGAACCAAACCAAACCAAACTGAAAAATAAGGTTTTGTTTTACCAAACTGAAAAAGTCAAAGTTGAACCTGACTCGAACCGAAGTCAACGGTTCGGCCCTCAGTTCCAAATTTTTTGAACCGGTGGACCTGAACCGAACCGCCTATTATTTAATTGCATATAAATTTGACACATGGCATGATATTATTAACTAAAAGGAACTTGTACCGTGCGCTTGCTTGCACTAGATTACTCTAACATAATATAAACATCTCCTCTTGACCTAACTCGCAGCCAGCCTCCATCTCAATTTATTTTTTTCGCCGCTCTCCATCTCTCAACCTCTCTCATCCTCTGTCGTCTCCCTAGCTCTGAAAGACAAGACTTCTCGTCTCACGAAGTCGACGGCGACGACTCTCTCTCTCGCGCACGACCTCACTCTCTCTATCTCACTCTGTCTTGCTCAACCTCACCCTTTCTCTCTCTGACTTGAGCTCGACCACCTCACCTTCTCTCTCTGTCTCGGCCTGATCCTTCTCTCTCTGGCTCGACAGCACCGGAGACTTTTCATAGAAACGGTAAATTTTAATTTTTTTGGTCAATTTTGTTATGTAAGTTTTAGGTTTTCGTCAATTTTGTTCTGTAAGTTTTGCATTTTTTTTTGTCAATTTTGTATTGGGTTTTCAATTGTATGTGGATCTTAAGTTTTGGTTTCGCATGTGTGAGAGCTGTAGATTTTGGATTGTATATTGGAATTTTTAGGGGTTTTTGAGAGCTGCTGTAGGTGATTTGATCATGAGTAATTCTTGTAGACAGGTCATCGATGGCTTTGGTCCTTCACATTCAAATCAAATGAGCCTGTGTGTGTGCATGCATGATAAAAGTAAGTAACACTTCTTTGCCTATTTGCCTAATTGTCTGTTGGTCGTAAATTATATATTTTTTATCTATGGACTATGAACTTCTGAAAAAGTTATAGGATTGTTACATCCAAAGACTGCATACTGCAGTCTTACTTTCACAGTTTGAGTTCAAGTCTAACAAGAAAGACTTTTTTCAGTAAGCTGATTCTTAATTTCTGGACCCAAGAGTTTTTACAAGAATGTCTCCTACTCTCATCCAGTCTGCCCTCAGAACGGACGCAGGGGCCTTACCTTATGCAATATATAATATTAATTCCATGTTGCAATATATGTTAGAAATGTGCCCTAAGAGCCAATACATTTGATGTAATCTCCTTAGAATATATTTCGTATATGATAAATAAAGGGCAATATTATTTTGTTATCTTTTATGTCGTGTAAAGAAACAAAAGTCCAGGGTGTACTAAATAAGAGATAAAGTAATCTAAAGAAGTTTAGATTCGGGAGACCTTTAATCTCTAACTGTAGTATCCCAAAATGTTCCTAATCATAAGGTTATCAAATGGGCATTGATAAACCGTCAAGATTGGCACATACTATGTATGCTCAATGATGAGGATGGTTGGTCTCAAACCATTTGTGTAGTTGACACTAATACAAGTATGTGGGTGCTCATTAGTGAATGAGTACACTGAACGCGATCAACCGGAGTTCTCGTATGGAGTATTTATCTATATGTCAAACGAGAACTCATAGTTGCAATAATGCAAATTAGTCCTTAGACCTGAGGCATCATGGTTGTCTTGTGATGCGTTATTGATCTTTGATAGCTCACAAAGGCAAGTCGTAAAAGATTTTCCTTATGTGTTATTGGGATCTCTTAATTCATCATAGAGGCATGTGAATGTACAATAAGGAATCTCTACCTTGATAAAGAAAGGAGAATGTTTCAAGATATGATTCAGTGAATCTTCGGCCGAAGTACTTGAACATGATTTAAAAAGTGGTTTTTAATTGTGTTCTATTGAATCATATGAGTTTAATCATATTAGGGGTTTGACATTATCAATCCGTACCCTAACAATATGATTGGAAACATTGTATAAGAGAAGGACCGTATTGCATTGCAATTCCAACTGAATAGGTTCTTCATCTATTCTAATTAGCTTGGGTAGCCATGATATATTGCTAGATGTCACTCTTGGCTTGTGGAAGTCCTAGGACTGATTGTGATCAATCCAAAATAAAGGAAGAATTAAAAAGGGGTTTTAATTCCAGTTGGTTAGAAAGAGTTCTAATGTTTTCCCACTGCCTTGCTAAATTAGAACCTAATGGATCGCACACCTTAAATGGTTAACTTTGAGTAATACAAATGAGAATGAGGAAATCAATTTGATTGATTTGATGTGGATGATTTACTACGTGTAAAAATATATTTGGGCCTCGATAATAGTTAGAGGGAAGCCCAAATGGTTGGGTATCAAGCCCAAGGGCTTAAGACACCTAAATATTATGGTTTAAGTGTCATAAGGCCCAATTTTGGAAGCCCAATGGGGTTTGGCCGAAAATGGTTAAGTGCATGTGTATGGGAATTGTTTCCATAAGCTCATTTGACACACAAACACAATCCAACATCAACCAAAGAGGTTTGGGAGATCAAAGAGAGATAGTTGTGAGTTTTTCAAGAGTGAAACACAATCTTCTTTCAAAGGGGTTTAGATTGAAACAAATCTTGAGAATCTTGTACTAGCATCCTTGTATTCTCAAGATACCTCTTCTCATCTCAAGGTTTCATTGGTGTGGAGACTTAGAGGCCATATACTTTTGTGGCTCACAAGGAGGAGAAAGATCAAGAGGAGATCAACAAAGGAAAATCATCAAGAGAAGACCAAAACACAACTTGGTTCATATAATTGCTTCAAGGGTAATTAGATCTTATCCTTTCTCTTGAATTTTCATTTATGAAAAACATATCAATGTTCATGGCTTAAGATACTTGGAAGAAGTTTGTTTTTGAATTTAAACAACCACCATATTCTTCCGCTGCGATTAATTTGATTAAATGCATGTTTAATATTCAAATGAACTTCTTAAAAATGTTTTAAAACCAACAATTGGTATCAGAGCCATAGGTCATGAACTTGATATGTTTCTAGGGTTTAGAGATGCATATGTGGGTTATAAATTCATTTAAAAGTATAATGGTTATACTTGATTTATTTTGATATGATTGAATGTAAATCAAATGGAGTGAAAGGGGTTGTTTGGGATTTTGAATTTCCGGATTTATGTTTTGATGATTGATGCTCTCTTTGTATGCATATATGTATGTATGAACATTAGAGCATAGTTGCATTAAAACCCCATGATTTTAACTTCATGAAATATATGATATTAAGAGCATGAGATGGTTAAAATGGAATATGGATTTTTCCGGAAATAGCATGAACATTCATATAAGTTCATATGCATGTTCTTGGTGTTCTTGATGTTCTTGTTATGGGATCTTTTTGATCCATAAGTTAGGTGACTAATTTTGATGATTGTGTTTAGTGGATTTTTCCACCAAAATAGGTCAAAAGATGATGATGGTGTTTTATTATAAAATTAAAAGTTTTTCAAAATGTTTCCACTCAATAAACATTTACCCACCACACTAAAATTAATAAGATTACTTTGGTGAGTGTGTGGGGCTATCTAGATTTAAATTATGATGATTTGATTTAAAATGCAAAAGTTGTTCAAATTATTCCCATCACTAATTTTTTACCCACCACACTAAAATTAATTTTGATTACTTTGGTGAGTGTGGTTGGCCTACCTAGTCACATTCATGATTATTCACCTTGTTGGAATAATCATGATCACCACTTTGTATTATACAAATGCATGCTTTAACCCCACACCCTAGTGGATCAACTTTGGATCCATTATTAATTGATGAATAATTTTGGACTTGCAATATATGATAAGTGTAACTATATCCAAAAGATTTCCACAATTACTTTTGCTATTGTAGTAAAACGTTTTCACTCCATGGTAAATATATTTTGAATATGGTTACCACTTGAATTAAACCCACATATGTATGCAACCCAAGAGCATGTATTAACATTGCTAGTTTAATTGTTTAAAGCGTTTAAATAATTAAAGGATGGTTATGGACTTAGACCAAACAATTGAGCTATGTGATTGGCCGCTTATTGGATATGTATTCATTTTGATTGGCTATGTAATATTGAAATGGCTTTCATGCCTAATTTATTTGGCTATGTAATAATGAAATGGCTTTCATGCCTAATTTATTTTTATGCGCGCGTAATTAAAATGAATCACCTTCCAAGACCATGATCCAACATGGTGGCTCGTGTTGGATCAACAAGAAAGTCCATAATCATCCTATAAGCCCAATGCAATTTGAATGTTCGGTAATGACAATAATTAACCAATTAGTAGCACCATGTATTCTCGCTATCTTAAGCAAATGGTTTCTAAAATATTTAGTGGGAGTATTATGTGCTACTAATATGTTGCATTGGGAACCATTTAATGAGATTAGATAGGTAATTTTAACAGGATTAAAATTGGATTAAAATGAGACCAATTCAACTACCCTCAAAGCAATATTAAGTTGATAAGCGAAATGGCATTTTGAATGCTATTTTGTGGCCTTCCACCGTGGTAGTCTCTTATTGGGTGGCACATTTACACTTTGTTGTACCTCAGTGAGGCAACATCCAGTACTTGTAACCATCCAAGGGAAGCCTATTACACATACTTGATGTAGTGCGGATAGATAACGAGTGTGGCCAACAAATCGTTAGGTTGAGGTCATGCTTGAAACCCTATACCCACAAGCATGGTGGGAATAACTTAACTAAGACGAACGAAACCAACAAACTGTTAGGTTGAGGTCTAGTTCTCTAGAGGCCATAGTGATGGGTATTCACATGAATGATGTGATTGGATAAGAGTATCCTCTCATTAGTAAGATAGCAATCCAACAAACTGTTAGGTTGAGGAAAACTATATGAAAATGAGACTCCCATCCCCACTAAGAGTTTCAACGGAAACTCTCGGATTTCAAGAGGGATATGAAATTTGCCAAAAATAGTGGGACCTACCATCATGACTTAAAGACCCTAAGTTTTTGGTAGAAGATTAATCTAAACTAAAATTTGTTTACGTTGTTGCAGAATTTTTCAAATGGCCGTTAAAAACCCAATCTCATCGATACTTAACAATTACATCCTTGATGGCACGAACTATCCGGGTTGGCTTCGCAAAATGAAACTTGTCCTTAAAATGGATGAGATTGATTATGTGTTGACACAAGCCCCACCACATATTGCTCCTAACGAAGAAGCTACTCAGGAAGAAATAACTGCTTATGAGAAGCATGTCAAGGATGATAGTAGAGGTAAATGTTACTTACTAGCATCCATGAATGATGAGCTACTAAAACAACATGAAGATATGGAAGATTGTGCTTCCATATTGCTTCACCTTAATGAGCTTTATGGTGAAGCTACTCGTAGCTTGCGATTCAATACAATATGTGAACTTGTCAACACAAAGATGACAAGAGGGACTCCGGTTAATCAGCATGGTCTCAAGATAATATCATTACTTGAGAAATTAGAAAAATTGGATTGTCCATTTAATGCTGAAGTTCAACAAGATTTTTTTCTTTCGTCCCTCTCATCAGATTTTTCCCAATTTGTTATGAACTATAATATGGGAAAGATGGAAAGTTCTTTATCTGAGCTACTCAATATGGCTATAGTAGCTGAAAAGAATATCTCAAAGGATAAAGGGCTGAAAGGGACAGTTGCGGTGTTTGAAAAGAGTTCTTCCTCCTCTTCCAAATCCAAACCGAAAGGTAAGGATAAGGGAAAGAAGAAGAAAGGTTTTCTAAAACCCAAGGAAAGAAAAATAACAAAGAAAGGCAAGGAACCGAAAGGAACTTGCTTTCACTGTGGAAAGGATGGACATTGGAAGAGAAATTGCAAGGATTACCTCGCAAGCTTAAAGAACAAGCCTTCGGAAGGTAACACTCTTGTTCTTGAATCAGTTTTTACAGTTAATACTTCTACCTGGATAGTTGATTCAGGAGCTAGTCAACATATTTGCAATTGTGTGCAGGGACTAGTAGGAAGTAGAAGACTCGGAAAAGGAGAAATGGTGCTAACTGTGGGTAATGGCACTAAGGTAGCTGCCAAAGCTGTAGGCACCTATCGTCTCAATCTACCTTCCGGGGAGACCCTGAATTTGAATAATTGTTATTTCATTTCTGGTTGTGTAAAGAACTTAATATCTGTCTCTATGCTTTTAAGAGACGGATTTGTTGTTTTGTTTGACAAACTACTTTGTTCTATTTCACATAATAATCGAATTATTGCTTATGCAAATTTGATTGATGGTCTTTTTCATTTAGAAATGAATGGTAGTATTAACTGTATAGATAAAGATGCACCTAGACCGAAAAGGCCTAGAGAAGTGGATAACTCAACTAAATTGTGGCACCTCAAACTTGGACACATTGGCCAAGATAGGATTCACCGGATGGCAAAAGATGGATGCCTTGAATCTTTAGACCCTGCTCCTATGCCTACTTGTGAATCTTGTCTACAAGGTAAAATGACCAAGTCTCCTTTTACAGGAAAAGGAGAAAGAGTTACAGAGTTGTTGGGGTTAATCCACACAGATGTTTGTGGACCTTTGTCTACAAACGCAAGGGGAAGTTATTCATACTTCATTACCTTTACTGATGATCATTCACGGTTCGGGTACTTATACTTAATGAAGCATAAGTCTGAATCTTTTGAAAAGTTTCAGGAATTCAGAAATGAAGTTGAAAACCAAACAGGCAAGAGTATTAAAATCCTTAGATCTGATCGAGGAGGTGAATACTTAAGCACAGAGTTTCTTGATTACCTCAAGGAACATGGCATCTTATCACAATGGACTCCACCAGGGACTCCACAACATAATGGGGTTTCTGAAAGGAGAAATCGAACCTTAATGGATATGGTTCGTTCCATGATGAGCTATACTGATTTACCTATATCCTTTTGGGGATATGCACTTGAAACAGCAATTCATTTGTTAAATAGAGTGCCTTCCAAATCTGTTCCACAAACTCCATACGAAATGTGGTTTGGGAAGAAACCAAGTCTTGGTTATATCAAGATTTGGGGTTGTCCAGCATATGTCAAAAGACAAGATGTGGATAAACTAGATGCAAGGTCAGTGAAGTGTAGATTTATCGGGTATCCCAAGGAAACTATGGGATATTACTTCTATCACATCGACGAGCAAAAGGTGTTCGTCGCAAGGTCAGCTACCTTCCTGGAAAGAGAATACGCTCTTGATGGGAAAGGGGGACATGAGATAGAACTCAAGGAATTGTCCAAAGAGCTAGAAATCAACACTGAACTGAATGCAATCCCAGATCCACAAACTGATATGACACAAACTCCGCGTAGTTCAAGTAGGGTTAGAAGAATGCCTGAGAGGTATTACGGTTTCCTTCATGAAAACGAAGGAGAGTTAAATCTCCTAAGTGATTGTAAGGATATTGAAGACCCTTCGAACTACAATGAGGCAATGTCAGACATTGACTCACAGAAATGGCTTGGAGCCATGAAATCCGAAATGGATTCTATGTATACCAACCAAGTCTGGACTCTAGTTGATCCGCCTCTTGGTATTGTACCAATAGGAAATAAATGGATCTTTAAGAGGAAGATAGGCTCAGATGGGAAAATAGAAACCTACAAGGCAAGGCTAGTAGCAAAGGGCTACAAGCAGAGAGAAGGGATTGACTATGAAGAAACCTTCTCTCCTGTTGCTATGACAAAGTCTATTCGGATTTTGCTTGCAATAGCTGCATACCATGATTATGAGATTTGGCAAATGGATGTGAAGACGGCTTTTCTTAATGGCCACCTTCAGGAAGAACTATACATGGATCAACCTGAAGGCTTCATTTCTACAGCTGATAAGCATAAGGTATGCAAGCTACATAAATCCATTTATGGGTTGAAGCAAGCTTCTAGGAGTTGGAACATCCGCTTTGATGAAGTTGTCAAATCGTTTGACTTCATGCAAAACATGGATGACCAATGTGTGTACAAAAAGGTCAGTGGGAGTTCGGTAGTATTCCTAGTGTTGTATGTAGATGACATACTGATTATTGGAAACGATATAGGAATGCTATCTTCAGTGAAGCTGTGGCTCACTAAATCATTCGCAATGAAAGATTTAGGGGAGGCATCTTATATACTTGGTATAAAGATTTATCGTGATAGATCTCAGAGAATAATTGGATTATCTCAATCATTGTATATAGATAAGGTGCTAAAGAGATTTCATATGGAACAATCTAAGAAAGGGTTACTTCCAGTTAGACATGGACTTCACCTTTCTAAGAACATGTGTCCGAAAACTCCTGAAGATATACAGCAGATGAGTAAAATCCCTTATGCATCAGCAATAGGGAGTCTCATGTATGCCATGGTTTGTACAAGACCGGATATCAGTTATGCTGTTAGTATAACAAGTAGATATCAGTCAAACCCAGGATTAGATCATTGGGGAGCCGTTAAGTGTATCCTTAAATACTTACGAAGAACTAAGGATATGTTCCTTATTTATGGAGGAACATCAGAGTTACAAGTGGAAGCGTTTACCGATTCTGATTTCGCATCTGATGTTGATGATCGTAAATCCACATCTGGGTATGTCTTCATTCTGAATGGAGGCGCTGTTAGTTGGAGAAGCTGTAAACAAAGTGTTACGGCTGACTCCACCACTGAAGCTGAGTACATTGCTGCCTCAGAAGCGGCAAAGGAAGCTGTTTGGATGAAAAAGTTCATTACCGAACTAAATGTGGTTCCAACCATAATGTCACCAGTGCCTTTGTACTGTGACAATAATGGGGCGATAGCTCAAGCCAAGGAACCAAGGTCTCATCAGAGATCCAAACACATTGAAAGAAAATTCCACAAGATTCGAGAACTCATTTCGAATGGTGATGTGTGCATCCTAAAGGTTGCATCAGCAGACAACGTAGCAGATCCACTCACTAAGCCTATGTCACAGTCACAACTGGATAGACATACAGAGAAAATGGGTATTAGATACATGGCTAAATGGCTCTAGTGCAAGTGGGAGATTGTTAGAAATGTGCCCTAAGAGCCAATACATTTGATGTAATCTCCTTAGAATATATTTCGTATATGATAAATAAAGGGCAATATTATTTTGTTATCTTTTATGTCGTGTAAAGAAACAAAAGTCCAGGGTGTACTAAATAAGAGATAAAGTAATCTAAAGAAGTTTAGATTCGGGAGACCTTTAATCTCTAACTGTAGTATCCCAAAATGTTCCTAATCATAAGGTTATCAAATGGGCATTGATAAACCGTCAAGATTGGCACATACTATGTATGCTCAATGATGAGGATGGTTGGTCTCAAACCATTTGTGTAGTTGACACTAATACAAGTATGTGGGTGCTCATTAGTGAATGAGTACACTGAACGCGATCAACCGGAGTTCTCGTATGGAGTATTTATCTATATGTCAAACGAGAACTCATAGTTGCAATAATGCAAATTAGTCCTTAGACCTGAGGCATCATGGTTGTCTTGTGATGCGTTATTGATCTTTGATAGCTCACAAAGGCAAGTCGTAAAAGATTTTCCTTATGTGTTATTGGGATCTCTTAATTCATCATAGAGGCATGTGAATGTACAATAAGGAATCTCTACCTTGATAAAGAAAGGAGAATGTTTCAAGATATGATTCAGTGAATCTTCGGCCGAAGTACTTGAACATGATTTAGAAAGTGGTTTTTAATTGTGTTCTATTGAATCATATGAGTTTAATCATATTAGGGGTTTGACATTATCAATCCGTACCCTAACAATATGATTGGAAACATTGTATAAGAGAAGGACCGTATTGCATTGCAATTCCAACTGAATAGGTTCTTCATCTATTCTAATTAGCTTGGGTAGCCATGATATATTGCTAGATGTCACTCTTGGCTTGTGGAAGTCCTAGGACTGATTGTGATCAATCCAAAATAAAGGAAGAATTAAAAAGGGGTTTTAATTCCAGTTGGTTAGAAAGAGTTCTAATGTTTTCCCACTGCCTTGCTAAATTAGAACCTAATGGATCGCACACCTTAAATGGTTAACTTTGAGTAATACAAATGAGAATGAGGAAATCAATTTGATTGATTTGATGTGGATGATTTACTACGTGTAAAAATATATTTGGGCCTCGATAATAGTTAGAGGGAAGCCCAAATGGTTGGGTATCAAGCCCAAGGGCTTAAGACACCTAAATATTATGGTTTAAGTGTCATAAGGCCCAATTTTGGAAGCCCAATGGGGTTTGGCCGAAAATGGTTAAGTGCATGTGTATGGGAATTGTTTCCATAAGCTCATTTGACACACAAACACAATCCAACATCAACCAAAGAGGTTTGGGAGATCAAAGAGAGATAGTTGTGAGTTTTTCAAGAGTGAAACACAATCTTCTTTCAAAGGGGTTTAGATTGAAACAAATCTTGAGAATCTTGTACTAGCATCCTTGTATTCTCAAGATACCTCTTCTCATCTCAAGGTTTCATTGGTGTGGAGACTTAGAGGCCATATACTTTTGTGGCTCACAAGGAGGAGAAAGATCAAGAGGAGATCAACAAAGGAAAATCATCAAGAGAAGACCAAAACACAACTTGGTTCATATAATTGCTTCAAGGGTAATTAGATCTTATCCTTTCTCTTGAATTTTCATTTATGAAAAACATATCAATGTTCATGGCTTAAGATACTTGGAAGAAGTTTGTTTTTGAATTTAAACAACCACCATATTCTTCCGCTGCGATTAATTTGATTAAATGCATGTTTAATATTCAAATGAACTTCTTAAAAATGTTTTAAAACCAACAATATATAGACAGCTTAATCTTTGACTCATTCAAATTCTTAGTGGTGTTAAATAAAATAGATTATTATAAATAAACCCAATCCTAGACATGTATTTATAAAAAAACCCACACACTATTTAAACATAGAAACACACCCAAAATCAACCACAAAATCAATAATTGTATATTTTTTGGGTGTGTTTATAAATGGGGTTTGAGTGTGTGTAATGATGGGTTTTGGGTGTTGGGTTTTTTTATAATTTCAGCCCCCATTTTGGGTGTTTTAGTGAAACTCCCTAAATAAAAAGGAAAATCCTAGGATTGCTTAGATTCAGTTTAGAATATATGGGTTTGGGTATGGTTGAAGAGAATGAGTTTAAAATTTAGTTAACTTGTCTTTATTAATTAGATGTTCGCAGACTTTTGCAATGTCCGCAGGTCCTCACTGGTTGCATTGCACTTGATAGCTGTATAGCAGGTCCTCTCTGACTCGAATTTTTGCATGTGTGAGAGCTGTAGGTTTTGGATTGTATATTGGAATTTTTAGGGGTTTTTGAGAGCTGCTGTAGGTGATTTGATCATTTTAGGTCAGTTTTGAGAATCAGTTTGTATTTTAACTATCTTTCATCCCTTGGTTTATAGTTCACCAAAGTCAAATTTACTTTTATAAACTTTTTTATTTGTATGATTCAAACTCTAAAGTGGGGGGATTAAAATGAATATCTACTAAGCTCTAATATGAGATTATATAATTTTGTTGTTTATCTGTTTCTTATTCAAGTAGTTCATGATTTTTGACATGTTCGCTTGTTAAAACTTTGAAGGGTTTTGAAGATAAGCAAACAATTTATTTCCATTTTAACTGAAATTATCTGTTTGGTGATTGATTGTTGACTGATACAAGTGTATTTTTGGACAGATGAATGCAGGTTGCTTTGTTAAGGCTATTGGATGGATGGATGTAGATGTTTTGGAAGGATTTTTGTTATATTTTTGTCATGGGTTGTAATTATAATATTTTTTATGATTGTGTGAATTTGTGATTGATTTAGTAGTTTAGAAACTTAGATTTGAATGAAAGATTTTTTTTTTATGGATTATACTTGAATTTGCATGATTTCAGCATTTGAAAGAGTAGAAAAAATTAATTTGGGCATGTTAATATTGCTTAGGTTTTGGCAATTTGCCAAAAAAAAAATTCAAAAGGTGATTTGGGCTTTTAAAAAAACTAGTATTGGGCTAAAGCCCAGAACTGACCAAAAAACAAGATCCAAACCAAAGCCTATAGGGTCAGCTCATTTTCGGCTTTGAGTTTAGACCCGACCCGACCCGACCCGAGAACCGGTGCCTTACTCGATTTGGCCCACAGGTCGCACAAAGTTAGACCCGATCCGAACCGTGCCCAGGCCTAAGTGACAGGCCCAGGAATCTTATCTCATAGGGTCATAGTGTAAAAGTTCAACAAAAAAAATTTACGATTAAAATAACATTGAAAATGAAAATATAGTACGTTCATTCATAATTCATGTAAAAAACAACATTACAAATCACAAATGGCCACAACAAGGTTTCATATTTTGAAAACGTAGCATTATAGCTTCATTTTCAATATAATCAAAAACATCCTTCTCAACGTAAATAAGTAAACTATCACTCAACCATTGATATCCCATTTTGTTCTGAAGTGGACCCTTGATAATATTCATGACTGAAAATGCCCTCTCGACTGAAGCAGTTGCAAGCAATAAAACTAAAGCCAACGTAATAAGCAAATACACATAATTGAATGCTCGATGCATCCTTGTCTTCACCAATGTTTTTGCAAGACCACCAATCTCTTGCAATTCAGAGAAATCACTACTCGAACACACATAATGAATATAAAGCTCAAGTTGATCTTCAAGTGCCAAAAGATCCCCATCCGAAAAGTCTTGAGGATAAAATTGAGCAAGACGAAGTAGCTTTTGTTTATCAAAAGCTACAAATGAATCACTCGGACTCAAACATGCCAAACAAATAAGCAACTCAATATTTACCTCATTAAAACGATCATCTAACTCCGTAAGTTGCTCATCAATGACATAAATAAAGAGCTCCACACGATAATGTTGACGATTTGTCTTTATTGGAGCATTACGTCTTGATCTCCCTAGAAGTACGAATGCCTCATTCATATTAGGAACATCAATATGATGTTTGTCACAAAATAAAGATACTTCATCAACCAATACATCAAACCCATTATTCCTCATCCAATGTACATTTTCCTTGCATGATTTCACTAAAGTCATTGCATTCAAAATTTCTTGCTCTTTCTTTTACAATGCTTGTGACACATCATTTGTGAGTCCGAATATAGCTTTCATTAAGAATTGGTGAAACACAAACTCAAAAGTAAGCATTTCTTTTTGAATCTTCTTTGCTTTACCGGCACTATCATTGAGATTATCATCAATAATCATTTGAAGTACAAGAATCACAGATGAAAACATAGAAATGATGCTAATAATGGTACCGTAATGTGAGTTCCATCGCTTGTCACCGGCACATTTGAGACTTGTTTCTTAATTCAAACCTCACCCCGTTATAAGACAATCATTTTCAAAAGCTATCACAAGCTCTTCTTAGAGTTGCGCTCTAAGTGCATCACGCCGCTTACAAGATGCTCCAACATTATTAGTGGTTGTGAAGAAAGAGGCAATATCAATATTCTTCTTTGCCACGACAACAAGTGCTAGTTGAATTTGATAAGCAAAGCAATGAACATAATATGCGCAAGGTTGTTCTCTCAAAATCTTTGTTTTAAGGTCATTCACCTCACCTTGCATATTGCTAGCTCCATCATAACCTTGTCCTTGTAGCTTGAAAAAGCTCAACCCGTTGAAAGAAAAGAATGTGTCAATGGCATCCTTTAGTGAACTTGAAGTGGTGTCGGTAAACCGACCACAACTTGCAGTTTGATAATCGATCGCATTTTACGTTGCGGTTGCAGTTTCAGATACCCAAATACCCAATATACCGCAAACCGCAATAGTCATATAATTAATAATTAAAATACATATTTATAATTAATTGATAGTAACTAATAGCCTTTAGATGAATCTAATGGCTAGGATTTCTCTCATCTTATTTACTCTCTCTCTCTCTCTCTCTCTCTCTCTCTCTCTCTCTCTCTCTCTCTCTCTCTCTCTCTCTCTCTCTCTCTCAACTCGATCTCAGTTCTCTCTCTCTGTCTCAGACGAAAACCCCAGCCGCAAAAACTCAACATCGATACCTCTATCTTAGTCAACCTCGCCGATGCCTCTACCACAGTCAGCCTCTCTCAAGTCTCAACCTCGCCGCAACTCTCACTCAACCTCAGCCTCTCTTAAGTCTCTCTTTGGTCTCAACCTTATCCTATTCACCCAGCCTACCGTGGTATTCGTGACTGTTGCCTATTACTATGTAATAGGCAACAGATATTATCTGTGGCCTTTATATGGTTATAACCTCGGATATTTCCTAAACTCCAATGTGTAAATGATTTTCGTGTGTCAAAAGAACATTGACTCCTGATGCCTAAACCTGAAACAACAATAGTGGTTTCAAAAGGGAGGAGGCTCAAGAGGTATTACAGCATCAGTAATATCTCCTATACTGATGCTTGTTATGAATTACGACATCGCAGAAACTAACAGTGTTGTTGCGAATTATGTTATACGCCATCATTTTTTCTATTTTGCAAACGTGAAAACCCTCCAATAGTGCTGGTTGCTATATAAATGTTGATGCTACTATTAGTTTTAGGCATCAATGGTTAATGTGGTTGTTTTAATCTTTTAACTTCAATTGTTTCTGGAAAACTGAAGTTGTTGTTTGAATCTTTTAACTTCAGTTGTTTTAATCTTTACATGTTCCACATCACACTTTACTTGGTTACTGTCTTAGAATATAAAAAAGGCATCATTTCCAAATCATGTTGTGTTGTCATTGCACACAAGATATATATATCAATTTAAATATGCCCATACTTGTCACATCCAAATCACAATTTTTCAAGCCCCACACCACAAATTATCCATACTTAGTCTACATATAAGCAAAATATTAGCTAGAAAGACATGTAAAATGAAGGAGGAATGTTTAGTTCAATCAAAAAGCCACTCTAGGACATGAGTTGCCAACTTTTCTCGCATCTTCTCGCACCTCATCCAATTGCATTTGGGTGTACGTGTCCTTCCGTCTAGTTCTATACTTAAAAAATAAAAATAAAAAACCAAGAAAAGAGCATGTGAAATGTAAACAAAAATAGTAGAAATATGAACATAAGCTTGAAAAGTGTAAGATACTAAATTTGCATAAGATATGTTGTCACTTAAAATTGCCCAATATACAAATTTACCAAGTATACCGTACTCATTCATTCCACTTCTTCAATTATCAAACTAATATCCAATAATTACATACGATACTATAAAACAATCTCATAATCCCACATAATTAACATAACTCAAATAACGGTCAAGACTCGTTAATAAGGTCATTCTAGTACTTCTCGAAGGGTGAAACTACCTCGGAAGACTCACGATCAACCGAGGGTCAAACTGCCCAAACTTGGTCAACTGGGCCCATGGGGCCCACGACCTCCGATTTCCGATCCGAAAGTTCCTACGGGTTCAACAGGGTTTATTATACATGTCTTGCAAATTTGGTCCAAATCGAACGGTCGGATCGCTCGCGATCGCATGATCGGACGGTTACCGTTTAACGCAAACTGTAAGTCATTGAATCAGAGTATCCGGGACTCCGATTCACGATCCGTGAATTCCTACACGATCCTAGAGATGCCTAAATCAACAAATTTGAAAATTGAGTTGATCTAACGGTCCGAACATATTGAACCCAAATAACGCCTAATATGCATAATCCGATCGACAGTCATACGATAACTAATTTCAAATTCAAGCATTCTGTCGTGCTCGGGACGACATGGGGATCATTTTAGGACCCAAAGACCTGCCACAGAGTGGCCCATGCGCCACCACACTCGCCAGCAGCGTGTGGGTGCCCAAAGCAATTTCCACAATCGGAAAATCTCCAAACGCCGATCAAGACCTATACCTACATTATCAGAACAATGAGTGGAACAACTTTTGTTCTTGGACCATGGCCAAAAAGTGACCGAAAATAGCCGGAATTAAGAGCCGAAATCGGCCAAAACTTGAAGCGATAATTTGAGTTTCAAAACGCAGAAATTAATCCTAAACAACCCAACCATAAGCTAGAACACATTGAGATGATGAAAAAACATACCTAGATTGAAGAAATTGATAGCCGGAATCGCCCGAACGAACTCCGGGAAGCTATAGGTAAAACCGGCTAGATTTTGTGATATGCCGGCGGCTGTGGTGGATACCGGCGTTGGGGATAGGGCGGGATGGAAAGAGGAGGAGGTGGTGGTTCTTTTGGGATCGGTGCCACCCAAAATGGTGGCCGGATGCGACGGTGGTGGCCCAAAAAGCCACCAGATGAATAGTAACAGCCAAAGAAGGGGGGGGGTTGCTGTGCGAACCAACAGGAGGAAGAGAGAGAGAGAGAAAATCTGGTTTTTAAAAAACCATTTTCAAAATAGTTACAGTTATGCCACTAAGCTTCTTTTAATTGTAACTTCTTCGTTACAACTCCGATTTGAGCCAATTACGTGTCTACAGACTCATCTTGACACGATCTATGTAATAGTACCAATTATTTCCCCAAAATCCTTTCGGATTAAAAGTGACCAAAATACCCCTATCCCGGGGGGCAAAATTATAATTTCACAATTTAATAAATTAATTAAATTAACAAATAATTTAAATTTGGGTCAGGATGTTACATCACATGAGACTATAGATCACACTAAGAGCTTGACATGAATTTCATGCCCCAATAGAATGATCAAGAGCATTGATTAAGAGAAGGATCGTATTGCACAATAATTTCAATTGAATAGGTCACAACCCGATTCTATATTGGCTTGGGCAATCGTGACATGTTGCTAGACGTCACTCACGGTTTGTGGAAGCCTTGAGAATAAAATATAATCTAGTTCTCATCAAGGGAGAATTAAAAAGGAGTTCTAATTCACAATCAATCAATAAAGAGTTTTGGATCGCCCACTACGTTGCCGATTAGAACCTAATAGATCACACACCGAAAAGGTTGGATGAAATGAAATAAATATGATGTGCATAGACTTATTAATTTAATATAGATTGAATTAATTAAGAGAATGCGGGAAAATGGTAGTGTGGGCCTAAACTATGAAATTCGATTCAAGGACTTTTGGGCTTGGACCCAATGGGCTAATAAAGTTATGTGGGCATAGTAGGATGACCACTTGAGCCCAACAAGCCCAATATTTACCCCATGGCCAGTTTTACCTAGAGGGAGACTTAGGTCTTCTTCTTGTGGGTCTATATTTATGAACTTTACCTCTTTAGAAAAGTTAGGGTTTTTGAGATAGTTTCAAGAGAGGAGTTAGAACACCATCAAGCTCCTCCCACCTAGCCAAAACTGGCCACCTTTGGAAATGACCACTAGCATAATTTCCTTCCTAGGTTGCATCATATTCTCCATCTTCCTCGATGTAGAAAAGTTAGAGATCACCTCTATTGGTGATTTAGTGAACCTAGAAGGCCTTCCATAAGGTGATCAACTCAAAGGATGTCAACCTTGAGTAGTACTTCAAGGGTAAAGTTTATAGGGTTAGTTATGTTAAAGCTCAAAGATAGTTGGGGTTAGTCATGTTAGAGCTCAAAGATTAAATTTTAAAGCTTATGTTGCCTAAAGTTACTTGTAATCTTATCTTTGTGGCAAAATATAACTAGGATTTTAATGTTTCCTTCAATGGCTCCCCTAGAAAAGGTCCAGGGTTCAAGTCCTAGCATCAGTGTAGTGTGTATGAGTTTAATATACTACCGCCCCTCTCAATAAAAAAAAGGTCCTAAAAAATAATATAATAATAATAATAATAATAATAATGAAAGCTATATGAAAGTGGACCACCGAAAAATCCATGAAAATCCACATAATTCTATTCAAATTCCTTAAAAACTATGATAAAATTTTAATAAATTCCATTAAAATCCATATAGAATTAAAGCCAAAGTCTATGGGTTGTCTACGAAAATCAATTAAAATCCACTAAAAACTATGATATAAGTCAAACAAACTCCCTCAAAATCCATATACAATTCAAGTCAAAGTTCATGTGTAGTGTATAAAACTAATTAAAATCAATTGAAATCTCAATTGAATGCACTCCATACCGAGTTAAGAAATAAGTTGGACATTTTCTCTTAAAAATCACCCCTACTCAAAGCCCAATCACAAAATCAGACAACTTGTTTGGCCCTCGCAAGGGGAAGTTTGCTGCAGGTCTCTTAACATCTCTTGGTCACGAAATGTAAGAAGACGATATTTGGGTTGATTGTGTACCACCTAGAATTCTTCCAGCCATTCAACTAGATTAGCGTGTTTCAGAGTGTTCGTGGAAGTTTTTCCCCTCTTGTTATTTATTTATTTATTTTAATAAAAAACATATACATTTTTTTAAAAAAAATAAGGCCCAAATTGTGTCGGTGGGAATTATGTGGCTGTACTGGTAGTCTGTAGCCCGCTTGCCCTACAGCATCCAAAGATTGACGCGCCAGTATTTCAAACAGAATCTCTACTCGCTATCTCTAGTTCATCTTTGTCAAGAACAAAACCCTACGTATGTACGCATTTATTAATGCTGGTCAAGTGGCCATGCAATTTCCAAAGAGAGAAAGTGAAGGCAATGGAGACAGCCTGAAAACGTTCTTCTCATGTGCAGTTTTGCACCACCCGTATAATTGGCCCCATATCTTATCTTTTCTTTCTACAACTAATAATTATTTCAACTTCTGTGTCTTTAAAACCAATCCCACAAGGAGCCACAATCTCTCAAGCCAAAGCAACCCTTGAGAGAGGCAATGAGGTATGTTTTCTTTTTTCCTAAATTTGGTAGCGTTTTGTGGGGCTTCTTTGAGGTTTCGAATTCATTCTGCAGAAAATGCTGAATTGGAAAATGGTTGGTTTGTTTGCTTGTCTTTCAGAATCTAACTAAAGTTACCTTCTGCACTCAACAAGAAAACCTCAACTTTTCTTCTTCTGCTGCTGCAAGATCTGCATATTTCCAGTCTATTGGTACTCTTTCTGTCTCTCTGTCTCTCTGTCTCTCTCAAACTGTGTGTTTAATGGCTAGGATTTGATTTCTGCGCATGCATTTTCCTGGTTTGAATATCTTCAGTCCTTGGTATATGTTTTTTTGTGTGGCTCTGTTTGGTTTTACATGAACTGATGTAGGAAATTAACTGCTCAAATCTTGTACCCTAGCTAATTGGGACTCTAAAAAACTAAGTATCCTTTTAGTTTTCATTTATCCCATGACAACTATTCATCTTTCTTTTAAAGAATGGAAAAGAAAGCATAAATTGACCAATTGCAACATCCCTAAGTTTTCTTCATTTTCTTGTAGGGCTGCCAGTGCCACAGTAAAAACAGAACCGACCGATTACCAATAGATTTTTTTTGTGGTCGGGTACCGGATTTTATAATCGAAAATCAAAGAATCTGAAACCGAAAAAAAGAGAGGTTATTTTTGGTAAAAATTGAAAAGAAAAAAATATATACCGATTATTAATGAATCGAATATTACCAACATTACCGAAGAATATACCGAAATATATTCAAGTATTTACTGAATTATTAATAAATAGAATAATAAATTATCAATTGGAAGAAATTCCAAATTTAAATTCCTCACTCCCATTGATAATAAAACATCTTTGTTATTTGAGTATCATTAAATGCCCGTTTTACTTCTTTTTCAGCTATTAGGGGTTTTTCATTTTTATTCAAATTGTTTAGTCTATTCAGATATATTTTAAAGGGAGATTCACTATTATACCTAATATAGGAGCCCAAATTATTAACAAAAACCCTATATAAAATGAACTTTAGAAACACACCCAAAACTCATTTTCAACATAACAAAAAGGCTTTTAACTTCTTTTAAATTACAAAACTGTCATTGATTTCTTAAAACAAACACAACCCCAAAACCTCATAAAAAAGCTCAAAATACTCAATAGGGCATCAAAGTAATTTAATAATCAAAATTAAATTCAATAGGGTCATCTATCATTTTTTGGGTTTTTTTGGGTTTGTTTATAGAAATTAAATGGTGTATGGTTTATTTATAGTTTTAGTGCTAAGAATGGATATATGACTAAATATCTGTATTTTAAATTATGTGACATGCTTAGAATAAAAAACCAAGCAATAATATCGCTCTTTATCAAGAAAAAAGAATAATAAAAGCCAAGCAAATCCTAGTAAAGAAAAACTAAGTTGAGGATTTTGATCCATCCTAAAAAAACTGTAGTCCCATTTTTTGTTTATCACTTATCCTAAAAATCGTAGTCCGATTTGAATTGCTTAAATGTCATTTTCATGTTTGTTATAAGTTATAACCTCATACTGATGGGGTACCTTATGACATTGTGTGTGTGAGAAAACTCCATCACTCTTATAAAATAAAAATAAAAAAATTAACCTCATTATTCAATTGAAAATTTCAACAGAGTGTTGTACAATCAGTGTCAACTAAGATGACTTTGGGCGACTGCAAGGTTAATCCATTGGTTTGTAATGGAGGCATGAACAAGGACAAGCCCTTTAAAATGTTTGTGGGTTATGATCAACGTGAAGACATTGCATATGAGGTTTGTCGGCACTCAATATTGAAGAGATCTTCAATCCCAGTTGAGATCATACCACTTAAACAATCTGATCTGAGAAAGGAAGGCCTATATTGGCGTGAAAGAGGCCAACTGGAGAGCACAGAGTTTTCTTTTACTCGGTTCTTGACTCCATATTTGGCCAACTATGAAGGTTGGGCAGTGTTTGTGGATTGTGATTTTCTTTACCTAGCTGACATTAAGGAGCTAAGAGATTTGGTTGATGAGAAATATGCCGTCATGTGTGTTCAACATGATTACACCCCAAAGGAGACAACAAAAATGGATGGAGCATTGCAAACTGTGTACCCTAGGAAGAATTGGTCTTCCATGGTGTTGTACAATTGTGAACATCCCAAAAACCGGGTCTTGACGCCGGAGGTTGTGAACACACAAACCGGCGCTTTTCTTCATAGGTTTCAGTGGCTTGAGGATGAAGAAATTGGGTCCATCCCATTTGTTTGGAATTTTCTTGAGGGACATAACCAAGTTGTTGAAGGTAATCCCCGTACTTTCCCTAAGGCAATACACTATACTCGAGGAGGACCGTGGTTTGAGGCTTGGAAGAATTGCGAGTTTGCAGACCTGTGGTTGAATGAAATGGAGACGTACCTGCAGGAAACGAAGAAGAAAGTCGAAAATTAGGAAGAATTAGCAGGTAGTGTACTGCTGCTGCTGCATTTGAAGTTTGAGATTCATTGTTGGAGTTCATTTTTTCGCTCTTTATTTTATGTTGACTAAATGTGTAAAGGAGCCTGCATGTGCTGTCCCCAAAACCCTATCCCCTTTTATTCCATATTTAGGGAAGTGTAATGTATAGTGGTTATTAATAGTAGCTAGGTATTGCATTGTAGGCATATCTCATGCCTTTCTTATTCATAGCATATGCAACGATTCATTGTGTAACATTTAGCTTGTTATGCAGTACTATTTGTATTATATTAATTAAAGTATTCTGTATTTCTTTCTTGTACATTTTCATCCTTTATGAATATGGTTTGAAGTAGTGGCAGAGCTAGAATTTTCAGACTAATACCAAAATTTAAAACTCAATTGTAAATGGCTTTATCATTTTTATTGGAGGGCCAACACTAACTTTGGTCCGGCCTTGGTTTGAAGGCTTGTGATTTCTATATATAAACATGTTTTATTTGGATTTTCTTTTATTTAGAGCTCTACTACAAAAAAAAACCTTTTTTGCGAAGGCAAAACGATGTCGGAAATACCCGTTTTTTTGTCGGAAAAACGTTGTTCCGAGAGCAGATGGCCGTCGGACGGCGTTGGAAAAGGGATCATCGGAAAAGGTACATTTTCGACGAGCCGTCAGAAAAGTTTTTATTTTCGACCAACAATGTGTGTCGTAAATATTATGACGTCGTCGGAAATTAATTTGGCAAACAATGATAATTTAGTATTTCCGATATACCAACATTGTCGGAAATGATTCAAGGTTAGTCGGAACTGTTTCTTATACGACGAGCTTTTGTTGTTTCCGACCAAACTTTTCTGACAACAAATCTTGTCTGAAATACTATTTCCGAGGACTAAATTTATTTCCGACAATGTTTGTTCATCTGAAATAGATATTTTCGATAACAAAATTGCATCGAAAAATAATTATTCTTTGTTGGAAATAATGCATAGGATCTATTTATGAGGAACACAGGTCGTCAGAAATGTTATTTACGACGGGGTAGACCGGTTGGAAATAATGAAACGTGTCATCGAAAATAGACAATTACAATGGGAATGTGGTGTCGTAAATGAAATCACTATTCTCGGAAATAACTCGTAAGTTATATTTCCGATCAACATAGATTGTCGTGAAAGGTTTTTTTACGATGAACAAGGATGTCGAAAATGTAATCAGACCTGTCGTAAATAGAATAATTATTCCCATAAAATGTTACATTTTTATAGTAAAATATATAAATAATATTTCAAATAAGAAACTGTTTTCATAAATATGTTTTTTTCATTCATTAATATAAAAAAAATTAAACAATATTCATTTCATATCAACTCGTATATGTCTCCAACTTCTAAAATTTGAATATAATTTCTAAGTCTGACATTACTAAATAAAATGTCTTTGGGAGATGATAAAAGAACTAGTTGGGCTCCTCCACGACATTGTCACTAAGATAAGCATCAGAATAGCTTGCAACATTGTCCTGGTATAATAACAACAAAAAATAAAGAATTACGATAAGACTTGATAGAATTTGAAAATGGGAGTAACAAATACAATTAAGAAGTAATATACATAACAAAAGCTATACCGCATTAGGTGATTGCCTTGCACAGTTAGCAGAATTTTGTAGGTTATTGTTAATCAACATTTGAACTTGTTGTTGCAAAGTGCTCAATTGACCTTTGACATCATTCAATTCCTCTTTCAAATGCCCATGATTTTCTTCCAATTCCACGCACCTACGCTTATTACAGTTTTGGCTAGTTGAGGCGTAGTATACGCTTTGACGCCACCGCCTAAGCCAAGAACACAACCATGACTAGGGGCAATCACCTCCTTATATATATCCCAATCATTGACATCAAGGTTTTCCTGTTCAACAGCAGCCTTTTTGTTTTCCATTTTTTCCTGTAGTGAAATTATAAACACATGTTTCATATATAGATACAATATCATGCTAATGGAAAAATATGAAGCTGGACATTGAAGTGGAAACCATACATAAAGTTCTTTCGCCTTTTCGCTTGGCCAATTTTCTCCTTCTCCATTCTTACCCTTACTTATATGAAATTTTTTGAAACAATCGATTGGACTAGGTTCAATTCCAGTTCGATCAAGCCGTTAACAAGAAAACATGAATATGATAAGACAAATAAATTCAGTCATCCAGGTTCCCTTAAAAAAAATGACATAAGCTCTAATCACGATACCTAGTGCAATCACCAACTTCACAATCATAGCTTCAACAATGAAAATAGTTGAAGACCTTTACATACATGCCTTACATAAAATATTCAATTGTTTACCTCATCTTTTTGGTATTTCGCCATTGGAACTGAACCTGTGGTATGCACTATTGTTGATTTTTCCCGATTAGCTTTGTTTCTTTTACTTTGATCCTGCAAATATAATTCAAAGTAGATGCCATCAAATAGATGGTTATTGCCAATGATGTAAAAATTAATAACCCACCGTAGAATGGTAACTTAATAATTATGTATAGCTAAAACATCTTATTTAAATTAACTTTGACCTGCCACTCAGGCTTTAACCATTCATCAACCATTGCAATCCATATTGCAGGATTAGGTACATTCTCTGGGCGGTTTGCATATCTCTGACCAATGCTTTTGTATTTTTGAAAAATTGGCATTCTCAAGTTCCACATCCAATCAGCAAATTTTTTTTTAATATGTCCAATGAATGCAACCTTCAATTCTTCCTCAGAACATGTGTAAGTATATCCAGCTTCGATGAAACGCTCAAATAATAGATTTACTTGAGTCTCTGGATAATCTGAAAATTTTACCCAAGCTCCTTTAATCTCTTGCTTGAAAAGTACACCTATATTCAGAGCAGCTTCTTTGGTTACAATGCTGGAGGAAATTGAAATCATTAAAGAACTTTATATGCCATCAAATAAACTAATAAGTGATAATTAATTAAGCTACACTTGTCGGTCTAAGAAATAACTAGAATAACTATTGGTAATAGTAATAAGTAGTGTATATGTTTACCTTCCCTTATATATTTCAATTAGCATACCCTTTCCTTTTCCTCCCTTGGCCTTCCCTCTACCTTTTTTTTTCGCAGCACTTAATCCTATTTTAAGAACAACAATTAATTTAAGAACAGCAATTAATAACATAATATTATTTATAGTTTTCAAATAATATAAGCTATACCTTGGGTATTTGAAGGTTGAGTCTTAGAGCATGTCTCTTGAGTTTCTTGTATTTCATTATCTTGAGATGGTTCAATAGAGGCATGTTGGACTGTAGAGGATCTAAGTAACTCTCCCTGTTCATTGGTTGGTGATGTATTGCGACTCCTTCCTTTTCTTGCCATAGCTACCATTTGTGTTCATTAGCAAAATAGACAATAATAGAAAAGAAATACTATTATAATAGAATTAGACATAAAACAATCAAAATAGAAATAGAAATAAAAAAGGTAAATGATTTTCCCACTCCCCTTTTATCCAGCTACACTCCTTTTTGTTTAGAAAAATGGAGTGTAAGTGGATAAAAAATGAGTGGGAAAATCAGTTATACTTCACCAAATATAATAACAACTGAAATAACCAAAGAGTTTCGTATTCCAAACATAAATAAAAATACTATCCATTTATAAACAAAACATTGACGACACTAAATAATAAAAAGAATCACACTATATCTCATTCCAAATCCATATGATTAGTCTCATCCTCGTCCTCATCCCCACCCTCATCCCCACTGTTATTAATATCATTACTTTTGTCTTCATTTTGGTTGGTAGTTGCATGTATACACCTTTGCAAATTGATAAACATATACTACCAAATTAATTTTGCAAACAAATAAATAGACACTACCAAATAAGAAATTGGAAGAAAAAGAAAAAGATGAAGACATAAGAAGAAAAAGAAATTATGAAGAAGAATACCTAACGAGTTGGCAAACTGGAGTTACAACCTAGACCTGGGTATCCTTTATTTTGATGAAGCTCCTGCTTGTATTGGTTCTCTTCTCCTTGATGATATTGCTGGTGTAGTGAAAGCTAGATTAGTCTGTCCTAATTCCTTTTAGTTGTTGTGTCCGGGGTTTTTCCCCTCCAGTTTACCCACACAAAAAAAAAGGTAGATCATGAAGACTTCCCTCTCTTTTAAAAGCATGAACCCTTTGGCCATACAAAAAAAGTTGATGCAATGATTTATTCAAAGAAAAGGTGGTGGCAAAATTATTCATGAACTCAACTCATCGAGGTAATATCCTGCTTGCTTGCTGGCTAAATTACAAAAGGTGGTGGAATTTGTTGTCCCACTTGATTTTCAATAAAAACAAACCAACAGTTTATAGCACTTGCAAGCCAGAGCAATCAATATCCTGCATGCGGGCTGCAGACCATAGAAAGCAAGAAATGATGTGGGGTGACTAGAATTTGGACTTCTCTTCTGTGGTGCTTCTTGATCTTGTTTCATGACATAACTCCGAGTGGTTTTCTTATGTTGGCCTGAGTGGTTATTTATTCCTGACTGATTGAAAATGTAACTTTATTCCAATTGCTCTGATATTACTTTCAATTTGGATTATTTGTTTTAAATATCAAGGAAAGTATACGAAGTGGGCATTTGACAATTTAAAAGGTACTTTGTTGATGTGGCCTGAACAGTCTAAAAAACTAAAACCTCATTGAAAATTTATTCTTTAATTACATGCACTTTGATTAAGTCCTTAACAGAAACCTGCTCGGTTGATTTCGATACCACCAAGATCAATTGACCTTTTATCTTTCGTATTCCATTAGCAAGATTTATATCCCTTTGACTTTGACCTCATTATAAACTAATTTATCCTCATTGCATATGCTATTGCTACCGCCTAATTAAACAGTTTTCATGGCAAAAAAAAATATATAGATTCACAAAAGCCAAAAACAAGAAAACAAAATGGAAATATCTCTTTGAAGACTAAATTAAAGGAGTACCGGATGGTCAAGGGGGAAAAATGGAAAGAATGGATGCCATTCACACCTATCATTAAAAGAAAAAGCATCTTACAATCATAAAAGAAATGCATACTCTCTTGAGAAAAGGTAATTTTGTTACTATTGTGGAGCCTTTTACTTAACAATTTAATGATGTAATGTTGGGATATGATAATTATACATTCAAAGTAATATTAAACAAATGAAAAAGTACAAGATGAAGAGACATGTCGGCTGGCATATAATGGGTTAATATTTTTGGAAGTGAAAATAACTGTGTAAAATTTACACTCAGTGTAATCGAAGATTCCGGGCATATATAATCCATTTACACTCAGTGCAATAAAAATACTATCCATTTGGGCTCGTTTGGTACACTGTATTAGACTATGGATAGGAGTAAATAGTCCATATCAGTTGTTTGGTGTCAACTTGTATTATTTAATTACCCGTTAAACGAGTTGGGCTTTTAATACTCTCCTTACCTGACTAACTAATACAACCTACACACTCCGGTTTAGATAATACACGCTTAATTATACGACTAAGGAAAAAAACACACACACACATTCACGTGAAAAAATATCAGACGCAATTTTCATCTCAGAATTGCCAAAAGTGATCGAATGACGCTCCACTGACACAACCGAGTGTCCTCCATCTCATACCCAGATAACTCAAAGAGACCCAGATCACAAACACCCAGAAAAACCCACCTCAATTCCGAAAACTAAAAGCGACCCAGATGAATTTTCTTACAGAAACAGAGGAACAACAGAGTTACATGCCACAACAGCTAAAGAAAAGAGAGATTGAAGATCAGAGATAGAAGAGAACCCTAATTGAGAAAGTGAAAATGAGAGCGTAAACGGTGTGCAATTGAAGTTAAGCGCTCTCTCTCTCTCTCTCTCTCTCTCTCTCTCTCGTTGAGTTTGTGTGTGTTAGTGCCATGTGATTTGTCCCTTTGTTTCCATTTTGTTACGTTGGAGTTCCTAAAACATTTTAACTCTCACGCCATGGAAATGTTATGCTTCTCTATGTTGTTACAGGCTTGCCAGTTTTCTTTTTTTTTAGGGTTGTGGGTCCCACATGCGAGAAGGTCCTATGTTTTGGAGGGGTCCAAGGGATCAAGAAATCGCAGCCATTCAATGAGTATACTTTTTTTTAGGGGTGGGTTTGGCATTGAACAGAATTTTCTACAGTTTTATTAGGTTTGGACTTGTTTGATTTGATTGAAGCATTTGGGGTTGCTTCTCTCTGGTCTATCGCTGAAATGTCTAATATATGATAGGTTGAAGAATATATTTGGGAATAACCGAGCAACCGGTAGAGGGTCTGCAACTCCCACTGAGAATTATATATTATTTGGTACTATTTTTATTAACGTATGCACGTTGGAATTTTTATGAGATACTACAATTATAATAACGGGTTATATGAAAAAAATCTGGGCAAAAACAATTGAAAAACAAATCTTGTCATATGAATCTTACCAAAAAAAAAAATGATAAATGATTTTCCCACTCTCTTTTTATCTACCTACACTCCTTTTTGTTTAGAAAAATGAAGTGTAAGTGGATAAAAAGGGAGTGGGAAAATCAATCCCCAAAAAAATTTGTGTCATTTGAATTTCAATTTCCACTTAAATTATCAAATAATTTTATTTTAAAAAAATAGTCTGATCCGATGTTATCTGGAACAGCACCAAACACCGTATAACTTAGTCAGACTATTTATCCGAAACAGCACCAAACGCCTTGTAATATTATGGATAAACAATCAATACTCTCCGAAACAGATTAATACTATCCGACAGAAATTAGTCAGTACAATCCGACTTACCAAACGAGTAAATAAAACATTGACGACACCAAATAATAAAAAGAATCACACTATATCTCATTCCAAATCCATATGATTAGTCTCATCCTCGTCCTCATCCCCACCCTCATCCCCACTGTTAATAATATCATTACTTTCGTCTTCATTTTGGTTGGTAGTTGCGTGTATACACCTTTGAGCCTCTTCTTCTTGGTATGGTTCTCCTTCATCATTAGGCATTTCATAAACATTTCTAGCCTTCGTTTCCACCACCACACTCCATGTCTTATTCTTTATTTCTTTGACGTAAAACACTTGTGTTGCTTGGCTTGCCAACACAAATGGATCCTTAGTATGTAACTTGCGTGTTGTGTTAACACTTGTAATCCCATAACGATCAATCTTATAACCCCTTCCTCTTTGGGTTGTATCATACCAATTGCAATTGAACAATACAACCCTTTTCTTCTGTGTATAACAAAGCTCTACAATTTCTGTTAATGTTCCATACCAAGGAACATCATCAATTTGATTCTCCCCTTTAACCATGACACCGCTATTTTGTGTTTTTTTATTCTCATCACGATGCAAGGTATGGAACCTAAACCCGCTCATATTGTAACCAGAATAGTAAGTGGCTCGCCTTTCAGGACCATGGGCCAAAGCAAGCATTTCCTTACTCACTTTCCCGTCCTTGTATAGTTGTTCAATCTACAAGTTAAGAAAAATATATTTCAATGACCCTTATATGATCCCAACACTTAAAGTGAAATTGCAAACAAAACAAAAAATATTTTCTTACTCTCTTTTCAAACCAATTGGCAAATTGATGCCTATGTTCAACAGACTAGGAAACATTTAAGATTGTTGGGGCTTTTGGTAGCTGAACCAAATCTTGAAGGAAAGCTTAAGATGATGTTACCACCATGAAAGCTTGAAACTTTACTCGATATTTAAGCAAGACCAAGTCAGGCACACATAAATATAACAAGTAATAAAAGAAAGAAATTGTAATTTTTCTCTTTTCTTTTAGGAAGAAAACATTGCCCACAATTTGAATTTTTTTGAGAAAAATTGAAGCTCACTCTTCTAGAATCCAAATTCCTAAGAGGAGGAAGACAATGGAGGCTCTGGTTTGCAGAAAATTGGAGGACCCAACAATACGCATTTTAGAAGAAGGAGCAGAGAAAGCAATAATAATAAAGAAGAGTTATCTAATGCGTGTAAAGAGAGGGAATTATGGAGGCTGAAGGGGGTGGGGGAGGGAATGATGGCTAGGCTTGAGGGCTTCAAGGGTTGGGGTGGGTCAGGAAGGTGGGGAGAGAAGGAGAGAGACTTGTTTATATTTTATTTCTATGTTATTTTATTATTAATATTTTACTTTATCTTGGTTGAATTAATAATTAAAATGGTGGGTGGAAAAATAGGATTGTGTTTTTTTCAAATTTACATGATGGGTTGGAAGATAATGTGGGTGGGAAAATAAGACAGAGGGTTGGAAATAGCAACACTCTTTCAAAACCGTGCTCAATGCCAATTGTTTAAATAAATAAAAAAAATTACACACTGAAATTTCATTTCCACTTAATATAGTATTGTATTTCAGACCTGTTCCAAATATATATATTAAATAACAAACTGAAATTATAGGACTCATATGGAAAAAAGAAAAAAGAATACTTCAGTTTCTCTCTCTTTCTTGTTTTCCTTTTTTTAATTTTATTTTTTTGGAGTGCTTAATTATAATTACTACATACTCGCTCATCTCTCACTCTTAACTAAAACTCTGTATGGGAGGAGAAAGCTGAAGTGGGTGTAAGTCTGTGTGCGCTTCATATTTCTCTATATCTTTCTTGTTATGTAATGCTGCTAAAAGCGTGCTCCACTTGGGATGTGCACTGTAAAATAGTAATATAATGGATTGAAATCTTAAATATTGCTGGTTATGGCATCTCTTTCTTTCCTTTTGTAGTTGGTGGTCACTTTATTACTTTATTGCCACACATAATTTTGTTTGATATTAATGTTGTTGGTTCCCCAACTGTGGTCTGCCCAATGAAGAGGGTGTGATGAAAAGAAGAAAGGTAATGCTTTATCACTACAAATCTGGAAGCATCGTATTCCTCCATGTTCATTAAAATGTTACAAACTAGTAACTGAGGCTGCTAATTATATGTCGCACATCTACCCTGTAGCTACATGAAATTTACAATTCTATCTACCCTGTACCTACATGATTCTTGCTGCAAGAACTGCACTGCAGAAGTAAAACATCCAAGAGAATAACAGAACATGAGTGACAAAAATGTAATTAATTACATATCATAAGGAAAAAGAAACATTTAACATAAAAATATTATCTTCAAACACGCAGGCATTAAAGCAGAGAAAAATTATCATTCATATCATCTTATCAGATCCTAAACTGAAAGTGGTTTTTTTGAACAGCTTGCCATTTGAACATCATCAACATGGAGGGGTTTTTTTTTTGCAATGATGGGAAGACATCATCATTTGTCTTTAATGATGCTGTTTTTTGCAATGATAGGAAGACATCTCCTTTTTTCCTTATTCCCTTCATCCCAGATTCTACTACCATCTCTCTGCACTTCATTTTTTTTTTCTCATACTCCACCTTCTTTCTTGTTCTCTATTTTTCTTGTACTCCGTTTCTAACATTATTGTTCACCATGTGTTGTTCTCTATTTTTCTCATACTCCGTTTCATTAATAGATCTATAAGATGGGCAAACCATTACCCTCCCTCTCTCCTGGTCTTGATTTATTCCAAGGGTGTTCTTCCTTCCAGGTGGGTGCGGCATGTTAAGTGGGCTACTATCACGTTGCCTTATTTATGGTGTTATTTTATTTGATCTTTGTATTTGCATCTCAACAATTAATCATACAATTTTATTAAGTTAGTTTTTTTTTTTGTTAAGTTAGTTTTTTTTAATTAGTTTTTTTTTTTGTTAAGTTAGTTTTTTTTAATGTGGTGTGGTTAGTTAGTTTTTTTTTTACTAAGTGTTAAAAACAAATTTTATTTCACTTCAAACAGGCTGCATTAATAAAAAATAAAAAAACAACATTTTTTTTTCTCTCTTCTTCTTCTTCATCCTCTTCCTCATCTTCTTCATCATCATCTCGCCATGCTTCATAATTCCACCAAAGGAGCCTTTAGTTTTGCGCTCTGAATATCATCTTTCGGATTTTCACGCACCGCTTCTTGGGGCTCATCACTTGAGCTCCCAAAAATCACTCTCTTAGCTTTAGCAAAACTAGAGTCATCATCTCCGCGTTTGTGTTTACTCGGTTGCTCCGAGGCCTCTGATTGTTTTTGCATTTCTTTAGCATGAAAAGTTACTAGTTTTGATAACTTTTCATTTTCTGCCCGCAAAATCTCAAGCTGGCGTTGGTGTTCCTCTTCCCTTTTTGCATTATCCTTCTTCAATCTTCTGTTGTTGTGCTGATATTCATCAACCAATTTTTTCTCTGCTGTCAACTGAGCTTTTAGAAATTGCACCTCATGAGTTTTCACAATGAGGCGATGCCCCAGACTTGAGACACATGTAGCACTCTGCACACCCATTGCCACGACATCGCTCACTAAGCTGTTGTCATCTCTCATTCCCAGTATGTGCACATCTCTGGGAGTCACCAAACTCCTCGTAACTCCAATGGCAACATCGTTGTCAAGGAGTAACGAGTTATTGACGGTCACGGGTCCTCGTGAGGACGCAAAATAGGGCACCCAGACTGGTGCCAGTGATTGCACCCTTGTCTGTGTTGGGGGAGCTAAATTTAGATCCAGAGAAGATTGGAAGGAATAAGACATTTTCTTTCTGCTTTCCTTTCTTATTCTTTCCTCTCTCTCTTTTCTTCTTTGCTTTCTCTCTTTCTTCTTTCCTCTCTCTCTCTTTCCTTTTCTTCTAATTTAGAGAAACCCTGGCAATTACAGCTTCAACTGTCCCCAAACCACGTGCACGGATGCGTTCAAGAAGTCGTCTCTACTTTTCATGACGCTGTAATTGTCTGTGCCATGGGAGAAGAGTAAAAGACAAAGTAATATTAAACAAATGAAAAAGTAAAAGCTATACCCTTTAAACAAATAAACTAATTTATCCTCGTTGCATATGCTATTGCTACCGCCTAATTAAACAATTTCCATAGCAAAAAAAAAAAAAAAATTCACAAAAGCCAAAAACAAGAAAACAAAATGGAAATATCTCTTTGAAGACTGAATTAAACTAGTACAGGATGGTCAAGGGGGAAAAATGGAAAGAATGGATGCCATTCACACCTATCATTAAATGAAAAAGCATCTTACAATCATAAAAGAAATGCGTGCTCTCTAGATAAAAGATAATTTTGTTACTATTGTGGAGCCTTTTACTTAACACTTTAATGATGTAATGTTGGGATATGATAATTATACATTTAAATCTTCGGATAATGTTAGGGACACCAAATTTGTGCACCAAATTTAAGTCCCAAATAATGTGGCTCATGCCATATAATAAATATTTAATTAATCAATTCCAACTTGGATTATAATTTAGCTAACCCTAAACAGTTAAACTTGTTGTCATACCACCATGAGCGAGGCTTGTTCTTACTAAATTGTAATTTAATCGGTTTCAGTGGAGAGAAAGATTCTATATTGATGATGATGCACAACATATACACAAAGCTAATGGAGTCAAAACTGAAATATATAAATAGCTAATTTAGCCTTCTCTTTTATTCAATCCGTTTATGTGGTTGAACTCATCACACTTCTCTTCTCATCATTCATTTCCCCTATCCTCAGTCATCTTCATGGAGTCAAAATTGAGCCACGTCTTCGTTTCAAAAGCATATGGGATTTAAGGCTCTGAGGCCCACATAACATATAAAGCATAACCTGGGAGAAGAGATATACCCCTATATTGTTTTTTATTAGGTTATTAATATTATATTAGAGACAACATGATGAAATGTCATTAGTTTTATTTGTTGTTTTTGTCAAAGTAATATTAAACAAATGAAAAAGTACAAGATGAAGAGACATGTCGGCTGGCATATAATGAGTTAATATTTTTGGAAGTGATAATAACTGTGTAAAATTTAGACTCAGTGTAATCGAAGATTCTAGGCATATATATATAATCTTCTGGTTGCTGACCCAAATGACCATTAAAAAACAAAAAGAATAAACCTCACGTGTAACACTCAAATTGCTATTTAATTAAAACTTTCTATAAGGGGGAGTAAGAAGGAGGGGGAATTTGGACAAGGCTAAAACTGAAAGTGGCGTTTTTGATAACCTTTATGACGATGTCAATTGGTCTTCGGCAATTGATGACACGTCGCTTCTCCATCTTATTCGTTAATATATTCTCAAACCACAGTCTTCTCTCAGCCCTCTCTCTCAACCTCTCAGTCCCGTTAATTGCCTCTTGCACCATCGAATGACCCCACCGAAACTCAAACGAAAAACCCCCAAATTTTACCCATAAACCAAACTCAGACCGCTGCCTCCTCCAGCTCAAAGGCGAAAGGTATAGTTGTTTCTTTTCTCCTCTTCTATTTGTAATTTGATCTGCATATTATAATTTGATAACTTTTGGAAGGTTTGAAAATTTGAAAGTAGAACTATCTTGTGTATTTTGACGATTGATTTACGAATCCCTACATCATGAGTTTCAGTTTCCAGACTAATTAATCAGTATCTTGTGGATTTTAACAGGTGTGATGTTTACACCCAAAATAAACAGCCAATAAGGGCAAGACACGTGGAGGAAATTGGGCTTGGTCAGAGGCGCTCTCGGCACCCTACCTACCGATCTCTCCATTAGGGCAACGCCCTCTCCTGGGACACGTGGCGCGCTCCCAAGCGACGCCCACAGTCCCACATCGAAATAATCAACAAAATGCACACCTCCCAAGAGCTATAAAAGGAGGCCAACTATCCCAAAATGGAGGTAATCAGAACTTACGGCATACAAGCCTATTGATCTGTCAGTTGAACTTTCTATTCCCGAACTTACTTAAGCATCGGAGAGCCTTCGGCCGGTACCACACCGGTGCCCTAGGTCTTACCGTGCATTTGCTCATATTGCAGATTACGTAGACTACCGAGGCATCAAGGATACCGAAGATACAAATTTACTAAGTTAACCCTCAAAGTCAGAGAACCACTTTTTGGCGTCAACAGTTTGGCGCCGTCTGTGGGAAAACGATAAAATCGACCCTTTATCCCGAACATATGGGGACCACTGAAAAAACTACGTTCGTACCACGAGAGGGGATGTCGTTCGGCATGCCAAGCGGGGTGAGTCCTGCGCCAGCCCCATACACACCGGCAACTAATCCCCCTGTGATCCAATCCGCCGAAAACGCGGAGCTTTTAGCCCAAGTCGTGTCCCTTCGGCATGACATGGCTAGGATGCAAGAACACAATAATCTTCTCCGACCAGAGTGGAAGAAACGCAACTGCTGTTAAACCAGCAGCAAACGCAGAACATGCCGACAGACCGATCGTCCGAAAGCTTACAGACTCCTCGTCGGCAGAAGAAGGGCAAGAAGGTGGCAAAGGCAACGCCTGCGCCGTCTAAACAATTGGTGGTCCCGGCACCCAAAAACAAGCCCCATGTACCGAAGAAGGTCTATTCCGATTGCCGACACAGGCTGCTGGAGCGAGAAGTCGAACGACGGTCCGAACGGCAGGAATCGCCGATCAGGATCAACGCCCGCTTGGACGATCCTCGACTGAAAAACATGGGGAGGAAGTCTCCGATACGGAGGATACCGGTCCTGGAATCCGCGGCAGAATCTAACCAAGAGTACACTCCTTCCACCAACCGGTCGTCTTCCTACCGTTCGGCAACCCCGACGAAGTTCTCGGAGGTTAACCCTGCCAGGTCCCAGCCGCGATCGGTCCATCAAACGGCGGAGGAGATACCGGACAGAGACCCAGTCATCCGCCTCCTCCTTCAAAGGGTACAGAAGATGGAGGACGATCGGACTCGATCACAGGAGCCTGACTGGGGAAGGCTTCGGCCAGGACCCTTCACCGAGCGCATAAGGCACTCACGGCAGGATAGGGATGTGCAGCCCCTCCGCATAACCCCCTACACAGGGGTGGAGGATCCACTGACGCACCTTCATTCTTTTCAATCGGCAGTAGGGTGCCGAGGGCTAAGCGACGAAGGCCTTTGCCTTCTGTTCCCTTCCTCACTCACAGAAGCAGCTCTGAATTGGTTCTACCGTTTGGAACCAGGGACGGTCGACTCCTTCGACGAGCTGAAGCAAATCTTCCTGAACCACTTCATGATTCAGACAGACAGACTGTACTCTGCCGATGATCTGTATACCATCCGGCAGAGGGATGACGAACCGTTGCACGAGTATGCCGCGCGATTCAGCCACGAATACTCGAGATGTCCGGATACCGATGACAGGGCAGCCTACGGCGCCTTCAAGAGTGGCCTACGGTCCTCACACTTTCGGTATCTGGTACACAGCAGCAATTGGCGTACGTATGATGAACTCATGAAGCAAGCGGCAATCCACGCCAAGGCTGAATACTTCAACTCGAGGGCCGAGCCCACGGCTCGGCAGAGCGAACCAGTACAGCGCTCCTCCACGGCACAGGCATCGCCGTACGCACCACCAACCCAGACTGCGGCGTACTCTGAAAGTCACAAACGCAAAGATGCCGGAAGCTCCCAAAAGGGGCATTCCAAGAAAAACAAGAGCAGGTACGGCAGGGACAACTACCGATCCCCACTAACGGCACATAACCAAGGAACATAGGTGTTCACCCTGCTCAACACCTCCTACGAGGCAGTGCTGCTGAACGAAAACGAGATAATCCCGAAGCCATCGTTCAGAAAGCCTAATCGGCAGGACGGCAGGGATACAGGGAAATTCTGCCGATACCATCAGCAGAATAGCCACAACACCGAGGACTGCATAAGCATGCGAAAAATCGTTGAGCGGTTAATTCGGGAAGGCAAACTGGACCAATACATAGCCAGGCCTCAGCAGGCGCCAGTCCCGAACGCTAATCGGCAGATCAACATGATCAGCACGATCAGTGGAGGCCTAACCCTTGCCGGAGCATCTAACCGTTCGATAAAACAGTATGTCAGGGCGGCACAATATCCCCAAGTCCTCGGCATTGAAAGCAGCCGGCATACAAAGATGCCGAAGGTCAGGTGGGAACCCATCACCTTCTCCGAAGAAGAAGAGGAAGGGATCATCTACCCACACAACGACCCTATGATCATCCGAGCCGACATTGCCGAATTCGATGTCGGACGAATCCTGATCGACAATGGCAGTTCGGTAAACGTCATCTTCGCCGATGCATTCAAAGAACTCGGAATTGATGACAGCCAAGTCAATCAGCAACTGTCGCCTCTCCTTAGCTTTTCAGGAGACCTGGTCCAGCCAATCGGCAGTGTCAGCTTGCCAATCGCCTTCGGCACAGCACCACGAAGGACCATGGTCTACGACCAGTTCCTTGTGGTAGACTGTCCTACGGCGTACAACGTAATTGTCGGCCGAACGGCGCTAACGGCAATAAAGGCCCATTTGTCCCCCCACATGCTACTCATGAAATTCCCAACCTGCTACGGCACGGGGGCAATTAGGGGCGATCAATTGAGCGCTCGGAACTGCTACGCCACAGCATTGAAGTCGGCAGCTCCGCACAAGCAAAAGGAAACCTTCACGGTAGCAGACTTGCCGAACGGCAATGAACCGGTGGACGATCCAAGGGAGGAGACGCCCGCTCCGGTGGCGCAACCTGCCGAAGATCTCGAAACGGTGGCGCTGGACGAGAGCCAACCGGACCGGTGTGTAAGAATCGGTACCATGCTGAACGCCACCCTCCGTGCCGAATTCATCCAGTTCCTTCGGCAGAACTCAGAAGTCTTTGCTTGGTCCTACAACGACATGCCAGGCATATCCCCTGACATCATCAGCCACAAACTGAGCATCTCGCCAGCATTCAAACTTATCAGGCAAAAGCGCCGATCCTATGATGCTGAACGGTATGAGGCCATGAAGAACGAAGTGGACAAACTCATGACCATTAGCTTCATACGGGAGGCCATATACCCGGAATGGCTGGCGAACTCAGTCATGGTTCGGAAGGCGAAGGGCGGATGGCGAATGTGCCAGGACTACACCGACCTCAATAAGGCCTGTCCGAAGGATAGCTTCCCGTTGCCACGCATCGATCAGCTGGTTGACGCCACTGCCGGCCATGAGCTGCTCAGCTTCATGGACGCATACTCTGGGTACAACCAGATCTTCATGCACCCTGCCGATAGCGAACACACGGCGTTCATAACTGACAAAGGCCTATATTGCTATAACGTCATGCCGTTCGGCTTAAAGAATGCGGGGGCAACCTATCAGAGACTGGTCAACCGAATCTTCGCTGAGCAGATCGGCAGCACCATGGAGGTCTATGTGGATGACATGCTAGTAAAGAGCCGAACGGCAGGGGAGCACCTGAAAAACCTATCACTCATGTTCGGCATCTTGAAGGATTACCGAATGAGACTCAACCCGACGAAGTAAAGATTCCTCGGTTTCATGATCAGCCAGAGGGGTATTGAGGCAAACCCCGATAAAATCAAAGCCATAATCAACATGGAGGTACCGAAGACACAAAAGGACATCCAGAGCCTTACCGGACGAGTGGCAGCCCTCACTCGCTTCATCTCCAAAGCTACAGACAAATGTGCACCGTTCTTCAAAGCCTTGAAAGGGGGCAAACACCATATAGAGTGGACTGCCGAATGCGATAAGGCGTTTCAAGACTTGAAGGACTACATGGGCCGAGCACCGCTACTGTCAAAACCCCTCCCTGGAGAAACGCTCTCTCTATATCTGTCGGTATCCCGCACTGCCGTCAGTTCAGTACTGATACGGATCCCAGAGAAGGCAGAGCTGCCGATCTTCTACGTCAGTAAGGCCCTTCAGGGGGCAGAGTCTCGGTACCCCCCACTCGAGCAGCTGGCTTTAGCTTTGGTCGTTTCTGCCCGGCGGTTAAGGCCCTATTTTCAGGCCCACACCATCATCGTTCTGACCAATCAGCCCATTCGGCAAGTTTTTCAAAAACCAGAAACATCCGGAAGACTGGTAAAATGGGCGATCGAGCTAGGAGAATTCGACGTGCAGTTCAAACCTAGGCCTGCCAAAAAGGGACAAGCCGTAGCAGACTTCATCGCTGAGCTGACACCTTCGGAGACTTCGGAAACTGAGAAAAACCCTCCACTGGAAGGCCTACCGAACGGCAGTCGTGTCGACCAGTCAACTCCTTTCTGGATCCTGCACGTTGACGGTTCGGCAAACCAACAAGGATGCGGAGCAGGTCTGGTACTCACCGCTCCCGATGGAGCCAAAATTGAATATGCCATCAGGTTTGGCTTCCGAACGTCCAACAACGAAGCCGAATACGAGGCACTTTTGGCTGGCCTACGGCTCGCCAGAAGCATGGGGGCAATTCAGATCAGCATCTACAGCGACTCGCAGCTAATAGTGAACCAGGTGACTGCCGACTTCGCAGCTAAAGACGCGTCCATGACAGCATACCTTACGGCAGCACACCAACTGCTAAACAAGTTCCAGGCGTACGAGATTCGGCAGATACCGAGGAACGAGAACAGTCATGCCGACGCCCTCGCCAGACTGGCTTCGGCAATCAACGACAAAGTGGGTCGAAAGATCCCCGTCGAGATACTGGCCCTTCCGAGCACCGCCACTGCCGAGATCTGCGCTGTAGAGTACAACGATACATGGATGTCGCCTATTCATGCTTACCTAACGAACGGTACCCTCCCTACAGATAAGGCCAAGGCCAGACAGCTGCGCTACCGATCGACGAGGTACATTGTCATCAACGACATTCTGTACAAACGTGGCTACTCGACCCCCTACATGAAATGCATCACCGAAGAGCAGGGCGAATATGTCCTTCGGGAGATCCACAGTGGTGTCTGCGGCGATCACTCCGGTTCTAAATCCCTGGCCCACAAAGCCTTTCGGCAGGGCTACTATTGGCCATCCATGCACAGGGATGCAATCGCGATGGTAAAGAAGTGCGACAAATGCCAGAGGTTCGGTAACATCCCGCACCTACCTGCCGAACCCCTCACGCCTATCGTAAGCCCATGGCCATTCGCCCAATGGGGACTCGACCTAATTGGGCCAATGCCACAAGGCAAAGGACAGGTCAAATACGCAATCGTTGCCGTGGACTACTTCACGAAATGGGTTGAAGCCGAAGCCTTAGCCACCATAACGGCAGCTAGAGTTGAAGAGTTTGTCTGGACCAACATATGTTGCCGCTTCGGCATTCCCTACGCCATGATCACTGATAACGGCAGGCAGTTCGATTCGGCGCTCTTCAGGCAGTTCTGCACTCGCCTCAAAATCAACCTGTTCTACGCCTCGCCAGCTCACCCTCAATCGAACGGCCAGGTTGAGGCCGTAAATAAGATCATCAAGAAACTCTTGAAACGGCAACTCAACAGTGCCAAGGGCGCTTGGCCGGAGAAGCTTCCCGAAGCTCTGTGGGCCATACGAACATCCTACCGAACCTCCACAGGGGAAACTCCCTTCAGCCTTGCATTCGGCTCAGAAGCCGTTGTCCCAGTTGAGATCGGTGAGTCTTCTTACCGAACGGAAAGCTTCGAGCCGAAGGCTAACGAGGCAGCACTCGCGTTAAGCCTGGATTTAATCGAAGAACGGCGAACGGTGGCCAACCTTCGGAATGAAGCTTACAAACAGCGCGTCTCTCGGTACTACGACTCAAGGGTCAAACCGCGTTCCTTCAGAATCGGGGACTGGGTCATGCGCAAGGTTTCGCTTGCAATCAAAAACCCAACGGAAGGAACCCTCGGACCTTCTTGGGAAGGACCTTACGAAGTCATCGGCATCCTACGTTCCGGTACTTACAGGCTCCGAGGCACAGATGGGAAGACCCTCGGTCACCCATGGAATGTGGACCATCTCAAAAGTTATTTTAAATAAAGCCCCCTAGCCAACGGCAGGGAGGAATTTGTATTTTTGCCTACGGCATATATAAATAAAACGAGATTATCCAGTTCCATGCGTTCGGAACGTAACATCCTAGCGGTATCCGTTCAAAAAAAAAAAAATTGTTTCGGTAGGGCTCACCAAAATGAGCCCCAGTAACATTGCCTACGGCAACTAAAAGTAGACCACTACATGCTTACTGCCGATTCCAATTTAGCTTGTCAATTTTCATTCCAAGTTAATACAGTATGTACGAGCTTACGGCAGTACAACGCCCTAGAATTGCCTACGGTATTCTCATCGCGCAAGGACTACAAGGCTATACGGTATCCTAGACGTGCCCACGGCATTTCCATAGGCGAAAGGCTTTGTGGGACCTTGTTCCTACCAATGCTTTGGTTTGTATACCGAAGGTAAGGGCACTTTGGTTAAATCCAAGGCAAACCAACTCCTAAATGGCCAACGGCCCAATCAGTAATTATCCTACAGTTATTAGCCTACGGCAGTAACAAGCATGGATAAGAATTCAAAGTGCAATTAACAAAAAACACACAAGTCTGAAAAGGCAAATTACTTCAAATTAAAAATGCCCTCGGCATTAATGTGTTCGGAAATTTTACCAACGGTAATCAAAATACAAAAACTTATTACAAAAATATAGCTCAAGCCTCGGCAGTACGATCTCCCTGGTCTTCGGTAGCCTCAACCGCGGCTTCGACGGTCGCGTCAGGGGCATCCTCGGCATCCGGACCTTCGGCATCCTCAGGGGCATCTTCCCCCTCATATTCTTCGATCATCTCCTCTGTGATGCCTTCCGGTAGGGGAGGAGGATCGGCAGTAAAGTTCAGGTTCAGCTTCTGGCCCGGATTAAACCGCTTGAAACGGTAGATGAGGTCCGCCATTTCCGAAGCCACCTCATTATCCACCAAAGAGGTGAACTCAGAGGAGGAACGGTATCCCCCGATAGCTTCGTTAACGGCAGCCTCTATCTCCGCTGCCTTCGACCTCTCGGACGCCTCCAGTGCCGTCCGCGCCGCCGCCTTCGCTCCTTCGGCATCCCTGGCCGCCTGCTCGGCGCCATCCAAAGCCTCGCGCATCTCGGCAAGCTTCGCCTGGTGCGCTTGGATCTGCCGTTCGGCAGCGTGCATGTCCTGCACGAGGTTGGCGTGGTCCTGGAGGGCCTTGGCTGCTTCGGCAACCTTGGAACGGCCATCCTCGTATAGCCGTTTGGCGCGCTCGACAGCATTGATCGCCCTCCTCATGCACAGCCACATGTCCATCGACGCCTGAAAGGTAAAGCCACAAGTTAGTACCGAACAAAGCATAACAAAAACAAGAACACAATGGGAATCAGAAGGATACCGTGGCCTGGAGACGGAAGGCGCGCCCCGCCTCTTCCCGAAGAGCCCTCTTCGGCAACTCGTCAATCTCAGACAGGTCCATCTGCGAACCCAGGATCATGTGGTTCGCAAACTGAACTGTCTTGGATGGACAGGCAAGTGTCACCGCTTCGGTAGGGCCCTCCTCGTCCTCGACCGCGAAGACAGCCCTCAGGGAATCGGTAAGTCGGACCCGCTTGGGAGTCGAAGCGGCATCCAGGTCCACCGTCACGGGCCGTTTCCCGGACGCCTTGGACGAAGTAGCATCGGCACCCTGGTTCGAAGCAGGTGCCGGCTCGTTGACAGGCGTCCTTCTGCTCGTAGGCTCGGCAGGGCGTTGCCTTTGCCGTTCGCCAAGGGGCTGCTCCTCAGGAACTGCCTCCGAGACCCTCTCCGTCGAGGCCTCGGGATGCCTTTTCTGTTTTTTCCCCTTTGCAATCACCCCGAGGCGCCGCTTCGAGGTCTCGGACATTTTCTTCGCCTCGGCACTCTTCCTGGCGTCAGACACTGCAAAGACGGAACGGAGGCGTTAGCAAAAAAAAAAAAAAAAAAAAAAAAAAGAAAAAAAAAAGAAAAAAAGAAAGCTCAAGTGCACTTACTCTCGGCAGGGTTCGCAAGACTGGCTCTGACAAGGTTCTCGGTGAAGAGGAACTGTGGGTACTCCCTGTCACCGGCAGGAACTTTCAGCCTCACCGTATCGATCTGCCGAAGCTCTGATTGGGTTGCCGTTGGCTGCTTCAGTTTGCCTGCAGAAATAACAAAATGAGTTAGTCTTCTGAACAACAAAAAGAAAGAGGGTGGTCTCCCTATCGGCATGGTGGCGACCTACCGGCAATCAGAAAGGTGGTGGGAATGTGAAAGCGCACGGGCACTCCAGAGGGCGATTCCCAATCGCCAGAAAGCAGCACTCGCCGATTCCTCCAAGACTTCTGAGAAGTCGGCACGGCATTCAAAAAGTGGCCCCTTTCGGAAGCCTTGAGACAGTTCGCCTGAACCCAGCCACCGTGGTCGGCACTCTTAGACTTGGTAATACTGTACAGGTGGGAGAACTGCTCGTATGAAGGCCCTTCTTCACCGGCGAGACCGAATACCGTTACAACCCCCAATCGGATTGAACTGCCCTGGAGCATACCCAATCTGGGCCAGGATCCGTTGAACTGGAGGCTGCAACGGCAGCCTGACGCCCTGCTGAAGGACGTCGGTGAAGAACGCAACCTCACCGTCCTCAGGGTCGCTCAGGGATTCGGTAGGGCTCGGGATCCTCATCCCTACCGAAGTGGGAATCCTATACTCCGCCCTAATCCTCTCCAGCTCTCGGTAGGTCAACTTATTGGGCGGTAGGTAATCTACGTCAAAGAGCTGCTCCCTCGGTACCCCCATCGGTATCCTTTGATTCCCTCTGCTCACTATTGTCATCCTCGGTAGGGTGACTGGCTCAGAAGTCTCCTCACGGCCAGAAGTAGAAGCCTCTTCACGGTGACTGGAAGATGCCTCCGGCATCCGGGCGTCTTCCGCTTGAGGTTCGGGACGCTGGCTCAACCCAGCCTGCCGACCATCACTATAAACAACAGCCAACGGCAGGGGCTGACTGGTCATGAGCCCCTTACCGATTCCATGGGTGGGCGCAGGTCTAACCCTCTCGCCAACTACTTCCACCTCTGAACCACTATCGCTATCGGTATCAAACCCCGACTCCTCACTGTCGGTAGCCCTTCTCCTATCTGGAGACTCGTTCTCGAACGCGTTGGGCTCGCTCTCGAATCCTGACTCGCTATCAGACATCTACAAAAACAACGGAAGGAAACTAAGGGCCATACAGGGGACTATCCTACCGATGCCTACGTCTCTACCTATGGCAACTAGACTACCGAACCACATCCCACTTGCATAAAGTTCTAGTCTAGTTCAAACCATGGAAGGACGTATGCGCAATGGGAAGAAGAAATGAAAATTGCAAAGTTACCGAACGGTACCTTGTGTGTTGGAAGTAAAAGGCTCGAATTAGTTCTTGTACCGTTTGATGTTGCCGGAAATCGCCTGTATTGCCGTCTGCTCACGCCGGAAATCGCCTGTGTTACCGTTCGCCTTCGTCAGAAATCGCCTGGACAGAGCTCTCGCCTCACTCACAAACGCAAAATGAGCTTCACCTCAGAGACTCCCTCTATTTATGGGGCGAAAGTCGCAACGGTATGCCTCGAAAGACCAAACGGCGCATTAATGGCGCCGCTCCGCGTGATTAGACACGCCACGTGTCGTGCGCTGGGTGGAACTTCTGACAGCACGCTGGGTGCAGAAGACGAAGCGTCATTCTGTCCCATCATTACCCTCCACTGTGCGTGAGACGCATGAGAAAATCAAAACTCGCCCAAGTTAACAGGGCATCGGCAAGCATCTCTCGGAACCCTTTAAACATACTAAGACCTGCCGAACGGTAACCCTCGAAGTGGCGACTCTTGAGTTTCTGGGCAAGTCTTTGAAATCGATCGGCACCAGGACAAGGCCCCAGCGCGCCTCCCTGACAGACTACCGAACGGTAGATTAACCGAGTGATTACCGAAGGACATACAAGTCCCCGACCGAGAAATCTCGCTCGAGAACTTGGGGGACTCTTGTTTACACCCAAAATAAACAGCCAATAAGGGCAAGACACGTGGAGGAAATTGGGCTTGGTCAGAGGCGCTCTCGGCACCCTACCTACCGATCTCTCCATTAGGGCAACGCCCTCTCCTGGGACACGTGGCGCGCTCCCAAGCGACGCCCACAGTCCCACATCGAAATAATCAACAAAATGCACACCTCCCAAGAGCTATAAAAGGAGGCCAACTATCCCAAAATGGAGGTAATCAGAACTTACGGCATACAAGCCTATTGATCTGTCAGTTGAACTTTCTATTCCCGAACTTACTTAAGCATCGGAGAGCCTTTGGCCGGTACCACACCGGTGCCCTAGGTCTTACCGTGCATTTGCTCATATTGCAGATTACGTAGACTACCGAGGTATCAAGGATACCGAAGATACAAATTTACTAAGTTGACCCTCAAAGTCAGAGAACCACTTTTTGGCGTCAACATGTGAAATCTCTAGTTGTTTGGACTCAGGTAAATTTGGTGTCAAAGCCACTTTTGAATATGTGTTTGTGATTCTGTCGAAGCCACTCTTGGCCTCTCCTTCTTTTCATTGTGAACTTGGACTCTTCAAAGGTGACATGTTTGAATCATTTTTAGGGTTCCATTTGACAGCGCACTGGCACTAGCCCAAATTTCTTTATCATTAGAGAGTCTGTGAGTCATTTTGCATTTCAAGGTATGAACTTCGCCCTTATTTACACTTGCACTAACCTTCAATGTCATCATAAATTTGCTACATTTTCCTAATGCTTGAATTCCTTGTGTTTTTTTTTTTTTTCTCTCTTTCTTCTTTCCTCTCTCTCTTTCCTTCGCTTCTAATTTAGAGAAACCCTAGCAATTACAGCTTCAACCGTCCCCAAACCATTTGTCGCGACGTGCACGGACGCGTTCAAGAAGTCGTCTCTACTTTCAATGAGGCCGTAATTGTCTGTGCCATGAGAGAAGAGATATACCCCTATATTGTTTTTTTATTAGGTTATTAATATTATATTAGAGACAACATGATGAAATGTTATTAGTTTTATTTGTTGTTTTTATCAAAGTAATATTAAACAAATGAAAAAGTACAAGATAAAGAGACATGTCGGCTGGCATATAACACTACTACAATATCAGGCTTTGGGTACCAATATTATTTGTGCTTTTTAGTGTAAAAGGCACAATTATTCGTGCTCTATGTTAACAGCCACGGTGCAACCACAACAAATTGGTCGGTTTTCTATATAGGAGTTTCCATTGTTCATTAAGCACAAATTTACTTCTTTCGTGTCCTTTGCTCAATACTTTTGAGCACGGAAGTAGTTGTTCTGACACATTACTGCTGCATCTGATTTCACTTTTATACATGCACACCAATTATTCATTTGTGCCCAAAGTATTTATTTATGAAAAAAAAAAATTGATTACAAAAAAAAACCTAAACCACCTTCTCTCTCTCTCTCAGAGCACCACCGCCACCTACTTTCTCCCTCTGTTTCTTAAACAACACCTCCCATACCCGTCCAGCATCACTACCAAAAATACCCAAAAAAGAAACATAGTACACAAAAAAAACCAATTTAAACGGTTGTGTATTTTGTATGAACAACGACCCATAAGAAAAATCAAACCTAAATAAAAGTTATGTGTCCTCCATCAAACCTGCACATACACCCAAAAAAAAGTATAATCACATTAAAATTGTAGGAGACAATATTTCAATACAACTAAAGAGTAAAAAAAATAAAAAAATAAAAATCACACCTTCAACCTTATCACGCTTTGAGACTTCAATTTCAAGAGCAGACAAACAAACAAAAAACTCCAGACCTAAGTAGCAGATAATTTTCGTCCAAAAAAAAAAAGTAGCAGATAATCACCTTCAAAACACAAAAAATCTAAATCTAAGTGAGTCAACAATGGTATGGACAAAAAGAAAAATATAAGAAAAAAACTATTAACAGTAATGGTAGTAAAGTTGAAATGGTATAAATATCCCAGATTTATGATATAAATAAAAAGGCAAAAACTTCTTACAAAAAAAATAGAAACAAACCCAAATTTAGTATAATGGCCAATGCTTGCCATGGCCTTGAGGGTGTTCTTACCGTAGCCAAAACTTGCAAGGGCTTGGTTTTGTTTGAAGAGAGATTGGGGAAGAGAGAAAAAGAGGGAGAGAGAAGGAAGAGAATATGGGGAGGTGGTGAGGAGAGGGTGGGGTGGAGATGGGTGGCGCTAAGGAGATGGTGGGGAAGATGGAGGTGCTGGGCTTTGGGGAAGAAGATGGGGACGACGTGAGATGGGTTTTTCATTTTTATTTTTTTAATATTTAATAAATTAATATAATAATTTTTTACAAAGTATTTAGCACCATTATTCGTGTTTTATCAGAAATAAGCACAAATGTGGCCTATTTAATTTAAGCTCTCTGAGCCAAACTTGATGGAAGCTGGCCATCTGCACCCGTTGGACATGGCCCCAAACACATCCGAGAACGACATTGCTCGAATCAGAGACGATGACTTTGATAGCGCTACCAAATCCGGTGACGACCAAGATCCTTGCACGAAAAAGAAGCGTCACCGCCACACTCAGAATCAGATCCAAGAAATGGAAGCGTGAGTAGTATTTAAGCTCACATCTCCCTAAACAAGCTCTTGTTAATGAGTTCATAATGGTCCTTTTTTTAAAAAAAATTTAACCTTGAATTAATGTTATGTTTTTTTTTTTCCGGATATTCTTATTTAGTTTCTTCAAGTGTCCCCACCCAGATTACAAGAAGAGGAAGGAACTGAGCCGGGAATTAGGTTTGGAACCATTACAAGTGAAATATTGGTTTCAAAATAAGCGCTCCCAAACGAAGGTATATAATGTTTTGTTCATGACACATTCTTAATTAAAATGGGTTTAATATACACAACTTTGTTTTATTTATTTTTCTTTGTTAAATTTATTAGTTGCTTAACTTTTTCTTGTTTGTTCTTTAATGTTTTTTGACAGACTCAGCACAAGCTTCATGAGAACACACAACTTCGTAATGAAAATGAAAAGCTTCGTGCCGATAACATGAGGTACAGAGAAGCCCTAGGCAGTGCCTCTTGCCCCAATTGCGGTGGCCCGACAGCTATCGGAGGGATGTCATTCGACGAGGCAGAGAAGCAACTGATAATCGAGATTGCAGTGGCAGCCATGGAAGAGCTAATCAAAATGGCTCAAATGGGTGAACCCTTGTGGATGCCCAGCCTTGATGGCAACACCAATGTGTTCAATGAAGACGAGTACATCAGAACATTCCCTCGTGTTGCTCCAAAACCAAACAATCATTTCAAATGTGAAGCTTCGCGCGAGAGCGCTGTTGTTATCATGAACCACATCAACCTTGTTGAGATTCTCATGGATGGGGTAAGCTTATTTACTTGTGTCATCAACATTGAACAAATATTAATTATGTCTTTAAATAGAGGAATAACACATAAACCCTAATCATTTTTTGTTTTACTTATTATCTTGTTTAGAATCAGTGGTCGACTATGTTTTCTGGGATTGTGTCAAGAGTTATGACTCTGGAAGTGCTGTCAACTGGAGTGGCTGGAAATTACAATGGAGCCTTGCAAGCGGTATAATATATATCTACTTTCAAAATTCTATTATCTTCTCCCTTGTCGTTAAATATTTTTAATAACATTATCTTGTCGTGGTTAATTATATGTTCGGGTTGAATATATTATTTGTGATTTGGTAGATGACTGCAGAATTTCAAGTACCCTCACCGCTTGTTCCAACTCGTGAGAGTTATTATGTGAGGTACTGCAAACAGCAAGCTGATGGCACTTGGGTTGTGGTTGATGACTCCTTGGACACTCTGCGCCCTAATCCTGCACCAAGGTCATGCCAAAGAAGGCCCTCTGGATATCTCATCCAAGAAATGCCAAATGGATACTCAAAGGTAATGTAATTAATAATTAAACACACTATGTGTGTATATATATATACCAACCCTGATTCATATTTGACTTGCATCATGTATTTAACTCATTACATTATTTGTCATTTAATTTTAAAACTTTTGGTGCTTTAGGTTACATGGGTTGAGCATGTCAATGTAGATGAACTTGGTGTTCACAATCTGTACAAGCAGCTGGTTAACTCTGGCAACGCATTTGGGGCGAAACGATGGGTCGCTACCTTGGACCGTCAATGTGAACGTCTTGCCAGTTCCCTGGCATCAAACATCCCTACTGGTGATGTTGGTGGTAAGAACAATATAATTTACAGTGTAACCATTTTTTTTTTCTGTATATATGGTGAGAAAATTTTGTGTGGGGCTATTCTTCTACGTTGTAGTATTGTCTAACACGAGAGACGTCCTCTTAAAAGATTGCATGTGTCTAATATAGCATGTCGTGCATGCACATGGATTCATTAATTAAGCCTTAATTTTTTTTTAAATGCATGAGTAATTAGTGATTACAAATCAAGAAGGCAAAAAAAGCATGTTAAAATTGGCTGAAAGGATGGTCATAAGCTTCTATGCTGGAGTAAGCGCATCAACCACTCACACATGGACAACACTGTCTGGGACCGGGGCTGATGATGTTCGGGTGATGACCCGAAAGAGCGTGGATGATCCTGGCAGGCCTCCCGGTATTGTGCTTAGCGCCGCCACATCTTTCTGGCTTCCAGTTCCTCCCAAAAGGGTATTTGAATTCCTCCGTGATGAGAACTCTCGTAATGAGGTACGTGAATTAATTATCCTTCAAATTCTTAGGATGTTCTATCAGATCTAATAAATTAACCAAATTATTGCACGGACCTTCATGACATATGTATCTCAGAATAATGTACCAAACCTAGTACATGAACCAGGATTCGGTTGGTTTCATTCTTTACATGGCATATGCATACAAAGTCTTACCATTAGTGGACAAGCATTAGCATATCTGGAAATCACATGCACATTTCAAGTAATTTTTCTAAAATGGGAAAATGTGTATGATTTTCACTGCACTCCTAATATGGAAAACATTTGTTTTTCAGAAAAGGAAAAATGTGTGGTCTTGTTTTCTTTTCGGTCAATCCGAGAAAAACCAAGATGGAAGTTTAGTATTCTAAAATTATTCATGAAATACATATAGAAAATGGTTCGACTAATTACTTGAGCTTCATCACTTGTGGTTGCAGTGGGACATTCTTTCCAATGGTGGAATTGTTCAAGAAATGGCACACATTACTAATGGTCACGACACTGGAAATTGCGTGTCTCTACTGCGAGTAAATGTAGCTTGATCTTATTGTTATTATTATTTTAATTTTCTTAATTAATCCATATTCTGCTCCTAATCACAATTGATGAATTATTAACCTTGCCCTTTTCAAAAATGAACTTAATTTTGTAGAGTGCGAATTCAAGCCAGAGCAACATGCTGATACTGCAAGAGAGCTGCACAGACCAAACAGCTTCTTTTGTGATTTATGCTCCAGTGGACATTGTTGCCATGAATGTGGTACTAAATGGGAGTGACCCTGACTATGTTGCTCTTCTTCCTTCTGGCTTTGCCATCCTTCCAGATGGAGGACGCATGGGGGATTCTGGCTCTGGTGGTTCCCTTCTCACTGTTGCCTTTCAAATTTTGGTTGATTCTGCCCCGACCGCCAAGCTCTCTCTCGGGTCGGTGGCAACAGTTAACAATCTGATTGCTTGCACTGTGGAGAGGATCAAAGCTGCATTGTCTTGCGACACTGCATGAATTTCATGACATAACTTCAGTTAATTTTTAGGTAAACTAATTACATGTCACATATGTTACAACGAATTCTTAGTTTGGTCCGTTTAATAATTATTTGTGTTATTATTATTTTATTTTTTTGCAGTGTTTTGGGGTGGAGAAAGGAAGGTGAAAGGAGAGAAACACAGACACAGATGGTGGTAAGGGATTTGGGCTTATACACAGGAGGAGAGAGAGAAGTCAAGAGCGCATTTTTACATGATCCTTAATTTGTAACTTAATTAAGAGATTAGGGGTTCGGGATTTGACTTCCTCGAACAATGTTAAAGGCAAATTAAGCGCTTAAGACCTTATTTTTAGGATATTTGAACTTTCCTTTCACTTTTCTTCAACCTTGTATTCAGGATTCCGTCTGTGCAATGGATATTTGCTCGTTTTCTTATTAAGTTACTTTTAATTTGAGCCATGCATTACAAATTCAATATAGTTGTTATTGGCATTAAAATATATATATATATATATATATATATATATATATATATATATATTTTTCTCTTATACTTTTTTAATCCATGCTTGCAATTTTTTCGACGACTTTTTCCGATGCAAGTTATATGCCATAGCAAATAATAACTATTTCTGACAGCGGTTAATTGCAATCGGAAATGAAAATTTACTTCTGACAACAAAAATTATTCGTCGGAAATCGACAACTATTTTCGACAAGCAAAACATGTCGTCGGTAAAATGCAATTATTTCTAACCGCACATAATTGCCCTCCCAAATAAGTGACTATTTCCAAGGGCAGAAACCGCCCCTCAGAAATAACCACGACAATTCCGACGACCATGTGTTTTGTCGGTAATACATCTGGCGCCAAGGCTTCCCGCCTAAAAACAATGTATTTCTGACATCCATAAAGACTTTTTCCGAGGGTACATTAATAGTCGGAAATAAAATGTATCATATTGACATATTTCCGACAGCCAATATTTTTTAGTCGAAAAAATGTCCTTTTGCGACGATATTTAGGGGCCATCGAATAAAGTTTGTCGCAAAAGACCATTTTTTTTGTAGTTACCCATATACGTCCTAATTAAAGATACCAAACCTCGGCATTTAGAGATGATGCATTTACCTGCATTTGAGGCTAGAGTTAGCCTAGATAAATTGGTTTAGTTTCAAGACCTAGATCATATTGCTCCACCAAGTCAACAATTGGAAGCACATGAACTGCGAGGAGGCTATAATGAGGAGTTTCAAGTGAGGAGGCTATTTGAGGAGGTCAATCTCACCATCAACAAATATAAAGAAATCATGGGACTTAAACATTTAAAATGTTTTGATGGTGTGATTGGCCTCCTCAAATAGCCCCCTCACTCTAAACTCCTCATTGTAGCTTCTTCCCATGAACATGGTAATGCCAAATTTACATTCTCCACACATAAATTGCCAGCTGACTATTGTGACCCAACCTTAGTCAGATTGGGCCAGCCCATAAAATCCAATTGGCCCAACCTAAGCAGGTAGTCGACGAGCATGCCCTATGGGCCCACTATAGAAAATGGCAATAATAGTAGAAGTTGCCCTGTTTGGTATCCTACTCAAAATAGTAAAACTAAAAACTATGATTCTTTTTTTAAAAAACATGAGTTTTCAAATAGTGATTTTAAGATCTAAAAACTTGTTTGGTATTGAACTCCAAACTATTTTTAAGATCTAAAAAATAAAAATAAAAAATCATAAAATTAGAAACCCTAATATCCCCAAATTGAAATTAACAAAAGGAAAGGAAAATTTTTGGTGGTGCGCAACAACTCCAACTCCCCGACGCTGCTTGAACTTGCTTCGGTAGTTTTGGTGGTTATTGGTTCGCAGAGACAAGCCCGATCGGGTGCCATATGAGAGAGAGAGAGACAACAGAGGGATGAGAGAGAGAGAGAGAAAACTGTAAAACTTCACTTTTTTTTGTTTTTAATAATGCGGGTGTTTTTGAATTTTTTTTTGGGTTTGAGTTTATAAAAATTGGCCTATCAAACAGGTTTTTTGGGCTTTGAACTTAAAATATATTTTTGAGTTTATAAAATTGGATTCAAGTAGGATATCAAATGGGTCCTATAAGAGCGATTGAGAAAATTAGAGGATAGGCACCTTTGTTTACACCCAATACATGTTTCTCGACACCCATCAAAAAACTTTAAAATAAAATCGCAACAATACCCATTTATAACCTTATCATAAAAGGGTTTACTAACTTCGTAAACAAAAAATCAATTTCTTGAGCACCCAAACTGGATACCACAATATTATTAAACCACAACACATCAACTGTCATTTTACCTCCTCTAAGTTCTAACTCTCTAACCCCGAACTCACTTGAAATCTACCCACATTATAATAATTATGAAAAGATGCAAGATTTTCAACTTTTTAAAAAACTTTTAGATAGGGTTTTTAAGACAGATATTGAATGTAAATAGAATTCATCTTACAAAATACCAAAGAGCATTTGAAAAAAAAAAATATATATCACATAGGGATGGCAATTTTCCCCGCAGGTAAGGGTCTTCGTGGGAATTCGATCCTAACGGGTAGGGTATGAAGGACAAAAAACGGGTATGGGGATGGGTACGGGGAATTTTTTGGGTATGGTGTTCGGGGAGGGGCGGGGATGGTATTTTAATCCCCAACCTAAACCCTTCCCGTTTAGAATATATATTAAATTTTTGATGAGGTATATATATATTATAGTATATATAAATATGCTATTAAAGTGATTGTACTGACTAAGTTTTATATTTTCTATTATTATATTATATATTTATATAGTTTATACAAATCTTAAGCCACATTACTTATTTATTTAGTTAACTTACAGTCCATATATAAACATTCTTATATTGTCTTATAAGTATATATTATATATATTCATTATCTTGCCTTAGTACTTTTTTTTTTTCAACAACGTAGTTATATATTGATTTTTTCTTCTGTAATGGGGCAGGTCAGGGAACTCATTCCCCAACGAAGGTAGGGATGAGAAATCCCCGATATGAATATTGCAGGTATGAAGGAGGGGATGGGGGAAAAAACTTAATGGGAATGGGAGATGGGAATGACATAGCCACCCCCGATTCGACCCATTGACATCCATAATATCACATATGTGGGTTAGGCCAATTGGTGGGTTTTTGAACAAGTTTATCCCCTAGTAAAACGACTAAAAAGTCAATAAACTTAAATGTAAATAAACTAGAAGAAGAAAGTTGCCCATCTCAATGTGGAGCCTACTTAGACAAGTCAATAGAATGAATTTTAAGCTGATGTAATATAATATGAATTTAGATTTTCAATCTGATAATATAATTAGAGCATCTACAATGGACTCCCTAAACCACTTTCTTAGACAAATTTTAGGGAGGAATTGGAAAAATACAACTCCAACCATGCTCTCTATCCACCTCCTAAAATAAGGAGAACTCTAGGAGCTCCTAAATATGAGAAGAGAGAAAGGACTCCTTGTGGTTCCCTATAATTTAACACTGTTTTGTTTTATGCATATTTTAAACTTTTAATTAATACTAACTATTTTTATATTATTTTTTTATAGAGATAAACCAATTATATTGAATAAAAAAAATAATTATAGTATTTATGACTCCCTAAACTCGGTAGTATGATTGTAGTTCAAATTTTATAGAGAGCTCCGAAAATAGCATTTATGTGTCTTTAGCTATATTTTAACTTAAAAATAGAGAACATGATTGTAGATGCTCTTATGATTCAAATCTGATAGGTCTTAAAATGATATGAATAATGTTACTAATAAGATTCTGACAAAAAAAAGTTACTAATAAGATTTAATACCTTTTTAGGTCTCAACATAAATCTAACAATAGTCCAATCTAAAACCGAATTCAATACTTATTAGATATGAATTGGCAAGTTAAATCTGATAATCAGATTATAAACTAATTCAAATTCACATTAGACCAATCTGATAGGTTTGTAGGTCTTACCGCCCCTTCCCATGGGCAAGCCACCTTCCTCCCTTCAGTGTAAAAAAAACCTTCCTCCTCTCTCATCTCATATTTATGAAGAGAGAAAAAAACAGGAAATCTCATCATGACCCCTAAAACCAAGCCTAGTATTTCCATTTTACATTGGTTCTCTTGGTAATTTAGACAATACCCTCGCATCTATTTCTCTTTCCTTTTTGCTTTTTATGGATTTTTTTTCCATATATATATTTAGTTATATACCCATTCTTAGCAATAGTGATATAGATAAACCCTCTTATACACAACCCCCAAAAATGACAACTAGCCCCATTGAATTTAATTTTGAATTTTAAATTATTTTGATGCCCTGTTGAGTGTTTTGGGTTTTTTATTTTATTTTATTTATTTATGGAGTTTTGAGTTTGGGCTTGTTTTAAGAAATCGATGGTAATTTTGTAGTTTATAGGAAGTTCGAAGCCTCTTTGTTATATTGTAAATGAGCTTTGGGTGTGTGTTTTAAAGTCTATTTCATGTAAGATTTTTTTATAATTTGGGCCATTATATTGGGTATAATAGTAAATCTCCCTATTTTTATCATCGTCGGAGACTCTTTATAGACCTTCTTTGAAGATACATAAATTATTTTTGTAGATAACCTTTATCTTTGTTCTGACACACCCGACATACTGAAAAAAAACAAGAGAGATTGGGTGGAAAGGCAAATAATTAATTTCACGCATACGCCATAGAGCAAAACTATTATTATTTATTTCAATCAAATAATGGTTTTGTCATCTTAGCCTAGAAACCTTGTATCATAAGGAAAGGTAGGGGATGAGATGAGAAGATATGCATTTCTGACGAATATGGGCATCATTTGCTTGCCAAGTTGGGGTTAGGGTAGAGACAAAAAACACAGTCCACTTTTTTAAAGAAAAAAAAAAAGTGAGACGTGTGGGATTTTATTTTCAATCGAAATGAAATAATGCAACACGCTGCTTGCTTCTTATGCTTTGTCATGAAATCAACGCTATCCAATCCCAACTCTCACTTTCTCTGCCTTCAAATTTATGACCATCTCCCTCAATCCTTCTCTTTTTGAGTTATCAAACAGTTGGCAAAGTCCAAGGATTGGCGGCTATTATTCATGCATGTTGCTACGTTATGTTTCTTTCTTTCTTTTTTTTCTTTTTTTTTAATCCCATAATATGCACAGAATTGCTGACATAAATGGATGAAATTAGAGTTATATCATTATTGCAAATATCGGCTTTGCCACGTTGGCTAGTGCGGATAAACTTCTCACTCTTCATTCGAGTGCGAATCCCCTTTTCGTATTTTAAATTAGATTAAAATAGAATATTGCTTGTATAAAAAAAAAGAGTTATATAATTATTTTTACAATGTAATATTTATGATTTTATACACACACAAAAATTCTCCAAATGACAAGGTTGGCTTTTAAGATTATATTGTATATATTTCATTGACGTTAATTTTGTCATTTGCATAAGTTTTTTTTATAAAATGAAATCATCAATCTTTAGACAAACAATTAACGAAAAGGGATTTTGTGAAAATACAAGAAACTTTAGGGGTGTTAGTGTAAATAACTCTATAATATTATCAAGTACACTGGTTGGTGAAGAGGTGAACCAGTCAAAATTGACTCACACGTATTTGTAAAAAGAAACGCCAATCAAAAGTTGATTTGATCAAAGGTAGTAGCCAAACAATTGATCCGATTTTTGAGGTGTGTTCATGGCACGTCATATTGGAAAAGGAAGGAGTTAAAAGAGAATTTGATAAAAAGATGCAACCCAATTGGAAGGACGGAGATGATGAACAAAATGCAAACCAATTAATGGTGAATGCGTGCTTCAAATTTGTGAAACTTCCACAATTTACACACTATCAAAACCATGAACATTGAAACACTTTAGTTGGAAATGACTTTTATCCCACGGAGGAAAAGAAAACGATGTGTTCACATAATCTTTGTAAATTTTTTGTGTCTCATAACTTGCAGATAACTGGTTTCGGGTTTGAAATTCATGGCACCGTGGCAGTGTGTTTGTGTGAAAATCCCCCTCTCTCTTCCCAATTTTGGCCCAAAAAAATATTGTAAGTTATCGTATGATTATTTATTTATTAATGGGAAAGTAAGAAAGGAATAATGGAATCAAAGGAGGAGAACTGTTAATACACATTAATGATAATAAATACTTATTCCTCATAATTAAACATGTCACTAGAGAGTTCTTTTACTATATTTGATTTGAATTTCTTTTTATTTTGAGAACTGTTCTCATAGGGGAAAGATCTTTATATATCACCGTCGTGTATATGAGAAATTATAATCCGATTCTTGCTTTAGGTTTTATTGCTTTCCTACTGCATAAACTCCATATTTGTTGTTGACTTCTTTTTTCCTTTTTGTTGATATAGACACTTATTTTCTTAAACAAAGAAAAGTTGAAAGAGTTGTTGACTTTTTAAATTAATTTTAAAATTTTAAAAAAAATATTTGGAATACAAGTTCATTTTTCATTATCTTGAGTTTAAAATGACCTCATCGTATGATTTAGCTTGGCAAAGAATGCACCTGTCTAGCTCGAATCGAATGAGAAATGAACATGGAAATAACCAGAAGAATTGGCTATGGTGGCTACATCAAAATAGACGCATACAACTAAAATACTCTAGACAATAACCCACCTATTTTATTACATTTAAATAAAACCCAATTTTGAATTGGATGCCAAAGTGTTCATATATTATGACATATTTACAAATCATGCCATCAACCCCTCTTTGTTGCTGAACATTTTTCTCTCCTTAAAAAAATCCCTTAAATTTAGGATTTCAATAATGTTTTTAACTAGGCATTCAACATGGTTTCTATTTTTTTTAATCCATCCATTTCCTCTAGGAGTCACAATTTGAACCCATGCGTTAATTAGGGTTGACTATTTCTCTTTTTTCTATTGGGGAGTTTGTTAGCATAAATGATATATTGGTCTCTTTCATAGTTGTGACATAGCATATGTGTAACAATTTTTGTATACTTAATATATCCAACATATCTAGGTACATTATAATTTTCCAATATACGTAGATAGGTACATTATTTAATATACAAAAATATAGGTATATTATTGATAAGAAAAAATAGGTTCATTATTGAATATGGTCCATTATAAGCAAATATACGTAAATAGGTACATTATTTATAAGAAAAAATAGGTATACAAAATATTTGTAGGTTCATTTTTGAAACCATAAAAATAGTTACATTATTTATAAGAAAAAAAAAGGTTTACAAAATATTTGTAGGTAAATTAATGTTCCTAAAACAAATTAATTTCAAATCCATAACAATTATTAAATTTGAAATTTTGATATAAATAAAAGGAAATAACTAACCAATTAATATGAAATTGAAACAAAATATGATCAGGTTATTGGATTTGGAAAAACAGACCAAGTTTTAATTATATATTTCGTTTACAAAATATAACCAATCATAGTAAAAAAAAAAAAAAAACATAATAGGTATATTAGAACCAATCAATTTCAAAAACATACGACACTAATTACACACCAAGTTTTGATTATATATAAAATAAATAAATAAAACTGACCCACAAAACTTATGCAAAATTGAAACACCATTATGACATTGAATAGCAAACAATTTGTTGGAAAAAAAAACTTTAAAATGCAATTAGGGTATTTTAGGAATTGAAAAAAATATAACATTTAATATGTTAAGCTTGATTAGGTAATTTGCTTAGGTGGATCCTAGTCATAGGGTTTTGCTTACAAAAATTGGGTTTAATTTATAGAAAAATAAAAGGAAAGGCTGTAGCTAAAAAAAAAATGAACTTAAAGGGGAAAACCAAATTTACTATATTTTTTATTCATACCAGGTTGATAGGTTGTGATGTGTTTTGTGTCATAATCTGTACTTTTGCCCGTGTTTGGGCCCAAATTTATCATAGTCAAATTGTCGGTTATATCGAGATTATTGAGTATATGGGGCTTCACATATTCATTGGTCATGAATGAGTGACTACATTTTGATACATGTGAAATGTGAAAGAAACAATATTTGAGAATTTAATCATGTTATGATATTTGGTTGGAGTTCTTGAGTTGAAAAATAACAGGAAACGAGGGTAATGAACAATATTTTTTGTGTAGTTGAGTCTAACTCTAGCTATGTATCAAGTCTCAGGGCAGCTCAAAGTGCATATGGATTTTATCGATTAATTCAGGACTAGTGATAAGGACTTCGGTAAGATGACTAACAAAATGGGAATTATGGGATTATTGAGAAGGGTGTTAATTCATATAAATGAGCATTCGAGACAAAGTGGTATACGCATGGTATGAGACGTGTGAGATCTGTTTGTTAAGTTATATGAATTTATGGGAATAGATGAAGAGTTGGCATTGCACTCATGTAGTATTATTAAAATTAAAAGACATACAATAATATTGTATGATTGCATATCACTTAATTTAATTTTGTTGTTAACATGATCTAGTCTAATGGAAAAAGGTATTGACTTGTAGACCAATGGTCTCAGATTCAAACCCCCATGATGACACCTTGACAATGTGTGTGTGTGATAAAACCCACCCTCCCCCAATATCTCTTGTATAAAGAAATTTTTTTATTTTTTTCAATATATTGTATTAAGGTTTGTGCCCATACTGAGCTTGTTAATGCTCAACTCTTAACAGATTTTATAGGTGTTAAACCTTAAAAATCTAGGATTTGAGATGAAGTTTGGTTATATTGTTTAATAGAGCATGTGATGTTCATAACTTATGGTTGAATACATAGCTACTCTTTTGTGCACTTTTGAGTGAATTGAACTTGTAAAATATTTATTTATTTACTTTCCTTTACATTTTTGTAATGCATACTTTGTTAGTTGTACAATTAAAGTGTGAATAGCGTCCTAATTCAAGGGTTACACTAATCCATGGGTTAGGGTGTGATATTTCTACCTAAATTTCATATATTTCTAGACAATCCCTAGAGATTTCAACACCGTTGAAGATTGCTTTACCACCGGCTGGTATGATTTCCAACTGACATACCATCCCAGTTGTGATTATGCAAGGGCATAACAACATCGCATTGGTGTTGGCTTGGATTATTACACTCTAGATCCTATGTCGTTTCTTAACTTTTGGCCACAACGTGCATAAACATTACACAAAAAAGCTCAAGATGGAAGATTATGAAGTGGAGCAAACCCTGTATAACATTTGCGATGGGGAGAAAAGGTGGACTTAGCAAAGTATAACAATTTCGGAATATGATCTTCAATTTATTTGGTAAAAAGGAAGTGTCTTTAGATGCTTGAGTATGAATGTCTAATTTGTTCCGTTTCCAAGGATTTTTCATTACCATAGAAATATTCTTTCAACAACCATTTTTATTCATGGAGCCAAAGCACCCAAGCTAAGATGGGATTTGCTGTGATGGCGAGACAAAGGCCTTTGCAACGTAGAAAAGTTTTGGAAGAGGTGGTAAAAGAGAAGTCCATTTTGATTCTTCTCAAGACATAATTGTTGATATTTTTCATTTCATCAACTATTTCGGGATTAGTCACAACAATATCACATTGGCGAATCTAACGGGTCCCATGAAAGTCTTATTGATGGTTAAATATGAAAGTCTTATTGGTTCTAGCAGCTTATATAGAATTACAAGGGCAGAACAACATTGTATTTGTATTGGCTTGAATTATTGGAATTACACTTGGGATCCTATGTCGTTTCTTAAATTTTAGCCACAACGTGCATAAAATTACACACAAAAGCTCACCATCAACGATGTGTTCTTTACACACAAATGCTCACCATTGACGGTAGGACTAACGGTGCAACAAAACACCTAATTGAGTGACCTCTGCAACTAATATTTGAGTTGAGTGACCAAAGTGTAACTTGGGGTATAGTTGAGGGACCATTGCTATGAATAACCCTATTATATATATATATATATATATATATATATATATATATATATATATATGTATTGTTTGTTGATACATGTAAAATTGAGGTACTTCGTCAAATTCTTGATACAGTTGTTTTTTTTTCTTTGATGTTAGATTATTGTTTGTTGGGAGGAAGTGGATTTGTAACCAAAATCTAATAACAAATTTACAAGTCAGCAGTCATGAGAGATAATAAATTGTAGTGGTATAGATAGTGTATCCAATTCTAACTTTTAATGACTTTTAATGAGTTTAAAAGTTTAAAAGTATTCAATTGTGACTTTTAAATTGTCTTTAAAAGTTTAGTTGTATTCAATTGAGAGTTTTAAAGAGTATTTAAAAGTTTTGAGGTATCCAAAATGTTAATGACTTTTAAAGACTTTGTTAAATAAATGACTTTTCAATACTTTTAAAGCTAATTCTTGTTTGTGCCTGATAAATCACGGTCGAACACTGACCGAAGGGGTTTTCCCCCCTCGGTCTCAGCATCTATTCGCGATCCAAAACGCGGCGCTTTTGCCTTCCTCAAAACAAAGGAAAAGTTGCGAAGGCATAGTCATCTCGGCCTTACAACCACGGTATCGTCAGGCCGAGGCCGAAGGCCGAAGGACGAAGGGGACACGGCCGAAGATATTAAGAGTCAAATCGTCACATGGCAGTAGGGTCCCACGCTTCATTTAATGAAGTAACGCCTCTGACTAGCAAACCCACTAGCCGCAAAAGGGCATTTAATGCACGAGGGAAGAAGGGAAGTGACTAAAGTCAGGATTTGGTGACAGAAATCAGAGTGGTTAGGTGCCAACATATTTACAAATATTCTTACAAATTGAGGTCAGATCACCAACCACCAAACAAGGGCATTAAATGCGTCCCCACGACCAGAAGCGCAGAACCCACGATCAGGGCGGCGGCCGAGATTTACCAGGATTTATGGGGTCACACCACCATGCTTCACGATCCCAAATGTCGATTGGACTACCCACTTGCTCTGATCAGGCTCCACCATGCAGATTTTCAGCCTCGATTACTCCTCCAAGAGCTCTTCCTATAAATACTAAGTTCAAGCTACATTCAAAGGGTTCAAACACCAAACCAAAGCCTCCCACGGAGCAAATTATATTTTCCTGTAATGCACTTTCAATATCTTTACTTGCTTTCCTAGGAGTAGTGTTAGATTGTAAGGAGAATCCGTTCATCAATATATCATACGACCCTTGATTTTCAAGGCGCAGAAGCACCATCTCTGTTACTCTTTCATTCATCCCATATATCATACGACCGTCGCTCCTTGAGCAACGCCCAAAATCCACCATCAACACCACCATTAAACGGCCTTGTAGCTCAGGCCGTGAACCTGACGGCCGAGATCAGTTCCTCTCTCGGCCACGATCGTTTGATTAGGAGTCGAACCCAAACAGGCGCACCACTTAACCATTTCCATCTACATCATCATCTCGATGCATGGTAGACCGTGCTGGCATGCCCGCGCACAACCGCACCGCATCCAAAAGAAGGAAGCCATGTGTTGACGCATATCCCCTCGGCCCGGAACTCCAGGCCGTGAGATTTGCGCAGCCAACAATTCTTACTATCAAAAGTCTTGGTAATTTACACTAGACTTTATATCATATTGGGCAGCTGAGAAGATAGAAACAAAACATCTCCAATTCTTTCCCCCCTCATTATATCAAACCAGCAAGCAGACATATCTGTTTTCTTCAACTTTGGTATCCCATCTTGTCTCTACTTTGGTATTCAACGTCATTGAAATGAATCATGGCTAAGCTCACTAAAAACAATGAATCATGGCTAAGCTCTTTTTAAAAAAAAAAAAAAAAAAAAAAACTGAATCATGGCTAATTGAACGCCAATTATTTCCTTGTGGTACATTTTCTAATGCACTTTGTCATTTTATAATTGTACTTTGTCATTTTTATCATTTTCTAATGTTAAGGAGAACTATTCTTTGCTTTTACGTAATTGTATCCAATTGTTTTTTTTTTTTTTTCCTAATTTTTTGTTCCATGTATGCCAACTAGTTAATTCAACATATTAAAAGATAAATGTTATTCGTAAAATAAATATAAAAATAAGTATTTAAAAGTCTATAAAACTCTATGACAAAAGTATATGAAAGTTTGTCACTTTAACTTTATAAAGTATGTAAAAGTCATTAAGAATCTGTCAACTCTAGGAAAGTCACTCACTTAAAAAAAGTATTTAAAAGTTAGAATTGGATACACCCCCTTAGTTAATTAATTTCGCACCAAAGTTAATGGATGCACTACACTGCAGTTGTTTTTGCCATATAACTCAAGTAATTGTTTTTGCCGTATAATATATCAATCTTTTTAAATGTTATCTTTGTTTTTGGTTCTCAACATAGTGAAAAAGTGGAAAACAACAAACAAAAAGCAAAACATGGTCAACGAAATAATTCCACGAATCACTTTATTTGGTAAAGATTCCCACAACATCGAATCACTATATCACATACAAAGAAAACATTCGATTTAAAAAAAATGTCAAAAAGGAAAAATTCATGACCTAATTTCCACAAAAATGTAATAAAAGATTAAATATATAAAGAAGAGAGAAGAAGCAAGAAGAAGCATATTGGAGAGAGTATGAAAAAGAGAGAGAGTGAGAGATAGATACCTGGATAAGAGTGAAGAGAATAACATGCGAAGAAGATAGCAGAGAAGAACCCTAGGGAGAAGAAGATGAAAAGAACATCTGATTTTTCTTGTAGAACGCGTGTTCTTTTTCCCTAGCTGTATAATTAAGCACATATTATCTAAACCGGGGTGTGTGGGTTGTATTAGTTGGTTAGGTAAGCAGAGTATTAAAAGCCCAACCCGTTTAAAATAATACAAGTTGACACCAAACAAATGACATGAACTATTTATTCCTATTCAGAGTCTAATACGGTGTACCAAACGAGCCCTTACGAATATGATCTTCAGTCTATTTGGTAAAAAAGAAATGCCTTTATACCATCTCCAACCATGGGGGTGGAAACTAAAAATTTAACATTTGAGTCCAAATTCCATCTCCACCTATGTATTTGGGCACCTCCCAAAAGAATCTTCACCAAAGATGGAGGAGAATAAGAGAATAAGGAAGCTTGGAGATGGGTGTTGGCCTCTTCTTCTCCAAGTTGGCCGGCCAAGGGAGACTAGGGAGGGAGGCTTGATGTTTCCTCTCTTCCTAAATGTCTAACTTGAAAACCCTAAGGAGGTGTGGAGCTATGGAATTCTATTTATAGAGCCTCATTTTGTCACACTATGTGACACACATGGGCATAAACCCACATGTGCCGCACCCCCCAGTGATGGATCCAGAATTCGAACCCCATAGAGTCATGGTGTAAATGTTCTAAAGAAAATTTAAGAGTGGGTTTTTTTTTTTAAAATCTATTTTTTCTCTTCCAAATTTTATTCCTTGGACAAATATACTTGAATGATTTTAATTTGTAATTTTTTCGGTTTATACTTTTGAGTGATTACAATTTGTAAAATTTCAAACCAAAGCCAATTAACCAAAAAACAAAAAACCACAACCACCTAATCAAAAAATCAGCAAAAACTTCGTCCAAGCAATATAAATTTGATTTCAATTAAATTAAAAACATCATACATCATCCTTATTTTCATATTAGGATTTATAACTTACTGGAATTGAGAAATATCACAATAATAGTGGCGCCATAACAGGTGTTGGACGGCGGCATAACTCCAACAGTTGTGGCAACACATCGACGACACTATAGCAGGTGGGGATTGGGGAGGGTTTTAGGAGATAATAATAGAAATTGAGGGTTTTGGGTGTTGATTATTGAAAGGGCATTGAGGATAGGGGGAAAGCTGAAGGTCATTTAAAAAAAATTTGACTGAGCCAAAATGACGTCGTTTTGCTCAGTGAAATTTATTTATTTATTTAAAAAAAGAGGCATCTTCTTGATCAGTTAAAACGTCAAGTAGTTTGTGGGTAGTCCCTGGGGTCGCACCACCGACTCAGGTATACCTCCAAGCGTATTTCCATGGCTTCCATAAGGTCACTTGACCCCAGTGACCCCACTGTGGCTCTGTCTCTGGCACCCCCTATGTAATGGCCTCTTTTTGGGGTACTTTGGTCTACATATCTCATAATGTGTCACACTTTGCCTAGGTCTATATGGTCCATTTCTATAAAGTTCTAAGTCATGTGGAACCCTAACTAAAGTTTCCATAACTTTAATTGGATAATTAAACTAATCTAATTAATTTAATTAGTTCAATAACTTAACAAATTAAGTCACTTACTTGTCTAATAAGTGTTGGTCCCGGTCAACCTTAGTTGACCATGTCTAGTGTCGGGTCAATAGTTTGACCTTGACTTTGACTTTGACCAAACCACAAAATCATTTATTCTCTTTTAATTTTTTTTTTGAAAGGAAACTTTTGTATTAGAAATCAAGAGGATGAGGCATCCTCGATTACCAAAGAAAAAGACAGAACAAAAAGCAGCAAAAAAAGGAAACAGCAAAACTCCAGCATCCTAAGAAACACGCCTTAGGACACTAACAACCCCCTACATTAGCACGGCTATCAAATCTCTCATGATTATGGAGTAATGGTAGTCATTGAAATGCCCAGAAACAGAAGCCCAAATAGAAGCCCAAAATTTAACTCTCTCCCAGACTTCCTCAAAGCTTGCACCTTTGTTCTCCTGAAAAATCCTACGGTTTCTTTCCATCCAAACATTCCAGTAGATAGCGTGGGTGAGACAGTTCCAAAGAGTTAGAGCTTTTTCTCTATTTCCTGACACGGCCCACTTGATGCTAAGAAGGTCCTCACAGCCTCTAGGGGTCACCCAAAAAACGCTGAAAGCTCTCAAGAGATTCCACCAAAGATTTAGTGAAAACGGGCAATGCAGGAACAAATGATCGATGCTTTCTGCACTTTCTCTGCAAAGAACGCACCAGGAAGGGGATAAACACATCTTCGGATGTCTTCTTTGAATCAGGTCGCAGGTATTGATTTTTCCCAAAGCGATCAGCCACACGAGGAATTTAACTTTCGGGGGAGTCTTTGCTTTCCAGATGGGACTAAAGGGGGTGAAGGCTACCCTTGAATCAATAGAGAGGAGAAGAGTCCTAAAAGACTTGCAGGAAAACGACCCGTGGTCCTCAAGCTCCCATATTCTTTTGTCCACTCTAGTGCCAGTAACTCTCACCTCCTCCAGAATATCCAAAAGATTTACCTCTTCGGTACTCTCAGCCTCCGTCAAATTTCTTCTGAAGTTGAAGTCCCATAGATGAGGGGTGACAGAATTGTTGACAAACTCTGAAATTTTGAGATTCTTTTTTCTAGAAAGGGAGAATAATCTTGGGAATAAAACCTGTAGAGTCCCTTCCTTCCTCCAATTGTCCTCCCAAAATCTAATCTTTTCTCCGTTTCCGACTGAAAATCTGCAACATTGAAGGAAAGAAGTGTACCCCTTCGAAATTCCTCTCCAAGGATTTCTATGAGAGAAAGTGAGACCCGGTTTGGGATCCCAACCATTGGAGGCGATTCTGTACTTGCTTTTAATTACCTTGTGCCACAAAGAGTGTGTTTCTAAAGGAAATCTCCACATCCACTTAGCTGTCAGGGCTTCATTTTTTTCTTTCAATGACCCAATACCCAGGCCTCCCTCTTCTTTAATTTTGGACACCTGCTTCCAGTTCACTAGATGCAAGTTCTTTACTTCTTCAGAACCTTCCCACAGGAAATTACGCATTTTTTGTTCCACCTTAGCTACCACCCCCAGAGGCATCTTAAATAGAGACATGTAATAAGAAGGGATGCTGCTCAGCACGGCTTGAATTAGGGTGAGTCTTCCGCCTTTAGAGAGGCAAGCCCTCTTCCATTTTTGAAGTCTTTTCTCCACCTTTTCCAGAACAGGGTTCCAGAAAGCAACAGAAATTGGATTTCCTCCGAGAGGGAGACCCAAGTACATCATAGGCCAACTGCCCACCTCACATCCCCAACTTCCAGCCTTAGCATCCAAGGAGGAAAAGCTGGAATTGATACCGAGAAGAGAGCTTTTCTCCTTGTTAATCTTCATACCCGAGACTGTACAAAACAACTCCAAAACCTCCAATAAATTACTCCAGTAATCCGCTTTATCTTCAAGGAAAAAGATAGTGTCGTCTGCAAATTGGAGGTGTGAAACTTCCACTGAGTCATGACCGACCACTAACCCGTGGAGGAGGTTTGCCTCTTGAGCCTTATCTATCAATCTACTCAGCACGTCACTGACTAGAGTAAACAGGAAAGCGGATAATGGATCGCCTTGTCTTAGCCCTCTAGTGGCCTTAAATTTACCTCTGGGTTTCCCATTAATCATCACAGAATAATTGACTGAATCCAAGCACCCTTTGATCCAGTATCTCCACTTTGAACCAAACCCTTTCATATCCATCACATGCTCAAGGAAGGTCCATTCGACATGATCGTAAGCTTTCTCAAAGTCAATTTTAAACACCAGCCCTTTCTTTTTCTTTTTTCTGATTTCCTCTACGACTTCATTTGCAACTAAGACTGCATCTAGGATCTGCCTTTTCTGAACGAATGCTCCCTGTGCTTGAGAGATAGTTTGGTCTAGAACTTCTTTTAATCTTGACGCCAGAACCTTGGAGATGACTTTGTACAGGCTTGTGACAAGACTGATCGGTCTGTAGTCCGTCACTTTCGAGGAGTTCGACTTTTTAGGGATGAGACAGATAAAGGTTTCATTTGTGATTCCATTGACAACTCCACTATGGTGAAATTCTGCCATAACCCTCATGAGGTCTTCTTTGATGAGCTCCCAGCAGGATTGGAAGAAAAACATCGAGAACCCATCCGGCCCCGGAGATTTGTTCTTGCCACAATTGAAGACTGCTAGCCGGACTTCCTCCACTTCAAAAGGCCTTTCTAGCCAGACTGCGTCCTGATGACTGATTGGGCTCCAGTTTAGACCATCAATTCTCCTGCCTGAGTTTCTGTTGCTGCTATAAAGCTGTTTGAAGAACTTTACAACTTCCCTTTCTGGTGTTCGATCTTATAGGTTCTAATTAGCGAGGTCGTGGGTAAGAATGATTTCTTCTCAACTGAATGTTAATTGTATCCCTCCATACAATTTTCCCTATTGGCAAAGGCTGATTGTAATTAGTTTTTACAGGGCTTCCACAAACCATGAGTGACACCTAGCAGTACGTCATGACTACCCAAGCTAAATAGAATTCATTTAGAGAACCTAGTCAGTTTGTGATTACAATGCAATTTGGTCCTTCTCTAAAACAATACTCTATGTCGTGTTGTTGGGATATGGTTAACTCGTGTCAAATCCATAACATGACATCTCTAGGTTATATGATTCACTTGGATGCAATTGCAAAAGTTCTTGTTTCAATTCCTATCCAATACTTTGGCCAAAGATTCAACGAATCATATCTTAGAGTGTTCTCTCTTCTTACTAAGAGTAGAAATTCCTTGTTATACATTCACATGCCTCTATGCACATGTTGAGTATCTTGAGGAACACCTTTAAGTCACATCCTTTTGATATGACTATATATTGTTCTCAAAGACAAACAACTCATACACAAGACAACCATGATGTCTCAGGTCTGAGGACAAATTTGTATTATCATAACTTAGAATTCTTTTTTTGACACTTGTGAGTAGAATTTCCATAAAAGAATTCTTGAGTTGGTCCAAGGGATGTACATGTGGTTTTATTTTGTAAATTTTCATCTTCAAATATTAATTTGTTTTCATATTAATTTTTGTTTTGTGTTAATTTCTTATATATTAATTAGCTTTTTTAAAAAAAACAAAAAACAAAATCAACTTCTTCTTTTTTTAAACTATGATAAAATAGGATTCATAAAGTAAATACGAGCTGATGGATCATAAAGTAGAACTAATTTGAAATGTTGGCTTCTTATGGTGAATTTGCAAAAAATCTGAAATTCTGACAAGATAAGATTTCATCTTATACCAATCATTAGATCAAATTAAGTAGGCTTAATATCGTCCACCGTACTATTATCTCTTATTTGCACAAAATTCAAGATTCGACATGTTAAGTTTCATCTGATCTTAAACCATTTGATCATATTTTCTCATCCTCATCTCAACCCTCGAATTCTTATCTCCTAATATCAGCCATTATCTATAAATGTCAAAGCCTTCTTTACAATCACTTTATTTTATCCATATCTTATATGAATACTTACTTTGGTTAGCCATGACATGTAGTTGTGTGCCACTCACGGCTTGTGGAATAATTAATCTAAAATACATTATATTATTTTATAATATTAAAATCCAAGCACATCACAAGATAATGCATATGTTGAAACCATGTGCATTTTGGTAAATGTGCATATGTTTTTACATCCCAGCGAGATACCTCATTACAGTGTAGCGAAGGAGAAATGGTTTATCTCAAGATTGTTTACATGACGCTCATCCTCGAACAACAATTGAGTCAATGTTCCTATAGAGTAAAAAAGAGATGCAATATAATAATTATGATGGCTTTTGCAAGAACAAACGTTAAGAGAGAGAGAGAGAGAGAGTTACTTTTGCAAATTGGGTTACTTTTGAAAATAAGTATAATAATTATGATGGCTTTTTGCTCCTTTTTGGCTTCTTCCAGTAGAAAAATTGTTCTGAGAAAAGTTGTACTGAGAAATGCATTATAAGCATCGCATTGTAAGATATACCCAATAGTCTCATAATTATAAGAGTTGTATATCGATGAAAAATAAAAACAAAAATCATGAATTTGTGACAACCCAAATGATAAAAACACAAATTTATGAAGTAAAAGTTGCAAACACAGAGTAGAAGCATAAATTCATATGAACAGTCAAAGATTTATAAACACTATTAAAAAAAAAGTGTATTATGGTGTACTAAAGGTATTTTTGGTAGTTAAATAGGTTGTACTTAGTTTTTTTTTTTTTTTTTTGAGAGAGAATAGGGTGTACTTAGTTAATTTGCAGCACTTCTTTTTTCTGGGTTAGCTACAAAGAGAGGGGCTTGGGTTTTCCTATTTTTAAATTTTTATTTCTAGATGTGGGCTCCACAATTCCACATCCACTTGGGAAATTGGCCAGTTATGACAAAATTACCAATATACCCTGCCACGTCATCAATTTTAACAGAGTTTGGGATGGAGTATACGGCAAGGGGGAAAGTGACAGACCAAACATTGGTCAAGGCTTCCAGGATGTAAGGTAGGATTTGACAAATATTTCAGGGAACACTGTAGCAATTAAGCCTTTAATTTCATAAGTGAACTTCCATGCTCTTTCTTGCAACCCATCACACACGTCACTTATTACTCATCTCTTTCTTTTCAAATACCCTTAACACAACTCAAAACCATTTATTTCAAATGCTTCTATAACGGTGAAAGCAAACCATTTAATGATGAACTGAGACTCTAATAGTTGTTTGAGAGTCTTTAAATGAATTACAAACATGACGTTTTCAAATTTGTGTATAAATTCGGATTGTTGAAAACATGCAATGTGTTCTGTGAATTAGTGGTCAACACCATTACAATACTTTTCTTTTAGTCAAGTACCATTAAAATAAACTCTTTGTTTTCAGGCCACAATGAACAATTGGGCTGAAAGAACAATCTAGCCAATGCAAAGATTTGGAAAATAAAAATAAGCACAGTTGCAAGTTGCAACTTACAAGTACAACCACTAAAAATAAGTTGTCTTGTGGAGCGCGCGTGGTCTGCACCCCCAATAGAGCTTTTGGAATAGATGAAGGCAAAGTATACTTCTTTTTCTTTTCTAGGAATTAATCTCATAAAATATTACTCTCACAGCATGTTTACTAATCCGTAATTGGATTATGGGGAATTGAATTAAGGATGAATTGAATTGAGGAGGAATTTGATTGAGGAGAATTATATTTCGGATTCCTATTGAAGTTGTTTACTAAACCATATGGATTGAGGGGAGTTAGATTCCATATTCTTGTTGAAGTTGTTTACTAAACCACATGAAATTGGGGTATGAGTGGTACTAATTACTTAAATGTCCTCGTTGTTGGGTTAAAGTAGATGATAAATTTGAAATTTTGAATATTGTGTGAGGATATAATGGGTTAAAAAAATGAATTTCTAATGAGTTAATTCTCCAGGAATTATAATACCACCTCCCACCAAGGAATTGCATTCCTCCAAAATCAAGAATTCAATTCCTTATTTTGTGTGGCCCCCACTTACTTTTCAATTCCTTAATGTGAAGTAAACACAGGAATCCTCCCTATGCGGAATTCAATTCCTGATGAGAATTCCAATTCCTGATTAGTAAACACACCATCAAGTCAACTTGAGCAAGGTTATAGGTTACTAGCCTCTCTCTGCACGCGCTTCAGCGCTGTGAGAGGCTTTTTATTTTATTTTTTATATTTAATTTTAAATTTATTTTAGAATTAAAAAAGATAATGGGTAGTTGTGTTCCATAAAACTATGATCATTTATCTAATTTTTCTTTTAATTTTAATTTTTTTAATAAGAAAAAGTATGAATTTACCATATTATCTTCATTTAATTAATAATTTCAATTCTTAATGTTTGCATTAACCAAGGGCATTTTTTGGTATTTTGAATGTTTTACCATTCTTTGCCTTTTGCTTTATATATACTAGCCTCTCCACACGCGCTTCCGCGCATGCGAGAGGCTTTTTTTAAAAAAATTAAAATTTATTTTAGAATTGAAAAAGATAATGGGTAGTTGTATTCCATAAAAATAGGCCATTATCTGATTTTTCTTTTCATTTTAATTTTTTTAAATATGAAAAAATGTGAATTTATCATATTATCCTCATTTAATTAATAATTTCAATTCTTAATGTTTGCATTAACCAATGGCATTTTCTGGTATTTTGAATGTTTCACCATTCTCTGCCTTTTGCTTTATATATATAGATAGATAATGGGTAGTTGTGTTCTATAAAAATAGGATCCATTATCTTATTTTTCTTTTAATTTTAATTTGTTTAAATATGAAAATGTGTGAATTTACCATATTATCCTCATTTAATTAATAATTTCAATTCTTAATGTTTGCATTAACCATGGGCATCTTCTGGTATTTTGAATGTTTCACCATTCTTTGCCTTTTGCTTTATATATATAGATGACTTATATATATATTTGTTCTTTTATAACAAAAAAGAAGGAATTTTTGAGCTTTCATTTCCAATACATCCTTATTTTCTGAAAATAAACAAATTACATTCCCATCCAAAAAGAGATAAATACCTGACCTTATTTTTAAACTTTAATATCTACCTAATTTATAAAGCCCTTAGTTTCCAAAACATTTTTGAATGAAAATACTTTTAATGACTAATAATATACTAAATAAATAGGTGAAAAGATTTTTATTTTTATTTTAAAGTACAAACGATATTGAGAAGAGAGAGATCGAACATATAACCGTTCATGCATTAGTGAATACTCTTAACCATTGCAAGTTATTTGTGTAAAACAAAATGCATATTTTTATATAAGGAAAAAGTATACTAAAACTAAAAGCAAGAAAAATAAACCAACAAATGTTCAAATGGGTTACCCTTTTTTGCCTGATTACCAATTTACCCCTAATTTGTATCAGATTGGGAAGAGCAGAGTGAGCCTTCACAGAATGAAGGAATGCGAGTCAAAGTTCATCTGAGAAGAAAGGAATAAAAATAGGACTTTGTTTTTGGGGGTCAAAGAAGTGATGGGAAATAAACAAACACAAGTGTAGTAAAAAGAACAATATTAATAAATAAATAAATAAAATTGAGAAAGATAAAATATAATAAAAATAGGGGGAGAAAGAAAAATAGAAAAAGAAAAGGAAAGGAAAAAGGGGAAGAGAGAGTTTGAGAAAGAGAGAGAGAGTGAGGTGGTAGGGAGAGTCCACAGTCACCTCCTTTATCTCAGCCTAACATCGCTCTGCTATTGCCATTTCGCTTCTCAATCCCCAATTCTTCTGTATTCACATTCACTCCTCTTTTCATTTCTCTCTCTTCATCTTTTTTCTTTTTCTTCTTCTTCCTTTTCAAATTTTCAGCTCTTTATCTTTCTCTCTCTCTGTATCTATGCGCGTGTTTGGATCTCCATTTCAGCTCTCAGATGTGTTGCTCTCTCTACGCTCGAATCGTCTCCCTCCTCTTTAACAAATTGCGGTTAGGATCGATTCCACTTGTGTTTTCTTCAGTTTCGCCAATTTTCAATCTCTGCTTGCGTTTTCTTGAGCTAGGGTTTCCATTTTCCCGATCCATGAATTAGAAACCAGCAATTGAATTGGGTTCAATTCGCATTTGCATGCTCGATCGAGCTCCGAGAATTGCGATTCAGGAATAATTAGGCTTTTCATTTCGTGAATTTCACTTTCCGAGCTGATTTTTTCCCTTTTTTGCAATTAAGAACGGGCGATTTTCAATTTCGTAGTTCTCATCTGAATTTTTGGATTTTTGTCGCTTTCAGGTGTTCTATTATCACAATTTTCTCAGGTCTTAGCTCATTTCGTCACTACGCTTGAGCTATCTCATTTTGATTTCATTTTCAATCCCCGTTTCCCATTCTAGAAAATTTTTAATTGCGCGCAAAAGGACGTGTCTTTGGGTTTTGGTCGATTTCGCAGCTTCAATCTTGGGATTTTTGTATCTGCTCCATCTTCCTCTGATTCAGGTATGCAAAATTTAAGTTTTCGGTGTATAAATTGCAATCACTTCAGCTGAGAGTTTCAATCTTTATTAAGCATGCCGTAATTAATGTGGGCGTGACTACCTTGCCATACGTAGACTTCGTTCCAATCTACGAAGTGAATTATGTATGGTTACGAGTTCAATAATGATTTATGGTTTGTTTTTGTATCAAATAATAGGCTGACCCCTTTCCTTGGTTTATTTGCTTCTGAATGGGGTAAAAAGGATTTAATTCGACCTTGGAATATTACTCACAGCTTATCCTTTTGTGGGTTTTGAAGATCTGCAGTTCACTAGTCTTAATTACTCATAATTAGTGTTAAATAATGACTATGTGCACAAGTTAGTAATTTAATGTCATCTTTACCCCTTTACCCCTTATCCATATTCCCTCTAGCAACTGCTTTTATGATTTTCCTTATTGTTTCTTTCTGTTTATGGATTTTTTTGTGCGCTGTTGGACTCTTGCGTCGTTTGTATTTATGATATGGGACAATATTTGGTCTAAACCATTGGAAGTTTGTTTTCTGTTTGTTCTGTTCCATAAATTAATTATTAGTGCATGTATAACAAGTGGATCAAATTTGGCGCTATGGTTCTGCTTATATGTGTTTATTTGTCGTTTTCTTCCTTTTTATTCCAGGTTGTCAACCTACGCTTTGCATGGTCTTGGCTCTTCTTAGCGGTTTTGATCACATATTAAGAGATGAGTCGGACAACAAATGAGAGTGAAGATGGAGTGCTGTCCAAGGATCAGATTGAGTCTCCGTTGATGGACGAGAGTAACGGAGGAACTGGAAATGGTGGAATTGTTCTAAAGAAAGGGCCATGGACCTCGGCTGAAGATGCAATATTGGTGGAGTATGTTAAAAAGCATGGGGAGGGAAACTGGAATGCTGTTCAGAAGCACTCAGGCCTATTCCGTTGTGGTAAAAGCTGCCGGCTGCGATGGGCAAATCACCTAAGGCCAAACCTGAAGAAAGGGGCATTTACTCCTGAAGAAGAACATTTGATTGTTGAACTCCATGCCAAGATGGGGAACAAATGGGCACGCATGGCAGCACATGTAAGTACGCAGTTTATTTTCTTTATCTAAATATGGTTCTACCAAATTCTGTTTCTTTGTATTCTGCCTCAAACTTCATTTTAAATTCACACATATAACATAGGAAGAGCTTATTACATTAATATGGGAACTCTTAGCTATAAGAGGAAAATATCCTGTGTTTAATACAGAATTTCATTAAAAAAAATTCTATGCTTGTATCTATTCAAATAAAGTATTTGTGTTTCTCATCAACAAAAAAATAAAAAAGGAAGAAAAAGAATAGAGTTCATTGGTATAATTTGGGATTTGCTTTCAAAGTTTTAGCTGTGACATTTGATTTTGTGTAATATCATGTATCTTTTACATGCAACAAATATGGGCAGTTTCTCCAATTATCCTGTATTCTTTCCCCCAAACTTCCCAATTACTTGTCAATGTTGTCATTGTATATGTTGAGCTTCTAGAATAGAAAAACAAAAAAACAAAAATTATAACTTGCTGACTGCTGCACTTCCACCATCACAGGGAAAGAACTTGTGCCTTTTATGATTTATCTAATTAAGATCAGATCAAAATCATAAATGATAACAGAGTACAGTTTTCCAAACATTTTCCCTTACTTCAAAAGCCAGTAAAACTCTCCCAAAATTAAAATACCCTGGCTTCATAGAGATTCTAAGTGACATAGCTTCTCAATTGGGTAAACCAATCTTGTAGCTTTTATGTGTCTACAACTTCTTAGATGGAAGGCTATGAGAACTTGGCTGTGGTATCTTTCATATTTTATTCTGTGTTTGAGCATTTGATAATCAGACAAGATTTTTCATTTTCAGGGTTGCACATATGTCAAACATCCTTCCTAGCTTTAGGTTAGTCTATGTGGTATTTGTGTATATGTTATTACAAGAGTGCCTTAAGGTGCTACCGTTTGCTCTTGTTTCCAATCTTGAAAATGTTTTATGAAGTTTATGGAAACTGTTCCTTCTTGATTGAATATAGTAACAGAAAGGAAAGGTAATGATAATTTGACATGATACTTTGGCTAGATGAAGCTAACATGTGTTAATGTAAAGATATTTTGTGTCCCTGAAAGATTAAAGTATATTTACTTACCATGGGTTAAAAGATTGAACAATAATATATGGCAATGTTTAAAGTGTCTATTTTAAGAAATTATTATGACAAGATAAAAGTTCGCTGTTGTGGACAATGCATTTTGTAGTAGATGCACCATGTTGACATCTTTCAATTAATTCTTCTTCAAAGCTAGTAGTAATTTTTCTAATTTTATATTTTGGGTCCATCCATTATTAGTCTTAACTTTTGTAGTATTTTTCTTAATTTCCCATTGTTTTTCGGAAATGATTAACGGCCTCTTCTGCTCTTCTTAGTTACCTGGCCGTACGGATAATGAGATAAAGAACTACTGGAATACCAGAATTAAGCGGCGTCAGAGGGCTGGCTTACCACTTTATCCTCCCGAGTTGTGTTTGCAAGCATTGCAGGAGAGTCAACAAGGCCAGTCCTGTGGTGGAATTAATGGTGCGGATAGAGCACATCATGATTCTCTGCAAACTAACAGTTATGAGATACCTGATGTTGTATTTGAGAGTTTAAAAGGAAACAATTGTGTCTTACCTTATGTTCCTGAAATTCCTGATCTCTCTGCTAGTGGCGTGCTGATGAAAGGCCTTAGTTCTTCTCCATATTGTGGTTTCATGCCACCAACAATGCATCGTCAAAAGCGTCTTCGAGAATCAACATCTTTATTCTCTACTTCTGATGGTAGTTTCAAAAATGGTTTCCCCCAGTTTGACCATTTTCAAGATGATACTTGTGATGAAGTTGGTCAGTCGTTTGGATTGTCATTTCCTCATGATCCTGATCCTACCACTAAGAGTCCACTGTCGTTTGGTGTAATTCAGGGTAGTCATTCCCTTTCAAATGGCAATTCTTCTGCTTCTAAGCCCACCTCAGGGGCTGTGAAGCTGGAGCTCCCTTCACTCCAATATCCAGAAACTGATTTAGGCAGCTGGAGCACTTCTCCTCCGCCGCCCTTACTGGAATCAATTGATGCTTTTATCCAATCTCCCCCACCTGTTGGTGCATTTGAGTCAGATTGCGCTTCACCACGTAATAGTGGCCTGCTAGATGCTTTGCTCCATGAGGCAAAGACTCTCAGTAGTGCAAAGAATCTTTCTTCTGACAAGAGTTCAAATTCATCTAGTGTTACTCCTGGTGATATTGCTGACAGTTCCACTTTGAACATTTGCGAGACAGAATGGGAAGACTATCGTGACCCGATTTCTCCATTGGGTCATTCTGCTACTTCGCTGTTCAGTGAGTGTACTCCTATTAGTGCGAGTGGAAGTTCATTGGATGAACCACCGCCTGCTGAGACCTTTACTGGTGAGTATCTTAATCTGTGAGACCTGGAGACGAATGAGTTTGATAATAACGTTGTAAAGTGATTCATGAATTATTCTCAATATTTTTAATGCAGATACATTTTTTGTATTAGCAGTTGGAAGCGGTATTGCCCTATTGTTCGTAATTTATAGTCCTTTTAAAGTAGTTTTCATGGGTTTATTTTTTATTTAAATTTTTTTTGGAACATTTCAAATTACAAACACTTCCATTTCTCCTTTGGTAATATGATAGCATTTCTGATCGATTTGTTTTCTGTGAATATATAGAAGATTGTACCTCATATTTCTAATTTGCAGGATAAGTGCTGTGCTGCCTCTTGTTATGACGTATATTGCTTTTGATTGTTCTGCCAGGGTGCAATGTGAAACCAGAACCGGTTGACCAAGCTTGGACCCCGGATAAAGAAAAAGAAACTACACCTCAGTTGGATTACACTCGTCCCGATGCTTTACTTGCCTCAGATTGGCTTGAGCACAGTACTGGGTTTAAAGACCAAGGCATGACAGATAGTATTGCATCAATTCTTGGTGATGATTTGGCGACTGACTACAGGCACATGGCTTCAGGAACTTCTATATCAAATCAAGTATGGGGTCTTGGTTCTTGTCTGTGGAACAACATGCCTGCTGTGTGTCAAATGTCTTCTGATCTTCCTTAAGAAACCGGTCTGTCAATTGTATGAACCTGAAACTTTTGTCACCTAATTCGTGCTGATCATTTGTTAACTATGTGGGGAAGCGAGTCCTGGTCTAAGGAAGGTCAGTTGCAAGCAATTGGGACTTGTGGTCTGTTTTTGCATGAGTCATGGTTGTTTTTTGTTTGTGGTTTTCACATGGTTTCATTTCAAACAATGCAATGCATGTATGCCTAAACAGAACCATATTGAGGTATACAATTGCATGCAGGCTTTTGCTATGATTGTAGAATAACCATGCATTTGGAACGTTCTGATACAATGGAATCCGGTTAGTTTGTTTTATGTTTTGTTTTGTTTACATGAAAATTGGTTTATATTGTCTCTTCCCTTCCTCTCTATTTATCAGTTTTCTTTATTCAATTTTACTGTATGTTGGTTTGTTTTGTTATTTTAACCCAAAGAAAAAAGTGTATATTGCTTTCCCACTGTTTCTAGTACTCAACATGGTGCTTTTCTAGATGTATATATATATTACACGCAACATCTTTTACGTTGTGGTGTGATAAGTCTAAAACACGGAACGGAATTGAGGAGAAATCAAATAACGATGAATAGGCCTAATATGGTCGGAGGAGAGTTCTACATCGTGTTATGGGGCCACATGGTGAATACACGAATTTTTTTTGTTGAGGTGGAAAGCCCAATGCGAAAGACTTTTTTCAGTCCAAGAAAGAGAATTTGGGCCATTAGCATTTCAAATCTGCATCGATATCAGACTGTGTACTATTTCTTCCTATTGTTAGCGAATTGGCTGTAGAATTCTTGGTGCGAATAGAAGGAAGTTGGACCTACTAACCTTCAAAGGAGATTTTGCCACTCCAAGTGTTTATTATGTAACAAGAACGCCAACTTTTCTCGATGCAACGGATTGCCCTTTATTGAAATCTTAAGAAAAATACACGACTTTGATTGCCAAAATTAAAATTACAAGTCCTTAAGTGATAAATTCATGAAAGTACAAGAAAACCAATAGAGAATTGTAGAGAGAAGTAAGATGTAGACAAAGACAATATAAATTGTTCTCAAAGTTTCTCTCTTTTATCTTTGATAAACACCTAATTATAGGCTTACAACCGTAGAAATTTAATCCACAAATTGTAGGTTACAAACTACTAATTACAATAGTAAGGGCATAGGAACAAAACATTAACAAGTGGAGGTTTATGGTGGTCATCCACCTTCTATATACTTCTGGGACGGTTCATTGATTTTGGAGGCCCTGAGTAAAAATGAAAAATGAGGCTTTTTTGTTTAGCACTTACCTCATTTTGAACAAAATTATAATAAAAAGTTTCAAACTTAAGTGGTAAGTAGGTTAGTTTAAGTAAAAAAGGCTCATTATATGAAAGATAAAGAAACAGGGCAAAAAAAAGGTCCAAAACAAAGCCCCAAAAGCATTAGTTTAGCACATAAAATTCTTTTTTTGGCTGGTGTACTTATTGGCCTAAGAGGCCCCCTTTTTTTGGGGGCCTTATGCCATCGCCCAGCTCTCACACCATGTGAGCCGGGCCTGATATACTTAAAACATTCCGTGTTGGATATCCACCGTATAATGATGTGGTTGCCCATCAAACACCTTGCTTGGAAAGCCCAATGAAATAAAACTTAAGCATAGGGAAAAAGAGTACAACATTTTTTTGGACCATTAATATGGTGTTGAAAGCACTCAATGTTGCCCCTCGTTAAAACCTTGCTACGAAAAAATCTTTGAGAAAAAAACCGAGTCACTAGGAAAGAGTACAGTGCGCATATGTCCTATATTTGGAAAATTTTTGGATGCTCCCTGAATAAATTACTTTCCCTAATTACAACAAACTTGAATTATTTAATGACACAAATGATATTCGTATCACATTTATCTTTTGTAGAGTGGGCTTCGTAATACTCTAATAAAAAAATTGCTTCAACATTGTCATTGGAAGATATATGTAACATGTTCATTATAAATCATTTGTATCCCTGCCAAGGCTAGAATAATACCAAAAAGAGTGTTGCTAAACGAACCCTAAAATTAACTGAGTACACCTTACTAACAAACTATTTATTGAATTTGTCACATCCCGGGATCGGCTCCGCCGTAGCACGATATTGTCCGCTTTGGGCCCCCCTCTCTGCCCTCATGGTTTTGTTTTTGGGAGCTCACGAGCAATTTTTCAGTGGGTCACTCATCCTAGGATTGCTCTGCCCCCCAACTCGCTTAACTTTGGAGTTCCCATGACTCTGAAGCCAGTGAGTTCCCTCGTGCTAGATGGATGCGTGTATGTACATTAGGGCTCGTCAATGGGCCGGGCCGGGCTAGCTCGGCCCAAATTTAATGGGCTTGGGCCAGGCAAGGCCGGGCTTTAAAGAGGAGAGAGAAAATATCGGGCCGGGCCGGGTTGGGCTTTTTTAGAAAATTCAAAGCCCAAGCCCATCTCATGTGCCGGGCTTGAAAAAACCCATCGGGCAGGGGCAGGCCGAAATGGGCCTAAAAAATAATAAGTGTAAAAAAATTTATTTATTTTTATAAGGATGGTATGAATAAATATGCAAATGTTTGGTGATGTGTTAAAGAAAAGTATGATTATATTTGGTGGTATGATTATGTTTGGTGATATGATATGTTATTCGTCTTATTATATATATATATATATAATTGTTGTATTAATAAATGACACAAATTAATGTGCTAATCATCCAATTATAAACTAGGAATGAGTAGAATTCAATAGAAACACAATTTTTCAAACAAGTAACACACACACAAAAAAATGAAAGAGGGGGATTTTGTCATTCAAGTGATGTAATCCTAATCCTAAACCCTTATTTATACATAATTATATATGTATGCCGGCCTAATGGGTCGGGCCGGGCTTTCATGGGCTTAATTGGGCCGGGCCTATGGGCTGGGCCGGGCTTCAAACACCCAAGTCCAACCCAAGCCCAAGCGGGCCGGGCCCTCTCAAAGCCCATAACGGGTCGGGCCGGGATTTTTTTCGATGGGCCGGGCGGGCCCCCGTAGGCCCATGAGCCCGCGGGCCAAATGATGAGGCCTAATGTACATATAAGGCACATCAACCCCTCTCCGTTGGTCGATGTGGGATCTTACAATCCACCCCCCTTAGGGGCCCGACGTCCTCGTCAGCACACCCGCACCACACGGCAGAATGGCTCTGATACCAAATTGTCATATCCCGGGATTGGCTCCGCCGTAGCACGATATTGTCCGCTTTGGGCCCCCCTCTCTGCCCTCACAATTTTGTTTATGAGAGCTCATGAGAAACTTCTCAGTGAGTCACCCATCCTGAGATTGCTCTGGCCCCCAACTCGCTTAACTTCGGAGTTACTATGACTCCGAAGCCAGTGAGCTCCCAAAAGGCATTGTGCTAGATGGATGCGGGTATGTACATATAAGGCACATCAACCCCTCTTCGTTGGTCGATGTGGGATCTTACAGAATTACTAATTTACCCTAATATAAAATGACCAAAAAGGATATATTGAATTGTGAAACAAATGTAATTTTAATAAGTACACCTTACTCACCATATTCAACCCTAATCAAACGTAAGTGAAAAACCCTACTTCCAAAAACCTAAACATAATAGCAGCCTGTTTTGAGTTTAAATATTTGTTATCCCATATATAACCTGTCATTTTGAACAATATAAAATTATTTCCAGGAAGTTGATGGGTACGACATCTTTTACAAAGGAAATATGGAGAGCAATAGCTATTATAGTACTTATATTCAGAGAAGTGGGCAAAAGCGTGATGAATGTGGAATTTCAAATACTTTTTAACTAGATATGCCATCAAGAAAAATAGGAAAATAATAAAGAAGAAAAATATGAAACAATCTGTTTGTAATCAGGGCTGGATATTAACAAGGCCTAGTCTTCAATTGCTGGGATGAAAACTCAAGAAAGTAAAGTGATTGATTTAACCAATTCGTTGGGTATTGGATTGGGGAGTTGGCGTTTGAAATACTTGGGGCTTCCACTTTAATCCATTGATGGCAAGGTGGGTGTGGTGGTCTGATAGTGTTCGGCAACCAGCTCTCGAATGAATTTGGTGTTGTGTGTGATAGAGTGTATTAGGGTATACTATGACTATTGTTGGTAGTTAAATAAGGTATACTTAGTTAATTTTACATTTTGATTTAAATATTAGAGGTGTACTTCGATCATAGGGTGTACTCAGTTAATTTTAAGGTTCGTTTAGCAGCACTCTTTTTGATATTATTAGGCTATTTTCATAAAGCCTTTTGCAATATAACTTGATTATAAAAAGGGAGCTTTAGTAGTATACCCAAAATAAGAGCTGAAATTAACCAAGGTGGTTGGTGTGAGTGGTTCGGCACTCTCATTCCTTAAGAGAGGTCAGGGGTTCGATCCCTGCTCTTGTACGGAGTCACCACTTTGACCAACACTTTACCCCTTACGGGCCGACCCGGTGTGAGTGGGGATTAGTCTGGGTTGTGGTTAAGGCTTAAAGGTGCCATCCATAGTTGGGGCCCATCCAGGACCACCTCATGGTTCAGACAAAAAAAAAAAAAAAATAAGAACTGAAATTATAAAATTAAAAAACAAAAACCCCATATGGAATGCACTTTAGAAACACACCCAAAAATCATTTACTACGGAAGAAATAAGTGTTGAAGTTCCTATAAATTACATCTCTACCATTTATTAACTTAAAACAAGCCCAACACAAAAAACCCAAAAAAAAAAAAAACCAAAACAAGTGCAGCAAGCCTAGCCCAAATATTTTTAAAAAACCCAAACTTAAAAAAACAATCACAAAAACCAAGGAGTTGTCCCCACGACCCTTCCTTCTCCACTGAACCTCTACAAACCATTTCATAAAAGTACATTGTTAATACCATTTCATACAAAAAATTCAAAAAAGCCCAAAAGACATCTGATATCCTTCGTAGAAACCGCCTCCAATTGTCCATAGTTTCACCAGATACAATCGCAAAGGCAAATTGAAATACCTCTACAAGGAAAAAAAAAACGTTGTTAATACTATGTCATAGAATTACACTATTAATGCTATGTTGTAGAACTATCTTCCTAGTAAAATCATTCTGCATATCATAAACTTCAAGTGCACAGCTATATATAGAGCAAAATATAGAGCATTCTTTGTTATTGAAAATTTGTTAATATTATGTACACTGTTAATACTATGTCATAGAAATCAACTCAGTTGTAGGGTATGAACAATATAACAACTGTTCATACCACTTATTGGAAGTTAACAACTACATCATTTCATTTGCATAATAGGCACGCTAAAGAATCCAAACAATACCAAACATCGAAACCAAGTCAACACTAAATAGTGTTTTACGCATTAAAATCACAAAGAACCTAGATCACTGAGAATCTAAATCCAAGAATAGTAATTATCAAATTTCTTTTCTTTTGTTCAATTTTCTCAATAACCAAACATTAGATATCATACACAAATAGACTCATCCCAAAATTCTAACTACCACCAACTTTAGCACCGTCGACGCGCCAAAGAATGAAGAATCAAATTGAATCACCATATCACTATCGTAAAAACCTCAATTCAATCATACGCTAAGCAAACACAGAAATTAACAACAAAAAATACGATAAATTAAAAATTTCACAGTAACCTCTAAGAGCTTTTGCGTATGAGAGACTATGAGTAGTTCTTCAGAGAATCTCTCTCATGGCGGCATATCTGTACTGAGATCGATGAATGTTATCCAACGATCATTCTAAGTACAAGCCTTCTATGCCGGGCTCATTCCTCCAGAGGAGTTCTTAGCTCCATCTCCGTCCGCGTTAAGGTTGTTGTGGTTGACATCGCTCAGATTCGACAGCATTGGAGAAGGAACTGTGGGCGTGTCGTTGGCCGACGGAGATTAAGACGGAGATGATTGCGGTGGCGTCAGAGGTGAAGAAGGATGGTGGGTTCACTGGAGCGCCCAACGAAGATGGAGGAAGGGAAATCAGCGATGGAGTTTTGGGCGAAGGTGAATCGGCGGCGGGTTGCGGCAATGGAGTCAGCAAGGGTTGTGGTGGAGACGACGAAGATACAATGGAGAATTGGACTAGGAGAAAAGACAGAAGCAGAGCTCGATGAACCTCGCCATTGTTGAAGAAGAAGAAGAAAGTTTGAGATGCTTGTTGATGAAGATTGAGTTGATTAATAGACAAAGTAAAAGGGCAAAATAGTAATCCAACATAGCTGTTGAATTTAAGAAATCGACAACTGTCAATTTTTGGGTTTATTTTGGGTGTCTTTATATACATTGAATGGTATAGGATTTCTTATAGAATTATGTCTAGGAATGGATATTTAACTAATTTTTTATTATAAATTTTATTATCAATATTCCCCCCACCGTTAAAATTCGAATATTTCATCCATTAATCCTTCATTTGACTCATGTTGACTCTTTTTTTAGGGTTATTTTGGTCATTTAGCGCCTTAAGTCTCCCTCCCTCTGAAAATCACAGCCATTAACCCTTCCGGGACCCACAAGCAACCAGTTGTTTATCACCAAAATCAAACAGCGAGCCCATTCACTCATACTGTGTACCCGCCTGTCACTCTAGCATTTTCACCTCCACCCTCTTCCTGCCCTGCCCATCTATCTATCTAGTAACTGCACTGAACATGTATGTATGTAATGTATATGTCTAAGTTTTCTTCTTGGCTTCTTCGCAAAAAAGAAGAAGAAGGTAAGATCTGGAGCCTGCGGTTGGTTTGCCGCAGGGAATCTGAAGTAAAGATCTTCAATTTTCAAAGAGACACCGCATGAATATGGGTTTGATGGTATTGACGTACCAGAGGTACGATTTGGAGCCTGCGGTTGGTTTGCCACCATGAATCTGAAGTAAAGATCTTCAATTTTCAAAGAGACATTGATGAGAGTGATGAGTTGCAAAGAAAAATAGTGATTTGGGTTTGAAAGTCGGGGGCGAAAGAAAAGGGCTTATGCATATATGGATGTCATAAATAAACAGAACCATCGACCCTCTCACTCATCCATACATGTATGTATAATTTATCAATGGGATGAAGAGCATATGTATACTCTTCAGTTGAAGAAATACTCTGGGTTTGTGGGGGAGGGGTGAAAAGCCAGATATGGGTTTCTGGGTTTGTGGTTGTTGGGTGGGATTTTTGGGTTTGTAGGGGAGGGGTGAAAACCCAAAAGTAGTTTCTGGGTTTGTGGTTGCTGGCTGGGATTTCTTGGTTTGTGGGGGAGGGATGGTAGCGGTAAGGGTGAATCGAGGGGAGAAAGAAATCGAGGGGTGGGGGCTAGGTTCTCAGGATCTTTTTTCTTTTTTTTCTTTTTTTGTTCAATTTTCCTCTTTTTCTTCTATTTGGCATTAAATGACCAAAATAACCCTCAAAATAGAGTCAACGTGAGTCAAATGGACGGATTAATGGATGAAATGTTCGAATTTTGACGGTGGGGGGAGCATTGATAATAAAATTTCATTCAAGCCCTTAGGCCATCTTCAGTCATAGGGCTAAATGTAGTCCAGGGCTAAAAATTTAGCCCTTCAAAATATTAATTTTTTAAAGAATAGTTCATGGCTAAATTTTTCCATCTCCAGCCATGCAGGGCTATATTTTAGGATCCTTCATATTTTATTATATATATCCATCTATGACATCAACTTACTTTACTTTTGGCTTTTAAAAAGCAAATGCATGGGCCCACAAAAATTTGGCCTAGACTAAAGGTGGGCTATATGTAGCCTGGTTGGAGGGCTAAAGGGCCAAATGTAGCCCTCCAAATTTGGCCAAAATTTTATTCAGCCCATGGCTGGAGATGGATTTTGCATTATTTTAGGGCTATATTTGGGATATAGCTCATGGTTGGAGATGGCCTTAATTCGCTAAAAAAAAGGTAAGGGGTAAATTGAGAGTTATGTACAAGTTCAGGGGGCAATTTAGCATATTACCCTTTTTGTTAAATGCCCATATCATCCCTGGAGCCCTCCACCACTCTTTGTCAACACACAAAGGAAAAAGAAAAGCACACTCACCATTATTCTGGATATTCTTTCTTCTATTCAGTACTTGCAGAACTACCCAATGGCGATTGCTCAGAAACTGTGGAAAAGCTTGACGTCTCTGAAGAAGTAGACTGATGATGCATGTACTCTAATGTGGGAGTAACTTCTATATTGATATAATCACCATGATCACCATGTGATTCAGAAGAGCCTGGCATGCTTCCAGCTGATTCAGATTGTGCTGGTGAGAAGTCTCCAATGCTACAAACTGGGTTTGCATCATTCAAGTAATTCAAAGCATTAACTACCTGCATTTGTATCAGAAGAAGAAAACAAAACAAACCCATCAGATTTCATTTGCCCCAGGTAGGTTCCAATCAAACTTTATGGTATAATGTGTTGATTTAGTTTAATTTAATTGTTCCTTGTGAATGATGAGCAAATAGAAATGCCCAGATTCTGAATACCAATTGATGGGATAGTGCTTTTTTATTATTATTTATGTGCACCATATTTATTGTTAGCAAAATAGGGGATGCTGATTATAAGTGTCATATAGCAGCTGGTATTCTAATATTTAATGTTCATCTTTATGCTTGTTCCACTGTTTATCTATATGCATTGAACTTGTGTCCTAGTTTTTATTGTGTTAAGAGACTTGATGATGCAGACATACACAGATATTAACCAGAGTCTACTTAGTCAGGTGGACATACAGCATCCATAGCTAATCTCTTATGGGGATCCCTGCTGAGGCATTTTTCGGCTACCCGAACCATCCAATAGAGTTGGTGAACATCGTGGCAATCCACATTCCTGGGGTCGATTAAATCTGGGTAGTTCCTTTCTTTTAATAGTGGTCTTGCCTGACAAGAAAGTTACAGAACTGTTAATTCAAAATAATAAGGAAATGTGAAGTCAAATAATAGAAGGCTGCTCCTTTCTTCTTCTTTTTTCTTTTATTATTAGTATTTAGTGTTTCCTTATATGACATGTCATGAGCAGTGGTGGGTAGGCTATCAGGAATTGAAGTAACACAGATCTCATTTGCAAAATTTTGCATTTCCTTCTTTATTTTTTATCCTGTTTTCCTCCCAAAGCTATCAAACATAACCTGCTTTTAAGAATTTTTTTTTTATAAAGAAAGCACTAGAAAGATTACAAGATGGAGTGTGAAAACTGAAGAGAAGATTTTCATTTGGTGGTTGAAATCAAGAGTCTGTGTTCTCCTGGTGAAGAAGAGGGATTCTCTAATTAATAGAAGTTAATGCAAATTGTAACAGCCAGAGTATATCTGTAGCTTGTTTTCGGTGTTGCAATGTTCGCTAGACCCCTTTTTTATTTTTCAGTAGCAGTTGGTGTATAGTTGGGCTTCGGTGGTACTACAGGCAGGTGCTTGTTTGTTTTCTAAATGTGTCTTTTTGTGTTGAGTGATTTTTCTAGTTCATTAAAGGATACAAGAATAGGAAAGAGAAGATGAACCTCAACAACCACAATAATATGAACTCCCCATCTTCTCATCAGCTCATGCATGTTTCAGTGTGTGAGAAAGGTGGGTAACAGCGTAAATTAATATCTTGGTGTTTCTTCTTTGTTAGATTGAGTACCATTATATGTTTATGTAAGAGTATATATACTTCAAAACAATTTATGGTATAGAAGATCTTACCCATCCCACTAGACTTTTTCCTCCAAGTTTCTTGTCAGTAGGCCTCATTCCTGTGATAAGCTGTAATAGAATGACCCCAAAAGCATAAACATCTGTCTTTCTTGACACTTTCCCATTTTCTGCATATTCTGGTGCCAAATATCCCAGAGTTCCGACAACTCTTGTTGTATCTGATGTCCGATCTGAGTCTTCATGTTGACTTCTTGCAAGACCAAAATCTCCTAACTAATGCATAGAAAATGTTAGATGGACTATGGATGTGGTTATTTTGTTTACACCATGGGGATTAATTTAAGGGCATCGAATAAATACTATGTGCACTCTGGCTCAAATGCTTTTGCTGAAAATCCAATGCACTTAGAGGAGGGATTACCAAATTACCAAATAAACATATTCTGGAAATATTATGGATGATTAAATGAATCCAATTGGGATTCTGAGTTAAAATGCCATATTAGTTGGCTGGGGTATCCATCCAGTAATTACGGTAAGAATTGAATTTGAGTCACAGAGCACAGAAGCTGTTATAGATCTATTTTCCTGGATTGACCCATGTAACTACTTCATGATATCAATAGGCATATTGGATTGTAAAGCTGATATTGAATATTCGGTTCAGTTACCAGGGATTCATAATCATGTGTCACGAGGATGTTGTTTGGCCTCACGTCTCTGTGGATGATGTTGTTTGCATGCAGGTATTGTAAGCCTCTTGCAGCTCCAGTAGCAATTTTTATCTTCTTATCCCAACTAAGAGGTCTGCTGTCTTCTGCATAAATTTAGAGAAAGTTGCTCCAGGGTTAGACTTCTCTATTCTGCAATATTAAGGAAAACACTCGATGTTTTTAAAATTTTGAAGAATTCAAAACTTTTTTGTTTCTTCTAAGCTTGTTTCCTTCTTACTTGATAGATGTTTATCCAATGAACCATAGCAAACGTATTCGTAAACAAGGAGCCTCTGGTTTCCTTCCGAACATGACCCTAACAGCATCACCAAATTCTCATGTCTTGCCTTGCTGAGTACGTGTACTTCAGACTCAAATTCCTTCTCTCCTTGGCAGCTTGCATTTTTATGTTGCTTAACAGCAATCTTCAGTCCATTCAGATCTCCTTTGTAGACGGAACCAAATCCACCTTCAGACAAGAAGTTCCTTACGGAAAACCCGTCTGTAGCAGCTAGGAGCTCTGCATAAGTAAAATCTCCCTTCCATCCAATTGTTGGCCTTTTGTTCTTGCAAACTGTGCAAATTGAGTTTTTAAATTCTTCATCTGTTTGACATTCTCCTATCCAATCATCCTTGTAGCTATGCTGTTTATATTCATCTGGGCTCCCAGCATTATCTGTTTCCTTTTGAACCCTTGCTTGACTCTCAGCAATTGGAAATGGGGAATGCTCTCCTGCTTTTCCCCTTTCAGTATTTGTCGTGCTTTCTTCCTCTTGATAATGGCAGGGAAGACAAGAAGTTAAGGTTTCAGTATTCCCCACACTTGACGTTCTAGTTGTCAACAAGGGCTCGCTTGATGAGGTAGATTTTCTATGGTTAGGCCATGGGTGTCCACTACCATCACCATCTTGTTCTTTTCCAGAACTGGTCATTCGAAGACTTGAAGATCCTAAAACAATGTGCACTCTTAATCAAGTTCTTGCATTTGGTATTGAGCATAAGCAATGTGGAATTATGTAGATAATATAGTGAAAAATAACATTCCATTATTTGTTCTGGGCTGCATACTACACCGAGCTTGGATATAAGCTTCTACAGTGGAATTTAATATATGTTTTTTATCAGGCCAAAAGAATTAGATGTCCTATGCCCTTCTTTTTTAATGCCTCTCTTTCTATTTTTTTTCGTTTTTTCTGTTATGCTTTTGCAGTCAGACTTGTTGCAAGTCTGATTTTTTGCAATTACATCTGATAGACATGGTGATCATTTACAGAAATTAAAAGTAGATTTTGTATGTGTTATTTATAAGCTACAGATCAATAAATTTACTATATAAAATTGTCTAATCTATCCAATTTGAAACTCTGAGTCCTAGTCCCTTAGATAAATTGTGACAGAACTTCTTACTTTCAGGAGAAAGTTCCTCGTCTGGGCTTCCTGGTATCATTTCATCATATTTTACATGGCGGTCTTTGCTGCGTTTTTTGGTGACTGATTTGCTCCGTCTTTCGGTGACTTGTTTGCTTCTCCCAAATGGCTTTGGCCCTCTCAATTTCTCAACATAATTGTTACGTTTCATCCTCGATATACCACATGACAACTTCTCCATGAAAAATTGCTTGTCTTTCTTCATCTGCCTGCATGAACAAATTAGAAAGGAGCTTTCACATTGTGGTGTCTCATTATTTTCAGATGGCAGTTTGTTTGATAAGAAACATTATTTTAATTTACAAGGTTTGGAAGTTTGTAAGGAAGTATAAAGCTTCATCAGTAGTGGCTTCAGAAATTAGAAAATTGGTGAAGTTAAATGATTTCACACAGAACCATATGTTTTTCACCTCCCAACTTGTATTTAGCTATGGAGTTGCAACATAAATTTGTCATACGACAATCATTTGAACACTTTGACTGCCTAAACAACCTTAACACTGTTAGAATTAGAGCATTCATCCCAAAACCAATTGGCAGTGGGTGGAGAGATTGAGGGCATTATATATTATTTGGAAAGCCTTCATGTTCTCAATGTTCAAAAACTACACTTTATTTTGTTTACAATACTATATTATTTTGACCTTCAAGTCAATGTGTTTAGCACCTCCAACTAATTCAAGCTCAAGGGTGGATGAAAATATCATCTTCCAAAGGACTTGAGACTGAACTACTGGCAACCACCGTGTATTTTTAGAAATTATTCTCAGTGATCTATGTTTGGTGTAGATTTCTAATGAATTGGTATATGGGATATGATTTCATGAACTTGAAACCATAACTATGATCTCTTGAATTTGAAATCATAACTACTATTGGAGTTTCAATAAATCACCAATGATTGACTGCTTGATAACACAAATTCATTAGCATGGATAAGTTATTTTTATTTTTATATTTCTGTTAGATTTTGGCTTATGAACAATTTTACTTATCTGTATTAATTTATTGTGCAATGTGAAGAGTACACTTCAAACAAGGTTGGATGAGTATCGTTGAACACAATTCAAGCAGAACAATTTCCAATTCTTCAAATATTTTAATGACTGACCTGTCAAGAATCACCCATGATGCCCCTAATCTTATGGCAGCCTCCACAGCAACCATCTTGGGAGAGGGACCAGCAATCACCTCCATGTTGAACTCAACCTGAGAAATTTCATCAGAAAACTGATCCTGTCATCGTTCGATTGACAGATTAGTTTAATACAAAAGTACTCTGTCAGCATATGATTGACAGATGATTCCTCTACTCTGTTGCACTGCAGGCTGTGAGCACTCTACCAAATTCTGAAAAAAATAAAGTGTATGTTTTCCAACACAAGATGCACTGGTATGATAGTATAGCAGTACTTAGATGAATTAAATGGATCAATTTATCTGAAACAAATAGCAGGTAATCTCCACTTTGTAACAAATAGTGGCTGCAATTCATATCTGACCTTTGCCCTTTCACATTGCTGAGAAATCATTGTTATCTCCACTTTGTTACGATACTCCTCCGCTTTCCTCTCGAGCTCTTCTTCCATGACTTTCTGGTTTGTTCCGAAAATAGACCTCGAGTTCATCTTGGTCCTGTATCCCACTGAGAAGGACAGAAAAGGTGGAAAATTGGGTGTTGGGGGAAATGAAAAGTTAGCAAAGTCTGTTCTGTGTGATAGAATCATACAACTAAGATTTTATGTCTATCATATTAATTGGTTCTTATGTTTACCATACTTTCCAAATTCTTTCTTCCTTTATTAGAAAAACAAAAATTAAATTCTTACACAGTCTGCCAGCTGCCATGAAAGATAACGTACTAGGGTTATTAACCTGGTGAAGAACTGCAAGAAGTGTAAGTTCATCCCCAGGCTTAAGCAATAAGCCTTGCAGGACCCATTCGATTGCGCTCGAACTAACAATGTCTTTGGATGCATCCTGGATCACCACTACTTTCTGAACTTCTGCTGCCATGATTTTTCTGACTGGAAGTAGTTTTTCTGCCTATGAATTTTCAATATGATGATACAATGCAGAAAAGAGAATCGACAAATGAAGCACCATATGGTATGTATGTTGCAGTCGTTTCCAAATTAATGCTTAGTTTTATGTTGCAAGTAAATTTCTCCATTATCTCATGTACATTATACATCTATATGGATCTTATAGCATTGGAAATCTATATGTCCAATCTAGTGAGGAAGAAACTAACACAAATATCTGTCTGATGGTTATGAGTTGAGAAACAAACACTTTAGGAAGGCCTATAGTGGAAGACTTAATATAGCAATTTCTAGGAAAATGAGAGAAAAAAATTTACTCAGAAAAAAGAAAAAGAAAAAAAAAAGAAAGAGGATGGACAAACTATGAATCTCAAAATCAGTTCACTTTCAGTGACATTCTCCCGAGTGACTTGAAACTAGAACTAAAAAGTTGAAATGAATCCTAGAAGAAATTATAGTGGTGAATCCAGTCAGGCACCTCGGATTGTTGGTTCGAGCGCATATTCGTATATCCAAGAATGGGACCTTGGGGGTTTCTTCATGCTGTGGAGACTAGGGAGAGTATTTAAGTAGTCTTTGTTTATTGTTTGTTAAAACCTATGCATGAACTGTAATATAATTGCTGGCCACAAGCAGAACAGTTGGGATCATTGATAACAACTATGCCCTCTATGAAATCTGTTCTTGTGGTTAAGGCAATTGTTTATTCATTCTGAGAGGCCTTTGTTCAGAAGGTTTATGAAACTCTGCCTGGTTGTTGTTTGCACATGGTAATAAAATACTGAAGCAGCTGCTTAACTTTAGCTGTTATGAGAAACATTAAAAGGGTGACTGTTGCAGATTGCTAATCTGACAAGCTTGGCAAGATAGCCAAAACATTCATTTGGATTTTCTTCTGTTTGATTTGAACAGTAGATGATGACCTGGCATCATCTTATAATCAGCATTTGTGAGGAGTTAGGGAAGTTGACTTTTCATAGTTCATTATCAATTTTTTCATGGCAAGTAGACAGATAATTGAGGGAGCTAAATTAAATTGTTTTTTTATTTGTGTGTCAGAATATGAATTGCAAACTCCACAAAGCCAAAAGACCCAAGATTGAGTGAGGATGCGGAAATAAGGCAAAGGAAACAAAGACTGAGATGGAGAATATGAATTTCTTTTCCTGTACCTTCTCCTTCTTCGACTTTTTTTGTTTGTTTTAGATTTGATTTCTTCCAATTTTCTGTTATACTATTTTGCCATGTGGTTCATTAATCTACTATAGCATCTGCGAGACGCGCGTTCTGTGTGGCTTAAAGGTTTCTCATGTTTGCATGGCTTAGAGGTTGAATATGGTGAGTAGGGTGTATTTATTTAAATTACATTTGTTTTACAATTCAATATATCCTTTTTGGTCATTTTATATTAGGGTAAATTAGCAATTCAATAAATAGTTTGACAGTAGGGTGTACTCAATTAATTTTAGGGTTCGTTAAAAAACACCTTAAAATATGAAAGCAGCAAAAACAAAAACCAAAATCTATTGGAAAAAATGTTATCCGGATTCAAAATAATAAAATAAAGATGCAAATTGAGAGCAAAGAGTAACTTGCCTATTTATTAAATTTCAAATTGTTGTCCCCCTTTATTGAGAGATCATTCAAATAGTTTTATTTGAGGGACACTTTTTGGTGTCCATCACAAAATTTATTTCAACGATTCGAACCGTCTATTTTCAAGTATGTATTCATATATCATCCTTACTATAAATTAGACAAATTGAAAAACATTAAGACATCTAGTTGTGACCAACAAAATAGATGAATACGGTGGTTAAATACAACACTATAATGACAAACTATTAATTGAGTGTATAAATTAGATAAATTGAAAATCATTAAAACATCTAGTTGTGATCAATAAAAGAGATGAACACGGTGCTTAAATACAACACTAAAATGACAAACCATTAATTGAATGGTCAAATGGTTTTGAATTATAGTGATTGTTTGCAGAGATAATATTTGAAATAATACGTAAAAGATAATGGTTCAAATCATTGAAATACAATACGGAGTGGCACCAAAAGAATGTCCCTCAAATAAACTCATTTGAGAGGCTCTAGTATTTGTATTTTTTTTTTAATAAATTCTCCATTTTCAACTACCATGCTTGAGTTTAAACTTACTCGAAGAAAAAATAAATCAATCAATCAAAGAGTATAATATGTAGCCTAAAGAGATTTGGACATATTTATGAACCATCCCTTCATTTTGATTAAGGTTCATTTTCCTTGATCCTATAAACAAAGCTAAAATATTGATATGCCAAGTTGCCGACCATTCATGCCAACTGCCAAGCGATGAACTGAGAGTAAAGGTGACTTGTTTTGCTCAAACTAGTTTTTATTTATTTAAATGTTACTGAATATTTGTTTTCCAGTTGTAGTTCAAATCTTTTTTGTCCTATAAAACTCTTTATATATCATAGAAAAGGGTGAAACAAAACTAAATAATTACCAAACGTAGTGATAAACGAGAACTTAATCTCCTTCAAGCTCGAAGAGGACTTCATGAAATATATTTCTCAAAGCGACTAATAAAAAGTAGGAATGCTAGCTATCTTCATTTTTGCGGTCTAATGGTTATTGGAAACATTCGATTCATCTAGTTATTTGATAAGTTAGATGACTAAAAGATTTCATAATTTTTTTTTCTTTTCATATATGATTTGTGAAAGTGACTTATAAAATGAATGATTCGGATCATGAAACCCCATGCGGGATGAGAAGAGAAGGTAAATTATCTTCTATATTAGACTCCTTGCTCAATTTCTTCAGCAATCTTTATTGAACATGTGTTTAACATTGTATCATAGAACTGTCTTTCATGATGAACCATCATGCTTACCAACAGTGGCGGATCCAGAAATTTTAATTCCAGGGGTCAACGTGTAAAAGGTTTAAAAATTTTTTTTTATAGAAAATATACCCATCGAAATGAAACGATAATATTCTAATTCATAGTTAATAGATAAAACCATATAAAATACTCATGTTCATTATCAAAGAGAATTGCATCTCTTCATCTCAAATCCTTATCTGTCTCTTCTTGATACACGAGTCTGTAAGACCTCCACCAGTTCAACAAAGTCTCGATTTTTCTTTTTTAGTGCTTCTATATGTCGGTTTGCATGTTTGATGCCTATGCAATTCGGCAACTTCATCCTTCAAGGATGTGACTTGAGCAGCCAATGTGGCACACTCTTGGTTCCTCGCTAGCAGACACAATCCTACATTTGCTACCGAAGCAGCACAGTGAGCATTGAAAAAATTGGTCATTGTGCATATTTGCAACTTGCACAAAGGTAGAACCAATATGGAAATTAAAGTGTGGAAACACAACATTTTCATCTGTTGTTTATTGGTTTGAAGGAGGAGCAAAGATAAATTCAAATCTGTGGAGGCTTCATGAATCGAAAGAAACTCCATTTTTGATTGATTTTTTATTATGTTTTCTATTTAGTTTTAATTGAAGAGCATCCTCGTTTAAATGGTAATGAAAAGCATCTGACAAATGACGGAGACATGCTAGGTAATTTTTCCGCAAAATTCAATTGAAATCTCTTCGCTTATCGAGCTGTCTTGTCTTATTCGATGTAAGAGCTGTCATGTAATCCCGCACATTTTAGTATATCAATGTATTGAACCTTGCTTATTTATGTTTCTAGTATTGAAAAAACTAATAAAGAAAAATACATGAGAAGGAAAAATGGAAAATAAAAAGTAAACACAACGTAAAGAGCAAAAGGAACAAAGAAAAAATATATATACAAAAAGAAAAAACTGAAAAGAAAAGAAAGAGAAAAAGAAAGATTGGGAAAAGAAAAAAAAACAATTGGAAACAGAATAGTATATTTCATTTGAATTGTCTAATGTATTGGGGATTGTGGGGTTTATCGGGTAGCAGGTTGCTGCTGCCCCTGTTTATTTTAATATGTTTTTAAAAGAAAAAAACTTAAACAAACGGTGTCGTTTCAACCTGGAGCAAAGGATGATAAAAATAAAAGAAGCGCGCTGCACGCGAAGCTGTTTGCTGCGCTCAAGGTGCTGTGCTCCTTTCAAGCATTTCCTCGAACAGATGGCGGGCATGAATTGCCCAGCCATCCAGCCCTTGCAGGGGTCAATTTTATTTCCTCATGTGGCGGATTCAGGGGTTGCGGGGGTCAATTGACCACCCTTGCTCCTCTGTGGATCCGCCCCTGCTTACCAAGTTTTCCCATAAGACAAACTGACAAATGTTATAGCTTTATTTAATAAAGTAATTAGTATTCTAATTATATTTTAAACCACTTTTGTAATAGTAGGTACTGGGTTGGCTAGCAATGGGTCGTGTCGGGATAATAAACGTGTCAAGAATGCTCAACCCAAACCTGACCCATTTAATAATCGTGTCGTGTCGGGTTTGGGTCGCCTTAAATAGGTTATTAAATAGGTTACTATTTAATAAAAGTGGTAGCAACTAATAAAGCAACATCGCTATGTACAAAGACCTATAAACTTTGACTACCCGTGACTAAATTTCATAAATAATAACATGCATGTTACAAAATTCACAACTGATAAAATTTAAAGAAGAAAAAATAGAGAGAGGAGAGAAAATATAAGGAAAAGAAAGAAAAAAAGAGAGAGAGAGGTAGGAGAGAAGAGAGGAGGAAAAGAAAGAAAGAGAGAGAGAGAGAAGAGAAAAGAAAAAGAAAGAAAGAAAAAAGAGAGGAGGCAAGGGGTTTCAAACCCATGTCCTCCTTATTTAAAACCCAAGAGCTTACCAACACTCCACCAAGGGTCCTTCTATTATAAAGGAATAATTAATTAATTTAATGGTTACGATTCCAGCTCCAGCTAACAAACATGGATTTTAAAAACAAAATTCATATGCAAACTTGTATAATAATCAATAAATTCAAACAATCCAAAGATAATGAAAAAAATCAAACACCATAACAAATATTGATTTTAAAAAACAAAATTCGTATGCAAACATGTATAATCAACAAATTCAAACAATTCAAAGATAACAAAAATAATCAAACACCACAACAAATATTGATTTTTTTTTATATAAAAAAATTCATATGCAAACATGTATAATCAATAAATCCAAAGATAACAAAATAATCAAACATCATAGCTAACATTGATTTTGAAAAATAAAATTCATATGCAAACAAGTTTCAAAAGAAAAAGAAAAGAAAACACCACTCCCAAACTTAAACAAAAGAAAAGAAAACAAAAGTTTGCAAAAGAGGTGCCTTCCTTGAAAGCTCAGGTGGCAGACTTTCATGATGCCTCAGGTGTCTCAAAATGTGAAAAAGAAACATGTGATCCATAAATCGATGTATGCATTAGCAAGCTTATGTATGTAATCACATGTTATGAAATGAAATAAGCATTGAAGCCAAGAT